>NC_136930.1:59063495-59806838 GCF_949752795.1 Hyperoodon ampullatus
TTAAAAATGGGCAGAAGACCTAAATAGACATTTCACCAAAGAAGACATACAGATGGCCAAGAGGCACATAAAAAGGTGCTAAACATCATGAATCATTAGAGAAATGCAAATCAAAACTACAATGAGGTATCACCTCACACCAGTCAGAATGGCCATCATCAAAAATATAGAAACAATAAATGCTAGAAAGGGTGTGGTGAAAAGCGAACCTTCCTGTACTGTTGATGGGAATGTAAATTGTTACAACCACTATGGAGAACAGTATGGAGGTTCCTTAAAAAACTACAACTAGAACTACCATATGACCCAGCAATCCCACTACTGGGCATATACCCCGAGAAAACCATAATTCAAAAAGAGACATGTACCACAATATTCATTGCAGCACTATTTACAATAGCCAGGACATGAAAGCAACCTACATGTTCATCAATAGATGAATGAATAAAGAAGATGTGGCACATATATACAATGGAATATTACTCAGACATAAAAAGAAACAAAACTGAGTTATTTGTAGTGAGGTGGATGGACCTGGAGTCTGTCATACAGAGTGAAGTAAGTCAGAAAGAGAAAAACAAATACCGTATGTTAACACATATGTATGGAATCTAAAAAAAAAAATGGTAGTGTTGAACCTAGTGACAGGGCAGGAATAAAGACATAGACATGAGAATGGACTTGAGGAGACTGGTTGTGGAGAGGGCAGCTCGGGGGAAGTGAGAGTAGCATGGACATATATACACTACCAAATGTAAAATAGTGGGAAGCAGCATCATGGCACAGGGAGATCAGCTCGTTGCTCTGTGACCACCTAGAGGGGTGGGATAGGGAGGGTGGGAGGGAGGCTCAAGAGGGAGGAGATATGGGGATATATGTATACATATGGCTGATTCACTTTGTTGTACAACAGAAACTAACACAGTATTGTGAAGCAATTATACTCCAATAAAGATCTATTTAAAAAAATCGTTGCAATGTGCTTCTCCTACAACAAAGAAGGAACCTCTTTGGGTTCTAGGAAAAAGCCCATTCTATACCTAGGAATAATTCTCTCACCTACATACTGGTTGACGTGAAAAGGAGCCAGCTTTTAATGGGACCTAGAATGTGAAAGAGCTCTGACGCAAGTCCAGGCTATGGAACAAGCAGCCTTACCTCTTGGGCTGTTCATTCTAGCAGAGTCTATGTTATTGGAAGTGTCTGTAGCAGGAAAAGATGCAGTGTGGAGTTGATGGCAAGGACCACTGGGAGTACTCCAAGGCAGGCTCCTAAAGTTTAACAGCAAGACCATGGCCCATGCAGACAAGAGTTATTTGCCTTTTAAGGACAGCTCCTAGGGAATTCCTGGGCCCTGGCAGAGATGGAATACTTGACCATGAGACACTAAGTAAACATTCCAGAACTTCTGATCAAGAGCTGAGTTATATTGGAACCAGCAAGTCATAAAATCCCACAGGCCCAGCAGCAATCCATGCTAAGATAAAAATAGTAGATACATCAAGGATTAAGCACTAGCAAAACCAGGGGGCATAAGTAAACTGTATGACCAAGTATCCCAGACCCCATGGTTGCATGCCCTCTATCAGCTCATATTAATGGACCTATGGGAAGGTGGTGTCTACAAAACCACCAGAATAAGGAAAAAACATTATAAACTTAGTTTATTCAGTTCATTCAGTATTTAAGTGTAAGCCAAATTAAATGATGGCTGCATTATAGCCACACTCAGAAATGACCTTGAAAGGCAGTGGAGAAGAAAAATCTTCCTAATGGGCAGAATCTTTAATATTGTAATTGGCTTATCCACTTTTAATGGAAAGATAAGTGGTTTAAGGTGAGAATGTATATGGAATCAACGGCAGTGGCATATGACCTGGCAAGCTAATCAGGAGCCTGAAGAAAAAGACTAGAAGACTGGAGTCAAAAATTTTGATGTAGAAATGTAAGAATGTATATACAAGCGTGAGTATCATGTTTAAGGATATTTGTATCACATGTTAACCTCTTCCAGAAAGTATTCACCATTGAAAAGACACTGAATAACCAAGCAGAAATATTGGCCCAGCCAGTTAACCTTGGTCAGTATTTTTCATCAGCCACCCTTGCACTGGCATGCTGAGTCCATGAATAAAGTGGCTACAGAAGCAGAGATGAAGACTAATACATGGACTCCCCTTTACCAGTGCCTCAGTATTTCTGACCTTTAGAAATATATCCTGAAAATGCATGCCCAGTATGGCACTATTCCTTGAGGAGACCAACTTACCACTTGGTGGCAAGATGACTTCTACTGGACCACTGTGAATCACATGTTTGCTCTGCATCTGGCTGCATCTGCCTCATGAGAATAATAGACTCTATTTCTCTTTCTCTTTCCAAATCTCCTATGAATGCCTTTCATTGAAAAACTCTAACCAGGAATCAATTAAGGAAGGGAAGTTGGGAACTGTAGTTCCTACCTTCTCTTCTATAATGTAAAGGACACCTTACAGGGAGGTGGCAATGAGGCCAAGTTAACACCAGACCCTTGAGCATGGTCCATCCCTTGTCAACCTGGCATTTATACATACCCCTGCTGCTCATAATTAAACTTCTAAGTTGAGATAACAACAATATGTACAGATGAGAATGCTCATGGCTGTCTTTCTAACAATTTCAAGTATGGTATGAGTATCAATGAAGAAAAAAGAAGAATTTGACCAAGGGAAAATAAACAATTTATCTATTGTTGAGAGAGTTGTAGACATTCTCTTTTTGTCATGTTTAAGTAAATTGGACATCTTTAGGAGAGTTAGGAGAGCATAGTTAAAAGCATGGACTCAGAAGCCATATTGTTTGAGCTTAATCTTGTCTCTCATCCTTACTAGTTTGTGACATTGGGCAAGTTACTTAGTCTCTTGATACCTAACTCTCCTTCTCTATAAAGTGTTAAAACACCTAGATCAGTTCCTATCATACAGTGAATACTCTAAGTTTGGTTGTGATTATTCCCATCTTTAAGAAAGTTTGTGGCTGTGCTTGCAGGCAAAAGAATGACCAAATGACCTCTCATAATCTCTTAATGCAGAGTTTCTGTTCTGTTCTATTGCTGAACTAGCCCAGCCCTAAAAGTTTCCCCACCTCTCCCACTTCATCCTCACCTTCATGATCCTCTGCATGGACAGCATGCTCTTAGAAGTGTATGGGCAGCATCACTGATTCATGCTGTCCTCTGCCGTCATCACTCTAACCTCCTCTGCCATCAATCAGTCCATCTGGTCAAGTCACCTTCTAATCAACCTACCATAGTCTCTTTTTTTTCTTCCATTAAAAAAAAAATTTCCGTGCCTCTTCTGGTTTTTGAGGTTCCTTCTTAAGTCTTCTTCCAAGACAGTACCCCTGGTTTTGTCCAGGGAAGAATAACGTCAAGCATACTCGTGGGATGGAAATTTCAAAGTCTCAAATGTAATGCCAGCATTCCAATTTGGAACCCAGAGGTCAGGAGTTCCATAGTTAGTGTACACTCAGCACTTTGCTCCCTTGCATTACTGGTGCACATCAGATCATAAACTCTTTTAAGGACACAACTTGTGTTTTATTCATCTTTGTATCTTTCCTAGTTTCTGGCACAATGTTTTGCTCAATAAAGGACTGGTAAGTGGGAATAAATAGAATAAAATGGAACTTAACATTCTTGGAAACTCATGAGCAGTTTAATTGCCTAGCAATTAAAGGTTATTTTCTTTTTATTTGAATAACATTTATTGATATAGAAAAATTGTAAATATAATAAAATTATAATACCACAATCCAGAGATAGTCACTGTTGTTACTTTTCACTTCATTCTAATATTTTTGATACATTTTTTACTTAGATATTAATATTTTTTGTGTGTGCTGTAGAGGCTTTTTTAACTGAATTTATTCTCTATTATTTACCTTAAGAAATAATACTGGATACATCAGATCTAACTTTAATTTGATAAAGGTTAATCGTCAAAACCTATGTGAACCTCCTACAATTGGACAAATGTCAGATGAATTCTATTTTTTATCTAGAACCAGACAAGAACATAAATAGTATTCATTCACTTATTCACTTATTTGTTTACTTTCAACAAATAGTTATAGGGTCTCTTCTTTATGCCAGACACAGTTATGTGCATTGAGGATATAACAGTAAGCAAAATGGATGCCCAACAACAAATGTCTGCCCTTATAGACATTATAGTGGGGAGAGATAGAAGTAAAAAAAAAAAAAAAAAAGATATATGTCACAGACAGTGTTAAGTTAGTTAATTAACAAGTAGTTATAAACTTCATAAACGTAGAAAAAAATAAAGCAAGAAAGTTGTATAAAAAGTGCTTGCATAGCTATGTCCTGTCCATTTAAAATATCCTGAGGAGAGAATATCTAAGCAAAGACTTGAAAGAAGTGAAGGAGTAATGCAGATATTGAGATAAGACTTTTCCAGGCAGATATAAAATTAAATGTAAAGCAGAACTTGGACTAGAGTGAGGCAAGTGAGGCGCCTAGTTTGCAAAATTTAAGGAAGCACCCGCTCTCAGCTCATGCAAATACAGTTGATCCTGGAAAGGCCCTCAGGCAAACTGTATCTGGCAAGTTTCAGGAATAGTAAGGTGCTCAGTGCACCTGTTGAGAGGAGACCAACATGGAGAGCAGCTCACTGAAGTAGGAGGTGTAAGGATGCCACAGTAAAACCTCCTAGGCATTGGCAGGATGTTGGCTTTGGTCTGAGTAAGATGGGCAGCCATTGTAGGATTTTGAGATGAGAAGTGTTTTAATATAATTTTAAAAAGAAAAAAGAGGAATAAATATATAAGGGAATGAGATGAAACTGCCATTATTTGCAGATAATATAATTAACTTAGAAAACCAAAAATATCAACAGAAAAAAATGTTGGAAAAATCAGAGATAAACATGGTTGCTAGATTTGAGATCAACTTATGAAACCAGTTGTATTCCTCTATGATGAAATGATTTATAAGAGCATATTTTTAAAAAACCTGTACAATATCTAGGCACTAATTGAGCAAAACTATCCAAGGTTTATGTGGAAAAAAATTTTTAACTTTATTAAAGTCATAAAGAAAGATTGGAATAAATCGAGATGTATCTTAGGCTCAGAATTTAATATTTAGAGATATCAACTGTATCCAAAGAAATCAACAAATTTAATACCAAAAAATCAGTAGTGTTTCCTCTATCAGTAATAACCAATTAAAAAAATAATAGATATTAAAATACTCTATAAATAGCAACAAATCCTATCAACAACTTTATAAAAATTAATAAAGACTTCATCAAGAAATATTTTAAACTCTATTAAAATATGTAAAAGAAAATTTACAAAGTGTAGCAATATACCACAGTAATGAGTGTGACTAGTTAGCATAATAAACATGTTACTTTTCCCACAAATTTATTTATAAATATAATGCTATTCCAACCAAAATTCCAAACAAACTTATTCCAAAACTTGGATGAAAATATAAAGATACATGAATAGTTCTTTGTTTTTAAAATGAACAGGAAAGAGAGAAGCTTACTTGGCCAGACGTGAAGACTTATAATAAACCCATAGAAATGGTTAGGGTGTAGTACATAAGAACAAATAAATAAACCAATAAAACATAATAGAGAGTCCAAAACAGATCTATGTAAATATGGGAAACTGATTTATCATTGAAGTGGTACTCACCAGCTGATGGGGAAAGTTGAATTGTTGAATATATAGGATTGGATAAAATGGCTCATTATTTGAAAACAATTGGACTGGATTTCTACCTCACACCATATATAAAAGCACATAGGGATTTAGCCCAACCCTGAAAGGGAAAACTATAAAGCTAACAGAAGAAAATGTATGGGAACATTTTTTTGATTTTGAAATGAGAAGAACTTCTTAAGTCCCCAAAACACAAACCATAAGGTGAAAAAATTATACAGGAATTAAGAATGTCTATTAAATAAAAGACATCATTGACAAAATTACCCTATGCAGCCTTATTGGAATAGATACTTACAATGTGAAAAAGTAACATAAGGTTAATACCTAGAATATTCAAAGAATTCCTATAAACGTACAATAAAAAGAACCGTAAGATATTGGGTAGGCCAAAAAGTGCCTTCGGTTTTTTAAGTAAAAATAAAGGCACATTTTTCATTTTCACCAAGAACTTTATTGAACACTGTATTCACCCTTTTGTTCCACTACCGTCTGCCATTTTTCAGGCAACTTCATAATTCCATCTTCCCAAAACTTTTTACCTTTTTGATCAAAGAACTGTTCCAGGTGCCTTTTACAGTCTTCCAGGGAATTGACGTTTTTTTCCATTAAGAGAATTTTGTAAAGACCGAAATAAATGGAAATCCAAAGGTGCAATGTCTGGTAAATACGGTGGATGAATCAGAACTTCCCAGCCACGCTGTAACAGTTTTTGCCTTGTCATCAAAGAAACATGCAGTCTTGCGTTATCTTGATGCAAGATTATGTGTTTTCTGTTGACTAATTCTGGACGCTTTTCGTCAAGTGCTGCTTTCAGTTGGTCTAACTGGGAGCAGTACTTGTTGGAATTAATCGTTTGGTTTTCCGGAAGGAGCTCATAGCAGAGGACTCCCTTTCAATCCCACCATATACACAACATCACCTTCTTTGGATGAAGACCGGACTTTGGCGTGGTTGGTGGTGGTTCATTTCGCTTGCCCCATGATCTCTTCCATTCCACATTATTGTACAGTATCCACTTTTCATCATCCATCACAATTTGTTTTAAAAACAGAAAGTTTTCATTATGTTTCAGTAGGGAATCACACGTGGAAATACGGTCAAGAAGGTTTTTCTCGCTTAACTTATGTGGAACCCAAACATCAAAGCAATGAACATAACCAAGATGGTGTAAATGATTTTCAACGCTTGACTTGGATATCTTGGGTATGTTGGCTATCTCCCGCGTGGTATGACATTGATTGTTCTCAATTATTGTTTCAATTTGATCGTTATCAACTTCAACTGGTCTGCCCAACGGAGGAGCATCGTCCAGTGAGAAATCTCCAGCACGAAACTTCACAAACCACTTTTGACATGTCCAATCAGTCACAGCACCTTCTCCATACACTGCACAAATCTTTTTGTGTGTTTCAGTTGTGTTTTTACCTTTCTTGAAATAATAAAGCATAATATGCTGAAAATATTGCTTTTTTCTCCCATCTTCAATATTAAAATGGCTACACAAAAATTCACCAATTTTGATGTCTTTTTTTAAATGCACGCTGACATGACAGCTGTCACATACAATCTAACAAAATTGTTTCAAATGAAGTTAAAGACAACTATGTGCTACTAGAGCCATCTTATGGAAAAAAATGAACCAACGTTTTGGCCCACCCAATATGATGTACCTTGTATTTATGCAAACTTGAAACACATATAAACATAAAACAACATTCATTTTTCAAAGAACCATATATCTTTAAGGGCATTAGAGTGAATGCCCATACTGGGAAGATGAGAATAGAAAGAAGGGTGATAAAGCAGAAAAGACTAAAAAGAAATAAAATAAGAGCAAGGCATTGTAACTAATGACAACATTGAACTATTTGGGAAATACGATTAACTCAGTGCTTTATCCATGAGGTCTAGGAGGAAGAAAATAATTTAAATAAAAATGTAGATAAAATCGGGGGGAGACTAGATCACCTATAAAGTCACTTCTCTAATATTCTGGTTTTCTATGATAAATGAGATCCTTCTGCACTGTGTAAGCCTTGAGAGACCATTTGTATCATTTTCCATTAATGGGATGAAGCCAAACACCTGCAAATCCAGTAAATTCAGACAAAGTAGGCTCAGGGGAGCTAGTTTCCCATCATCTGTCAACAAGGACATCAAAGAGAAGGTGGGAAATCAAAATCATCTGTCTCCAGGCTACAAGCCCTGGCTATGACTCCCCAGACACCAATCACAGCAATTCTCAGTGTTCCTATAACCCTCAGCATCTGTTAATTGTTTGGGACTCCATATTCTACCCTGGAGGCCTATTGGTGTTTCCAGTTGAGTTAAGGAGAGAACTAAAAGGATAGATACGTAAGAAAAATTATGGAGTCCCTGAGCAAACATTCTGTCCAAAGAATCCACAGTGTGGTGTGCAAAAACTGAATTTTTATAGATGATTTTAATCCAGTGGGGTTTAATTAGGACCCCAGAGGGGTGCTCATGGGAAGATGGAATCCTGCTCAGTATGATAAAAACAAAGTATCCTTAACAACTGGAAGGGACAACAGTGAAACTGGCAACCACAGGATTTAGTTACGTTCCTATTCTTGTGCACCTTTCTGGTAGAATCAAATAGGCTTAGAAATGGTACGAAGGAAATCTATCACAGGGGGAGGCTTTCTGGACAACAAGTCTCTTTAAGAGTCCTTTCTAACATGGAAGTTCCATGATTCCCTGATGTGTGTTTTTTTGTATTTGTATGTGTGCATGCACACTCAGAGACCATACTCTTGGTGTTGAGGTGATTAAGCAGTAAGACACTGCTGCAGAGGATGTTGAATAAAATTACAAACAGAGCTCCCCTTTATAGAGCTCTTTCTAGCTCTATAAAGCTCTGGAGGATTTTTTTGGTTTGTTTGTTTTTATAATCTGTATTGAAAAATGTATTCACCATACAACACTTTTCAGCAAAAAAGCTATATTCAGAGTGTTCACTGCTGCTACAAAAACAAACAGAAAAATACCGGAAAAGGATGAAAAGTAAGTGTGATTTGCCGATTCTCTTTCACTGTGCTCAAAACTAGGCATGCAGCTTCCGTTAGCTCCAGAATAAAAGGAAATGAGACTGGGACTGAAATAAAACTACATGCGATGAATATTAACATCAGTGAAATTCACTTGTATGTTCACCCAACAAAAACTCACCTCCTCCCAGTGGTGTGAGATCCACCAGAGAAGCCTCAGGATATGAATGTTAAAGAGTGCAGACCAGAACAGGAGACATTCCCTTGGTAGATTAATAAACCTCACAACTTGACTCCAATGTTGTTGGTTATTTCTGGAGGTGATCACATACTGGTCCCTGTGTGCCTTAGCTTCTAAATGAAGAGGAATGTGAGCCTGAATTTATTACTTATTATATGTCCTTTATAGTTTATGTATATGTGTGTAAACAGCATACTGCTCTCTTAATTGTTGGGTTAAGCATGTCAACAAATATGTATGTCATCTTTATAAAATCCTTAGCTAGAAACAATTTGGGGTATTGCTATGGATACAATCCTAAACTTCCCTGATATTTAGAATCAGTACTGTGGTGTCCAAAGAGAGACAAGCAACACCCATTAGGTCCAAGATTCTGTTTGGAAAAGACATACATCTCTCTCAGGAGGTGGTATGCCCTCTACTAGTAACTCCATAGTCCTTGAGTCCAGGGGGCAGATACCAGGTAGCATTCTGCACTTAGATTCTTGCCTTTCTTTCCTGAGTTTCCTTAGCACTTCTCTGAATCAGCAAAGCTTAGTCAATCTGCAGACTCATGAATATGAAAATTACTAATTTTAAAATTGTTTGTTATACAGTCAGACAATTCATACCTTAGATACTTTGTACTTTCTACATATTCAAAACTTCCCCAAACACAACATCTCTTTGAAAGATGGTTGCTGAGGGTTCTGTATAATTGTTGCAGCTACATACTATACCAGAGTAGCTATCTTTGGTGACAGAGAAATCCTTCTCCTACCCTCCAAAAACTACTTCAAAAGTTAAACTAGGGCTTCCCTGGTGCAAAATGAAATAAAAGTCTTCATAACTTCATCACAAATAGTCAACATAAAAATATGAAGGCTGGGGGGCTACTGTAAGAAGCAAGTGGAAATGTTACTCATTAGGGCAAACTCTGAGGACAGCATGGAAATTATAGTGAGGTTGGAGTCTTGGGGAGAGAAAATAGCTCACTGTAGATTAAACTCTATGTTCAATATCAAAACTACATGTGTTTACCTACTACCACCAAAACTTGGTCAACCAGGAAATTAGATCTAGAAGAAAGCAGTGATGTTGCTTTCAAACAGATAGATTAGGTGAATCTCTTCACCTCCTTGAGCTACAGTATCTTCAACTGTAGTTTAGGGATAATAAACTTATCAATATTGGACCGACAGTTGAAGCAAATGAGATTTTAGAAGACAGATTTGAAAACTGCAAGGAATTCTACAAATTAAATGAAACAGGATAGTAATGATTAAGACATTTTATATCGTATCTATTCCAACACAGTTCTATATTGAAACTCATAGTTCTGTATTTAAATGCTAACTTAGTATTTGGAGGGAAAAAAAATCTTATTGGAAAAATAAATAAAAATGAAAACACATATATTAAAAAGAGGAATCAACCTATGCTATCAAATAGTTGAAATATGCTTGGTGGGTGGGATTTGTTGTCTCTGATCTCCACCTTATGTGGGTCAATCCGTAAAGAGTGTAAGACAGTGCCTGTAAACCAATGCCATAAAATTCAACTTAGTTTCACTCCCATTTCAAATGTAATTCAAGTGCCTTTCAATAAAGATTTATTTTGAGGCCAGCTCTTTCACATCCCCTTAAGTTAGTGTATTTTATTTGCATGAAAATCCAAACTGATTTGATGTTGATGTCCAGCCACTCCATGAGTAGGAGACAGAAAAGATCTGTTAAAGGTAAAAATTGCCAAAGGGGAAACAGACATAATTTTTGAGATTTAGCTGTAAACAGCACTCTTTTCCCATTATCAGATTGTCATTAGAATTTCCAAAGAGCTGCTGAAGGACCCGCCTGTATCCAGTTTAGATTCCAAACTTTCACCCTGCTTGACATCATTCTCTGAGTATATGCCCTGCCCACCCCACCCCTCCCAAAAAAGAAAAAAATTTCATCAGCTGCCACCAATGAAGGAAACATATTAATAACAATGTATGGAATGTTCCACACAATCACATCATTTAAAAGATTTGGGGTCCTCCCATGTAAATTCTCTCTCAATGGTTATCCTGCTTTCTGCTTTGTTGGAATCTAGTTCCTCAATTCCATTGTTTGGGTATATAATAATGTAAGAGTTTGGTTTTACAATGTATAAAGAAAAGGCTAGAATTTGTTTATAAACTATACTTGTCTTTTAATCTGTCTGCTTGTTCAATGGCACAAATATTCCTCAAGATTCCAAGCTATAGATCAGACCGTGGCTATACGATATTGAGAAAAAGCCAGTAGGAACAGAAATGGAGTCCCAGATAATAGAAATAAACATTTATTGAGAGATTAGCACATGCAAGTACTTAACTGGATGATTTGTCTGCATCTGCCCAGACAATCCTCATAATTATGCTCTAAGGTGGAAGTCATCCCCATTTTGTTAGGACAAAAGAGGCTCAGAGAGGCTGTGTTTACTGTCCAAGGTCACACAGCCATTAAATGGCAAAACTGGTACTTAAAATGTTTTTTTTTCCCCTTCAAATCTCACTTTCCTTCCATTGAACTCTTTACCCTCAATGATCAGCAGTCCAGTTTCAATGCTATAGCAGTCAGAGGTCCCATCAGATAACCAAAAAGAGAAATAGGTAGAAAAAAAAATCCTGTAAATTGGCACTTTGAATACTTGGGGAAAGAGTTTTCTTTGTTAGAGAGTTACTACAACTGGTGACTTCAACTAGGCAAAGTGAGAATGTGACAATTTGAGTAAAAGAAGAGAAGCTTAACAGCTGTTAAGAAGGACACAGTCACTTGGATCTGGAATAAATAATGACAATGGAAGGAGAGGAACACAGAAGAGAGAGGGAGCTGGACCACTTTGCAGTGTCCATAGCCTATCAAGAAATGCTGTCCATGAGAAATCGCCAGTGGCAAATTGTCCAGAAGATTTTTCATAACAGGGGTCTGCCTAAGTTCAGTGTTCAAGTGATTCACTGTGTAACTCTATGAAAGCATCCTTTATCTTCCGGTAATTATCTACTCCACACTCTACTCACAACACTTGTATGAGAAGTATCTGAAAAGAAAACGAGATGCTATTCCACATCTGTATCAGAAAAGGCTGGTGAGAGATGAGTAAGACATAGGGTTCAGAAAGCACTGGAAATTAGTAGCAGAGATATCCATGTGATTGTAAGGAGGCCACTGTACAGTCCAAGGATATGGAAGAGGGAATGAGTTAGTTTATATAAAAGTCAAGGACATTCACACCTGAATTATATATTTAACTAGATTCTATTTGTCCTGATGTCAGTTTTCTCAGCCTATCAGCGGTGTGTTAGTAAAGGAAATGCCTAGAAAGTTAGTGACATCATAGCTTTCAATACCCTTTCAATAGCTTCTGACACATGGTTGTGATTGGCAAATGGTAGCAAATTCCTTTCCCACACACCCAGTATTCCTGTTCATGTAACCTTCTGCTCTCCTATGTCCGTTTACTCCCAGAGAACCATAAAGAAATTAAAAGAAACTTTTGAGATAAGAAGTTGAGGATCCATGGTCTAGGAAATCTGGAGTTTAGTCAAGTGTTGTGCTACCTACCATCAGTGGTACTTCTATCGTGTAAGTTACAGTCCCTTTGCAAAGGGTCATCTGAATCACTCTTTCTGCCAGATTGCCTTAGAGCATCATATTCTTCTTCCTATAAACCTCTGAACACCGTAAGGATTTCTGGCCACCAAGCTTACTTATAGAACACCTGATATAACAATAATAATAGATTTGAAGAAAAAAGAAATATCTAGGTTGCTCTGCTAACAATAGCAAGGATCCTTTCTCCAGTAGTCCTAATTAAATTCTTACTCATCCTCTTGAACATATCCAGGGACAAGAACATTTCAGAAGGAAATTCTATCTTTGAATAATCTGAACCAGTAGAAAATATCTCCTTATATTGAGACTAAATTATACTTCTGGTCCTAGATTGGCTCCAGCATCTGGAACAGCATAGGTGGTATTCTTCTTCCATCTGTCTGTTCTTCAATTATTTGATGACAACTCTCATGTCACTCCCTAAGTCATACTAAATGCACTCAGTCCTTTCAATCATTTCCAGATGGTGTGTCATACAGGGAACCACTTCTGGGTCCATTCCATTGGCCAATGTTCCTCGTAAATGTGTGGTGTGCAGAAGGGAAACCTATGCTCCAGATGTGTTCTTAACAGGGCAATATTCATTGGTACTTTTCTGCAAATTGGTCCTTTAATAAAGCAAAGTAAGATGACTTTAGCCTTTCATGGCATTATATCAAACTCAAACCATACAGAGGTTGTCATTGCCTTGTTATTCAAACTGATTTTTTCTGATGTCTTTAACCCTCTGTTGCCTTACATACATTTTTCACCCATTTGAAAAGTTCAACATAACTTGTTCAATAATATGTCCCATTTGATAATATTATGGTACCAGGACCTATGTCATAACACTTGTAATCCTGGGGTAATGTAAAAGGGTCAAAGATTATATAACTAGGAGAGTTTTGCAAGTCGTATGCAATATTATTTTTAGACTCATGGCTTCAACCATGTCATAAAGTTCACAGGGCTCAAGCACAACTCAGAGAGAAAAATTTTTACAAAGATTTTATATGGCTTGTTAGTATCATATATTGCTGATTCTATGCTCAATTTTCCCTTCTTGTCTACCATGATTATTTACTTAACAAAAGCACTATCTTATCCAGGAATTTTATCTCTTCCTTAGAGACTCTTGTTGAACACCATAAGTCTAGTAGTAAGTTTGGAAGATCCCAAGTTAACTGAATTTTCTATATTCTGTACTCTAAGAGTTGTTCCTTGTATCAGAGGGATATTAGAAAAAAAGACCATAGTATTGTTAAGAAAATAACTAGGAAAAACAGAAAAGACTATTATTCAAAAACATTATAATACACGGACTAGAAAACAGTATTAGGTAGTGAGAGGAGAAAGGTGAGCTTCTGTGAGTTTGCTTCTAATACTGCTTTAATATTCAACCTCTGTATAAACATGAATACCATACCTCTGAGTCACTAGGCCTCTTTTCACAACACTATGCTTCTTTTAATATCATCTCAAAATAAGCCCCACCTCTGTCATAAATGTTAGAATAACTTCCACTGTATCGCTTCCAAGTAATCATCTAGATTCTGCTTAAAAGACCTCACGGTAGGAAACTCACAGATGTTAAGTCAGCCCACCCCATCACTGAAAAGCTCAAACCTCATACTCTTAGAAAGCTATTGGTTTATTGTTAAACTCAGAAAGTAAAATATAGAATTGTGTCTCACCCTCACAACCACCACAGAGATTACATGTCCATATGAACAAAGACTAAGAGAGAACGGGGACCAACGACAGGAGCAGTGGAACCATATATGAAATGATTTTTAAGAGTTCTATTTAGAATCAATAATGTTGATTATGGAAGAGGAAGAATGATATTCTTTTCATTAAAGCAAAACTCTATCTCACTGCATTTCCAGTGCCTAAAACTCTACCTACCACATAACATGTAATAAACATTTTGCAGAATGAATGAATGTAAGATCTTCCTGTTAATATTACATCAAACCAGGGCTTCCCTGGTGGCGCAGTGGTTGAGAGTTCACCTGCCGATGCAGGGGACACGGGTTCATGCTCTGGTCCGGGAGGATCCCACATGCGGTGGAGCGGCTGGGCCCGTGAGCCACGGCCGCTGAGCCTGCGCGCTCCGCAACGGGAGAGACCACAACGGTGAGAGGCCCGCGTACCGCAAAAAAAAAAAAAATTACATCAAACCACTGAGACTTTACACAACAGGTATATTTCCTCTTCCACAAAACAGGTACCAAGTTCTCTGAGGACTTCCTTTGCCCAGGATGAGCTTTTCTTATTCCTTCAAAAGGTGCTAAAATAATATATATTATTAACCCCTTTTATTGATTGCCCTCTCCAATAGTATGTGTCAGTCAGAAGGCAATATTTCAGGTGGGGTCTGGCCGAGGTAGGTGTTGGGAAGGGGAGGGTGAGGGTAATTGCCATAAAGAGAAACCAAATTTCTTCCACCCTTTGCCTGACTTGCTTTCTCAGAACCTTCTGCTGGTGTTTTATAGTATCATCCCTCCAGATGAATTCTCCACATTCGTTGTCCACCCAAAAACGGTCTCATGAAGACATGTTACCCCTTCCCTCTCCCTTGTCATGGAGTTGGCTGTTCTTCCCAGATTCTTACAGGGTCACAGGCTCCCTCACTCCCTCAATTCTTTCCTCTGATCTCCACATCAAATGTTCTATGATGCAAAAGCACATGAGAAAATGGGAACTGCCATTCAAGCACAGATTTTAATTGTTTGCTCTTTCATTTTTAACATCTTTTTTGACCCTTGGAGAAGAGTATAATGCACGGCCTCTTATGTGTCTCCAAAATGAATTTAGCAAGTTAAGCCTTGGGAGACCCACCATTTTTCTCCCCCTTAGAATGAAATACAGCTTAACGTTTGAGTTATGTATCTAAGAATGTGGTTTAGCAAGACAAAAATGAAAAGAGAAACACTCTGAGCTTAATTTTAAACTACAAAAGCATGGCACCCTCAGTATCTGTGGGTAAACTCTAGAATGACAGCTTTAATTAATTTGGAATTTCACCAAGACGTAAATTTTCTCCTACCTATTTTTAAAGACAAGAATATTGATTTTGGATCAGCAATAAATTCCTGTAATATCTGTCCTTAGTCGAAAGCCAAGATAATTCTAGTCCATTTCTTTTCGTCTTGGAAACGTTATGCCAAAACCATCATTTTGTTGGCTGCATACATTCTGATTTATATTCAATGAGAGTTGTAAAAGGCTTTTATAGAGGAGACAGCCGAATGACATTTCCCTATAAATCACGACCATTTTTACTGCCACAAAGTTCTAGGGTTGAACTTCAAATATAACCTGACTGTAAACTCTGTGGATGGAACCGCATTCTTGCTGAATGAGAAACACGTTTCCCCTTCCACCGTGAGTGACTGCACATTCCGATCCGTTTCTGGCAGATTTTGCGAGCATCAGAGAAACCCAGGGAACCGTGCTCGGCTCTGATGTAGCAGCCCATGAAATGCAGGTCACCCAGGCCACCTCCGGATACAGCTATGCTTTCAGCTTCGTGAATCACTCAGATTGGTACAGAGACTGGGTGTTGAGATGAAATACATGAGGCATTAAATGTAACAAGAGGGAGAGGAAGCTAACTTTGGCAAACATCGGATCAGAAATACAACCCTAGAGAAAGGAATCACATTTCATTCAATATGAATCCTCATGAGAATTTCTTCTGGCCATGGAAATGTCATCTTTGTGCACAATTCTTCTAAACCTTCCAGTGATCATACCTGTTCAAGTCAAAGGTAACTCACTTTTGTGAGAAAGCTGTGCAGAGCAGGTGAAGGAGAAGGGTACCAGGGATTAGAAGCTCTGAACTTTCTTTCAACCTGTCTTTGCGAAAAGAACTTGGGTTTAGAAAAGAGAAGCATGGCTTGTATGATATTGGAAAATATATGAAATCTCTTGGTGCCTAGATTCCTTATCTATATAAAACATTTGTTCTATTAAAAATATAGATGGAAGAAATGCCGCTGTGTTTTTCCCCCCTAAGTCAGATTAAATCCAATTTGAGTAGCCACTTAACTAAGATTAGCAAAACTTCAGTATCACTTTTGGAATTTCTCTACCCCGCTCTTTGTCAGCAGTAGGACCCAGACTTATGAAGTACAAGATGAATGTAACAGAAGCCTTTGGTCTTCAGCCCAAAGTGGTAACCCCCCGTAACTGCTTCTTTCCCAAGACTGTCATCCATTCAAACATACGTAGCTTTGTGGGCAGTGCCATGTTCTTCAGGCCGCCTTCAGATGCAGAGATCTTCACCTAGGTTCCCAAGGGCCTGCAGCTTGGTGCCTAGTCTCTCCTGGCACCAGCAAAATCCTCTCCCCCCATCAAAGGTCTTCCTACCTTCATTGCATTATTATGGGCAGGAATAGTCCAAATCCTTTACCCTTTGTCCACCTTTGCTGTCTGATGAAACTACTGACCTGGCTTAGACCAGACTCTATTTCAACCCAGGCAAACCACAGCCTGCATCCCCATTTCATCTCAGACAAAGCAGCCTCATCATATTGAAAACTCTGGGCATGCACAAACCCAGATTTGCATGCATGCCTGGGTGAGTGCGTGCGCACACACACACACACACACACACACACACACAGAATTCAATGGCCCTTGAGAATAGGAGCACTCAGACCAGCTGAATTTTCCTAAAGAAATGAGGATAGAGAGGAAGATGAGTTCATTTTTTTTTGGTGAATCCATAGCAAGAGTGTGTGTTTTTGTAGGGCAGGGGAGAGTGGGGGTGAGTGGAGGGGGCAGTTACATTTTATTCATTATGCAAAATACGGGGAAATCTCAACTACTCCCTTGGTATTAATCACCAGTTAAGCACGTTCCGTAGCTAGACCTGCAATCTGTTTCTCTCTCCCGAGCTCCGGCTCTGTGTGTTCAACCCAAGCTCCTCTTGGCAACACATCAAAAGCCAAACTCATCATCTCTACTCCACTCCACCAACCTGCCCTTTCTCCTGTGTCACATACATCTGTGAATGGCACCACCATCGTCCAGCCAGAAACATAGGTAGCATCCTTGAGTCCTCCCCTTTTCTCAGTCCGTGTAAAATCAACCACAAGACCGGCTCACTTTACAATCTTAAATTAGCTTAAATCTGTTCACCCCTCTTCTACCACTCCAGGTCAGTCCACCATCATTTATTTCCTGGGCTGCTATACTATAGCACCTTAACGGGTCTTCCTATTCCCAACGTTGTTCTGGGCTTGCTCCCATCCAGACCACATTATAGCCCAAATGGTCTCTCTAAACTGTAAAGAGTTGCAGGTGCCCATTGTAATCTCTCTGTAATGCTTTTTGTCTGATTTTAATACAGCTCCTCTACCTTCTTTTGCTTACCTTTTCTCCCACTATATCCTTTTCCATTTGAACTTTATAGAACAAGCTAAGATACTGTAGCAAATATTAAGTAGCCCAAAATATAATAGTTCAGGGCTTCCCTGGTGGCGCAGTGGTTGAGAGTCCGCCTGCCGTTGCAGGGGACACGGGTTCGTGCCCCGGTCCGGGAGGATCCCACATGCCGTGGAGCGGCTGGGCCCGTGAGCCATGGCCGCTGAGCCTGCGCGTCCGGAGCCTGTGCTCCGCAACGGGAGAGGCCACAACAGTGAGAAGCCCGTGTACCACAAAAAAAAATAAAAAATAAATTTAAAAAAGTATATATAATAGTTCAATACAATAAAAGCTCTTCCTCCACCATCCCCACCAGTCCTGAGTAGGTATCAGTTCTCTGAAGATGATTCTGCTCCAAGCTGTTATTCAGGGACCCCAGTTACTTCCACGTGTGGCTCTGCTATCTCCTAGGGTCCACTCCAAATCTGAAGCCAGACAGATCAAGGTGAAAGGGCATGGTGGGCAGTATAGAAAGATTAATGGACCAAGCCTGGAAATGGAAGCTATCCTTTCCACTCACATTATACTCAGCCATACCCAACTGGAAAGGAGGCTAAGTGTCCAAGAAGGGTGCATGGATTTTGTGGATGGCCAGTACCTTTAAGTTAACAGACAAAGAAAAGGATTCTTTACCACTCTTGCAATTTTTTAAAAAAGGCTACCTAAGAACAATAGCCTCTCAGGTGTCTGAGTGGCAAAGGGTGACAGTGTAATTAAGAACATGGACTTTGGAGACAGACTTAAGTTTCAATCCTGGCTCTGGTGCTTACTGTTTTGGGTGATTTAGAATAAATTAACATCCATGAGCTTCAGTTTGTTCATCTATAAAATGGAAATTATAATAAGGTATGATCTTTTTGTAAGGGGTAAAGGATAGGAAATATTTAAAGCAATTAGCTCAGTACCTGTCAAAAGCAGTCTCACTAAATGAAAATAATTACCATTAGAGTTACTGACTGAGTGAAATGGAAGCTAGAAAGAGAGATTAGAAAGAAACACTTTAGAATCAAGTGGATTCTGCTATGTGACATTTGGCAAATTATTTAACATTACTTAAATTATTATCTAGACCTTTATTTTTTCATCTATAAAATGATCATAATTCCTTATAGCTCATAGAATAATGTGGGAATTGAATGCAATATGAACATAAAGTCTTTTATATTATGTTCCACACATAATAAGCCCTGTACACAATAATTATGATGACAATTATGATTAAAGAAGGAAACAGTGTCCAGAAGAAGAAATCGTTTACATGGGAAAAATATTTTTCCCTTTCTAGAGAGAGTAACTGACAATTTAAAACTCTTCCCTCTCTCTTTCAACTCCTGTTAATATTGTTAAAATTTTCAAACCGCAAAACTCAAGTATGCAAAAAATGTAAGTATTTTTCCTAGTTTCTGTTCAAAACTCTTATGGCACCTAGAGCAGATTGGATTTTGCAGTTTCAAGGGAAATTCAGTCACTTAAGGGTTTTCTCAGTCAATTCTAAGTAAACTCAATGTATGGTTCCACACCTGCCCCACGTTACGGTGACCTCCAAGAACCAAAAGCGATTTAGTATCCAGAGTAAGACAAGTGGTTCTCGGTCACTAGCTGCCCCTGCTGACTTTCACTGAGGTTTACAAAGCCCTGTTTGAGCCAGGGTTTTCCTTAGACTTCCTTGGATGTCTGTGGTCCCCTTTGCTGTCACTTATGTCTCATCCCTGTCTTCCAGCCACTTCTTGCATGCACTTCCACGCTTCCATCCACCGCTGCTATGGCTGCACGACCACATGCCACAGCTGGATTTTCTACCACAGTATTTTGTAACTACAGACAATTGAGCAAGACTATCTCATCTCTCTCTGCCCCGCTCCCCATGAAGGCACATGTCCTTAACTGCTTCTATGTCATAATCACTTGGAAAAATATCTGCAAGGCTGCTGGTTCCTAGGGTTCAAAGGGCAAAATCCAGGCATTGTCCCCTTTATTTGAAGATGTCCCCATATTACGTGGAGGATGGAGATAAATCTCCTCCCTCTTGGGGGCTTATGATTAATCCCAAGAGAAGGGAAGGAGCAGAACCCCTCTGATGACCATCGGCATCAAACTAATGTGCTTGTTCTCAAAGTCTCTCTTTCCTTCTCCAGCTCAGAGAATTGTTCCAAGTTGAAAGATATTCCATTGTACTTCATTTTTGAAACTTGCAAGTCATGAATTTCATACCTGGAGTTTTGTTCCACTGTGACATTTTCTTCTTGAGGAAAAGAAGGCTTTCCTCAAACTTCCAGGGTAACTCCATGCCTATATTAGGTCACCTCCTTGTCACTGAGAAAACAGGGGCATCAAAGAATGATATTGTCCCATGGTCACCAAACTCAGGACACTTGGTGCATCCACACTCATGTTAAACTCCCAGCTCTACTGATTAAGTGCCCTGACCCTAGGAGAGACCAGCCCCTCATGCTCTGGGACTCAGTCACAGTCCCTTTGCAAGGTCTTCTCGTCAAGTAAATTCATTTTTCTTCTACATCAGGGATCAACAAACTTTTTTCTAAAGGCCCAGATAGTAAATACTTTAGGCCTTTTGGGCCATACATTCTCAGTTGTGACCTCAAACTCTGCCTTCCCATCACAAAAGCAGCTACAGACAATACATAAAATAGTAGGTGTGGCTGTGTTCCAATAAAAGTTTATTCATGGACACTAAAATTTGAATTGGTATAATTTCCACGTCACTACATTTTTTTTCTAATTTTTAAAACTATTTACAAATGTAAAAACTATTTTTAGCTCATGGGCCTTCAAGGTGTCTACCAATATAGGCAACTGGCCAGATTTGGCCCATGGGCCATCGTTTGCCATTCACTGCTCTACATTATTTATCTCTCATTACTTAACAGGCTATTGACAAGTGGTTATTTTATACACTCTACTGTCTTATATCTTTAAAAAAAATTATCTTCTCTTAAAAGGAACCCTCTTACACTGTTGGTGGGAATGTAAATTGGTGCAGCCACTATGGAGAACAGCATGGAATTTCCTCAAAAAACTAAAAATAGAGTTACCATATGATCCAGCAATCCCACTCCTGGGCATATACCCAGGCAAAACTATAATTTGAAAAGACACATGTACCTCTATGTTCACAGCAGCACTATTTACAATAGCCAAGACATGGAAACAACCTAAATGTCCATCAACAGATAAATGGATAAAAAGATGTGGTACATATATACAATGGAATACTACTCAACCATAAAAAAGAATGAAATAATGCCATTTACAACAACATGGATGCAACTAGAGATTCTCATACTAAGCTAAGTTAGTCAGAAAGAGAAAGACAAATGCCATATGATATCACTTATATGTGGAAGCTAAAATATGACACAAATGAACCTGTCTATGAGAGAAAAACAGACTCACAGACATAGAGAACAGATCTGTGGTTGCCAAAGGAGAGTGGGGTGGAGGAGGGATGTATTGGGAGTTTGGGATTAGTAGATGCAAACTATTATATATAGGATGGATAAACAACAAGGTCCTACTGTAGAGCACAGGGAGCTATATTTAATATCCTGTGATAAACCATAATGGAAAAGAATATGAAAAAGAATTTATATGTATAACTGAGTCACTTGGCTGTATAGCAGAAATTAACACAATGTTGTAAATCTGTAAATACTGCAATAAAATATAAAAAAAGTGATATTCAAGAACGACAAAAATAATTTTCTTCTCTTGATTCTCCAAGTCTTTCTAACTACTATATTAATGCTCTGTTGATCTTCACAGCAAAACTTCTTAAAAAATGTTTATATGTTTATCCCACATATTCATCTCTCAATTATTTTTCATACCATTCTAATGTAGTTTTCATTTCACCACTATTTAAAAAATCTTCTCTTGTAAAGGTCACCAACTATCTCTGTTTCCAAACCTAATGACACTTTTCAATCTACAGTTTATTCAACTTCTCAGTAGTTTTCAACACAGCTGACTCTTCCCTCCTTGAAACATTGTCTTCTTGCTTATGAGACTTTTAGCCCATCTACCTCACTGGTGATTCCTTCTCAGCCTCTGCAGCAGACTCCTCCACTTATGTCACAATCCCAGGCATTCTTTCCTATTTTCATTCTCTCTCTAGGTATCCTCATAGCCTTGGCTATAAGCTATATTTTAACATTCCGAAAATGTGTATGTCTTCTGCCCAGACCATTCCTCTCATATCCAGACTTATGTAACCAACTATCTGCTTGGTATGTCCCTGTAGATGTCTAAGAGGCAACTCAAAGTTGACAAGGCCAAAGAGAACTACTGATTTTTGTCCCCACCCAAATCCTCTTTTTTCTCCAGCCTTCCCAGGTAAATGGCTCTACCATCTGCTTAGATACTCAGATCCTCTTTGACCTTGATTTCTCTTTTCCTGTCACCTACCAGACACATGCTAATAATCAATAAATCCTGTCAACACAACCTCTAAATTATAGCTTGCATTTCCACTGTGTAGCTCTCATCCAAGTGAAGTCACCACCTCACTTAACTAAATTATTGCAATTACCTCTCCGCATCTCCCTTCTGCACCCCTGCCCCTCTACCTTCTCTCTACACAGAATTGAAAGTCATCTTTCAGATATGTGAAGTAAATCACATTGCTCACCCACTTTAAAGCCTCCTATGGCATCCTGTTGCCCTTGGGTTAAAATGCAAACGGCCTCCCACATTCTGCAACATCTTGCAAGACCTGCTCTGTTCTCATTTCATGCGTTCTTTTCCCCTTGATCACCATCTCCCAGCCACAGCCACTTTCTATCAGGTCCTCAATTATAGCAAGCTCTTTCTGACCTCAAGGCCCTTACATATGCAGTCTTCTCTACTAGGGACATTCTTTCTATGGCAATTCAGTGTTTGTCTTGAACTTGAGGCCTTCCATGGACCAGACGCAAAAGAGCCTTCTACCCGTGACATTTACTTTCTAACCCAGCTTAGCTCCTATTACTAGTCATATTACCTACCTATTATAGATGAAGCTTCATAAGTTATCTACTTATTGTTTATTTCTTGTCTCTCTACATTCCATGAGGTCAGGATCATACCTTTCTTGTTCATCATTGTATGCACAATGTCTTGCACAATACCTGATGCATAGTGGATGGTTAATAAATGAATGTCTACTCATTTCTTTTTTTAAAAAATGTAAGTCTTAGAATGTTAAATTTGACAAAGACTATTAGAGATACTACATATCATCCAGTTCCCTCATTTTGCAGATAAATAAACTGAACCCCAGAGTGTTGTTGATGAAGTGAATAAAGTCATTACTTAAATAGGACTATATAGGACTAGAATCCAGTTCTTTCTTTTCCAGCCCAGGGCTGTTGTTTCTACATCACAGAGGGCAAGGCCGAGATCATGGGAGTAATCCTTGTTCTATATTTTATTCCTTTTTCTTTATTAAAGTTAATGTTTTTAACCTTTCAATAAATTCCCAGAGGATAGGGACAGTCCTTTAAATTTGCCTTATGCAGCAAAAAGGGAGATAGCTGCATAAACTTTTCCAGACATTTTGTTTATAGCCCTCAAGTTGGTATCCAATAGAATTTAAATTGAATTTAACCTATTTTTAATATTTCAAACCATAGTTGGTTCATGTTTTCCATATAAAATCTGCAGTTCTGTCTTCGCATTCTGCATTTCCATCGTCTTTTTCCACCGTCAAGTGGTCTGGCTCTCCCATGATTGTGGCAGCCAGATGACAAATGCTCTTCCAAATAACCTCAGGAGTGCTTTCTCCTTCTGCACCAGGGTCAGGCAGCCAGCTCAGGGAGTGGAAAGAGCAGGGCTTAGGAACCGGGCGCCCCACTTTACAATCCTGGCTCTGCTACTAATTCCCCTGTGTCACTCTGGACAATTTGCTTAAACACCCTGGCCATGGCCCCCTGACTTGTAGAATGGAGGATTCAGAATCAAATCTTCCCTAAGTTTCCAGCCAGCTCTAACCTATGTGTAATTTTCTGTGTGTATTTCCACACATAAAATAAAACTTTGCACCATACGATTAGTTCGTCTCATCTGCCTCCCTCTCTCCTATTTATATCTCATTTATTTTCTTCCTTTATAAGGTGACGTTCTTAAGGAATCTTAGGATTCCTAAAAATCTCAGGAATCCTTAGAACCCCAGAGTTCTAAGATTCTAATCTTAAGGAATCTTGTCAAACTCCAAATCACTCCTAAGAATGTTCAATTGCTTTTCACAGTTTGCTTCAGCTTCCTTAAGTTGATGCCCTGAGCAAGAAAATGCTTGATGCATCATGGGAATTCATCACCCAATAGGCAGCCTCGGAACATGCTCCTGACACCACTGAGGTCAGGCTTTCTCCTCAGGAATTGCAATTTCTGCATATTTCGGGGAAAATGCTTAAGAAAATTTCCAAACCCCTGTAATCTATTCTTCCACTGCCGAGGGCAGTCAGACATACACTCAAACGTCCAAGAAGGATGAACATTTTTCCCTAAACTATTCCACTCCCTGCTTAAATTGATACTAAACTTACATAATCATCCTCCTTATCTATGCCAGGACCACTCTATAGACAGGCTGCTATTCGGTCTCTCAGTCATTTACATATTTAACAATTTTTTTCAGTAATTACTATGTGCCAGGCATTGTGTTAAGTACTGGGGACATAGACATGGATAAAACACTAATCAATGCTCTCAGAAAACGTGGTCTCCTGGCAATGCTGGATGAGTAAATATGCAAGTTCAAGGTAATAACTACTACAGTGTCCTTTTACAGACTTAATGGCTTTTTTTTTTTTTGCGGTATGCGGGCCTCTCACCATTGTGGCCTCTCCCATTGCAGAGCACAGGCTCCGGACGCGCAGGCTTAGTGGCCATGGCTCACGGGCCCAGCCGCTCCGCGGCACGTGGGATCCTCCCGGACCGGGGCATGAACCCGTGTCCCCTGCATTGGCAGGCGGACTCTCAACTACTGCGTCACCAGGGAAGCCCTTTTTTTCTGGCTATTTTGAATGATGTACTGGGGGTCAGTGGGTCTGGATGGCATCATGGTATTTTCAGTACCCAAAAGCTATAAAAGACTTAATCCAGCTGTGTGTTTTGTGCAAATTATCAATACAAGAAGGGTGTAAGATAGGAAGGTGAGGGAGTGGTGATTTCTTCCTTATGGTACTGGGGAGTCTTCGAAGATGCTAACCATATTTGGACAGAGTCCAAGACCCCACAGTCTTATCTTAAAGTGTCAGGCCAAAGGCACCAATTCTATCCAGCAGAGCTTTACTGAAAAGCTACTGCCTGCTCTTCTCATCTTAACTCTTGAAGTCCTGCTGGAGTAGATTCCTGCTTTTCCATAGTGGAAATTCTCATCAAATCCAGGGGAGTTCCACTGCTTGGTAGTGCAGCTCCCAAAAGGAGCCAGAGAGATGGGGTACCACACCAGGTCTTCCCACCAATTGACACAATGTCCCATGGCACCACTGAGAGTTTGTGTGAAATTATCATCTCCGAAGGTAATTTGGGAAAGGAGGTTGTTTTTGCCCTGCTATGGTAGAGTTTATATTTCAGTCTACAATGCTTTCCAGGTGCCTTCGTTCTTTTTTTTTTTTTTTTAATATATTTATTTATTTTTGGCTGCGTTGGGTCTTTGTTGCTGCGCGCGGCTTTCTCTAGTTGCGGCGAGCGGGGGCTACTCTTCGTTGTGGTGCGTGGGCTTCTCATTGCAGTGGCTTCTCTTGTTGCGGAGCACGGGCTCTAGGCGCACCGGCTTCAGTAGTTGTGACATGTGGGCTCTAGAGCGCAGGGTCAGTAGTTGTGGCACACGGGCTTAGTTACTCTGTGGCATGTGGGATCTTCCCAGACCAGGTATCAGACCCGTGTCCCCTACATTGGCAGACAGATTCTTCACCATTGCGCCACCAGGGAAGCCCCTCATTCTTTCACTATAGTACAGAGCCAAAAGTTCTGCTAAACTTTGGGATAACAATAATAGTAACACAATTAACATTTGTTGAGCATTTACTAGGTGCAAGACATGGTTTTTAGTTCTTCAAGTGCCTCTTCTCCTTTAACCCTCCCAACAACCCCATGAGGTAGGTACGAACATAATCATCCTCACTTTTCAGATAAAGAAACTGAGGCATAATGAGAAGTTAAATAATTTGCTTTATGTGCACAGCTATAAATTGGTAATGCTGAGATTTTAACTGGAAGTCCATCTAGTCATAGCTTGCATGTCTGCCTACTAAGCTAAATTGCATCAAAAATTTTTAAATGTATATTCCTGAGATATCAATTACTGTAGATGCTAACTAATTTGATACATAATGGTTATGTTAAAAAATGGAATTTAAAAAAATGAACAAAACAGAAATTTCAGCTGAAATCTAATGACGAAATAGATTTCAAACATGCTGTATCTTACTGTTAGCTACTGAGTTTTTCCTATCCCAGCCCTCTGCAGCCCACTCCTATGGGTATGAATATACTTTTCCTTGCTCTTAGGAAAAAAAAAACTTTCGATGAGACAGAGTAAATGGATCAAATCTAAGTGCCTCATCCAGTTTTTCCATCTCAAACATCATTTCTTGCTCTGTTCCAATGAGCTGGTTATTTGGGGAGGCAGGTCTATTGAAGTTAGTTCCAGGACTTCCATCTCACTTTTCCAACTGCTTAGAATGCCCTCCATAGAGTATACGGCTATGTGAATCATGACTGGTAAGTTCCATTTCTGGCAGCAACACCTCTGAACCAACATGTGAGGGTTGCTTAATTTGAAGATTAATAGAATTGGGCAGTTAGATGGGTGGCGGTATCAGAGTCAACATGTACACTAATCCTGTCTAGATTGATGCAAGAGTTTAGCTTGCATGCAACATCTTTCAGGAAGGGAATGAATAGTGATAACCTTAGGGCAACCAATCACAGAAACTGAGTTCCCCATGATAAAAGATAAGAACCCTAAGCTCTCATGATCAATGGCACTCGCTCCCAATGTAGTGGTCCATGGTCTTTTCACACCCTCCTAACATTTGAAGGTTTAACCTCTGGATGGAAACTCTGGACCTCAAAGCAACTATATATCTTGTTCTTGGTTCTATCCAGACTATCAATCTATCCAGCCACTGGAGAGAGAAACGGAGTACGTTTACATCTACAAGACTATTAAAGAATCATCACAGGGCTTCCCTGGTGGCGCAGTGGTTGAGAGTCTGCCTGCCAATGCAGGGGACATGGGTTTGTGCCCCAGTCCAGGAAGATCCCACATGCCGCGGAGCAGCTGGGCCTGTGAGCCATGGCCGCTGAGCCTGCTCATCCAGAGTCTGTGCTCCGCAACGGGAGAGGCCACAACAGTGAGAGGCCTGCATACCACAAAAAAAAAAAAAAAAAAAAAAAAGAATCATCACAGCCATCCATCTAGAGCTTTAGGCACTGAGACATTTTACTCCTACAGATGGACGTGTGTGTGTGTGTGTGTGTGTGTGTGTGATATGTGTATTGTTAGAAAATTTTGGCTTAATTAAACTGAATTAATTTTATATTGAATATGGTTATCCACTTGAATATAAATATAATGTAAATGATTTGAAATGGCTACCTGTGTTTGGTTTTTGCTTATTGTATCAAAGACAGCAGAGTCAGTACAAAATGATTCACTGAAGGGCTTAGACTGCCTGTAGCTTTTTCATTCACCCATCTCCTTTCTGCCTGTTCATTTACACTACTTTTTCCAAGCCCATTCTTCAACATTTATGCTTACAGTTTATTCCACATTCAAGGTTTTATGCACTTGTTTACATTTTATAATTATGTTGCATGGAAATTTCTAACTTGCCCTTTCAGAGCACAAGGCAGACATTTTATTGAATATTTACTCAAGGAATAGATACTGGCCAAATGTTTAGTGAGTTGAGTGAGAGATTGACCGAATGCTTAGAATGAAGAGAACACAACCGCAAAACTTTGACGTGTGTCCATAAAATTGAACTCAACCTTCAGCACATGTAAAACAAATACATGAATGTAACCTAATGTTATAAAGGCCCATTAGCTTGTACATTTCAAATTTTAAAATTACATAGTAAGATAAGAGGAGATAGGGCTCTTCCCAACTTGTAGATGAGAAACACGAAGCAGAATGCAATGATTTGACTGAGCTTTTTTCCACTTAATCTCATTGCCTGTTAAAAATGACAGAAAAAAAATGACGGAAACATTAGTGGAACAACTTTGTGCTGATTCACTCAAAAACTCATCCTCAAGCCATTGTGATTTCTCATTTCTCTTTTGGATCAAGTATTTTTGTCTCTGCAAGTGAAGCAGAAGTGTAAAATCAATTAAGAAGGATAGAGACTACTGCAAGTCTGGATCAGAGAGAAGTTTTTCACCCTGACTTGCAAGGGAAACTCATTATTCCTTGATGAGGTGCTTTCCTTTGTTTCAAGCTTCAGACTTAATACTTACAAAAAAAAAAAGAAAAGAAAGAAAATGGTTTGGGGTATAAAATAATATTTCACACACTATTAAAGTTGAGAGATGAGAGAGGAGACAAAAGTTAATATTTATTTTTACTTAATAGAGGTTTTTAAAAGTTCAGAATCAACATTTTGAAAGACTGACTTCTAAGTTACAGAAAATAAATGGAAAAGGCTGAGGTGCTGTTGCCAGGCCCAAGCTACTCAAATGTTAGGCAAACTGACACTGCAAGTTGCTGACTAGTATGGTTTTTGACTGCTATGGGTATTTGTGTTCTCACCCAGAGCAGAGGGGTATGAGAAATCTATATAAAAGTCAATAATTTTTAACCTACTATTGTGGTAGACACAATAATGACCCCCAAATGTGTCTATGTCACAATCCCTAGAACCTGAGAACATGTTACTTTGTATAACAAAAGGGACTTTGCAGGTTTTTTTTTTAAATTGAAGCATAGTTGATTTACAATGTTGTGTTCATTTCAGATGTACAGCAAATTGATTCATATATATATATATACACATATGTATATATCTAAATATATATGAACATATATATATTCTTTCCATATTCTTTTCCATTATAGATTATTACAAAATATTGTATATAGTTCCCTGTGCTATACAGTAGGTCCTTGTTGTTTATATTTTTTTGTTTTAACTGACAGTTTTTAAACTATTAACAGGGAGTATTTTTTTCATATTCTTATTGGCCATTTCTCTTTCTTCTTTTTTGAAATGGCTGTTCATGATCTTTGTACATTTTTCTATTGATTTGTTTATATTTTTCGTACTAGTTTATTGGAATCTCTCACAGGGTAACAATATTAACACTTAGTCATATATTTTGCAAATATCAGTACAATTTGTTCTTTCCCTCCTTAGTTCATTAAGATTTTTAAATGGAAAAATTTTTTTCTTATTTGTGTAAGATTAAAATTTTGTTAACTCCTTCTTTGGTGACGTATTTAGAAAATGTTGTTCCAAGGTCACATATACATCCCTACCTATTTTCCTCCAAAATTTAATGGCTTTACTTTTTCATTTAAATGTTTTATCCACCTGGAATTCATTTTACCATATGATGATGTCAGCTAGAGATATAACTCAATTTTTTTCTAAATTGTTAGCCAGTTGTACCAACACCATTTACAGAATAAATCAAAAACTTCTTGTGATATAACATCATAGAATTCGTGCAATTAATATTTGAGTATTTTCCCCTAGTGGTGGTGCCCCTTTCATTCTCATGTGCTCAGTATCCTCATAAATTCTCTCTTCTCCTACTAGAAATTGCTCTCAGGAAAGAGTCTCATAAACTCATTTTCAATACAATCTCCAAGTATTGAACACCCTCTAATAGGTCAGGCTCTGAGCTAGGCTTCTGAGGATACAGGACTGAACAGCCACAGACCTTATCTTCAAGACGTCTATAGTTTAATGGTGAGACACACAGATCGAAACAGCAAGAGTTTTAAGGTACAAGAGTAATATTAAAATTTACAGCTATTTATTGAACGCTTACTATATGCCTCTCACTAAACTAAGTACTTCACAATCATCTCATTTCACCCTCAGGACAATGTAGGGACTACATTGATTCTCATTTTCACCACCCACTCTACCTTTACATGCGATTAAAGGAGCAAATGTTTCAGATGTTGAGATTGATGGACATGATGCCGTTTTTAGTCCAAGCCAGTAGTCAGTCCTGAGAAAATATAAAACTGAGAAATTTGTTGACAAAAACAAGATGAAGGAAGAAATCTGTAGGTCGTCTCTACAGTTGAGCCCCAGCTTTCGATGACCCGCAGAAGTTAACTGCATCCCCTAGACAACTACACAGCGTTGTGGATTCTGTAGCGACCAGGAGCCACTACAGATCCCACAAGTTGTGTCTTACTGTTGCTCATCTTACTGTTGCTCAACCGGGCTTGCAGCTCCTCCAGGCCAGCAGCTTCTTTTTCAGCTACTCCGAGACCAGTGCCAGGTATGTGTGCAGCTTCATGGCAAAGGGTACCAGCTCCTTCTATTTCACCAGCACTGCCAAGGTTGGAGGGAGTGAGGGACTGATTTATATTCTGATTTGTCATTTTGCTCCACTTCATGTCTAGCTCACGTTCCTGACTGCCGGTCTTACTCACCTACAATGAGTTGGGCCCAGATGCAGAGGCAATAGGCTTTCACTTCTTCGACAGCACCTACAACCGTGTAAAATAAAATCCCCATCATAAATCCTTTATGCCACATGACCCAAAGTGCTTCTGTTTCTCTGCTGGAACACTAACTGATACAATATGTTTGAATGTTACATAACAAATATGGGTTAGTGGTAGCCTCTGAGGAGGGAGGGAGGAGAATGAATTGGCTATAGTTGAACAAGGTCTTCAATGTTATTTATGTAATAAAATAAAAATGTGTGCACAATGTATTTGTTATAGCAAATATTATATATTATAAAATTGTGTATATTATACTCAGTTATAAAATTGTATATGTTATAATAAATTATAAAATTAGGCTGGTTGCTGAGTACACAACCTTTCTTCTTTTCAATTTCTTCATCTGTAAAATAATAGGATTAAATTATATTTATGTGTCTTCTAGGTCTAAAAATTCTTGAGCTCCATCAGTACAATCTGTTGATTTATAATATGTCAGGAAATAAAATACCTGTTGTCAAATATTTGAAGACCGTCATGGAAGATGGTGATCTGCTTTAACCTATGTTATTTTTGAGAGCAATGGGTTATATTCAATATGAGAAATAACTTTCTACCAATTAAAATTGCCCACAAAAAGAAGAAGATGACTTTGGGGTAATGTGTTCTCTCTTTCTGGAAAAATCCAGGCAAAAGACAGATCATTATTTATCACAGAAGCTACTGAAGAACTTACCATCATGGGAGAATGATCAAGCTGGATGGCCTCTAATATCTCCCTGAACTTGAACTGGCTAAGTTTTTTGCATAAATATTTTCCATTTAAACTATTAGCTTAGATGCTTACCAAAGAATAACCCGGGTCCAATTTTTTTTCAATTATAACGGATATAGCATTACAGTTTGTAATAGCTGATCAAGGCATACACAATTTCTTGCTTGTGAATTTGAATGTGTAGCCAGGAATAAATAGCACACAGTATGTGTAATGCAATCTTAAAAGTGTTTTATTGGAACAATTCTTAGACCTCATACAAGAAAATGAAAAAACAAGAAATGTAAATGAATGTGATGTCAGACTGATGAGGCAAGTCTCCAGAGATCCTTGGAAGTTCGAATGGATTTTAAAATTCATTATGATTGAATTATAAAATAAATGAAAACCAGCAGGGTTAAATATGAGGTTGATGAGAGCAGGAAAAGAAAGTTTTTTGGATACCCATGACAGCGAACAAGTTCATGTTCACCTCTAGGACAAGGAGAAATTTTCTTTCAGTCTCTTCCCTTTCAGTGTTTACTAGTTACCAGGCACTGTGCTGGTCACTTGAAATACAAAGACCAAGAAAACACAGAATCAATCATTTAGAAGTTCATGCTTTCAAAGCAGGGGCAGACGTATACAACTGAGCACTCATAATAATAATAATACTGTAATAGCTAAAGCCACTTGAGCACTAACCATGTGCCAGATACTTTTCTAAGCACTTTACTTAGATTAACTCATTTCATTCTCACACCAACCCTATGAGGTAGATACTGTTATAACACCTGTGTTACACATGCTGAAAGCGAGGCACAGGCAGGTTTAGCAGCTTACTCAGGTCACATAGCTTCTTAGTGGCAGAGCCAAGATTCAGACCGAGGCAGTTCTAGATCAGAGTCTGTGCTACTGACAATACACCTTATTGCCTCTTTCAACATGGTGATATTTCAGAGCTAAGAAGTCTAGAGATTGCTACTTTAAAAATCTTTATGGGGCTTCCCTGGTGGTGCAGTGGTTGAGAGTCTGCCTGCCGATGCAGGGGACACAGGTTCATGCCCCGGTCCGGGAGGATCCCACATGCCACAGAGTGGCTGGGCCTGTGAGCCATGGCTGCTGAGCCTGCGTGTCCGGAGCCTGTGCTCCACAACGGGAGAGGCCACAGCAGTGAGAGGCCCGCGTACCACAAAAAAAAAAAAAAAAAAAAAAAATCTTTATGGTTATTCTTGTTGTTGTTTTAATAAGCTATTGTTTAGTAGCTTTGAAAATAGAGATTTTCAGTACATAGTTGAAAGAAGATAGGGACATTCCATACAGTTTAGCACAGATTAAGGCATAGACTTAGTGTGTATCTGATAGTTCAGGTCTCAAGAAACTTATTAATGGCAAAATTCATAGCTCATTTCAATTTTATACCTATTGAATAGCAACACTATACCAAGCATTGCTTGCAGAAGGGTGGAAGGATAAAAATAAGAGAAATTTCTTGACTTTAGGAAGCTTAAACTCTGATAGGTAAGATGAGTCAGTACACAAATAGTTATAGTACAGAGCAGGTTGTGATAAGTGCCATGAAATCGGTACAGAGTGTCAGAGAAGCTAAGAGGAAAGAAATTTTCATTCAGCAGGAGGATCAGGAAAGTCTTCCTGGAGGAGGTGACATCTTAAAGTCTCTTGTGTGCCAGGTAGGATCTTGGTAGGTGAGAATGAATAGAGGGTTAAAGGCATTCTGACAAAGCAAACAGTTGATCAAAAAATAGAGTAGAAACCCAAGATATATTCTTAGTAATGAATTAATCATGCTGATTGGTTGGAAAAAGTTGAAGATATGGATGAAAATATGGGTTGGGCCACTGTGAAATTTTTAGTACACAATTGACAGATACCTTTGAAATTAATTTAATTGAGTGGCATGACTGTTCATTAGAACAGACAACCCTTCAGGAGTATTCAAACATGACTATCACCTCTAAATTATTACCTGACCTTTGGGATAACACATTTCAGTGACAGCAGCTCAAGATTTCATCTTTTATTTTCCTTCAGCCTAACTCATATTTATTAAGCATTCACTGTCTACACTGCATCGTGGCTTCAGACACTGCAGGAAGAAATGACCCCATGCCAGAAAGACCAAAAGGTACAGCCACAGGGGCCGAGGATGAACCCGGGAAGCTCTAGGTTTCATCTTATTGTAAAATTTCTCAGTCAAATGCCAACTTAACAACCTATTCCCACTTTACATTAAAGGTTCTACCTATCTAAGTTTCTTTTTCTCTGAGAATCCAATGTTCTTCAGTTACCTTTTTGGCCTTTCCTTGCCCTACAATGTAGTGGTTGTTGTAATGGTGTAAGTAAAAGACGAAAAAACAAAGCCAAACAAAGAAAAAGTAGGCTGTAGATGTAAAGGAAAGGATGGTGTTAAGTAGTTTAAAAGGCAGATTCAGCTGGTCTGGGACACCAATGGGAAATATTGGAAAGTGGGCAGGAAACAATCCAGTGTTCTTTCAAGGTTTCTAACTTAGATGAGCATGGTAGAATCATCCATTCTAAATAAGAGTTAATGTGGAAGCAACTTTGGAGTGGGAAGAAAAATACTGAGTTTTAGTTGAGGTCACAGTGACCTTGAGATATTTATGGAGCACCATGGTATCTAAGAGACAGAAATATAAACAGACATAAATTGAGACATATAAATTGGGATGCTTTAGGTGAAGCCTAAAATTATTGGCTTGGATCTAATCAACCAAGGAGAGTCTAACAATGAGATGGTCGAGATACAAATCCCGGGGAATATGAAAATTGACAACATTGCTACAAAAAGAGGTGTCTGAGAAGATTAAGAAGTGCATAGAGAGGTAGGGAAAAAATAGAAAAGAGGAAGCCAGGGGAGGAGAAGAGTTTCAAGAAGGAAGGAAAAGCAAACACTGCTGGATGCTTTGAAGCCTCCATCAGTAGCGAATAAAAAGGATTTGTTGGGTTTTAGTAGTTCCAGGTTTTTCGGTGGCTTCTGCAAGAGAACCTGCAGAGGAGCAGTGAAATGATGTTACCTTAGGTCCAGAAGAAAGGTTCAGGTAAGAACTTGTAACTTCAGGTAGACACGATTCTTTCAAGAATTTTGGTTAAGAGAGGAGTTAAGGAGAGAACTGGAATAGTTCTAGCCGGGCATAGGATTCAGTTTACAGGAGAATAAATTGGAAGTCAAAATGCCTTTGTCCCTTTTTTTCCTTTAGTCTCTGTTTGTAAAGTGCTTTTTTTCTGTGCTTATGAAGAAATTTCTGAAGTAAAGATTTCTGTAAAAATTTATGTGAATGGGCTTCCCTGGTGGCGCAGTGGTTGAGAGTCCGCCTGCCGATGCAGGGGCCGCGGGTTCGTGCCCCGGTCCAGGAAGATCCCACATGCCGCGGAGCGGCTGGGCCCGTGAGCCATGGCCGCTGAGCCTGTGCGTCCGGAGCCTGTGCTCCGCAACGGGAGAGGCCACAACAGTGAGAGGCCCGCGTACCAAAAAAAAAAAAAAAAAAAAAAAATTTATGTGAGACTCAACAATCATCATTTCAATGATAGTGAATTAATATAAAATATCTTCTCACTGCTTTCCATATAAATAAATTTACTGGAATCCTAAAATTACATTTACCTGTAATTAGCATATTTTGAATTTATTTATTAATATGAAGTTTCTGTTCAGAGTATTGTTTAATTAAATATCAAGAAACAATAACAATAAACACAACTATAATTTTTTGAGCATTTACAATATGTCAGGCACTTTTCTAAGTGCATGTATTTTATTTATCTTTACCTGTCCTCCCAAGAATCCATGAAGTAGGGCCTGTATTTTGTCTCCATTTCACAGAAGTACACAGGGAGGCTCCCTTCCCAACTTAGGAAGTAGCAGTTCTGGGCTCCTGCTCTGTGCCCATGCTTCTACTCATCACACCATCTTGCCTCTTGATCATAAATTGTAACTATCATTACACCTAAAGAGATATGTCAGGTGATAGAGTTTTGTTCTCTAGAGACTTCTGTCTTCACCAACTTTCAGGAGCTTGTTTCTCCCTCTTGAATTCAGCTTGAACAATAAAAAAAAAGGGTAGCTAAGTCATTTGTATAACTATACCAAAATTCAGACAAATTCAAACTTGGATATATTTATCCCTCTGTTTAAGAAGTTTCCTTAGCTACTCCAGCTCACTCTCCAGCTGGGAACTGAAGAGGGATCCTGGCATGAAGAGGTCATGGCCATCAGACCTTTGGGTAGGGTATGTAACTGGGAGATTTTAAAATGGGTTCTGATTGTCAAAATCAGAACTGAGGTCCACGGGAAAAGCAAAATTTATTTCTCATGAAAACCATTCAAGAGATTTATACAAAATACAAAAAAATACTGTGAAGAACAAAACTATTCAGACTTGGGATCCAAATGTTAAGAATGTTTCAATAATAAGAATAAAACACAGGGGAAGCCACTTCTCTCTCAGCTCATATTAAATGGATGGGTCACAGTTTGCAGCATGATTGCACACATATTTTTTTAAATTTCCTTATTATGAGCTACACAGTTAGCAACACAAAATAATATAAATTTTAAAAATAAGTGAAAAAATATGAAGCCAAAATTCTCCAATGGAACTGAAAGAATATATAGAAAAACTGATGTATGGACATTATGATAGGAGAGGGTTTCAATGATTTTCTAAGCTCTTCATAACTCTAAATGTATAACATGTAAGAAATACAGGCATTCCTATCATCATCTACATATATGCTACTTCAAGTAATTCATAAACATGACATCAAATTAACCTTGAACAAGATCTAATCTAAATAAACATTAGTCTATGACCATACCACCCTGAAGGCGCCCGATCTCGTCTAAAAACACATTAGCTCTTTCATACTGAGCACGTAGAAATTAGTAAATGAAGAAAAACATTTAATATTTTAATTCAAAGAACAATATATCTGCTAGGCATGCCTTTTGACTAAAACCTTTGGAGACAAAGTTAAATTTACTAATTGGGAAAAGGAAAATAACACTTGTTATAAGCCTTTAGGTATCGTAATGTGCACTAAAAGTTTTACATACTCTGCCTCAGTATTCCTAACTACATTTCTCTCTCTGGAAGCTTCTAATTGCTCACAATTTGAAAAGAGTTAAATAACTAGTCCAAGTTCACTGAGTTATCAAGTAGCAGAGCTGAGACTCGAACCCACTTCTGTCTGATTCCAAAATTCCTTCCACTTCCAATACTCCCTCTGTGAATAATAAGAACCATGGTCTCTCAAAACCTGGATAAAATGGAAAGGTAGAAATTAAATAATAGATATTAAATAACAAAAAGTTGAACTCAGATTTAAAATAAGTGGATAGTAATAGATTTCAGTATGTTCCTATTTTACATTAAAAAGTGAAACAAGCCACAGAATAAAAACTAATTTGTATGCAGAAATATCATTTACCCAGTGATAGCGCATGAGAACCACAGCATAATTATTAAGAGCTACTAATTTCCATATTAGTGATTCCAAGACCATATTATTTCAGAGTTTGATTTATACTAGAAAAAAATGAAATATATGTCATACCTAATGGCACAGCTTCCATTGATTATTACACTAGTGGAGTTTCTGGGTAAAATTATTGAAAGAATAATTCTATTTCTGTCAATATACATTTAACGTAAGGTGGACAAAATTACATGCTCAGTGAAAATTGTGTATAAATTAAGATTGTATAATTCAAGCATCAAAATCCCAGCTTAAGCTGGTTTAGACTAAACATGAAATGTGTAAGCTCACATGATGCAAAAGATCAGAAACAGTTTCAGGCAGAATGGATCCAGGGGCTCAAAAAAATACCACCCAGAACTTCATTTTTAAGCCTCTCTCTGTTCTGCTCTGCTTGATCTTCAGGATCCCCTTGAAGGCTCTCTCAGCTCTCCTTATAGAAACAACGGTTCCCACAGATACAGACTTCATGACCTCATCTCATATTATTATGGTGAAAAGTGATGGTTTTTAGTAGTTTCCACAGAGAAAAGACAAAAGTCCCAAATTGTTGCACATTTCATTAGCTCTGGTTGGACTTCCGCACTCCCTATGAGCAGGGGAATGAAATACAAGTATTGACATAAGCCTCCAGGGTTGCTACTCTATAACTGGGAGTAGACATTCCACTCAGAACACTTGGACTCAGAATTGGGGAGGGCTAGTAACTCAAAGGAGAGCTCAGTGGGAAAACGGTGTTTGGTGTCCTCCAAATTACAAATGTCCAGTGCAAACTGAAAGATTTCTGGGCAAGACAATAACATGAACACAGAACACAGGTAATCTCATAGACTGAAATAATACCCATAACAACAATAAAATTAATAATTATATTGGGTAATAGGTATTGATTGACTACTAAGTCAAAAGCTGAGTGCTTTACATATTTGCTTGATTGAAACCTCACAACTACAAGGTAGGTGTTATTAGTATACCTATATTTTACAGATGAGGGCATTGAGGTCCAGAATATTTAAGTAATTTTTCCAATATAAAGAAAGGATAGGGACTTCCCTGGTGGTGCAGTGGTTAAGAATCTGCCTGCCAATGCAGGGGACACAAGTTAGAGCCCTGGTCCGGGAAGATCTCACATGCTGTGGAGCAGCTAAGCCCATGCACCACAACTACTGAGCCTGCACTCTGTAGCCCATGTGCCACAACTACCAAGCCCGAGTGCCACAAGTACTGAAACCCACACACCTAGAGCCCATGCTCGGCAACAAGAGAAGCCACCACAATGAGAAGCCCATGTACCGCAAGGAGGAGTGGCCCCCGCTCATCCCAACTAGAGAAAGCCCATGCACAGCAATGAAGACCCAACACAGTCAAAACTAACTAAATAAATACATACATACATAAATAAATTTCTTTTTAAAAAATAATAAGAAAAAGGGTGAAAGCCTCCATCACCTCTGTAAACTATAGGAGGGAGCCAACTAGAGGACAGAAAATTTGAAGGGAAATTGCTAGATATAACACTGATAAGGCTAGATTCATTCAAGAAGTATACATTGAGTGTTTGCTACAAGTAGATATTGGGTTGAGCACTAGAGGCACTGAGGTGAGTGATGAATGGAAGAAAAGCCAACTTGTGACTCCAGCTGCAATCAGTGTGCCCAATCTAGACTTCTCCTAGTGCCTCAAACCCACCAAACTTTCCTTGCCTCAGGACCTTTGTACATGCTGTTCTTTCTACTTTCTCTCCATCCATAAGTCTCCTCTCTTCCCATATCTCCTCATCCTTAACATGCATGGTCCATCACTGTATCATCTAATACCTAAACTCATTGTGCCTCTGTCAATTTGTAGATTAATTCCCCATAAATGGAAGGTTGATAATCTCAGCTGGGCTCTCAATGCTACCTAGGGTTATACTAAATCTCTCTAGTACTCAGTTTCTTGCTTTCTTCAATTGCAATTTCAAACCTTAGCAGTCTCCTCAAGTCTTTGACACTACCACCTTCTCTTACTGTCTCTCAGCAACCTACCTCATCTACTTCTTCAGGAAAAAATAAAACTATTAGACAGGAACTTCCTCATGTATATTCCTAACCCTAACCCTAGCCCCATCTGATGTGGTAGGTTCTCAGAATCTTATTTTTATCATAAAACTTCCCCCTGAATCCGATTGAAAAGACTCAAATTGGACAACTTGGATCATGTTCCTGAGAAATTAGAATGGAAACTAAAGAATTAAAAATTCAGTTACATGCTTTCTTTTGAATGGAGGAGATGTAGAAATGTGAGTAATGTGCTGTAACCATCTTCCACCCTAAGTATAGAAGCCATTATGCAAGATAGAGAAGAAGGCAGAGAAAATTTAGAAACAGAGATGAGAAATAAAAATAAGTAAAAATAAGTCCCTTCTTGCTTCCAGGTCCTTTCTAAGTCTCAGCTATATGCCTTCATTTCCTTGGTGACATCCCTGTAATCGTATAATTAGGTTAGTTATGCTAGTTTTGGATGGTTTCTGTCACTTCTACTAAAAATCATAAATATAAAGTATTTACTTTGCAATTGTTTCTGAAACTTTTTCTTTCCTCCCCATCTCCACTGCCAGATTCTGGTCCAAGCCATCATCATCTTTCAACTGGACAATCGCAAAGGCCTTCTAACTGGTCTCTCTACATGCCCTCTTGCTCCATCCAAACAATCCTCTAGTTGGATTAGATCATTTGACTCTACTACTTTAAATCTTTTAATGGCTTCCCTTTGTTAAAAAGCCAAAGCTTAACATAGACTACACAGACCCACATTACCTAGTTCCTAACTGTACGGACAGCCTCATGCTATAATAGTCTTCCCATTGTTCATTGCCCTTCAGCAGACCCTAGAACTCACCAAGTGCACTCTGCTTGAAGACTTTATCATTCTGCTCCCTCTGCCTGACATATCTTTTCAGTCTTTCAACTGGCTAGGTCTACTCATCCTTCAGATTTTGCATTAAATGACGTTTAAAATTATAATAGTGTTTATTTTCTTAAGAGCTGCCTCCCTCTAATTAGACTGCAAGACTAATAGTCTACTGGCCATGTTTTCATCATCACTGTATTCATGGTATCTGGCACATGGTAAATTATCAATAAATGTTTGTTAAATAAAGGTGTGAGTCGAGTACAGGTGGATATACTACCTACATATATAGGAATCCCAAAAGGAGACAATACTGAAGAAACAATAAAATGAATGAAAAACTAGAAGAAAACTTTGCAGAGATGAAGTAACTGAACAGACAGAAAAGTTGCCTAAAAATATAAAACATAGAGACTAATAGTTTGATATTTCATCCAGGCAGAGAGAAGAAAAAAACAACTTACCTTCCAGTGAAGAAAAATATGACTTGTCTCAGTAGTATTGTCTCTAAAAGCCAAGATACAATGAATTAACACCTATAAATACCTAAGATACAATAATCTCCAAATGACTGTCTAATGAACCATATGCTGTAGTGGTTATGAATGTAGGCTATGAAACAAAATTGCCCAGGTTCAAATTTTGACTCCTTCAGCAAGTTATTTAAGCTTTCTGTCCTTCAGTTATACCATCTTCAGAATGGAGATAATGATAAGAGCTTTCTCACAGAGGAATTAAATGAGTCATTATAAGGCTAGCACTTGCAACATCTCTACCTAGATATAAGTATTATCTAAACTGAAAATTTTGTCACCCAAGAATTCTGTGTCCAGCCAAGTTGCTCTTCAACTGTAAAGGACATCTTCATGTGCAAAGCTCCTCAGCAAGTATACAACTTACTTATCCCTCCTGGAAAACTAAAACATTAATCAAAGTGAAGAATGCAAAAAAAGGGAAGTCAAGGCTTAAAAAAAAGTAAGTCATCATTGAAACTATCATCAAAGACAATGTGTAAGTAGTTATTTTATGATTATAGCTTAATGAAAATGTTATAATTTACTCTTATAATAAAAACTATATAATATAAAAATTTCAATAAACAAAACTTAGTATGAGAAAAAAGTATATTCCCAATCTTATTAGGATAAAATAAGAATAAAATAATAAAAAATAAATAATATTCACTCTTTAGCTAAATAATTAACATAAAATAGGCATTTTCATTTAAAGATAATGACATTTTCATTTAAAGATAATAAAAATGAGTTATTTACCCTCTAAGTCACTTGAGGAAAAAGCTGAGGTTAAAAACAAACAAAAAAGAAAAACAAGAAAGAGCAGACTAAAGCAAGATATCACAAATATTATAAAACATAAAACAAGATAAGAGAGACAGGAAAAATCTTGTCAGTTATGACAATAAACATAAATGTATGAATCTCACCTATTAAAATACAGAGTCTATGTATGTGTCAATGAGAATAATTAACAATAATACCACTATGGTGTGCTGTTTGAAATATAGAAGTATATACACCTGAAGAAAAACAACACAGGAAGTTTAAAAATCAATGAATTATCATGGATACATCAGAAAAACAAGAAGAAAAATAAAGTGGGGGGCTTCCCTGGTGGCGCGGTGGTCGGGAGTCCACCTGCCGATGTGGGGGGCATGGGTTCGTGCCCCAGTTTGGGAAGATCCCGTGTGCCGTGGAGCAGCTGGGCTCATGGGCCGTGGCCGCTGGGCCTGCGTGCCTGGGGCCTGTGCTCTGCAACAGGAGAGGCCGCGGCATTGAGGGGCCCACATGCCGCAAGAGACAAAAAAATGTAAAAATAAAGTGGGAGTTGAAATATTTGGATTAGACAAAGCAGAATCCAAGAGAATATTATTTAAGGGTACAGTAGGAAATATTTCATATAGAATATATATAAATTTATAATCTATTGTGAAAAATGTCAGGTACTCTAACTTTTAATATGCTGAAAATGTCATAAATACACAAAGAATACAAATAAATGAATTTCATAAAATTATCAACATAATTTTTTGTCATAAAGTATGTGAAAAATTATTGATCTAAAAGAGTTTAATAGTATCAGTATAATATTATCATGTTAATAATGTTAATTAAATACATGTACATATGTACAACATTATAACCATGGAAAATGAGCTTTCTCAAATTCTATGAAACATTTACAAAAATTACAGTGACTTCTTTTAAACTTTGGAGAAATAAATGATCCACAAACAAAATAAACTCTTCCAATACAAGTGAAAACAGGAGAGCTTTCTAATTCATTATTACAAACTAACATCAAATCCTAACAAAGATTAAGAAGAAAAAACTATAAATTCATTTTACTTATGAATACGAACACACAAATCATAAAAAAACTAACAAGTCAACTTAGCAGTTTACACCATAACCAACTCAGCCTTTTCTGAAAACACAAAAATGATTTCATATTAAAAAAATCAATTCATATGATATACAATATAAATAATTCAGTAAAAACCCTACACAATAAAATGTCAACAATTTATTCAGTAAAACTCAATATACATTATTGGCTTTAAAAGTTTTCTTCAAACCAGTAGTTAACAGGACCCTTAAGGTAAAATGCTAGGGCTTCCCTGGTGGCGCAGTGGTTGAGAGTCGGCCTGCCAATGCAGGAGACACAGGTTCGTGCCCCAGTCCGGGAAGATTCCACATGCCGCGAAGCGGCTGGGCCCGTGAGCCATGGCCACTGGGCCTGCACGTCCGCAGCCTGTGCTCTGAAACGGGAGAGGCCACAACAGTGGGAGGCCCGCATACCACAAAAAAAAGAAAAAATGCTAGAGGAATTACCATGAAAGTCAGGAAGGAAACAAGGACATCTGCTACTATCCCAACAATTAACATTATTTTGGAAGTTTGGGGTAATGCAGAAAAATAAATAAATAAATAAAGAGAAATGAGAAATAAAATGTCCAGAAAAATCAGATACAAATTATTAGTATTTGTAACTAGTATAATTGTCTGATTAAAACAGCAAGATAATTAAATGTATGAAAGAAATTAAAACTAATGATAAATTTCAGTAAAATAATCATATGTTAAATATATAACAAATAATGTTTTAGACAATATTGTCAAAACAGTGGCCACAACAAAATACTTTGAACAAATTTAACAAGCCAAAAGCAGTATTTATATGAAGAAAATGTTAACTTTACAAAAGGGACTCTAAAAAAATATTGTGCTCTTGGGTGAAGAAAACAAATACAACAACAATAAAAGTAATTAACTTTTTTTTTTGAGTACTTCCCACAAGCCAGACTCTCCTAAACACTTATAAGTATTACCTCATTTAATCCTCATAAAAATCCCTTGAGACAGTTCAATAATTATTTCCATTTTAAAAATGAGTAAACACTTTTTTTCAAGTGCAAAAAAAAACATTCACCAGAATAGATCATATTTTGAAGCATAAAACTCAAAACTTACTAACTTTGAAAGAATTCAAATTATACAACCAAGTATATTCTGAGACCAAAAGAGAATTGAACTACAAATAAATAGAGAGCTATCTGGAAGATCCCCAGACATTTCAAAATGAAACAGCATACTTCTAAATAACTCATAGATCAAAGCAGGAGACACAAGAAAATATTAGAAGATATTTTGGGACTTCCCTGGTGGTACAGTGGTTAAGACTTTTCCTTCCAATGCAGTGGGTGTGGGTTCAATACCTGGCCAGGCAGCTAAGATCCCACATGCCTTGGGGCAAAAAAACAAAACATAAAACAGAAGCAATATTGTAACAAATTCAATAAAGACTTTAAAAATGGTCCACATCAAAAAAAATCTTTAAAAAATTAATTAGAAGATATTTTGAATTGAATGAAAATGAAAACACAATCTATCAAAATGTGCTAAACCAGTGCTTAGGGGAAAATACATAGCATTAAATGCGTATGTTAAAAAAATAAGAAAGTTCTCAAATAAAAAATTTAAGATTCCACCTTAAGAAACTAGAATTGTAGAGCAAGTTAAACCCAAAGCAAGCAGACAGAAAGAATAATAAAGAACAGAAATCAGTAAAATTAAAAACAGAAAAAAGAAAAGAGAAAATCAGTAAATCCAAAAGCTAGTTTTATGAAAACACCAATAAAATTTATACACTTCAAGCCAGAATGATCAATAAATAAAGAGGGAAGAAACAAACTACCTACAACAGAAATGAAAGAGGAGACATTACTACAGATCCTAGAGAAGTTAAAAAGACAGTAAGGGAATATTATGAGCAACTTTGTTTGCACAAATTCAACAATTTAGATGAAATGGGTAAGTTTCTTGAAAGAAACAAACTACCAAAAGTCACTGAAGAAGAAATAAATAAACTAAATATTCCTACCTCTGACTTTAAAAATTGAATTTGTAGTTTAAAATCTTCCCAAAAGAAAACTCCAAACCCAGATGGCTTCACTGCTGAGTTCTTACTGAACACTTATGGAAGAAATAATAATAATTTTACACAAATTCTTCCAGAAAATAGAGGAGCAGGGAATACTTCCCAACTCATTTTCTGAGGTCAGATTATCCTGATACAAAAACCATAAAAATACTTGAACTAGAAATAACAAAAATACATATCAGTATTTCTCATGAATATAGTTGTGAAAATCCTCAACAAAAACTGGCAAATTGAATCCAGAAAAGTAGAACACTTCATGACCAGACAAGGCTTATCTCCAAATGCAAGGCTGATTCAACATTTGAAAATCAATCAATATAACTCACCATATCAATAGATTAAAGAAGAAAAATTGTATGATCATCTCAATAAATACCGAAAGAAAAAAAAAACAGCCAACATAGAGAAAGCCTATCAGCCTATCTCTCCCACTGACTGCAACTAAAAGTTTTATACAGAATACAAAAAGGAGCTACCTGAAGATTCTGAAAAGTAAACCATTTACATGATATTTTGGAAAAAACAAAGCTATAGGGACACAAAAAGATGAGAATTTGAGAGATCAGAGTATGGTTTTCAGAAGCTGGAAAGTGGAAGAACGAGCTGACTATAAGGGAGCAGAAAAGAATTTTTGAGTGTGAAAGAACCATTCTATATCTTGATTGCAGCAATGATTATGTAACTTTGGTCAAAGGGTATGAAATTATTCACTAAAAGGGGTAACTTTTACTTTATATCAACAACACCCCAATAAACCTGACTTTTTAAAAATGTAATAAAATATTTAGTATATGAAATCAAGGTATAGACTTTCTGGAAAGTAGAACAAAAATACTAAGATGAAAAATAGGCTGTAAAGTATTTTTTAAAATTGGATCAGTGGTCTAGAAGATTTTATGTTCAGCTTAAAAGTTTCCAGAAAAAGAAAACAGAGAAGATGAAGGAAAAGAAATGATCAGATAATACCCCCCCAAATCCCTAAATTGAGGGTATACAAAATGCCCGAAGTACACAAAAAGGAACAAGGTAGTTAGATTGATAGAGAGATAATTGATAGATAGATAGAGATAGAGAGATAGATAGATAGAGCAAGCAAGCAAACCATGGTGAAATTTTAGCAACTTGAGGTTAAAAACAAGTTTCTAAAAACTTTCAGAGGGTAAAGATAACATACCACATACAAAAGGCTGGGAATCAAAATGTCACTGAATTTCTCAAGAGCAACACTGGAAGATGGAAGACAATAGAGAAATGGCTTCATAGTGCAGATATAGCATCATATGCCCAGTTTAATTACCAAGAATAAAAGTGAAGCATAGGAATCTGTGTGGTTGTGATGTAAGAAAGTTAAACTCTCATCTTCCAGAGAAGAAAGTCAGTGGATAATATGAAAATTTGAAAAAACAGCAGTATAAGCCGCATATTGGGGTATAGTATTGAAAGCACTTGTTGACGTTTTCAGACTAAGTACAATTTTACTTCATAAAAATTAACTCTAGGGCTTCCCTGGTGGCGCAGTGGTTGAGAGTCCGCCTGCCGATGCAGGGGACATGGGTTCGTGCCCCGGTCCAGGAAGATCCCACATGCCGCGGAGCGGCTGGGCCCGTGAGCCATAGCTGCTGAGCCTGCGCGTCGGGAGTCTGTGCTCCACAACGGGAGAGGCCACAAGAGTGAGAGGCCTGCGTACCGCAAAAAAAAAAAAAAAAAAAAAAAAATTAACTTTAAAAATCCATAAGATTTTCAGTTGAAAGATGTGAATTTTTAAAAAATAATTACAGTAACTACCTGAATGAAAAACCAGAAAGGGAATATCTATGCATGCGTTGATATAAGTTTTTTAAATTCTGTATATCAAAAATCACCAAAATTAAATTTAAAGGTAAATGGCAAACTAGAACATTTTTCATAGTAGATAGACAATAGGTATTTGTCAGCTTCAATATTGAAATTTCCTATGCATTTTGGGCAAAGTTTTTGATTTGTGTAGTATTGAAGGGATAACAGGGGATAAAGGGGGCAATTTCTTAACAGAACTAAAAGAATCCCACCTTTTTTTAGCTGCAAAACTGAGATAATCAAAACAAAGTCCAATTTTTTCATCAGAGCCTTAGCAGTATCCAGAAGATAAGGAAAGTGCTGGATGCTGATAAGTAGAATTGGAAATGGGAAGACCCAGAATCTTAGGAGCTACAGACTCTCTAAAAACACCTTAGCAACTGAAGGAAATCCTCCTGCCTTTTCTAATAAAGATGTTTTCTCTTTTACTTAAAGGCAGGCCTCATCATTTACCTGAGATTCTAACCTTGGCCAGCGTGTCTAGTTCTCCTCCTGCCCTAACCCTTCATTCCTCAGAAGAAGTCAAATGCAGAAGAAGGAGTTATAGATTTACAATTAGTAAAATAATTGCCAAGCTTTGGGAAAAATATGGGGCCATATTTATGAGAATAAATGTTGATGGTATTCAATTAAGGAGGAAGCAAATATCATTTTAAATCAGGCTGAATTTATGGTTATGGTTGAACTTATCAGAGATTCTGAATTTAATGCTCTCACTTAAGTATCTGGGGGTGAGTAATGAATTCCTAGACTCAAGGCTGGGCTGTACTAGACAAGGTGAAATTTCTTGGTACAAGAAAAAGGAGGAAACTCTAAGACAGAGAAAACAGGAATGCAGGAATGCACTAATTATACGTTACCACTCACCAACCTCTAACCAAGGAGTCACACCTCTGTCACTAAGAAGCTAAATCATTAATTTAGGGAGTCATGATGGGCTTTTTTTTTTCAATGAAAGAGACTAAACAACAAATATCTGAACATAAGGCATGTAGTAAAGACACTTATTTTACAAAATTTCATTCCAATTATACCGTGTGTATATATATTTATATACACATGCATTTATTATATGAACATGCAAATATGTGTATATTTATATACATATGTATATATACATACATATATATGTATATGTGTCTATATATGAACATGCATTTATGCATATTTGTTATGATTTGGTTATGTCTAAAATTTCAGTATTTCTTACTGAGTGTCATGGTCAAAAATATTCGAGAACCAATGTTCTAGTTGGTGAGAGATGACCTGGTACACACAGGCTAGCAGCAGCAATAAGGGATTCTTCTGAAAGCTCAGCTTCACACTGGAGAGTCCTAAAAGACAATGGAGAAGGAATGAAGTTTCAATAGTGACATCTTGTTGTCCCTTCAACCTGGGGGAAAGATTACTTGAAGGAAGGAACTTTAGCAATTCATAATTAGTGACCTGAGGAGGACAAAGTGGCCCGGACTGGGTAACAACAAAAAAAGTGAGTACCAGTGTTGGCTGGAATGAGTGATCCCAATCAACAAAAAGGAAAGAGGTCTGCTAGTGGGGGAAGAAAGGAAGAGTACATGGGAAGGGAAGAATATGAATGACCCTTCCTCATGTGACCAGCAAATTCAGCGGTAAAAGCTCGTGAAAGAGAGCCAGGCAGGTAGAACCACTAAAAGCACTGAAGGTTTGGGTCACTCTCTAACAAATCACCCCAACCACTCAAGGTACTGGCTTTCTGGAAATTGCCCAACATTTATCTCACTATCATACGCTGCTAGCAGAAAAGCAAATGGATACACTCCCGGAAAGAAAATTGGAAATTTGTATGCAAAATCATAAATTATGCAAACCATTGCTTTGATAATTCTAATTCTACCAACCTCAAAGAAAAAAATCAAAGCTATTCAGAGGATACAATAAGAAAAAAAGAAAACCAGCCCTGATTACAGATAACTGTTGCTACCAACTAGGTTGTGAGTTTCCTCTGCTGTGAATTTCACAGAATATCAACGTCTGATGAGGACTCTCCATGACAAGACCACTTTATAATCATGTGTGATGGAAATAAAAATAAAGACACTGTGCAACCCCCAAAATAACCGAGCTTCCCCCTGACGCAGATAACATGAGCAGCTATCATTTATTCTGCAAAAACAATTCTGTTTGTGCCTTGTTCATCCCTCCTCTGCCATAAAGGTTATTAAGATAACCGATGATGTGCAGCTCTATTTACAATAGCCCGGAGATGGAAACAAACTAAGTGTCCATCATTGGATGAATGGATAAAGAAGATGTGGCATGTATATACAATGGAATATTACTCAGCCATAAAAAGAAATGAAATTGAGCTATTTGTAATGAGGTGGATAGACCTAGAGTCTGTCATACAGAGTGAAGTAAGTCAGAAAGAGAAAGACAAATACCGTATGCTAACACATATATATGGAATTTAAGAAAAAAAATGTCTTGAAGAACCTAGGGGTAAGACAGGAATAAAGACACAGACCTACTAGAGAATGGACTTGAGGATATGGGGAGGGGGAAGGGTAAGTTGTGACAAAGCGAGAGAGAGGCATGGACATATATACACTACCAAACGTGAAATAGATAGCTAGTGGGAGGCAGCCGCATAGCACAGGGAGATCAGCTCTGTGCTTTGTGACCACCTAGAGGGGTGGGGTAGGGAGGGTGGGAGGGAGGGAGACGCAAGAGGGAAGAGATATGGGAACATATGTATATGTATAACTGATTCACTTTGTTATAAAGAAGAAACTAACACACCATTGTAAAGCAATTATACTCCAATAAAGATGTAAAGAAAAAAAAAGATAACCAATGATGGAATTACCTTCGCTTCCTTTCAGCACCCAATCCAAATATATCCTTGTTCATGCAATTTCTTGCTGATAGCTAGAGAAATGATGATAGATAGATAAATGATAAATAGGTAGATACATAGATAGATTTTTTAAAAACCCAATTTTTTAAGAACGCAATTTCTTTGAATTGTCCTCAAAATCATCTAATATGAGCCCAAATCTTATAATAAGCTTCCCCTAATTTCTTTCTGAGATGCCCCGTGGTTCCCTATACAGTGTGTTACATGCTAGTACCATTCAAGATGCAGAAAAGAGAAGTTAATTCATTGAAATGGATACCTTAGGGTGTTAGGGCTTAATTCTCTCACAGAACCCTGTTGAAAAGGGCTGCAGAGCTTTCCATGTATCATCTTATTTAGCCTAACAGCAATTCTAGAAAAGAAGAACAATTATTATCATTCCTGTCTTACAGACAGAGAAAGAAACTGAGGCACAGACTGGCCAGGTAGACTAAGATCTAAGGATCTGAACCCAGGTAGAGATGTTTCACCACAGAAGTTATCTGGCTTCCACCAAAATGCTATTACAAATTACTTAGTTATCTAGGGTCAAAACCTGGTATCAGACTTATACGGTCACGAGCCTGACCTTCCACAGCCAGCCAGAGCTCCACTGAAGGCCAATCATCTCTTACCTCCAAACTCCTCTTTCCCTTCCCATTGTCACTCCACTAGTTCAAGTCCTCATTATCATCCTTGAACTACTGCAAAAATGTCTTAACTGCAGTACTTACCTCAGGTCACCTCCTCCTATAATCAAGCATAAACTCTCAAAGAACAATGTTCCTAAATATTGGGCTGGCCAAAAAGTTCATTCGGGTTTCTCCATAACATCTTACCAAAAAACCCAAACAAAATTTTTGGCAAACCCATATATCCCTGTTCATACAATTTCTTGCTGATAGGTAGAGAAATGATAGATAGATAGATAGATAGGTAGATAGATAGATAGATAGATAGATATTTAAAAAACTAAACTCTAGAATTTGTCATTTATATTCTTCTAAGAGTCGACAACTGTGGTCCACTTTTCCAAACTTATTTTGCCTGACCTCCCTCTGTTTCAGATAAATTAAACCACTCTTCATTTCCTGAACAAGTCCTGAATTTTCCCATCCTTATGCCTTTGTTCCACTATTTCTGTTCAGCCTACATCTCCAGGTTTCAAAATCTTATCCATGCTTTATCCAACTTAATGTCATACAGTCTTCAAGGCAACATGGTTTAGTAAAAAGACAAACAATGAACACGGAATTATAGATTTTCCAAACACTTTTTCTTTGGCCTCCATTACACCCATGTTCTCACAGCAAAGAAATGAATTTCCTCATCCTTTATGTTCCCATGTTACTTTGCCTATGTTTATTTACAGGAATTACCACATTCTGCCTTATGCCTTAGCTATTTTTTTTACTTCATTTTTCTACTAGATTATAAAGTCCTTGAAAAGGCAAAACATCTTTTTCATCTTTGATTCATGCCATGAAGTATAAAATAATTATCAATTCATGAATTGAATATTATGAATATTCACATTGTCAAATGCAACACTGTTTTGTAGTCCTGCCTCTCCTAAAAGTCTATGTTTTCTTGCTAAGATTTCAGAGATTCGGTAGGAGAGTCTGCCTAAGTTTTTTAATACTCTGAGATAGCATTTGGGAATAGGGACTCACCCAAAAAAGAATCTAAATTTTTTTCCTTTCTCCAGGAGCAATCATTTGAAGCTATTCAGAGCTTTGCCTGTATTCAAGTGATACTACATCCCTTCTCCTTCTTCAGGTGGACACCAGGTTTTATGAGTTGGGTCCACCATCACCCAATATGCAGCACTCCTGAGGCTTAGCTAACACGATGTCCTGCCCATATGTATGTGCCTTTGTTTCTGACACCAATTCCTGGTCTAAAGGATTCTAGTCCATGAAGCAGAACTGGTTTCATTCTACCCAGCTATTACAAGCCATACAGAAGTCACACAGAAAGAACTCCTGGTGGCCACTTTCTTCAGCTGGGCACAGGGAAGGGCAGGACTAGTGCCAGGGGGTTGAGAATGTGGTATGTAAATTGGTAGACTTGATAGACTCCATTCCAGTTCAAAAAACTTTTAAAATAATTATTTAATTCTCCAAGAAGCTCACTTCCCTAGAAGGAGGTCATTTAGCAGTGGGAGAAATTAACTTATTTCTCAAATTTCTAGGTAAGTTATAGTTTGAATTTTTTACTTAAACTCCTACATTTTGGGGTTTTATTTAAATAAGAAATGCACTAAAAAATAAATGTTAAAAATGTGGGCAATAGGAAGATGTTTCCAAAGAGGATAGCATTAAACATTAAGTATATAATGTTCCCATCAGTGTTCCTTCTCTGCCCCTCATTGTTTCTAGAAAAGCAAGAAGTCAAGAGCTTTGTCAGAAAAGCAAGAGGGTTTGGTTGAAATTAGCCATATAACTGGACACTATGTAGGGCTGACCTGCCTAACATATAATCGGAATTACTTTGTGTTCTACCAACTCTCCGCGGCCCCAGAAAAGGGACCTAGGAAGGAAATTCAGAAAAGAGCAACAAAATTAAGGAGCTGAGAGGCTGATTTATGAGGCACATTATGAGACCTAAGTATCATGTGGCTTGGCTGAACAATGGCTGAATGAAGACGCGGTGCATGTCTATGAGCTTACAGAGAATGTGATCACCGAGGAAAGGAGAGAGATGGAGTTGTCCTGGGGTTGATAACACCATAGTCACTGCTTTTTTTGGTTTCATTTTTAATATGGGATTCTGTGCTTTATATTTCTCTTTCCTGCTACAGAAGCCACTGCCAATATATTTTAAATCTTTTATAATAAAGAAAAAGATAAAACAACAACAATGGAAACCCTTGTAAAAGTTTACCTTTATAAAATGTAGGAAGTTCTCTAAATGTATTCTCTAAAGGTAGGAGCATTGACTGATAAGTCATAAGAATATAAATCCATTAACAGTTCATCTGAGATAGAGAGGGAGAAATGAGTCTCTGGTACCACATCTAAGGTAAAGAAAAGGGAAGAGAGAAAGAAGTGAAAGGGGAAAAGTGAATCCACCACAGTACTTGCACCTTCTAACCCAGTGGAGTCACCATCTTCGTTGGTAGCCAAGACCAGTAACTCATGAAAAGTCTCTATTACGGGGTCCCCTAACTTCCCCAGAGACCTCAACTGACACATGGTTTATTTCACACAGGAGATCACCAGCCTGTGTGCTATCCTTTAGACTCTGAGTGCGCGGAAAGACTAAGAGAAGGTGCATGTCAGGGGCAGATGGGTGATGGCTGATAGGACCAACTTAGCCTCTACTGCCACAAAGGAACAAACAGCCTCCAGTTCTTTCTTACCTCATTGTATGCAAAGCAGTGACAAATGACAAAAATTCAAGTGAGGTTTGCAGTGTCTCAAAAGGTCTAAAAACAACGGATCCATCCTTGAAATAGGTGTTGGGGGTATTATGGAGAATATGACCTGCTCCCTGTCCTCAAGGGCTCCCAGGCAGGAGAGGGAGACAGACACAGAAATAAGCTCATCATTATTCTTCAGTGAGTTAAGAGATAAAAGAGAAAAGCAAGGGATGCTGGGCCTTCAGGGAGAATGAAATCTATCCTAGCGGAAAGGATTCAAGAGACGGTGTCCTGGAGGTGGCAAAGCAGGACCTGACATGATTGTCATCAGATGTCTTCATTTTCAATTTCCATTTGTTTTAATGTGGAGGTCCTTATCCTTTATAGCAGATGACAGAGTGGAGATTCCTTCTGGGGTGACAAGGTCATAATGTAAGAGGTTTGGAGAACTTAAGGATGACACTTCCCTTAAACATTAGAAGCTGCTCCGTGGTGGGACAGACTGAGAAGCTGACACACAGAGAAGCACTAAAGATAGATAGAGGGATGGAGTCTTCATGGCTCCGAGGTCCTGATCTCAGTTGCCTCTGAGCCCTAGTGGCACCATTCCCACACCATTATTATGTGAAATACCACAGCCTCTGTCCAATAAAGTCGTCTTTCTGGAACTAGGTCCAGTTTGGTTTTTATCACTTTCAGCAATCAAGAGACCTGAACGGCAGCACACGTTAGCAGTGACCTGACATCTTCCTTGTCTTAAAGTTACGTTTCTCCTCTCATCCGCCCCTTCTCCAACAAGAGTCAGCCCAACCTCCATGCTGCCAATTTCTCCTTGTTCTGTCAATTCATACATTGAAAACTTGGCCTATAGTCTTGCCTCTCCAACAGTTGTGCTCCTAGTTGTTCCATATCAAGATTTCCGAAGGCCAGCTCCCATTTCCAAGTACACTGAAGTGTTGTCTACCAAGAGCTTTCACCAGAAAATCCAGCTGAGTGGATTGAGTGTTGGGGCCAAGAATCTATATTTTTCATATACAATGGAATGTTACTCAGCCTTAAAAAAGAATGAAATACTGCCATTTTCAGCAACATGGATGGACCTAGAGATTATCATATTAAGTAATTCAGACAGAGAAAGACAAATGTCATATGTTATCACTTACATATGGAACTTAAAAAATGATACAAATGAACTTATTTACAAAGCAGAAATAGATTCACAGACATAGAAAACAAACTTATGATTACCAAAGAGGATAGCAAGGGGTGGGGAGATGGATATAAATTAGGAGGTTGGGATTAGCATATACACACTAGTATATATAAAACAGGTAAACAATAGGGACCTACTGCATAGCACAGGGAACTATACTCACTATCTTGTACTAACCTCTAATGGAAAATAATAACCCACATATATAACTGAATCACTTTGCTGTATGCTTGAAACTAACACAACATTGTAAATTACCTATACTTCAATTTTTTAAAAACTCATTAAAAAAAGAATCTATATTTTTCAAAAATACACCCTGGTTGATTCTGACGTACAGCCAGGTGGAAGCATCACTAGACCATGAAGCCCATCAATTTGAAGAGTATATTGAGTGTCCTCGACATGGCACAAACTAACTGTCCAATCTCTCACCAAGATTTACTGCTCCGTCTGCTTTTCCTCAAAGAAAGCAGAATTCGTGTAGGCTCGGAATTATGTAACAGCAGTTTGTAGCTGCTCAGAGAACTATACGGAAGGGCTTGGGATGACTTCATGCGGGGAAGCAGGCAAGGCAGAGGCAGACCTGCACCCTTACATAAGCTGCCTTTGATTTCCTTCACGCTGGAGCTGGATGACCTAGAGGAAATTTGTTTCCTTTTAAAGCCTAGAGCTCCATCACACGCCTGTATAATTGTTCTGAAAAGTGTCTTTCCAACACGACTACCCCCAAAGGAGCTGGGGATCGTTATCCCAGAGGCAGCAGCGAAGCTGAAGTACAGGGGAGACTTTTTTTTTTTTTTTTTAAACCATCAAGCAGTGTCAACTTTGGAGCAGGCAAACTGCTCCGCTCCTCCTGAGAGATGACAAGCGTTTCACGGCAGTCACTTTCGAAAGTAGGTGCCAGGTGGGAGAGGGATCGGATTTGCTGGAGTGTCGGCTCAGTAAAGCAAGTACCTTCCTCAATTCGCTGAGGTTTTGACAGGGGCTGAGCTGGAGGGACCTTATACACTCTCACAGGCTCTTGTAGTCTGACATGTGCTGTTTCACAGGAGGCGTGACACCACTGGTGTTTCAAGGTTTTTCTCTATCAGGCAGAAAGTTTTTATGTACCTCGGGCTCTTATATTGTTATTTCATTATGTTTCACTTGTATTTCTACCAAACCTGCAGAATCGGGGGTTTTAAGAACCAGCGGGGCTTGGAATGGTTCAAGTCAAAAGAACTTTTTGCCTTTCGGTAAACAGCATCATCCGCCATCCTCACTTTGAGACTTCTTCTACTTTCTGCGCCCCCCGCCCCGCCCCCAGCCACTACCTTCTCCCTTCTGTTTCTCCTTTCCTCCCTCTCTCCCCTCCCCCTCTCTCAACACTCTCAAAGCGTGCCCTAAACGGTGACAAACTTGCATGTGCTTCCTTTATGACTAAACCCCCGGGCCTCTAGCCAACCCCTCACAGATGGTCCCAAACATCGGACACCCCTTTAGGGGAGCCCCACGTTTGCAACCTAGCTGGGAACGGCCAGGGTGGAGGAGAAGCGTGACGGGGAGTGGCGGTGTCTTAGTCCTGGGGGAAAGCGAAGCAGCTTCCAGGAGGAAACGGGCGTTTCCTTCCCACGCGCTCGGCGAAACGCTGGGTCCTGGCCCTGGGCCTCCACCCAGCCCCTCCCGGCGCTCTGGGAAAAGCCAGTCGCTACACACAGGCACATGCAGGCCCCGGGGCCGCGCCCTAAGGAGAGCGGCACCCACGGCCAATTGCTATGGCAACTCCGGGGCTCGTTCCATTCCCCACCCCGCCGATCCCCCCGCCTCCTGCCTGAGCTGCAGCCAACCGGCTTGTGCGCGTCCCAGGAGCGCGCTATAAAACCTGCGCGGTGGCGCCGGGCAGGGGCGAGCCCGACCAGGAGCAGGGCGCGCAGATCCAACCTCCGACCTGGAAAGCCCTGTGAAAGCGGCAGGAAAAAGCCTCAACATGCAGAGTGCGCAGAGCCTGCGTCTCGGTCCACGCAATCAGTGCCTCTGCCTGGCTTTCCTGCTCTTCCATCTCCTGGGACAGGTGAGTGGCACACTCGTCAGGTGCCTCGGGTTACTTTGCCTTTCTTGGGCGGCCCCTGCTCGGTCCCGGGTTGCTCTGCCTTCCAGGGTCCCTGCTAAGAAGTTTCTCCTTCTGATCTCGCCCCTCCCCAGGTCCTTGCGACTCCGCGCTGCCCCTCCTCGTGCCCGGCTCCGTGCCCCAAGAAGCCGCCGACCTGCGCCCCCGGAGTGAGAGCCGTGCTGGACGACTGCTCCTGCTGCCTGGTGTGCGCCCGCCAGCGCGGCGAGAGCTGCTCCGTGATGCTGCCCTGCGAGGAGAGCCGCGGTCTCTTCTGCGACCGCAGAGCGGACCCCAGCGCCCAGACTGGCATCTGCATGGGTAACCCTGCCCCCTCCTCCGCCTGACCTCCTGTCCCTCAACTAGCGGAGCTGCCCGCTGTTTCCTCTCCCCTTCCCCCCACTCCCGAGAGGGTGATGAGCAAATACTAACAGTGATGCCGTGGGTGATGTTTATGGAGCGCTGTGTGCCTGCCGGGGATGGTCTGGGGGCGCGTGGGGCTTTGCGGAGCGCCAGAAGCCAGAAGGGAAACCTGCCCGCGGAGGTGAGAAGCATGTGCCTCCTTAGAGAAGGATCTAGATAGACAGGGAACAGAGCAGACTTAAGGGCCAGTGAAGTCATTTCCTTTGGAAGTTACCAGGGGACGCTTGGGGGGTGATGGAAGCTTGGGCTTACTCACAGGCTCACAGTTCCCCCAACTGTAGCCAGGCTGGTTTGTTTTCACACCTGTAATTGTCCTACATGAGCCAAAGCAGCCACTACTCTCCTGGGATGACTATGCAACCCCTGTCTGGGCCGTGAGTAAAATAAAAATGCAGGCAACCCGCCAATCCAGGATGGTGAAACTTAATCAACTGGGGATCAATTTCCCACACGGTTCAGCATTTAGTTGGAGACCTGTCCCTGCCTCCCTGGATAAGAGGGCTTGGAATAGCCTTTTAGTTTCTTCTCTAAACGAGTAATGATTTATTGTGCTGGAATGCCAAGGAATCCTCATGCCCTTCCCAATTTGACCAGTGAACCTGTTTGGAGGCTATGAAGAGCACTTTTTTCTTTTTAATTCTGAGCTTCTGAAGTAGGAGAATCTAAGGAGGTTCCTGTGAAACGACTTTATCATTGGGAACAACAGCTGAGGACCCTGGGGAATGTCACTTCACGCTCTGCCCGTCTTTCCTCATGCGTAAAATGAGTGGCGGGACTGGGTGGTCTTGAGTGTTTCTTCTTGCACTGGGAGGCCTCCATGAGGACATCTCTCTGCTGGTGATGGATCAGCAACCAGATGGCCTCAACTAGAAAAAGAATGATTTGGGGCTTGGAACATGCGCTGTGGCTCTTATATAGCCCCTTCGATGCATTGTGTTCTTGATTTTCTCTCTCCCCCTCCCTCTCTGCCCTGCTTCCCCAACATTCTAGCGATAGAAGGAGACAATTGTGTGTTCGATGGAGTCATCTACCAAAGTGGAGAGACCTTCCAGCCTAGCTGCAAATACCAGTGCGCCTGCCAAGATGGGCAGGTTGGTTGTGTGCCCCGCTGTGAAGAAGACCTGCTACTGCCCCAGCCTGACTGCCCAGCTCCGAGAAAAGTTAAAGTGCCTGGGGAGTGCTGTGAAAAGTGGATCTGTGACTCCAATGAGACGGGTACATTAGGGGGCCTCCAAACCCTTCCAGGTGAGAAATTCAACATACCTGAAAATGATCACAGCACAGGAATAAGTGCAGGCAGGAAGCATGTATGCTCTTTGGGATCTGCAGTGAGAAACTGGCTTCAGTTTCTGGTCATTCAGTTGTGGAGTCCAGCTTGCCCACTGAGATCAGACACATCATGTGTTGGAATCCCAGACAAGTTATTGAAGTACACACAGTCTCTCCTGAAGGAGAATCACTTCCAGTGGTTCTGTTGAGCCATAGGAGTGATTTTTCTTATTACACGACTGCCATTTATATTTTAGTCTATCCCACTTGACCCTTGTTAACATTGCAAAGATGTGCTTTGGCAACTTTATGCAAAACATGCAATCAATACAGCTTCTATACTTGTGGCAAGTGTCAACTCCATGGGAACACCATTTAAGCCATTTGCAAAGGGCCTGGTGATGGCTCTTTCTTTTCTGGACTCTGTCAACTACCTATGCACTCTTAAGACCAGCTTCCCTAAAGAAGGCCATCCCTGGACAGGTGTCACAGAGAAATGCCACCTTTCCAGGTGCTGCAGGAAGGATCAAATGACACTTCAGGATCTTTGTTTTGCTTTTCCTTTTGTTTTGGCTTATAAAGGAACTGATTTTTTTTTTTTTTGAAAAGCAAGCATTCAAGATCCAGTAGAGAATATTTTAGAAGCCATTAATCAGCCAGATTATTTATACTGGCAGTACACAGAACTTTACAGTTTTTCTGAAGTCAGAAATTCTCAGCCATGCTTACAGATAGGAAAACTGCCATGTAAGAGAGGAGATTTGCCCTAGGACATGCATATTAAGTGTTGAGACAGAACTGTCTGTCATCAAAGTCCCAGTGACCATATCCTACAACCCAAATAACCAATTCTACCTCCCTAAGGCAGAGCATTACCTCCATCACTATTCTGAGTTGGTCGGTTCTACTTACTCATCCAATTACAATTTTTTCATTATCCTTTCTCTGGACAAAATCACACATTGAAAACATTACGGTTTATGGAATGGTTTTTGATGCTATACTGTGCTATATTCTTAAAACTACTAAGCTTCTCAAAGAGGTTCTCCTAAACTTCTTATGAACAAATCGGACAGTCATTCCACAAAGATTTCTTGAAGGCCGACCATGTGCCAGGCCTCGTGCTACCTGTTAGGGGTTTATAAATACAGAGATCCAGATGCCAACCATGTGCCAGGCATTGTGCTACCTGTTAGGGGTTTATAAACACAGAGATCCAGGTCTGCCCCCTGAGAACACCTGAGTTGCACAGGTACCGAACTGGATGAGACGCTCTTCCTAATGATGGTTGAAAGGACCACTTTGCCATCCCCACATTTTACTCAATAACACTGTCCTTATTTCAACATCCTGTAGCCTACAGGACCGAAGCCACTCTAGGAGTTGCAGTCTCTGACTCAGGTATCAACTGCATTGAGCAGACCACAGAGTGGAGTGCGTGTTCCAAGAGTTGTGGCATGGGTTTTTCCACCCGGGTCACCAACAGGAATCCACATTGCGAGATGGTGAAGCAGACCCGGCTCTGCGTGGTGCGGCCCTGTGACCAAGAGCACAAGCAGCCGACAGATAAGGTATGAGCCTGGGAGGAGCCCCCACCACAGAGGAGGTGGCATTGCCTTGTTTGGGCCTGTGTTTTATTTTTTGTTGTTGTTTTTCTTATAAGGCAAGGAATAGTGACTTTATTCAGAAAGCCAGCAGACCGAGAAGATGGTGGACTAGTGTCGCCAAAAACCATCTGAATGGGGTCTGGATGACAGTTTATTTTATAGAACAGAGAGGGGGAGGAGGTGAGGAAATAAAGTAAAAAGACCATTGATTTTGCAAAATATCTCCAGGCTTGGCCAGCATCAGGGAGGGGATGTGTTAATTTCTTCTTTTCTGCAGGCATTCACAGGTGGGCAGGGTCAGATTGTCTCCCTGTGAGCTGAACAAAGGCACTTTAGTTTAACATTCAGGCATGGGGCAGGGTTCCCTGAGGCAGCCCATTATGTATGATTATAAAAACAAAAGCAACAAAAAGCAAAGCTTAAAGTAAAAGAAACAGATCCAACATGGAGTCAGATTTTGCTCTTCCCTGTTACAATTCCCCACTGTCTTGTCCATTCCACACTCCTGTGGAAAAGGGGGCAATGACCATTCTAACTGCTTCTTGCTGTGTCTTGTCAGATGGATCTTTCTGAGAACATCCACCATTGGTGCCAGTTGTTCCAAATGTTGAGATTTGTCTTCTTTTGTTCCAGTTTGGAAAGTGTTTACTTTACACCTGTAGACTTAAAAAAATATTCACAACCTAAAAGTTGAGAGTTATGTTTTATTCGGGAGGGGGGCCTGGGCTTTAGAATGTCACTGTGAAGCTGACTTCAAGGTCAGCTCTAATGAAGGAGTTTACCGTCTTTTATTTTCTCTTTAATGTATTGAAATATCCCCAGCAACTCACAGCAGATGAAGAGAGAGGGGCCAGACCACTACAGTAATGTCCCCAGTTGAGAAAAGTCTGGCAAATCTCATTTCATCCTGGAAAAAACTGGCTACTCAGTGGTCAAACATGATTTATTTTAGAGAGGTCATTTCTGAGCTCAGCTTTCTTCACCCTTTAGGTTCAGTCTGAAGGAAGCAACAGAGTAGGGACCACATCTGCCTTCCTCATCCCTCAGTCCCCCACATCCTAACTGGGATGTACTGTGTGCTTGATAAACAACTGTTGATGAATAAATGAATGGATGTCTGGGAATTATTTTCTGTATTTCAAAAAGCCTAGTATGACTAGTACATTTGCCAGCATAAGGCTATCTGTGCCAAATAAAATAGCACATTTCTTTCCTTTTTTGCTGGAATGATATCAACTCAGTGTGTTAACGCTGAGTACAAGGCATGCAGATCAGAAGCTCTGATTGGTTCCTGATGACATCACAAGCCTTGTTAGCAGAGCTCTAGGTCAGATAAATGCAGTACCCAAATAGAACTAGTGTATGGACCCTTGTACAAACCTAAGGCCAAAATAAAGCTGTCCCTAACAATGAAAGATTTACTTATCTCTCCACTGAGGCAATATCATCTCATGCTTAAGGGTGCAACTCTGGAGCCAGACAGCCTGGCTTTAAATCTTGGCTTTCCACATGAACTAGCTATGGGATCTTGGGTGATTTTCTTAACCTTTAAGCCTCAGTTCTTTCCCCCATATAACAGAGACATTAACAGTATCTATCTCAGAGTTGTCATGGGGATTAAACAGAATGAATTTGCGAAGTGCTGGGCATAGATTACTCTGTTAACATAAATATCATTACCTAGTATGAACCATAATTTCTATTTATTGATAAAATAAGAGTCTCTAGTGGTTGCATTGTTATATGGCTACTTAGCTGTATGACTTTTTGAGGTCCATTCTAACTTTATGCTTCTTCCACCAATTTAGAAAGAGCACCTAGAAACACCTTATTCTCTGTTTCTGTCCTTCCCTCTGTCTCTCTCTCTTTCTCACACACACACACACACACACACACACACACACACACAGAGAGAGATATTGCAGACCTTGTACCTTTTTGTGGATATTGGCAAAAATATACACTAAACATTAAATATTAAAAAGGAAAAAACAAGAAGCCTTTAAATATTGTCAAGTACACAGTAACTTGCTTATTAAATAAGCCATTTCCATGTCATGACTTTAAAATTTTGCTTTTTCTATTGCTTCTTTTTCCAAAAATTCATATTTTTCTTGTACCTTGCACCAAGTTTAATATTGGGAGATATTATATTTAAGACATTTATTTATAGTATATATATATATGTATATATATATATACATATATATATATATATGTATTTCATTAAGGGGCCAGAAATTTGTTTGGAATCTAGGGAAATGCCAACCTAATAATCATTACTTCCTTATCACCAAAAGATTCTTAAATGTGAGATGGTGCTTCTCAAAGCGTGATCCCCAGACCAGCGGCATCATCTAAGAACTTGTTAGAAATGCAAATTATGGGACCCCACATCAAACCTACTGAATCAGAAACTCTGGGTGTAAGGCCCAACAATGTGTGTTTTAACAAACTCTCTAGATAATTCTGATGTACTCTTACTACAGTTTGAGAGCTACCAATTTTAGAGAATTCCAAGTCTCATCACTCCACAAGCTGTGGATTACAACTAGGAAGGTGAAAAGCAGTGGAATATTGTGACAAATTAGGTGAAGAAATCTAAGTGGGAAATTAACATATCATCACTGTCTTACTGAATTATCAATATTGGGGTTCCTCTTCAACTCTTACCAATGGAATGTTGAATAAATTCTCCACTTACCATGCCTTCATGGAAACTAACCTTAAATCCCACTGTCTTAGACTTTCCTGAGGTCACAGTGTAATAGAAGGAATGGGCTTTGTGTCGGACAAATTCAGGTTCTAGATGTTTTCTGATCACTTTGGCCTCTGAGACTACGTTTACTCATCTATAAAACTTGGACAGTTGCTCTTTATGTGAATAACTGCTCCTTGTATGAGTGAGTGTTCCTAATAAGGTTAAGTAAGTTAATGTCTGAAAAATATTTGAAACATTAGTAAGCTTGCAGTGATGCCATATTTATTCCATTTCTCTTTATAACACCTAAGAATGTATTGGGCTAATAACAACGCCAAAGCCTATTTATGGTGGTTTGAAAAATTAGGTTTCTTTATCATACATATGCTTTCATCTTCATGCTTATTCCACATGGTCAAAGATGGTTATATACAATTAGGCATGATTTCCACATTCTAGATAGGAAGGCAAATGAATGCAGGAAGCGATTAAGAACTGTACCCATCTGAAGGGCAAAAGATTTCCCAGAATCCCTTGGTTTATGTATCACTGGCCAGAACTTGGCCACAAGGCCGTTGCAAGCTCCCAGATATTCTGGGGAAGAATATACTTGTAGTGGACCACATTACTCAAACAAAATTAACATTCTGTTAGCAAAGAAGAAAGAGCAACAGATTTTGGGTAGGCAACTAGCAAGTTATTCCATATGCCTAGACTGATCCCTTGGAGGAATGATGGCCATTTCATGCATCACTCCTTTTCTTCTTTCTTAGAAAGGGAAAAAGTGTCTCCGCACCACCAAGTCACTCAAAGCCATCCACCTGCAGTTTGAGAACTGCACGAGCCTATACACCTACAAGCCCAGGTTCTGCGGTGTCTGCAGCGATGGCCGATGCTGTACCCCACACAACACCAAAACCATCCAGGTGGAGTTCCAGTGCTCCCCAGGGCAGATCCTCAAGAAACCAGTGATGGTCATCGGGACCTGCACCTGTCACAACAACTGTCCTCATAACAATGCGTCTTTCATCCAAGACTTAAAGCCAAACACCAGTAAAGGAGAAATGTAATGTGTCCCCTAAGAAGCCCACCTACAGAGGCAACCTGTAGCCACCCACTATCAGATGACTATAAGAAAAATTACAAAGAATTATTATCCACATCTGCGTCTCATGTATTTTCTTTGGTCATATGAGGTCAGTTATGTCTGTTTTTTTTTTCATGAAAGATATGATTAACTGTAAACTTGGAATCAAGGTAAGCTCAGGATAGTGCTTAGGGATGACATTCTTTTGTGCTGTTTGATACACATGAAAATTTCTGTAAATTCAGAAATCAGATATATGTCTTACTGTGTAGACTGTATCACATTACACTCATTTTGTTATACACTAGTGAAATTTCAAGAAAAGGTCACAGTAATGAATGACACAGTGAAATCTAAGGTCACACTGAGGGTGTCATCATACAAATATTTCACCATAGATTGAGATTTGACCTAAGGGTTCTCTGTGGAGCACTCTTTTTGAGTAGCTCAACTCTGAACTTCAAATTCCTAGATCCGAGGAAACATATAGCTCTTCAACTCGAAATCTAGAGATTATTAGTTTTCTGTGTACATAGAAAACAAACTGTATCTACAGTAATGGAATGCTTATTAATTAAGTGCACTGGTGTCATAAATTGGCTCCATTTCAGACAAGTTGACTCCTTCCCAAAAGAAAGAAGCTAAACAGAAAGCTCTCCCTTATACATAGATGACCAGCCTCTACCAGCCCTCAGACATTTGTATGTGTCTGGAGGCTGCTGGGGATCACTAGTTTTTTAATTCAGAAGAAGCAGAACATATCAGTAGGGCTCCTCTCACCTTACTGATGAATAAACTGAGGCCCAAAGCACCTGATTACAACCTTTAATGACTTTCAAGTGTGCTGGTAGTGGAATTTTGAAAAAGAAGAACAAAATCGACAAGACTGCAGTGGCAAGATACTACAAACTGTATGGGAGTTTAGAATTATTGTACAGATCCCCAGACTTATCCTTGGGCCTTAGTTATGCAAACTCATGAACAAGATATATGTGTCTACATACATGTATCTAACTTGTCAGGCTATAAGATAGGTTGCAAACTTAAAATGTATACATTCTTCTAATGTCAACTTATGTGTTCAGCTTTTCTCCTTTGAAGTATTTATATAAATATAAATTATACATTTTTAAAATATTCCTTTTACTTTCTCTATTTGTCAGACATCACTAAATAAACATGATCTTATCAGTGTATGACTCTGCTGTTATTTTTGTGCTTCTGAGTTTATTGAAAACATAAATTAAAATTTACAAATTAAATATTGAAAGCAAAGTGGTCATCTTTAGTTGAGCTTACAACTTCTTATCAGAAGGAAAACAAAAGACAGCTCTTAATTTGGTGATCCCCATTGCCAAGGCCTCAGATATTCTCCACACTTTCTACTCAATTCAATATCTGGATCCCTGATGTTTTTTTCTGGACAACCTGCAAGACACTTCCATATGTTAAAAATTTCGTCTTTATTCCTGTCCTGCCCCTACGTTCTTCAGAACCTTTTTTTTTTTTTTAGATTCTATATATATATGTTAGCATACGGTATTTGTTTTACTCTTTCTGACTTATTTCACTCTGTATGACAGACTCTAAGTCCAACCACCTCACTACAAATAACTCAATTTCGTTTCTTTTTATGGCTGAGTAATATTCCATTGTATATATGTGCCACATCTTCTTTATCCATTCATCTGTCGATGGACACTTAGGCTGCTTCCATGTCCTGGCTATTGTAAATTGAGCTGCAATGAACATTGTGGTACATGACTCTTTTTGAATTATGGTTTTCTCAGGGTATATGCCCAGTAGTGAGATTGCTGTGTTGTATGGTAGTTCTATTTTTAGTTTTTTAAGGAATCTCCATACTGTTCTCCATAGTGGCTGTATCGATTTACATTCCCACCAACAGTGCAAGAGGGTTCCCTTTTCTCCACACCCTCTCCAGCATTTATCGTTTGTAGATTTTTTGATGATGGCCATTCTGACTGCTGTGAGGTGATACCTCATTGTAGTTTTGATTTGCATTTCTCTGATGATTAGTGATGCTGAGCATCCTTTCATGTGTTTGTTGGAAATCTGTATACCTTCTTTGGAGAAATGTCTATTTAGGTCTTCTGCCCATTTTTGGATTGAGTTGTTTGGGTTTTTTTATATTGAGCTTTGTGAGCTGCTTGTAAATTTTTGAGATTAATCCCTTGTCAGTTGCTTTGTTTGCAAATATTTTCTCCCATTCTGAGGATTGTCTTTTCATCTTGTTTATGGTTTCCTTTGCTATGCAAAAGCTTTGAAGTTTCATTAGGTCCCATTTGTTTATTTTTGTTTTTATTTCCATTTCTCTAGGAGGTGGGTCAAAAAGGGTCTTGCTGTGATTTATGTCATAGGGTGTTCTGCCTATGTTTTCCTCTAAGAGTTTTATGGTTTCTGGCCTTACATTTATGTCTTTAATCCATTTTGAGTTTCTTTTTGTGTATGGTGTTAGGGAGTGTTCTAATTTCATTCTTTTACATGTAGCTGTCCAGTTTTCCCAGCACCACTTATTGAAGAGGCTGTCTTTTCTCCATTGTATATTCTTCCTTCCTTTATCAAAGATAAGCTGACCATATGTGCGTGGGTTTATCTCTGGGCTTTCTATCCTGTTCCATTGATCTATATTTCTGTTTCTGTGCCAGTACCATACTGTCTTGATTACTCTAGCTTTGTAGTATAGTCTGAAGTTTGATAGGGAATGCATTGAACCTGTAGATTGCTTTGGGTAGTATAGTCATTTTCACAATGTTGATTCTTCCAATCCAAGAGCATGGTATATCTCTCCATCTGTTTGTATCAACTTTAATTTCTTTTATCAGTGTCTTATAGTTTTTTGCATACAGGTCTTTTGTCTCCTTAGGTAGGTTTATTCCTAGGTATTTTATTCTTTTTGTTGCAATGGTAAATGGGAGTGTTTCCTTAATTTCTCTTTCAGATTTTTCATCATTAGTTATTTTACAATTATTCTTTAACAATCCCATTACTTTGAGCATCTTGAGACCAGTACGTTAGTCTTCTTTGTATCTGCCCCAGTACCTGGAACACAATAGGACCTCACTGTAAACCTACTGAATGAATGGATGGACGGATGTATAAGTGAATGAATCAATGAGTTATGCATTGACAAAAGATAAAATGTTCTTCAAAATAGATGTTAGGCTTTTAAACTATCTTTTTCAGTATCACTATCACTATGATTTTCTTTATCTCTCACTTAGAGATCTCCCCACTCTGTAACATCTGCAAAAACACACACATGCATTCCTGAGATTATAATTTCAGCCAGTTGAAAAAAATGTGATCTGATCTACAAATATTTGTTAAATCCAGAACGTTCTAGTAATACAGCAAGGAAAGTTATACTTACCGAGCAGAATTTAGGGCTGCAGACAGTGCAGGCTTTGGAGTTTTCCAAACCTGGGTTGCATATGGGACCTATTCTTTCCCAGCTGTGGGATATTGAAAAATTTGGATACACCCTCTGAGCCTCAGTTTCCACACCTGTAAGGTGAAACCATAATATTGAGACAGTAGTCAATCACCCTAGTTTGTCCTGGACTGAGATGGTCCCTGAGACTCAGGACTTTCAGTTGTAAAATCAGGACAGTCCCAGGCAAACTGGGATGAGCTGGTCACCCTAAGTATAAACTATGTATTGTTGTAACATTATACATGTTCATAAGCAGTTGACCACGCCAGGCACCTAGTAGGCCAGCAAATGACAGCTGTTAATATGATAAGTATCCAGTAAAGACAAACACTGCCCCTTAGTCTTTGCATGTCATGTTCAGAGGCAGACATTACTGACCTCATTTTTACAGGAAAAGACATAGTGACTAAAAGAAGTTAATGACCTATTAAGGACACAGTAAATGAAGGAGCTGGGATTCAAACTCAGAGTCTGCCTGAGCTCAGAGCCAAAGTTCTTTCTTTTCTACAGCGCCGCAGCCACTGAGGCCAAGTATATTTTCAGCAACCAAAACAATTCCAACAGTTTTCATTTTTGTGCTGTTTTCCCAAACTATAAATGTTCTCTTTTAGAAACTGCATTGCAAAGTAGTGAGACTGTTGAGATCATTCTGTGAATGTGAAATTTTGAAAGCACTTAATTGCTGTTTAGTGATAAGGCACGCTTCACTGAAAATTATTGGAGGAATTTTCTTTTCTTTTACCACACAAGGATTCAATTCAACAATGCAGCAAGGACATCTTTAAGCAAGGAAATAAATTTGTCACATGCCTATCTGTGCTTGATGAGATTATCAGTAAAGCTTTTGCTGGAGATTTCTGGGCAGTATTAGACTTCTCTCCCAGGGTCTTCCTTGTAGGTACACGTTGTCATGCTTCTGAATGGATTTCACTCCAAAATGCTCAACATCACAAGTCAAATCATCAAAACAGTATGTCCTTTTGGCCCTGTGCTATCGAGCTTAGTTTGAAGATTCATTTTTGTTGGAAGTATATTCATCTTAACCACACCGCATGGTTCTTGCAGGCAGTGCTATGCTGTCTTGACCACAGAGGGTTCACCAAATTCAATTACCACTTCAGTAACACTGCTGGCACTTGCTGAACTCTGAATAATGAAGAATTCTCTGCAGCCAATCTGCTGAGGACTGTGAATTACTGCTACATTAAGCCAGCTGTTCCAGGGATAATCAGAAGGTTCAAAGGGTAAGGATGGCAATGCTGTACAATTCTTACTAAAGGATATGTGCCTTTCTCTTTAGGACAAGAAAATGAAGGTCTGAATTTCAACCCAGGAAGCTCTACAAAAGAATATGCAGTTCCATGCAAATGGCAGAGTTTCACAGAATGAACAGCCCACCAGTACTGTTGGGCTGGAAGGTGCTTGGAAATAAATGTTTTATAATCCAAGAAGAGGATGTTGCTTGGACTTCTACTTTATTAGCAGAATCAGAGAAGCAAGATCTGTTTGTAGCACAGATTCAGAAGTCTGGAAGAGGTTATAAAGTTCTTAGCTTGGGTTAAATAAAGATCAATATGCTCCATGCTGACCCAAATTTGTCCTGCTAAAGCAAGGCCACCCACAAGATCCTTGGAAGACCTTGCCAGAGAAGATCCCAGTACATGCAAGTTCTAGTTCCTCTGCAAGTTCAGCAGTGAGAATCCTCCCCAATACTACAGAGCATCTCAGTGCCCAGGAAAAAGGATAAAAACGACAAGGGTCCTGTTGAGTGTGCCCTGTCTTCTCTCTAAACTCCATATCCTCATTCAAAAATATACTTCAAGGTCACCTTCTCTAAGAAGTCTTGTCAATTGCACCCTTAAGCCCCTAACAGAACTGGCCACTCCCTCCTTTGTGCCTAAATGCTCCTTGTAGTAATTCTATCATAAATGCTAAAATACCCTACATCTGTTATTTGTTTTCATGTTTTTCTCCCATTAGACTCTAAGCTCCATGAGGGCAGGGACGTTGTTTGATTTTCTTGCCACTGCTTCACACCGTGCTTCTCAAACTTTTCCATCACCTTACTCTAAACAGCAGAGTATAATAAACAACTACAACAGAAATCTAGCATTCCAAGCCAAAGTTTCTATGGCATGCCACATTTTTCTCTTAAAAATTCAGGTAAATCTTGACTTCTTTTTAATCCAGCCATGTTTGTTTAAATATAAAAATAACATTTAAAATTTCTAATTGGCTAGCTTATTCAACTTTTCCCACCTAAATCTTCAAGCAAAATTGATGCTCCAGAATGGGGTTTACACTGAAGCCTCTCATATTTCCTTGCATACTTCACATAGTCAGATTAGCAGTAATAAGTACAATTCCAAATTCTATCTCATTTTAGGAGCCATCAATCATAAGAGGTACTATTAATTTATACATCAAAAAGAAATAAAAAATTCTTCCAGTTGACCTAGGACACACCATCAATTATAAGTACAAAAGTCCCACTTTCAGAAGTACAAAAATGTTATTAAATGTTTCTTTTAGAATATTTAACATTTAGGAAGAAGATAAAGAAGGAGAAGATGGTGGAGAAGAGAAAGAACTAACATTTATCAAGCTTATTAGGTACCAGGCAACATGCAAAGTGTTTTACAGAGTTTGCCTCATTCACTTCAGTCCATATAAAAAACCCATGTGATTGGTGCTATTATATCTCAAAATTACAGATGAGGAAAACAAAGCTGTAGGAAGACAAACGGCTTGCACAGGATCATAAATCTATTATGTAGTAAAGCCTGGATCCAAATCCTCACATTCTGCATCTAGAATTTGTGCATTTAATCCCTCTGCCTTACTGTCTGTATCCTGGGTTATGTGTACTTATGTTGGAGAAGCAAGTAGTTGATCCTCAAGAAAGTCAAATGGTTGAATAAGCTGCTACTAAACCCTGAAGGATTCGTGCTCTGGACACTGGTGATCACCTAAGGAATTTCCCTAACAGGAGGCATTGTGAGCACATGCAGCTCTTTGCCAAGCAAAATCATTGGCTTTGGCTAAAAACTCTGAGACCAAGTGCTGTTAGGAACAAGGTCCTGAGCTTCTCACCAGTCACTGAGATTAAGGCAAGTGTTGCTTCTTTCGTGCATTCATTAATTAAGGAATTCAACAAATATATACTGATCACCTACCATATTCCAAGTCATGTGAAGTCACTGGGAACAAAACAATGAACAAGACAAATATAGTCCTTACCCTCATGAAGCTTATAGTCTGGTGGTTTGTTTGAGTTTTTCCTTAGACCTCGATTCCTCAGACTAAACTATTTACCCTTTTTGGCCTTTCCTCTTCTGCTCACTGTTTTAACTATTCTCATGGAGGGGTCTCCCTAGCTCGGCCCCACTTTTGGGGACCCCCTAAATCCCAAAGAAGATCCAGAGAAAATAAGCTCCCTATACCTGAGTCAGAAACAGTTCAGACCTCTGTTCTTATGTAAGCCAGCTCCTGATCTGAAACCACCTTAGGTGTCAATATCTCATCTGAAGATGAGCTACTTACAGAGGTCCCTTTGCAGTGGCCATGAAAAAGAGGAGTCTTTTGTGCCTACTAAACATATACCTGGAAGATTTCAGAAGTACATAGAGAGGTAGGGGTTTCAGAGGTCTCCCTGTGAGTCCTCATTCACTAAGAGAATGATTTAGCCCCCAAGCCTATGTCCATTGGTTTAATCAGAAGGATCATGGGGTGCTCTTTTTCTCTTGGGCAGAATGGCTCAAGTTCTATTGTGTCCATACCCTTCTTGTTGCTATATTATGTACCTGGAATGTCCTCCTCCCATTAGCTTCACCAAGACAAAAATATAGTAGCAAAACATATTGGAAAACACTGAACTTGGAGTCAGAAAACCAAGCATGCACTCATTGCTTGGCTTCTGGACTTCTATGCCCACAAAATGAGGATGTTGAATTCAGCAGCTCCTGTGGTTGCATCCATCTTGTACGTACGGAGTACGTACTATGTGCCACGCATTCATAAATTTCATCTTTATAACCTTATTTTTCCTCACAACAATGCTAAAAGATGAGCAATGTTACCCTATTTTACAGATGAGACTGGTAAGGATTCAAACTCAGGGGCACCTGGCTGTAGAGACCAGACTCCTTGTAGCATCACTTACCATCATTTCCCAAGAGCGTCAGTGCCCTTCCTCTTCCTTTTCTCTTTTATTTTAATGAGCATTCTGAAGGTTGAACTCATTGCAATAGAAGCAATTATGTTTTTCTGGATTGGAAAATAACCACCATAGCCTTTAGATTTATTCTGGTCTCTCTAGGCACTGTGGTGATGAAATAAGCAATGAAGATATTAACTAAAACTGCATCTATACATCCCCCAATGTGGTAGAGAGATTAAAAAAAAATCAAACAGGAAACCAGCTATTAAAACTATATCCTACCAATCAAAGAATTTGACTTTTTTATGGGACCACTTGATTTGTCGGGTTGAAATAAGATACCAAGGTGTATCTATAAATGCAAATCTTTGTAGACAGATTCATTGAATTGGTCAGAACATTTTTTGAAATGGGTCATTTCGTTTAAACAATTTGTTTGTGACCCAAGTTACTAACTAGTTAATGACCATTCAAGGTATAGAGCCTACTAACATTAAAAAAAACCTATATTATTTATCCAAGAAAAATGTATTAATTAATTAATACTTTTATTTAATCAAAGCTTGAGATTGTCTAAGGCCTGACCACACACCTTTTGTCCTATTAGGTTGGTCATACAGGTAAATTCTTACAGTGTTGAACACAGATTCTTTTTTTGTTTGTTTTTTGTGGTACGTGGGTCTCTCACTGTTCTGGCCTCTCCCGTTGCAGAGCACAGGCTCAGGACGCGCAGGCTCAGCAGCCATGGCTCACGTGCCCAGCCGCTCTGCGGCATGTGGGATCTTCCCAGACCGAGGCACGAACCCGCGTCTCCTGAATCGGCAGGCAGACTCTCAACCACTGCGCCACCAGGGAAGCCCTGAACACAGATTCTTAAACAAAAGTGTTGAACTTCATACCACACTGGAATGGTTAATGCAGTTTAGATTGTTCAACCTTGGAACAAAAGTAAAGTTCAAGTATTATTTTCTATGACCTTCCTTAAAAACACAAAGCACTGCTTTTTCGTGGGCATATTTTTCTCCCAACACTTTGTATTGATGTACACATCCCTTCAATACTATAAAACTTAAATGTGGATTTACAAGACCCTCGAATCTCGTAAATTGCCCCCAATTTTTTTCTGCCACTGATTTTTCTACTACTCTTTTAGTTCTGTGTCTTTCTAATCTTTGATGAATAGCTTTGAAAATGTCCAGAGAAGGTACCTTGTTGTTTTCTGAGGGGAAAAATGGCTTTGTTTGACTCCAGTGTTCCCTGAACTCTACATTCTCTGAAAAAACAGTAATAGCCAAGACCCCTCATCCCCACCCTGGTTAGCTAGGTGTATGTAACATTTTTTATATGGCCATTAAGCCCAGAGCAAATGTCCTTTTATTGGTTATCTAGACCTTTCATAGTCATTTGGTCAAATTTTAAATTATTCAGGATTTGTGACTTCTATGTAATAAAAGCCTGTTTACATGTTCTTGGCTATTTCAGATTAACCATCTAGTTACATGATTCAGTTTTAAAAGGTAGTTGATACATCACAGCTCAGGAGGAACCACCTGAAGTAGTATTAAAGGTGTTACTTTGTTTCCAATATTTCAGTTTGCCTTCTTCTTGACTCTCTCTCTCCAACTTGTCAATTTCTTGCTTTCTTTTCTTCAAAGATTTTTGGAAAGTACAATCACTCCCCAATCCATTGGTCCACAAGGATGACACTGAGTTGTAACATTTGCTCTGTGTGCCCACTGATGCCCTCTTTTCTAGGTTAAATAGTTGAACTGCCCTTATCAAGTTTAGTCGGTGGAAAGCAAACATAGGAGAAATCTCTATATGAGCACAACTAAGAAAGATCCTTTATCCATCAACCTGAAATTATCACAGCCATTATTACAGGTCATAGATAATACCTTATGGGCTGTGTTCAACTCTCTTCACTCCTTTACAAAGTGTAAACAATAATTTCTCACAAAATGGGTACTCAGTAAATGCCATATAAAAATAAAAGGATAAAATGATGAAAGAACGGAAGGATCTTTAGATGGAGAGATATTAGATGGTTAGATAAAGGTATTAATTGATGAGTAGATAAACAAACAAGTGAGAACTGGCACTTTATGACTATCATTCCCTGACCCTTTAAGTAAAAGTTCTACCTTTGCAAAATTTTTGCTAAAAGTCTGGAAAGGTCCATTAATTATCATCTCAGGAATTTGTCCGAGTTCACACCTGTCCACAGCAATTGCTCCACGCTCCCTTCCCTGGTTCTCAGCAACACTCCTATTAATTCTCTGCCTCAGTCTGCATTGTTTCTATTGATTCTTGTTCCTAGCCTTAACCTGGCCCAATTTATGATGTACGTTCTCCAGCCATACTCTCTCTAAACTTTCCCCTTTCACCTTTGTGAGCCTGGCCAGCTAGGTTGGCCCTCTATCTCCCAAGCTGTCTATCAAAAGTATAGGAATTGTATAGTTAGACTTAAAATTCAACTGTTAGACTTAAAACCAGCCCAATTTTAATTGACGCTGTTTATTTTCTTTGTCCTTGCCTGAATAACAAATCACTCTAATACCATTGTACATTATAGGTATTTCTTTGTCACCAGACCCCCAGTTTTGTGCAGGATTAAGCCCACAATGGCTTAAGAAGTGTAGTACTCTCTTCAACTCTAGGGGGGAAAATGTGTGTAAAAGTAGTAGGTGAATTCCAAATCCCCATTTGAAATAAATTACTAATAGGGGTCTTAGCTGTCTACACTTTAAGACATTTGAACATAAGTTCAAATTTTTCCTCATCCAGATGCTTGACATTTGAAAAAGCCCATTGGGCATACTAGTTCCAACCCTCTGGATGACTGACGGAGAAATGAGCAGGAAAAGTCAATGTTTGTCACCGTGTAGACACTTTCCTATAAAGCTTCAGTGTGCTGCAAACTGAGGAGGAAATATTATAGCTAAGTTTTTAAAACTTTGACCATATGCAAAAATGATGAAGCAATATGAGTCATTTAGCTAAAAGAATAAATGACCACTGGCAGATAAGACTGTTATCTTGGGTTTGGATGTGTTTCTGTGTTTTGCAGAAGATGATATCAGATATTTTTTATTGAAGTATAGTTGATTTACAATGTTATGTTAGTTTCTGGTGTACAGCAGAGTGAGTCAGATATATAGATACAGATATAGATTCTTATTCATTATAGGTTATTACAAGATATTGAATATAGTTCCCTGTGCTACACAGTAGGACATTGTTGTTTTTCTATTTTATGTATAGTAGTGTGTATCTGTTAACCCCAACTCCTAATTTATCCTTACCCCACACCTTCCCCTTTGGTAACCATAAGTTTATTTTCTATGTCTGTGAGTCTGTTTTGTAAATAAGTTCATTTTTATCATTTTTTAAGATTCCGCATATAAGTGATATGTGATATTTGTCTTTGACTTACTTCACTTAGTATGATAATCTCTAAGTCCATCCATGTTGTTGCACATGGCATTACTTCATTCTTTTTTGTGACTAATTCCATTATAGATATATACCACATCTTCTTTATCCATTCATCTGTCGATGGACACTTAGCTTGCTTCTGTGTCTTGGCTATTATAAATTGTGCTGCTATGAACATTGGGGTGCATGTATCTTTTCAAATTAGAGTTTTCATCCTTTTTGGATATATGCGCAGGAGCAGGATTGCTGGATCACATGGTAACTCTATTTTTAGTTTCTTAAGGAGCCTCCTTATTGTTCTCCATAGTGGCTGTATCCATGTATATCCCCACCAGCAGTGTAGGAGGGTTCCCTTTGCTCCACATCCTCTCCAGCATTAATTGTTTGTAGATTTCTTGATGATGGCCATTCTGACTGGTGTGAGGTGATACCTCGATGTAGTTTTGATTTGCATTTCTCTAATAATTAGTGATATTGAGCATCTTTTCATGTGCCTATTGGCTATCTGTATGTCTTCTTTGAAGAAATGTCTATTTAGATCTTTTGCCCATTTTTTGATTGGATTGTTTGTTTTTCTTGATATTGAGCTGTATGAGCTGTTTGTACATTTTGGAAATTAAGCCCTTGTCAGTCACATCATTTGCAATTATTTTCTCCTATTCCATAGATTGTCTTTTCATTTTTCAAAAGTTTTTGAATGTAACCCCTGTTGTATGTATTCTTTGTGGTGCTAAGAAGGTGAAGGGTTCCATGGACAATGCCTCTCTCAATCCTGATTCAACTTAACAAGACAATATTTACTAAGTAAGCAGAGTGCATAAGGGTATTCTCATGAAGATGATATGCAAAACACCCCACAATTTTGATGTCTGGAATCTCCACATTTAATTCCATGAAGACATGGTACATCATTATGTGAGAAATCATTCATCTAACATTTTCTGAGCACTTATGAAACTCACACTGCAAGATCCTTTTTTCTACCACAGAAGATATTTATTGCTAGCTTATGGAGGGTACATAATTCAATTCTATTTTCTCTCCAGCCTGGTAGGAACTGTTCTGCTGCTATTTCCAGACTCTGGGTCTCTGACCTTCTGCCATCATCCCAATAATTGTAATAGCTTTAGTTGGTCATCTACAGTGGGGTAAGGGATAAGATAGGAGAAATCTGTTCTCCCAATTATATCATCACAAGAGTCCACAGGGTGAGTGGGAGACTAATACCTTCTCTTTCCTGAGAGCCACCTTACCTCTCTTCCTCATGTCAAATATCTACTGGACTATGATGGGAGCATATAAAGGGATAGGTAGGGTAGGTCTCAAAACAACAGTACAGGGTAAAAGGAGGAAAGATGGACTTTGTCCAACTTCTGCATTCCTTCGTGCCTCACTAGCAAAGGAAATTCCTGAAAGAAGTGTGCTCCAATGAATTCTCTATATCTCCTTAGCAATCTCTTCTTTATTTTTTCACAGCTCTCTCTCAAATCCTCTACCCCAACGTCCAATCTGATGTCTCAGCTAATTCTACCCCTTCCCAGTAAAGTCCCTCCATCTCTATTTAACTTTGACAAACTCAAGTGCCTGAGATATTAGCCTGAGGCTAACGAAGGCTCTTCTCTACTTTTTCCTTTTTGACTTATGAGGACAGGGTGGGATCAGAGTCCTGTGAATGAGGCAAAAAATGAATGTTCTGAGTTTCATCTTCCGTCATCAAGGGGTTCCACTGATGTCCTCATGAATTTACCTGAAAAAGGAGAGTACCTTGCGGGCAAGGACTGATTTTGCCTCAAAAACAAAACAAATCAAAACCAAAAAAAAAAAAACCAGGTGTATTCTGATATGAAAAATGGTGTGTCTCCTTTCAACATGGCTTTAACCTCACCCTTTGTGGAAACGATGACTCTAGAATTGTTAAGGGAGGAGACGTTGACTCTTTCTTAGGTCCAATTTATACTCCAGCATCTTAATGGAGTAGCTCCAGTTCTAATTAGATTGATTTCCATTCCAAATAACCTCACACACATTATCTCGTTCAATACTCATAACTACCCACTGAGGTACTGGGTTGTTGCCCATTTTACTTGTGAAGTTCCCTTAGAGTGCTAGCACTCTCACATTTGCATTAATGAGTCTGGCATTTGGGAGAAAAATATGCACTCTATAAACTCAAATGAAATAACGTGTAATAAGTTCATTCGAACCATCAGTCATGTTTCCCACAAATGATGTAAGCCTTTAATTGCCTAACTTTTCCAAGGGAATAGTAAAGCATCCCACAGGTTTTGTGGCTTTCAGTCTTTACTAGATAGTTCTTAAGCAGTATCCATTAGAGAACTTGGAGAAGACAATCTTCACTAAGTGTACATCACCCCATCATCATAGACTGGGAGTTTCCTATTTCTCCGTATTGCAAGGCATAGCAAAATATGCTATAAGACACACTTTTATAGACTTTATAAATCATAACTCATTATGCAGATGACAGACCTACCCAAGAAAAACTGAAAGAAAAAATGAGGGCGAGATTTCTATTCTTCATAAATCATGCTTCATTCCAATGTATTCTATATCAGAGAAGGATAACATTCTATTTGGATGAGCTCATCTAAACATGTCAAACTCTTTTCACAAAGATTAATTAAAATATGTCAGCTATGTTGGTGGCAAAGCCATCTTGTTTAAAAGCTTCAAGAAGTAATATACAAAGCAGGATTACAACTGTTCAATCTTTAGCATGACATGCATAAAATCAATATTTCAAGCTCTTTTGGGAGTTACAGCCCAACATGTTGCTTATGAATCGTCATAATGACCTCACCCAGCCCCTCCTGTCCAGTGGGAAATGGGATTACCCATCCTTCAAGGAGGGACTGAAAGACTAGGCAGTTCCTAGGAGTTGTGGATAGGCCGATGGTTTTCTAGAAGACAAATGTCAGATGTACAAGTTTCCTAGATGCCATGCCATAATCAGTCCCAGCTGCTCCAAACTCAGAGAGCCAAACTCAAGTCACTGGAAAGGCTTTGAGGACAGCAGAGCAGGAGCATAATCAAAGTCCATCCTGAATGACTTCTCACTGTCCAGGAGTTCACAATAGCAGGACTTCTATATATTACAGAAAGAAAGGGACCTCAAAATTTCTTCTGGGAGAGCTTTTTTTTTTTTTTTTTTGAGACCTTATCTTGTACCTCACTGAATGAAAGAAGTTCTTTTCTTGTTGATTGATCTCTCTGGGCTTATCATCAATGTTTTAATTTCTGTATTTTTTAACTTTGTGAAAAACTGAGGTTCTCCTTTGCAGTTTGGATGATCTAAGATTTCTACCATTTCTTGCACTGTGTTTTGAAATTTCAGCTCTACTTGAGGATGCTTTATGGATAATCTAAGGAAGATATGGTTGGATTTACTAGCACAATGTTTTTAGCTGGGATGATTTTGCTCCCCAACGGATGTTTGGGAATATCTGAAGACATTTTTGATCCTGACATCTGGGGAGCCGCTACTGGCATCTAATGGATAGAGACCAGGGTTACTTCTAAACATCCTACAATGTGCAACACAGCCCTCGCAACAAGGAATTATCCAGCCCAAGTTGCCAATGACACCACTGTGAAGAAGCCTTGCACTAGCATAATGGCAAAAGCTTAAGTTTAATCAGTGGAAACAGCTCAAGTTTAACAACAGATTAAATGCTCTCTCCTACCATGTTTCAGGAGGCAAAGAAAATGGCAGGGCAATTATTCCAACGTTGACTAATAAGAAATCTCTGAAAAGAGATGTTCCAGAAACCACTTTGGTGACAAGATAGGCAAGCCAGAAAAATATGTGTGGCCTTATGGCTGGCCATTAAAACACAATTTGGAACAGTAAACTCCAGGGATAACTGGAAAAAAGAATTGATAACCAAAGAGATTTCCCTCTTGTGACATATTTTAGCTGACTTAAGGACCCTCAAAGTGTTAATTTCCAGAGAAACTGAAAGAGGAGTTAAGATAAACATCATCTGTGAGTTGGTCTTAAGCCACGGTTGAAGAGAGTTCGTGAAATATATTTTTCATTCATGTTCTGTCTCTCCCCTATGTGAGAAACATGGCAGGCACAATTGGCGCCTATATTATCCTTTGACCAATACTTTATCCCAGTTGCCTTAGCAACTGTCAATATTTGTCTGGTGTGTCACAGCCCCAAGTTGGCTGATGTCTGAGTCAACGTTTACTTTTAAAGTTTAGGGAAGAGAGACACCCAGTGGTCTAAATGAACTGAGCTGCAGAAAACCACCTCCTGCTTCATTTTACTTTCACTTGAGAATGTTTATTAACATTTCAATCTGATCCTCTGTTAATGATCAGCAATACCCACAGTTAAAATGATGAAAACAGAGAAGAACAAGGGTTGGAACACTCACTTTTTCTGTAAAGGAGCAAACAGCAAACATTTTAAGCTTTGTGGGCCATATGGTCTCTGTTGCAACTTCTCAGCTCTGCCATTATAGCACGAAAGCAGCATTAGACAATAGATAAACAAATGAGCATATCTGTATTGCAAAAAAATTTTATTTACAAAAGGAAGCAGCAGACCAGGTGTGTCCCACGGGCAATAGCTTGCCAACCTCCGCAAAAGAAAATAGAATCTATACGTTCTTTCAAGCTACATATGCAAATGCCCCTTCATTCTCCCGAATTTTCAGAGACCTGGAAGAATCGACATTCAGTCAATAACATTTATATAACAACTATGTATTGTTTGTGTACTATGTTCCAGACGCTGTTCTAAATACCAGCGTAACAACAAGGTACAAGACAGTTAAAAATCCCTGCCATATAGAGCTTATATTTACGGTCAGTAATATAGCATATAAATAAAGTGTCCTATGAGCCAAACAATAATAAGTGCTATGCGAAAATTTCAAAGTGGGAACCAGGACAGGAAATATTGAGTCAAGGAAATGTTACAGGTTGAACTGTGTCCCCCAGAAAGATATGTTGAAGTCCTAACCTGGTCCTTATGAATGTGATCTTATTTGGAAATAGGGTCTTTGTAGATATAACCAAGTTAAGATGAAGTCATTAGGGTGAGTCCTAATCCAATATGACTGATGTCCTTGTAAGAAGGGGAAATACCATGTGAAGACAGAGACACACCGAGAGACCCCCAAATGCAACAGAGGAAGAGGTTGGAATGAGGCAGCTGCAAACCAAAGAATGCTAAGCGTTGCTGGCCACAACCAGAGCTAAGAAGAAGCAAGAAATGATTCTACCCAGACTTTCAGAGGGAGCATGACCCTGAAGACAACTTGATGTCAGACATCTAGGCTCCAGAACTGTGATAGAGTAAACTTCTGTTGTTTTCAGCCACACAGCTTGTAGTCCTTTGTTCCAGCTGCCCTAAGAAACTAATACAAGAAGGAAGGGAACTGCCTTTGGAGAAAGGATGGTAAGGAAAACTTCAAAGAGAAGGTGAAGGAGTAACTCATGGGGACAGTGAAAGTAATCCAAGTAGTGGAAACAGCAAGCGTTAAAACCCTGGGGTACGTAAAGCAACTATACTCCAGTAAAAATTGATTAAAAGAAAAAAAAAAAAGAAAGACCCTGGGGCAGGAGAGATCACAAGGGTGCCCATGTGCCTGGGGCACAGTGATCAGTGGGAAGAAAAGGAGGTGAGAACATCAGAAAGGTAAATGGAGGAGGATGACGGCAGGCCTGTGGTCACTGTATGGAATTTGGATTTTATATTGAGTGGGATATGATATTAAAGGACTTTGAACAGAAGAGTGACATATAATGTGACTTATTTGTGAAAAGGATTGCTTTGACTACTCTATTGAGAATATAGCCTATGGAAGCAAAGATGGAAGTAGGAAGGTCTATGATGAGGCTACTGCAATCATCCAGGTGAGAGATACCTGTGGAAATGGTGGGGATGGTGAGAAGTATAAGACTTGTTTTTAGAACAAACAGGATCTGATAACATACTGGATGTAAGAGCAACTGAAGGTCAAAGATAATATCAAGGTGTTTGTTTCCTGCAAGCTGCAGTTTGTACTTATGATGGGGAGGACTGGAGTAAGAGCAAAATTTTTATGTGGGAGATGTTGTGTTCACTTTTGAATATGTTATGATTGGGATACTATTAGACAGATAGTTGGATATATGAGTCTATACTTCAAGGGAAAATTTTAGGATAAAGCTTTAAGTGTAGGTATAATTAGTAAATGAATGGTATTTAAAATCATGAGACCAGAGATTAACAAGGGAACGAATACAGCTGGAGAGATGAGGAGGAACAAGGTGAAAAAACTGAGAAGCTTCTAGAAAGATAATAGGAGAACTAGACTGTGAGATTAACAAAGGAACGAATACAGCTGGAGAGATGAGGAGGAACAAGGTGAAAAAACTGAGAAGCTTCTAGAAAGATAATAGGAGGACTAGACTGTGAGATCCTGGAAGACAAGTGAAGAAAGAAAGATGTGATAAGATGTGTTAAATACTAGTAGCTCCAGTATGATGAGCACTGAGAACTCGTTTAGCTGGATTTTGTTGGATTTATCAATGTGGAGATCATAAACAATGTGAACATATAATTTATCATCCAAACCAAGACACTTTGAGAGCAAAAAAACACTCCTGGAGAACAGGCAGAGGCCTGGACTATCTGTACAAACAGAGATGTGCCATCATCCTAGTCACGGAAATATTGACAAGAGCAGTTTCATGGGTGTGATGGGTGATTGCCTGAATGGCTTGGGTTCAACAGAGAGTGGGTGGATATGAATTAGAGAGAGTGACTCCAGATAACATTTCAAGGCATTTGCAATAAAAGGAAATAAAGAGAATGATATAGGGTAAAGAGGCTTTTTGTTTGGTTTTTAATATGGTGGGTGTTATAGAATTTTTGTGTAGTGATGGAAATGATTTAGGCAAAAAGGAAAAAAAAATTGTCTTAGTCAAGGGGTGGAGAGAAGAGAATTGCTGGAGCCATGTGTTCTAAGGCACAAACAGAAAAATTGGTGTTAGATATGCATATAGGTATTTTTTCCATAATAATGGGAGGCAAGGCAGAGAAAATAAGCACAGATTCAGGTAGATGGATAGATGGTATGATGGGATCTTGTAGAACTTCTCTCATTACTTAGACTTTCTTAACCTAATGAGTGTGAGGAGGGGGGAAGAAGGAAGAGGAGGAGATGGACATATAGTCGATGGAGTTGGGTAATACAACAGGACCTGTGGACAGCACCAACACTGGTTGGATCGGAGAGGGCGTTGAGGCTGTGGTGGACTCAATCCAAGACGACCCATGAATGACGTGTGGGAAAGTGCTGATTCCCTGAGGAAAATCTGAAATTGAAGTAATATTAAGTGAACCTGGAATGAATGTTAGCACAAGCTCAATAAACCATAGGTTCTGGTTCCAGCTCTTCCATTTATCATCTGTGCTACTTTGAACAAGTTCCTTAATGTCTTTGGGTCTCCGTACCTTCACACACAAAATGCATATCATAATACCTGCCTCACCATCTGTCCATGAGGACTGAATGAGACAGTGTGTGTAAACACAAGAAATACTATTTTCAGTAAGATCTTTTGAATTTGAAAGATCGCCTAATTCTGTTGCTTCATAATGATAATTAGAAATTAGGCGATCTTTTTGGGGGGGATTAGATAAACTATTCTGCTATTAATAAAGAAATCACCAACAATATATCTAAGAATCATTGAAAAATATCATTAACTTGTGAAGTCCACCATGATTTGTACTTAATTTGTACTTAATAATGTACTTAAACATACTTTGCTTCATTAGATTCCCAGTAGGCGATCATTTAGATTCGAAAGACCTTACTGAAAGCAGTATTTGATGTTATGATAATAACATCAATATGCGATTATTTCATAATCAAATTATGAAATTGTTATCATAACTATTATTATTATATTATTGTTATGTTTCCAAAATATTAGGCCACTGTCTATAGACTGAGTCGTTGACCTCAAATTCCAGTTAGTATCAGATAAATGTGTGAAAAATGTTCATAAAACGTTTCCATTCTGTAGAAAAGCTGAATTTTTAAGTAAACATAGAATATAAGTTTTTATTATTCTGAGGCCAGTGTGAGGAAAATGACTGACATTTCTACCAAGATGTGTTCACATTTACGCCCGAGGGCTAAAGTATATGACCTCTAAGAGTCCTTCCAACTCTAAGCTTCTGTATTGACATCTACTCAGATTTCTTCAGATCAATGGCTTATCAGTTCTGCACAAATTACTCCCTGGATCCAGCACTGCTGTAACTCAAAGTCACCAGATCCTTCTTGTCTGCAAATACAAATTAAGTGACCTTTACATCTATAAATCAAAGTTTTTGTTCTTGACCTCTACATCTGCTGAATCCCTCACTGTCCCCCAAAATCCCCCCCCTTAAGCATTTTGAGAATCTTATGAAGTAAAAGTTCATATATCCTCACATCCAGGCTGTTAGCTACTGACACCATGTGCAAATACTCTATATTCTTTGTGTCTGTTTCATTTTCCTAAGTCTATACTTGTCCATAAAATTGCATGGGGTAGGTTTTCCATTTTCATTGTCAACCTCCCTCCTAAGAAGGCCAACATAACATCCAAGGGAGCTGTCTTTGGAAGTTCCCAAAGCTGGCCAGCTGGGAAGTGTCAGAGGTGCTGAGTTCTAAGCAGAGGCAGAGAGAGGGGGCCAAAATTGTAATCCCTTCACTCATTCATTCATTTGTTCAACATTAAGTGAGCACCTGCTGTATACAGTAACAGAGCTTAGGGGTTAAGAGTGAGAACTTTGGTGTTAGATATACATGGGTTCAAATCCTACTCTGTCACTTACAAGCTTTGTGATCTTCATCAAGTTCCTTATTCTCTCTGAGCCTCAGTTTACTTCTCTGAAAGAAGACTTGTGATAGACCTCTCTCATGGGTTGCACTGAGAATTAAATGAGACAATACATGTCATGTTGAAACCTGGATCAAATATAGCAGCTTTCATCCTCACTTAGGTTCCAGCCTTTGGTTTGGCTCTGGGGACGCAAATTTGCATTACATCTGCTGCAATTGATTGCTTTAAGCACACCCAGCAGACCACTCAGATCAAAACAACCACGGAGGTCTGTGGGGAGATTTGAGAATCACTCTGGGCCAAGGTCTTTCCCATTTGCCTTAAACCATTTCACACACTGTCTTCCAAAAGTCTTTGTCTTATTTGGCTTCATCCTTTGGCCTCTTCTCTTTGCCTAGGACACCTTCTGAGAATGGTGAAAATTTTAATCCTTTCTTTTGTTCTCTTATTGTTACTATTTCCAAAATCCAGTTTGAGTGTTCCCAAATCTGTCTCCCCATTGCCTTCACCCTGGTTCCCAACAAAAACAGCTCCTGCCTGAACTACTTCAAAAGCTAATTATCTTCCCATTTCCTCTCTAACCTTGCTCTATGTTTTCATAGCAAAGCAATTGAATAGTCCATTCCTCTGTCCACGTATCAGCTTCCCATGGTATTTTTAACAAAATCCAAACTAATTACCATAGGGTGGAGAAGATAATTTGCTTTCTACTGAAATCCATTCTCTCCTCCATAGCAACAGAGTTATAACAGAAAAGCAGCTGCCGAGCCAGGGATGCCATCCTCCTTGTACTGAGGCAGGAGATAGGTGGGCCCCCCGAGGCAAACAGTTGGAATTTGTTCTCCGGGGACCGACATTCCAAGATGAAAATAGCAGGACAATCGAGAGAGGAGGCTGGGCCCTGCTCAAATAGAAGCTAAGAGACCACATATTTTTCATTCTCGAAGTCAGGAGACCTCCCCGACTACACATGCACAGAAAAGCTCTTTGGAGGTCAAAAAGGGAGGAGGTACGATCCCACAGTAAGTGATGCTAGCTACCCATAGGCCTCTTTGGTAGAATCCATCTTGGCTAAGAGATGCGAACGCACACGTGGGAGGATCCTGAGATATGCCAAATACGGACTCTGAACCAGGCAAATCAAAATGATTGGCCAAAGGAAACCCAGAAGAAATGCCCCATAAAAGTGATGCAAACTTCCACGAGGGCACGACTCACTCACTCTGAGCCTCCCATGAGTCTAAACCACATGTACTGTATGTACTCTGCTTTCCTCCTAATAAACACTTTACTTGCTTCACTACTTTCCATCTTTGTGGGAATTCTTTTTCTGCAAAACCAAAGAGCCAGGGCCTTGTCACTGACCAGTGGTCTAGTGGCTAGGATTTGGTGCTCTCACTGCCACGACCTGACCTCAGTCACTGGCCAGGAACTGAAAGTCTGTTTTAAGCCACTGCAAGGCTGAGGCCACCCGAGATCAGGACCTGTGTGTGGCCTTTTGTGTTGGTTATCTATTGCGCATAACACATTATCCCCAAACCTAGTAACATAAAACAATACATATTTATTACTGCACAGTTCCTGTGGATCAAGAATTCAGGGACAGCTTAGCTGGGGGTTCTGTCTCAGGGTCTTTCATGAGCTTGCAGTCAAGATGTTGAACAGGGCTGCAATCATGTCAAAGTTTGATTCAGGCTGAAAGATCCTCTTCAGTCTCACTAGTGGGCTGTTGGCAGAAGGCTTCAGTTCCTTGCTGTCTGATGGCAGAGGATTTACTTCTTTTCCATGTGGATCTCTTTATAGGTGAATGTCCTCATCACATGGCAACTGGCTTCCCCCAAGAACAAGTGAACCAGAAGAGAAAGCAAGCAGGAATCCACAGTGACTTTTATTTCTTTTTTTTTTTTAAGATGTACATTTATTATTTATTTATTTATTTTTGGCCACCCCACGGGCATACAGGATCTTAGTTCTCCAACCAGGGATCGAACCTGCGCCCCCTGCAGTGGAAGCACTGAGTCTTAACCACTGGACCGCCAGGGAAGTCTCCACAGTGCCTTTTATAACCTAGTTCTCAAGTCATCTCTATCACTTCCATTCTTTTCTATTCATTAGATGTGAATCTCTAAATCAACCACACTCAAAGGGTGGGGAATTCCCTGAATATGTAGCATCATTCTAGAATTCTCTCTCTTGAGCTCCAGACTCATACTTCCAAATGCCTAGTAAAATCTCTCTCAATGTGTTGTATATATCTCATACTGAACTTACCCCCCAATAAACTCAACCCCTGCCCCACTCTGCTCCTCCCCTTATATTCTTTTCTCTTGGTTAATAGTATCTTATCCAGGCAGACAAGTAATATTTTTTACCCTCCTATTCTCCCCACTTGCTACATTCACTTGGTCACCAATTGTGTTCAAGTGTATCAGAAAGTCTCTCTGGAATTTTTCTCCCACTCTCCGTCTCCACTGGTACCTGGATAGGCACCTCCTGAATTCTTACAATAGACTTGAACCATGAATGCCCCCTCCAGTCTCTCCTCCACGCTATTACCAGAGATCTCTCACTTAAAATCTAATCACTTTCCAGATTAAGGTCTATCTGTGATCCCTCCTTTCCAACACACAAACCCAAATTCCTTATATGATGCCCATGTCTTCACACTGTTTGACTCCTGTACTCATCTCCTTCCAATTTTTTTCTTCCAAGCCCCACATGTAGCCTATGACCAAGCCACTATCAGAAAGTACCGAATTAGGCCATGTCCTTCCCTCTCTAAGCTTTTGTACCCTATTCTTCGCCTGCCTGGAACGCCCTTCTCCTCCTACCCACCCAACAGATGGGTATCCACCCTCCAAAGCATAAATCAAAGGTTACTTCATCTCTACACTATCTTTGACTTACCTTCTCTTCTCCTTTTGGATTTTGTGCAAACCCATATTATTGAATTTATCTCAGTGAGGAATAGTTTTTGTCTGTATGTCTGTATCCTCATAATATTCTGAGCTCTTTGGGACCAAGGATCATGAGTAAGTCAATTTTCTGACTGTCAAGCAGCAAATGTCAATATTTTGGAGGGGAAAAAAAACACGTTTTAGTATGTATAAATGTTTTCTTAAAGGGAATTGCTTTTATTTCTTCAGCCAATGTTATGTTCTTTTATGAGCAATTAGAATGTTTTCTGGAGAAAAGGAAACATTTTTGGATTTCTGAGTGGATAACTTTGACTTAAAAAATATTGTAGTATCTGCATTTTAGAATATCCAGCCTATTTGTTGAATACCACCTCCATTCTGTTCTTTGAGCTGGCAGAAAATGGCCACTAGGGAGCATCACAGTTACGTATACTTTATACAATTTGAAGTGATTAACTTTAGGGCAAAGCTAGTTTTGAAAACAAAAAGCTCTTTATGCCTCACGTTTGTTTAGCTCTGCATGATTTTTCAAAGAAAATTAATATGTAAACTTCCTACTCCTTATTTCTATTCTTCATACCACTCAGAAATCCTTCCACAAATAGTCATATTCGGAATATTTGCTAAGAAAACTCAGCTCCCCACTTTCCCTCTACCTCCAGCAAATTCTTCATTAAATAAACATTATTTCCAAATCTCCAACTATGCGTAAACCACTCTGACAGAAAATATAGAAGATAGAAGATCTTCAACCAACATTTACTAGGAGTCAGGCATTGTACTGGAGTGTACACAGGCACGGGAAAGTAGGAGGTGGTACATACTACCTACTGTTAGTATTTTATAACCTAAGTTTTTGATAACTAACTTCTTACATTTTAAAGAGGCAACATAACAGAAGAATAAATATGAAAATAAAGCAGCAAAGAAGGAATTTGGAAACTGATTTGAGTCCCTAGAGGTAGCTAGGCTTAAGAGAGAAAAAAGCCAATTTAGGAAGAGCTTATATAAAGAAATTTAAAAGGGCAAGATATGAATTTCCACTATTGATGGCCTATTTTCTAAAAAACAATCAATCCCACATAAAAATGTGCTTTCTAAATGGAAGAAGAAAAGGAAATCCCCAAGCTCTCTTTTAAAAAAATTTAAAGAGAGAAATGATGGATAACCTCAAACAGGTCTAGGGAAAATCAAGTAAAGGCAAAAGATGAGGTTGCCTTGAGGATATATCTGCAATGTAAATCAGAAGTCTAGCTTTGGAAGAGAAGGAGGATAGGGAGGATGAACCTTAGAATCTACATTTTTACCAAGGACCATGGAAGAGGGATAAAGTAGCCTCAAGTTGGAAGCCTTCAAGCAAGAGCAAATAGAAGTCTCTAGAGGAAAGCATTGTTAATGTAGACCTTGAGAATGCCCACAAATTAAAATCAACCATTTGTGAGCTTATAATCAAAAGTCACCAAACACACACGATAAGCCACCATGAGTGAAAGTTACGAGAAGCAACAAACAATTTAGACCCCCAAGACTTCAGATCTTAGAACTGTCAGACATAAAATATGAAATAGCTAAATATAAACTGTTTAAATAAATTAAAGCTAAGATAAAAGTTACACAAACAAAAAAATAATGAACAGGTATATTTCGGAAAAAAAACAAATTTTAGGAATGAAATAAAGATTGTTTAAGTACAGAACTTGTATATGGATTATAGAGAAAAATACAGATCTTCCTCGACTTACTAAGGGGTTACATCCCAATCAACCCATTGTAAGTTGAAAATATTGAGTCAAAGTTGAAAATGTTGAGTCAAAATGCATTTAATACACCTAACCTACCAAACATCAAAGCTTAGCCTAGCCTACCTTAAACATGTTCAGAACACTTACATTAGTCTACAATAGGGCAAATTATCTAACACAAAGCCTATTTTATAATAAAGTGTTGAATAGCTCATGGAATTTGTTGAATATTGTACTGAAAGTAAAAACCAGAATGGTTGTAAGTGTATCAGTTGTTTCCCCTTGTGATTGTGTGGCCAGCTGGGAGCTGCAGCTCACTGTTGCTGCCCAGCATCATGAGAGAGTATCATGCTGCATATCACTCACCTAGGAAAAGATCAAAATTCAAAATTCAAAATAGGGTTTCTACTGAACAAGTATTGCTTTCACACCATCATAAAGATAAAAAATCTTAAGTCAAAGCATGGTAAGTTGGGGATCATCTGCATACATAGCTGAAGTAAACTAAAAGATAAGTCTGAAGAAGGTATACTAAATGCAGCACAAGAAACTAAGAAAATGGAGCATATGGAAGAGAGGGTAAGAAATACAGAATAAAGAATTGAAATATCTCACACAAATCTATCAGAGTCTCAGAAAGACAGAATAGGTAGAGTGAAGAAAAGACTATATGTTAAGAGATAATTCCTAAGAACTTTTCAGGACTAATCAGCTTTTAATTAAAGTCACAAAACTCTAGATAACAGAAAGCACAGTGTGTTAAGTAGGATATATCCAATGAACCCCACCCTATATTCTAAAACATACAGGCTATGGTGCTGTAACAAAGAGATCCCAAATTACATTGGCTTCAGGAAGATGAGATTTTATTCTTTATCATAAAATAGTCTAGCAGGTAGATAGTCCGAAGTCGTTAGGTAGCTGTGATGCTCAAGGGGACTGAGGGATGAAGTTCTGCCATTCTTAAACCTGACTTCCATCCTGGGTCCAAGACAGCTACTCCAGTTGCTGCTAATTCCCAGCCAGTAAGGACAGAGGAAAAATAAGAGGAATATACAAACATTCTCTTAAGGATATGACACAGATGTTGCACCCATCACTTCAAGAAAAAACTAGCCTAATGTTTGACAACCGTGTTAGAAGACTTGAACATCAATATAAACTATCTAGACCTAAGAGACGCCTATAAAACTCGTCACCCAAAAAAGAAGAATACACATTCTTCTCAAGTTCCCATGGAACATTCTCCAGGATCGATCACATGCTAGACCATAAAATAAACTTCAATGAATTTAAAATGATTGAAACTATACAAAGTATATTCTCAGACTACAGCAGAGAGAAAATGAGGGATCAATAACAGAAATTTTTGGATATTAACAAGTAGATGAAAATTAAACAACACATGCTTTTTTTTAAATTTCTTTTCCTTTCTTTTCTTTTTGGCTGTGTTGAGTCTTCGTTGCGATGTGCAGGCTTCTCATTTTGGTGGCTTCTCCTGTTGCAGAGCAACAATTTTCTGTGGTTAAGGGTATGGGTTAATAGCCATGAAAGCATGTTCAACATCACTAGCCAGCAGGAAATGCAAATTAAAACCACATGAGATAGTCTTTTAATTTTAGAATGGCTAAAATTAAAAACTTATAGCACAAAATGATGATAATGTGGAGGAACTGGAATGCTCATTCATCATCCCTAGTTAGCATAAAATTGTACAACCACTTTGGAAAAGATTTTAGTAGATTTTTTAAAAAAATAAACATACTCTTTCCTTATGATATGGCAACTCCACTTCTAGGTATCTAACCAAGATAAATAAAAACCTGTGTCCTCAAAAAAGCTTGCATAAGAATTTCACTGCGGCCATATCTATAAGATCCAAGCCTGGAAAGAATCCTAATATCTAGCACCAAGTAAATGAATAAATAAATTATGATTTATTTTTTCAATGGAATACTACTAAAAAATAATGAATTACTAGGGTGATGTAACTACTAGGATGATGTTACTGTGGTGGTGGACACACTACTTTCTGCACTTTTTAAAACTCATAGGACTAGACCAACAAAGAGTGAATTTTACCATTTGCAAAAAGTAAACGCTCAACCAGGACAGCGGGGAGAAAGATTAAATGTAGACTATAACAAATGAATCTAAATTTATTACAAATTAATGCCATAACCCAACTGGAGGGGATGGGGAAGAAATAAACTTGCCTAAATATCTTTGTAAAAAAGTGTTTGGGGCTGGGAGGAATCACTTCTTGACACACCTGTAGAAAAAGAAAATGTTTTGACTATATACAGTATAGTTAAAGATAAAAACTGTATGCAAACTCTGTACTCTAGTTGAAAATTTTGTTTCTTACAGGGGTATGATTAACTATTCTGAAATGACTTTACACATAGACTAGGATTGTACAATTTAGTAAATAAACTGTGGATTATGAGAACCAGGTTTCTCACTGTCAGAGAAAGAAGTTGCAAATTAACAAAGGGGAGATGTTAGAATGAACCCTGTGAGACTGCTGGATTGGAGTCAGAGACACCAATGTGACCTCATGCTTCTTCTAATCTGTGTGTATGTTAGACTCTGCATTTCTACCTATATTTATGTAAATACAGATTGATAGATACAGTAATAAATATAGAGATATGTGTATACATGGATTAGTGGAAATACATATATTTCCTAGATGTTAACATAAGGAGAAGCTGGATGTAATGTTTTGGCCAATTTTCAGTAAATCTGAATTATTTCAAAATTTAAAAAATTTTAATAAATTATGTAAACTTTAAGTTATATTAGACTCACAGACATAGAGAATAAACTTGTAGTTGCTAAGGGGGAGGAGAGATGGGGGAGGGATCGAGTGACAGTTTGGGGTTAACAGATGCAAACTCATATATAGAATGGATATACAACAAGGTCCTACTGTATAGCACAAGGAACTATATTCAATATCCTGTGATAAACCATAATGGAAAAGAATATTTTAAAAAAGTATATATATATATATATATATATATATATATATATATATATATATATGTTAACCAAAACAATTTGCTATAGAGCAGAAAATAATAAAACATTGTAAATCAACTATACTTCAATTTAAAAAATTGTTATATTAAAGACAGGGAAAGAATAATAATGAACTACTGACAGATGCAAAACTATGGATGGATCTCAGAAAAATTATGCTAAGCAAAAGAAACTAGACCTAAGAGTATATAATGTATGATTCTATTTATATCAACTCTTGAAAACAGGCAAAAGTAATGGTAATAGAAATTTTATCAATGAGTGCCCCTGGATAGGGAGGAAAAGACTGCAGAAGAATATAAGAGAACTTTCTGGGCTAGTAGAAATATCCCGTATCTTAACTGAGGTTATGGCTACATGGATGTTTACATTTCTAAAATCTCATCAAACTGCATTTTAAAGGTGCATTTATTGTAGGTAAATTATACCCCAGTTAAGTTGCTTTTTAAAAAAGATTATAGAGTAGAAAAATGAATTGAAAACATTTATAAAATATATAAATGTTTTATAAACATTTATAAAATACACAAATGTTTTATAAACATTTATAAAATATATGAGACATAAATAAAATAACACTAATTTGATCAAGGAAAAGACCCAAAAACATGCTCAGGTCTGTTTAAAGCTTTGAAAATAACCATATACTCCAGATTGACCCTAAACTTCTGAGCACTAAAACTGGGAAATGTTCTAAATTTCCAGGGAACAAGGGTGAAAGCAGACTGTCCCCACATCTCTAACTAGTCTTGACCTCCATGTATGTCTGAGATTAGTTGACAACTATTAAAGTACTAATAAACGATCAGTACCCATGGCACATGCACTGTGCAAGAGCTCACTTTGAAGTTCATGCCATTTCCTTCCTTTGCTTGGAAGCACCTGAGGCCAAATACCGCTGTGTTATCCAAAGAGCCTGTTAAACTGACCTGCGCAATACATCCAAAGAGTTAATCCAAGCACACCCTAGTGTTGCCATCACCCACACCTCTAGCCCCAAACAAGTATGCCCTGGGGAGCTGCTGAGTCCAGTAAGCCATTGACAGGGGAAAAAAATGGAAAAAAGACATGAAAAAAGCTGACTTTGAGACCTTTTTCTCGGGTCATTAGCATTATAGGAGTAGGGGTATGGGGAAGAGATGAATCTGACATGGGGAAAGGAGCCTGGGTTTAGGTGTCAGAGGGGCCAGAAATCTGGAAAATGCATTCTTGGGAAGCTTATTTAAGCCATCTTGGATTAAGTTTCCTCATCTAGAAGAAAATGAGCATATTCGTGTCATAAGGTGAGCCCACATTATGTTAGTAGCCCTGCCTGGAGGTCCGTTGAATATGACGAATCTAAGCAAAAGGCTAGGATTTTCATCTCTTAATTCATATGATGAATCTAAGAAAAGGCTAGGATTTTCATGCCTCCTAATTCATCCTGTGTTTAAATGGGTTTGATCTGCACATCTATCTCTGACTGATGGCTTCCTTTTTGTTTGCATTATTTATTCCACCATTTTTCAAAGTACCGCACTCTTGTTTGCATTAAACTTTTCCAGGAACTTATTAAAGTAGACAATTCTTAGAAGCTCTTGTAGACTTCCTGAAGAATCTCTGTGGGTGACAGAGAGAAATGTTCTTTTAAAAAATCTATTATTTTAGCAACAATGAGATATCACTACACACCCATTAGAGTGGCCAAAATCCAGAACACAGACAACACCAAATGCTGACAAGCACATGGAGCAACAGGAATTCCCATTCATTGTTGGTAGGAATGCAAAATGATACAATCACTTTGGAAGACAGTTTGGTGATTTCTTACAAAAGTAAACATACTCTGGTCATACAATCCAGCAATTGTGCTCCTTGGTATTTACCCAAAGAAGTCGAAAACTTATGTCCACACAAAAACCTGCACATGGATGTTTATAGCAGTTTTATTTACAATTGCCAAGAATTGGAAGCAACCAAGATGTCCTTCTGCAGGTGAATGGATAAACTGTGGTACATCCAGACGATGAAACATTATGCTGCTAAAAAGAAATGGGCTATCAAGCCATAAAAAGACATAGAGGTAACTTAAATATATATTACTGAGTGAAAGAAGCCAATAGGAAAAGTGTACATACTATATGATTATAACTATATGACATTCTGGAAAAGGCAAAACTACAGAGGCAGTAAAAAGATTAGTGGTTGTCAAGGGTTGGAATGCGGAAAGGGATGAATAGGCAGAACACAGAGAAATTTTAGGGTAGTGAAAATACTCTATATGATCTCATAATGATGAATACATGTCATTATACATTTGTCCAAACCCATAGAATGTACAACACCAAGAGTGAACCATAATGTAAACTATGAAACTTGGGTGATAATGATGTGTCTGTCAATGTAGGTTCATCTATTATAACAAATGTACCACTATGGTGGGGGATATTGATAACGGGGAAAACCGTGCATATGTGGGCACAGGAAGTAAATGGGAAATCTCTGTACCATCTCCTCAATTCTTCTGTGAACGGTAAACTGCTCTAAAACATTATATAGTCTTTATTTTGGAATAATCACAAACTTACAGAAAAATACAGTGCAAAGAACTCTTTGATGAACCATTTAAGATTCAATTGCAAGCATGATGCTCCAACCTCCCAAGTGTCATGTCCTACAAACAAGGACATCTCCTACAAAGCCACAAAGCAGCCATCAAACTCTGGAAGTTAGCACCGATCCATACCTCCCATCAATCTTCAGGCTTCACTTAACTTTCATTGACTGTCCCAGTAATATCATTGCTGATCATATTCACTTTGTCACTTATTTTAGATGGTGTCTTCTAGTTTTCTCTACTGCTAAGTAACTCGCTTCCCATTGAAATTAATAAATATTTGAGGGCAAAGTGGTTTGAAACTATGTAAATAACCCCATTCCTCACCAAACTTTCAATCTATTCATATATTTATTTATGTCTATATGAAATCTAGTTTTTTATTTTACACCAATGTATACATTACCACCTATTTATACAAATGTATAAATTTCCACCTATTACTATCATTCCCATTTTCCCAGTAGGAGGCAATTCAAACTGGCTGCTCAGTCCCTTTGACAAGTCTCCATCCTTCTTTGAGTATTCCCTTGTTTCCTGGAGAAGATGTTCTAGGCTCCTGTTGCATTTTCCCTGTCCCAGACTTGGAATCAGCCATTTTTTTTGAGAAGCCCTGAGAGTTTTGGCACTTGTAGCAGTTGAAACTTTTTAGCATAAAACCAACCAAAACGGACCTCTTGAGATATGTGAATGCCAGCTATAAAAAATCAAGATGGAGGTTAGTGAATCAGCTCTCAATCCCTCACCAGATGATGAGCTTCTCTGCTTTCTTCCTTTAGAGAATCCTGGCCACTTGGAAAAATGGGGCACAAAATTTACAGTTCAATTTGCAATTTAATTAAAGTCATAATGGCAGCCAAGGGGCACATGTACTGCTACACTTGCCGGGTTATCAGGCGCCAAGGACCATGTCTCTAACTGCATTTATTGACTTTGTCTCTGCAAAAATTAGAAAGTTCTTAGTATTCTTTTATTAAAAGGTATAAAAATTAGCTTTCTGTAGATCCTGTTTGTTCTTGGTTTATAAGTCGCAGTCCCGTGTACAGAAATGTAAGAGTGGTGTCTGCCTTCCTGGTCCTTGTAAGCCACTCCCAGACACCACCACAACCAGAGAAATTGCCTGAAGATACCAGCAAACATGGCATGAGAACCAAAGAGGACAAGAACCAGAGGCTGAGAGAAAAGCACAAAGCAAGGTGACCAAAACACAAGAGGGACAATAGACTGAGGGTGAAACGTGGTGCACAACCCTCTGGTCAACCATCTTGCGCTGCTCTCTACCAATCATCCATCTCTCTTCAGCAGCTGAGATCCCCATTTGTATCAGCTCTTTTGTGTCGACACACAAACATTTCTAAGCCTTTTTCATGTTTAAAAATGACTACTCCCTTTGCCATATACAGTCCTTTCATTATCACCCTTTACCTCTCATCCCCTTTATAACCAAACTAGTTTAAAAAGGGTATTCAATACTCACTTGTTCCACGATTTCACCTCCATTCTCCTTCTTCAATTTTCAGCCAGGTTCTTCCCCCACCATCCCTAACATTGCCATTGCCAAGGTCAACTATGACCATCCTAATTCTAAATTCGATAGACAAATATTTATCAACCTCTGTGTATTAGCCTTTTCAACAGCATTTAGCTCTGTACACCACTTCCTCCCTGAGTCTCTGTAGTCCGTTAGCAGAGTATCACTCCTCCTGGTTTTCCTACTACCTCTATGGCTGGTTCTTTTAGATGCCTCCACTTTGACCTACCATCCCCAGCTGAGGTGTTCACTAGGGTCCAACCCTCCATCTTCGGGGTGATCACACGCACTCACTCCCCTGCCTTTATTAATAAATGGAGCCGAGAAACCCAAACCTACATCACCTGCCAGGAGCTCCTGTCCAAAACTAAACTGCTTAGCTTCAAAGTCAAAACCTACTCCTCCTCCTGCACCCCTCCCCTTCTTTTGGGCACCATCAACTCAGTCCCCCAAGCCAGAAGGTTGGGAGACTCTCTGGACTGATTACTCTCTCTCACTTTCCTCATCAAGTCCTATTGAAACTAACTCCTATACCTCCTAAATATTGCTCGAATCTCTTGTATATTTCTGTTGCCACTGGTATGATTCAAACACTCATTACTTCTCACTTAAGTCACTGAAAGAGCCTCTAAAGAAACACCCGACTTACCCTGCTTTTGTCCTTTTTCCATCAGCAGAGTCTTTCTACACCTCAAGTCTGATGATGTTAATCCTCTGCTTACATTTACTCAAAAACATCCTAATGCTGCAGAACGAAAAGCAAAATCCTTAGCAGGATGTTCAAGGCTCTTTGTGATCTGGCACCAACCTAATTCTCAAGCTTCATTCCTCAGCACTTCCTACATGTATGCAGTGCTTCAGTCCCTCTCGATAACTTCCAGTTACCCCAGCAAATCCTGCTTCATGCACATCCTTGCCTCTGGACATGTAGACTCCTTAGCCAAGAACTCACCCTCTTCTACACATCCCTCTAACAGCCAGTACTGAGCAGACACAATTCACACACGTCACCTCCTCCAGAAAGCCTATTCTGACTTCCCTTATCTAGACTAGTGCCTTGCCTCTGCTTGCAAAGCCTCCAGACCTCCCCTGTCTTAACACCCACCAAATTGCTTTACGATCACTCTTTCTCTTATCTGTCTCCTCTTGGAAGTCACATAGTAATTTCCCACAGGCTGTATCCAACCCCTATGTGTCTTTTATTTTTACCCAAACAATGCTTTAAAATAACACTTTAGTTGACAAAAAAAAAATCTGGAGATTTTTCCATAATAAAAAATAGTAATTCTGGATTTCTGGTATCTCTTGAAAAATCAGGCCATAGTATTTCATCCTCCTGAAGAGCAACAACTTTCTGGAATTGACTTGTGGATGCCCCTTTACAAAGAGGAATTGCTCTCCAAAATATACCACAGTCCCCATGTGAACTTCTTCCCTCACTGACCTCACCTGCCTGGTCCCCGTGTGGGCATTTGACTTTGTAGCTTCCCTCCCAAACAGACTGTGTGCTCCCTAAGAGGAGGGATGGTATTTTGTCTATTCTTCTATCCTTAGCGCCCCTTCATAATTTCACTTTGTTTGCTTGCACTTGGTAAGCCCAACAGAGCATTCTGCCTTCAGTGGGCACTAACAGACGTTGTTGATCCCTTCAACCACAACTCCGTGAGGTGACCAAGATGGCGGGGCCTGGACCTCCGTACAGGCCGGCCACGTGGGAAAGAGGGTGCAGCTGGGACATTTTGGAGGACCATAGAGTAGAAAGTTGGTACGCTGACGCATTCCTGCCACTGCGGCTCTGCGCATCCTGCTCTGGTAACATTGGGTATTTGGTGAATGAAAGGTTGGCCCACAGTTTCTAAACACAATCTGGAGAAAGACAATACATCTCACGTCCCCCATTCCAAGGAGATGACATTTTTCTTTCTCTTTGGAGAACAGACCAAAATGGAAGATCAGTTTCCTCAACGATCTGAAGTCTTTTTTGTAACTGTTTCATACTGAATCTGTAACAGCTGTCTGTCTTCTTCCATTGCCAAGTTGGTCTGTATTATTGAAGCAATACTCAAGGCTGTGGCTTTCTGGGAGAGAAAAGAACTCCGAAGAATAACAGAATAGCAGTTGAAGGGGAACAAATGTTATTTCAAAAGGGTTTCACATCACCAACCACACAGCCCAGGTGAGCATGTGGCTCTCTGGACCAGCCCTGGCATGAACAAGCCAGCATCCCTTCTTATTTGTCAAAGGGGATGCTCCCTAAATCTTGAGCTAAAGATGCCTGAAGACTTGATTCTAAAATGCAGACTGCACCTTGTCCCTTTTTCCTTGGTCATCTGGTCCAAGGAAGAACTTATTTTTATACTTTTAATTTTTTCCCATATCCAATGCACACACACACATACACACACTTACACGATCCTCCTTCTTTCCCTAGCTGAGAACGTTGAGAGGTTTAGATTTATGCCCTATCCTTGCAGAGTTATCTTTCATTCCTTATTTTCCTTATGAGGTTTTGAATAAATACAGCAGTTATTTCCATCTCTAGGGAATATTGTATTAATCACATAAGCTTTGAGGTCAGAGAGAACCGTGTTCATATCGTGGTGCCAACACTTCCTGGGTGACCTAAGTCAAATCACTTATATCCACATCCTAAATGACTTACATCAGTTTGGTAGAATATTGGGCATTAGACAGAATAGCTATGAGAATTATGAAATACAAAAATAATTACAATGCTATATGAACACAGAATTTCTTCCATTATTAGTAAAACTAGAATTCGTGGTATGATTTTTAGTTTACAAAATTCCTTACACATATATTATCTAAATAAGATTTTAAAAAATACATCATAATGACCTTAATAGGATGATATTATCATAAGTCTTATTTTACAGATCAAGATACCCAGACTGCCAACAGTTAGGTAACTTGCCAAGGGTCATACACTTAGTAAATAACAGAATTAAAACTTACTTTCTGGAACCATATGATAGCTTTCATTTTAAGATAGTTCTAAAAGTCAGAAAATAATATAGCATCATGTAAACTTTCTGTAAGAAAGTTTAGAAGTTTCAGAGAAATTATCTCAAGTTCTGCACTGTTAAAAACAATAAATGGTAGTTTCTCCCACTTACCTCCCCCCCCATCTTATTTCACAGAGTAGAAAGCAATTCTGCTATTCTCCCAACATTGCCCAACAATCCCACTACTGGTAAATTTATACCATCTTTCTGAGCCATTTTCTTTCTTTTGGGCATCAACCCCAGGATTTTGTCTCATTTTCATTAGGGAATAAATCTTTATTGGAGTAAGTGATGATAATGTGATGAGAGATGAATAAATGCTGTGTAATTCTGGCTCCTGATTTTTTCATTACCTCATTATCTGCCAGATATCACCATCTACAGATCGACAGGCTTTACATTTGTCCTTTTTTTCTAATTTTAGTGAGCTATGCGCCATTCCATTGTAGTTACGCACATACAAGACTATTACTCCTTAAAATAAGTTCTCATTTGGAGCTGTTCCATTTTGGAGCAGAAGAAAACTTGGAGCCTACAGAGTCTGACAAATTTGAGTATTATCACTTGTTAATATTGTGACATGGGCAAATCAGTTAATAGCTGTGATCTTCAGTTTGCATATGCAAATTGGGAGGTGATTATAAGTAATATTTGATCCTCATGGGCCAATTTAAAGTTATATTCAATGACAGATCTTCCGTATCCTGAATAAATCTCAAGACTAATATGACCCAGTCTCAACTAAATGTGGCAATCAAAGAAAGAGTTCAGTCATAACAATCATTACTAAAATAATTCAGTGTATTACTTTTATCCCTTAGGAAAAATTTAGTCAATAATGCAGGGCAAAACTTTTTAAATCCCCTTTTTTCTTCTTTTCCATTCTCCCACCTTATAGTTGTTCCAAAAGAGATGTTCCCTTCCTTCTCTCTCTCTCTCTTTCTGTCATTTTGCCAGATTTTTTTCTTTCATGTGTGTCTCTCTCAGCTCTTTAATATGTAGATTGTCTTAGCTTCACTGTTATTTTCTTTTTTTTTAACATCTTTATTGGAGTATAATTGCTTTACAATAGTGTGTTAGTTTCTGCTGTATAACAAAGTGAATCAGCCATACATATACATATATCCCCATATTTCCTCCCTCTTGCATCTCCCTCCCACCGTCCCTATCCCAGCCCTCTATGTGGACACAAAGCACGGAGCTGATCTCCCTGTGTTATGCGGCGGCTTCCCACTAGCTATCTATTTTACATTTGGTAGTGTATATATGTCCATGTCACTCTCACTTCATCCCAGCTTACCCTTCCCACTCCCCGTGTCCTCAAGTCCATTCTCTACGTCTGCGTCTTTATTCCTGTCCTGCCCCTAGGCTCTTCAGAACTTTTTTTTTTTTTTAGATTCCATATATATGTGTTAGCATACTGTATTTGTTTTACTCTTTCTGACTTACTTCACTCTGTATGACATACTCTAGGTCCATCCGCCTCACTACAAATAACTCAATTTCATTTCTTTTTATGGCTGAGTAATATTCAATTGTACATATGTGCCACATCTTCTTTATCCATTCATATGTCGATGGACACTTAGGTTGCTTCCATGTCCTGGCTATTGTAAATAGAGCTGCAATGAACATTGTGGTACATGACTCTTTTTGAATTATGGTTTTCTCAGGGTATATGCCCAGTAGTGGGATTGCTGGGTTGTATGGTAGTTCTACTTTTAGTTTCCTAAGGAAACTTTATGACATAAATCACAGCAAAATCCTTTTTGACCCACCTCCTAGAGAAATGGAAATAAAAACAAAAATAAACAAATGGGACCTAATGAAACTTAAAAGCTTCTGCACAGCAAAGGAAACTACAAACAAGATGAAAAGACAACCTTCAGAATGGGAGAAAATATTTGCAAATGAAGCAACTGACAAAGGATTAATCTCCAAAATATACAAGCAGCTCATGAGCTCAATATCAAAAAAACAAACAACCCAATCCAAAAATGGGCAGAAGACCTACATAGACATTTCTCCAAAGAAGATATACAGATTGCCAACAAACATATGAAAGGATGCTCTACATCACTAATCATTAGAGAAATTATCTTTTCTTTTGAGTTTCACTCTCTGCCTTACCTAGTCCTCAGATTCTTGATAACAGTAGAGAGCGTGAAGAATGACTCTTTCCCATTTCCTCCCATGCCTCAAGTCCTCTCTCCCTTTTTTATTTTCCTAATTATGCTTTTAGAAAAAAAATTAGATTGACCAGGATAGGGTGTAATGCTTACGGAACAGGGGAGGGTGAAGTTGATCAGCGCATACAAAATTCTGTATGTATGGGGTAGAGGAAGAAAAAGTTTGAGAAAATATGTATTCCCCAAATGAGAGCTTCCTAAACTTTAATCATCTATGTTCAGGGCAGCAAATTGTGAAATCATCCTCTGTCCCTAACTCCCTCTATTGGCACCTCTCCCTGCTCTGTGCTCAGTGCGACTTACAACCCTCAGCTTCTTTTCAGTTTCTCCATACTTTAACTTTCTCCTAGCTTCACAAGTCTTCTAGCCCAAGCTCTTCCGAGAACCTTAGAATCCTTCTTCCCTCAAGTTTTCATTTAGCTTTCTTGTTAAATCCAAGATCAAGATGCTCCTGGGTTCCATTATTTTTTTTGATTGTGGTAAGAATACATAACATGAGATCAAACCTCTTAACAAATTTTTAAGTGTAAGTACAGTATTGTTATCTACGAGCACAATGTTGTATGCAGATCTCTAGAACTTATTTTTCTTCCATAACTAAAACTTCACACCCATTAAACCACACTTCTCCATTTTTCCCAACCCCAGCCCCTGGCAACCATCATTCTGCTTTCTGCTTCTATGAGTCTGACTATTTTAGACACCTCACATAAGTGGAAACAACCTAAATGTCCACTGATGGATGAATGGGTAACAAAATGTGTGTATGCATAAATGGGATATTAATCAGCCATAAAAAAGGAAGGAAGTCCTGCCATACGTAACAACATGCATGAAGGCTGAGAACGTTATGCTAAGTGAAATAAGCCTGGATCCATTCTTATAGCTGGCCTTTGAGTGTGGAAACCTCCCTAAGGGTTATTACTCATCTTTGTGTACCCAGTACATAGAAGACACTTAATATTGTTGAATGCATACATGACAGAATGAAAGAATTTGGCTTTACTAAAATTCTTACCACCAGATTTCTACTAGATGCTACCTGCTTGTTGATAATCCCTGTATCTATCAGTAAACAGTTCCTTATGAAATGTCCACAGCAACAGCTCCAAATCTTTTACACATTCCTCACACCCTGTGCATTTATGTCCTCTTTTAGTCAACCTGTCCTCTCCTCTGAGGCTCCCCAGAGAGAACAATCCTTGCATGTAAACATTTAAGATTATGTCTCACAACCTCCAGCTCTTCCCTGGAGTTTTCTGCTGACAGAAACCTTTTCCAAATCACACTATTATGATTAAGTCCACACCTATTGCTACCGAATGTCTAAAACATATTTTGAACCACATGGAACCATTTTTAAACCCAATGTTTTTTCACAGAGGTCTTTATTCCCCTTCATTTTACCAACCTCTAGAGCTTGCTTTATGAGAAGCCAAAGAAAAAAGAAAAATCTATGTAGATATATCAACCAGTTTTAGTCTGAAAAGATTTGCTTCTAGAAGCCTATCAATTTCAAAACCAGGCTATTCCACATCAAGAAATCTCACACATTCTTTCCGGGCTCTAGATAACCTCCACTTTCCTAACAAACTATAGAAGGACAGAGGTAAGATGGCATCCACAGAGAGACACAGGGGTATCAACCCTGCTGAGCTCAGGTCAAGTATGAGACTGGCTTTCTCTGGGTGAAAGATCTCTGGTAATCAAGCAAGTTCCCTGGGGCCATGTCAGAATGGAGGCGTTCTGAACTGACTTGAGATAGAAAAAGGCATTTAGTCAGTTTCTGTAGGAATTATTGTTGAAAGATTTTGAGGAGTATTATTTGAGCTTGGGCCCCTTGTTAAATATCTCATGTCTGGTTCTCTAGAAGCAGGAATTGGTGTGGTCAATAAAGGTGATTTATTGAAGGAGCACTTTTCAGGAAGAACCTATAAGGAAACAAAGGAAGAAGGAAGACACCAAGAAAGAATATTAAGGTAAAGTCGAGTCTTGGCTTTACCCACAGCGTCCCTCTGGAACATCAGAGAGATCCCACATTAAAGCCAAAGTCAGTCTTTTGTACTCCTATGTCAATCAGTCATTGGCTCCATGGTGTGTACCTTCCTGGGCTAGGTGTCTTTCCTTGTCTGAGACGGGGACAGGCAGCTGTGAGCTGCTAACAGTGAATACTCACAGCAGCCGGGACGGGTACACAGGAGAACAGAAGCTAATGTGTTTTGACCACCTTCTGCCAGGCACTCCCCTAGGTACTTCGCATATGTGGTCTTGTGTAATCTTTCTAAACCTATTATATTCCTGTTCTATAAATAAGTTAAATGAGGCTCACATTTATTCTATGTTCTGTAGTTGATGACCACAACCCAAATTTATGTTTTGTTATATTTTACTGAGTTCAAAGCCATTTGTGTCAAAAATATAGTCAATATATTGAGAATATGTTCCCAACACATCATTAAAGATACATCAGTAATCAAAAATCTAAAATCTGTAGATAGTATGTCTGCTTCTTCAGTTTTCAAATGATTCTTTCCCAAGTTCCTCCACAGGAGTCTTTCTTCAAACAAATTAACCTGCCAGCATATTGAAACTGTTTTCTATGTTGTGTCCTGCAAAATAGCCCAGAGTTTACAAAAAGAAAAGCAAATGATTCCCCACACTAGTGGCACTCGGTCTCTCACGGCAGGTTGTAGCTTATCCCAAAGTCATGATGATCCTTCTAGAACCTCAAGAAGTATTCATATATCACAATTAAAATAAGGTGCTGTATCCTTTTGGGCAAAGTCTGAATCTGACTTTTAGATTTCAGTATAGATGAGTGAAGTCATCACCTAGGAAAATTTTATGAGAGAAGAAACTAAAACATAGAAAATTCTAGCCATTAATTTTACCTTTTCTGAAATTTGGGAAACAACTATCATTTTTAATTATAGTGGTTGAAGCATATCTGGGTTAGGGGATCCCATTGCTTTAGGAGCATGGCTTTTGAAACTCTGCTAAAGTGGGAGAAAAAAAAATTTTAGGAACATTTTGTGTGTGTGTGTGTGTAACATACAAAATACCTATGCATGGCCTCTCCCAGCGACTTCAGCTTCTCACAATATGGTGCCTGGGTTTCCAAAAGAAGTGTCCCAAGAGTTCCAGAAAGCAAGACGGGGAACCTGCCAGACCAGATGAACCTGGGCTATATCTAGAACTAGCAGTGTTACTCTCACCATATTCTGTTGCTTAAAGCAATCCGAGGATGTCCTCAAATTCAAAGGGGTAGTAAATTTAATTCCACCTTTGATGGGGTGATGGGGAGACACATTGCATGTGGGATGGGCATTATGGCTGTGGCCATTTTTGGAAGCTGTAATCCACCATGGCTATTATTATACATGTAAAGTTAAGTAACTTGCTTAAGGCCACAGAGGTAGTAGGTGGTGGAACCAGTCCCGAAACACAAGCCCTACACTCAAATGCCCATTTATGACTCCAACACTCAAGTCACACAACCGCAGTCACCTGCTTACCTGGCTCTTCCAGGAGAAGGCTCTTCCTTGAGACCTCTGTCTAATTCCTCTTTGTGTTTTCCCCAGTGTCTGGTACAAGTCCTGTCACAGAGCGGTTACTTAATACATGTTTTGCTGACAAAATAAGTGAATCATACGTCACTCATCACTAGTTCCACCAAGCTCGGATGGAGTCATTTTCTGGAATGACTTGTTTTCTAGCCCCTCTGGACATAAATAATGCTGATGCCAAGGAAATTCCTGAAACAGATCAGCTCTGAACTAATCACTGCAGAGCGCAGACATGACCCTATACTGAAGAGTTATCATCTTTTTATTCTTTCTCATTGCAAGTGTTGATGGTAAAATTGAAGAGTTAAGAAAGGGGTGCCTGTGCTGGAAAACAGCTTTGCAAACTACTCTAGTCCATGTGTATTAAATTTATACCTGAAATTACTATTTCCATTTTTTATTCACAATTCCTGATCTCTTAAGAGGTGAATTATATGCTATAGGACTGTGCTGCCTATTCTCCACTCTCTTTTTCCATCCTGCCCTGGGGGCCAAAAACATTGACATTCATCAACAGAATCACTGAGTCTTCTTTCTCTCCAGTTAGTTTTGGCCAATGGGAGTAACAGAGGGAGATGCAAAAACAGGAGAAGAATGAGATGGGGCATTTATCCTCCCAGAATTACTCCTCACAGGTCATGGTTGGGTAGGGGCTAGGTTCCTCTAGTGAAGTCACTTCAGTGTTTGGGGCAGGCAGCCCTCTCGCCCAGCTGGACCTCCCTCTCTAGATTCCAGTGTGACTACCAATCCTGAGCCTTCAGGCTTAGGGGTAAGATAAGGGCTCCTGCTAGCTCTGGGCTACTGCACTCTTCCACATGATGGTTTCCAGAAGTCAGCTCATACCCTCATGATTAGTCCATTCATTAAACTCACCTCGATGACCTTGTTTGAGTGGATTTTCTGTCAGAACCTGACTGATAAAAATGGTATTAAGAACTTGAAGATTTGTAAATGCCTTGGAATAAACCCTCTCATGAATCGCTCATTACTTTGGTTAATGTTCTAAATCTGTGTTACAAAGGGAAAATAATTGAACAAATATTTACTTAGTTGATACTATGTGCCAAGCATAGGATCAGGCTCTGAGGATGGATTCATTGATTAAACACACACACACACACACACACACACAGTTATAACAGCGTTATTGAAATATAATTCACAGACCATACAATTCACCCATTTTAAGTGTACAATACACCATAGTTTAGTCTAGTGAAGAAAAGCCTATTATGCTGAGTTAAATAAGGTGAAATAGCATTGTCTTCCACAGCAAAGAAAAGAGAATAATTTGAATGTCCATCAATAATAGAATAGAATAATACAATAGTTGGAAAATTTTGAAGTGCATTCATATTTAGGGTCTACTGAAAAATAAGTTATATCTACAGCTATTAATATGGAAATATATCAGTGATGTATTATTAAACAAGAAAGGACATTTGTAAAGTAATGTGCATGATATAATCTCACTTTTTATAAAAAGACACAACCAAAACAACTCTAGACGTGTGTTTGTACTCTTTGTCTATAAACGAGAAAAAAAGTGTAGAAAACATTGAAGTGTTAACACTATCTCTGGAGTAACTGGGATGGAGAAGCAATGTATCAATATTTACATAACTTTGGATTGATGCATGGAATGTGGTAGGAGCATTTTCTGTAAGGTGTTTTTTGTTGTTTTTTTTTTTAGCAAGAGAAAGAGAAATTTAGCAAGAAAAATTTAGAGGAAAAACAAGACACATCCCCAAATCTAGGCTCCTCCTGAAATTTTTTGATCACTCACAGTGACTCTACCAGCTTACATTACCTGCTTTGATGTTATTTGGAACATGAGGGAAGAAATTCGAATCTATTTTGGTAAGTAAGGGAAGCATCAGCATGCAAATAGGATTCAATTGGTTTAAAAGAACATAACCAATTTTCTCACATATAAACGTTTCTCTTGATGACCGAAAAATTAATAGCACTGACTGGATGACTGTATTTTGATCTTGCCTCCTGAAGTGGAAGGTGTAGCTTCATGTCCAGCATCCACTGGACCTGTCCTCATCCATCACAAAACAACCACTGTTGCCAAAGATACCCATCTCCAGCTTGGCTTATGTACCAGCTGCATGCCCAATCCTGAACCAGTCACTATGGGAAGGGAAATGGAATTATGCTGATTGATGAAGCCAATCTGGAGCCACTCAGGGGAGATGGAATTATGTTGATTGATGAAGCTAATCTGGAGCCACTCCTGGAGCTGCTGGAGTCAATCTCTTCTGATTTATGTGGCAACAACGGGTGATTCATGGATATATTCATGCCTAAGTTGATCATAGTCAGGCAAAGGACTTCAGTTTGATAGTGAAGAGATTTCCTCTCTCTCTCTGGGATGTAAACAATAAGACATTGGCTTGAGTTGCTGCCAGCAGGCATCTTAAACCATGAGGGGACTTTATAATGACGTTAAGCCCTTGGAAGGCAAAGCAGAACAACAGAAAGAAACTGACACCTTGGTTCCGTCATTGAGCCACTGGATCAAACCTAGCCTGAAGTACACAGTAACACTGGATTTTATAGTTATGTAAATCAATACATTTTCTTTGTTGAGTACATCTGTTTGAGTTTATTTTTCTGCTTTGTGCAACCAAAACATCCTAAAAAGTATCCCCACAGACACACCATCTGCATAGGTCAGATCTTTAAAAAATGTCCAAGTTGTATTTCCCTCCATACGTTTTGTTACTGAGAAAACTCTGGCATTTTCTAAAGCACCTGAATGAAAGCACTCCACTACAGGAAAACAAAGAAACCCAGACCATCAAAACACCATGATGGTTTTTCTTGGTGATGACACCCACAGAGGGCATCAGAAGAGCTGGGACGTGCTCTACACCCGATTTTCTATTTTATTCACTCATATCTTGTTGCCTGGCGTTTGCTTTTCTCCGAAGTAGACCACAGACACAGTTCTTTGTATGTTGTAAAACTCTTCAGCAAAGCAGACCCTTGTCTCCGCTGCTAATAAACATAATAGCCTTTAGCCAGCCACACCATTCAGAGGGAGGGAAAGTCTGTGTTTGTTAAACTCATCTTCCTTTTGGCTTCCCAGTTCATTAAGCTTCACCCTACGTTTAGTCTCAAAAGAAGAGAGAGACCTACCCAGCTCTCCTGAGAGGCATGGAGGTCACTACTGCACAGCTGGAACTTGGAGATCATTTGGAAAGTTCTCCTCAGCCAGCAAGTACCTTCAGCAGCTTCTTGGTAAAGACAGTTTGGTTTAATGGTTAGAAGTGTGGTCTCTGGAGCCAGACACTCCTGGGTTTGAATACAGCCTTTGAGTCTTACGAGTTCTGGGACATTGGACACATTTCTTAACCCAGACATACTTCCACATCCTCCTCTGTAAAATGGAGATGATAATTAATACCCATCTCTCAGGGTTGTAAGGCTTGGCAAAGCTATCCCCATAAATCACTTAACATGGTGCCCAGCAGGTAGTGAGCACTCAAGAGATATTAGCTATAAAGAGGTAAGGCAAGCAACAGTAACAACATAAGCAGCTCCACTGAAATGGTTAAAAATCTGGGTAAGGGTGATTTTCAGATGATGAACGAGGGAGCGGGGAGCACATATGTCCAGGAAGTATTATCGGGACCTCCTCAGGAGTCTACACTGACTATTGCATTCTCTTGCCTAATGCTTTGCCAATTCTTCCACATTATCAATAATGAGTTTGTCTATCACATCTGTGAATAATCAGACCAGGGCAAAACCTTTCAGGCGCTTTGCTTCCCCATCAATAAGTTCAAATTGCTTTTCCAGTCCCCAAACACCACACACACACAACACACAGCTCAGCAGCTTATTGAGGTATATTTTGTCCATGACAGTGGGCAAAAAGAAAAAAGAAAGTATTCCTTAAGATCAAACATTGTTTTCAAGTCTAGGTTAGCCTTCCTGGAAAATCCATCCACAGTAGTTTTCAGGCAGGTTAAAATGTCTGAGCTGTGATCACACAGTTTGCCAAGAACATGGTTGGCACATGAGGCTTGGAAAGACAGAGAGGCTTGGAAAACTGGAAAGGAAGGTTTGTTTCCAAAAGAAAAGTATAGCATAGTCACAGCTGGCATTCCGGCATGAAGGACCCTTTGGGTAAGACCATGCTCTGGAGAGAAATAAATTAGTTTTGAGCCTGGGGCCAGATCACTGTCAGGGTGCAACTTGCTTATTCTCTTAAGGAGGACGCACTCCTCTCACCTTCCTCCATTTTAAAGAAATAGCTTCATTATGGGACTTTTGCAATCATAGAAGTTGGTTAAATTTTTCAAATTTGAATCTGTAAAGATAGCACGTAAAAGCCTAAAAGCTTTGTGTTATTTGGTTTTGCTATTTCTCCCTTAGTTGACTGTTGGATTCACATGACAGATGTTGTCCCTAAAGCCTATGAATTGGATGTACCCTCCAAATGAATATAGGCTTCTATTTCATCCAGGAGTTCTTTCAGAAGAAGTTAGACAGTGAGACAGAGGGACTGAGGACCTTTTCTCTTCCAAGAAGAGAGGACCTTTTCTCTTCCATCCCAGAAAGGAACTAGGGTTCAGATTCAGTAAACAGGTCAGGTCTTACCAACAAGAGGCATAAGCTAGAACTGGACCAATCCTCCCCCACCTGGCAAACCAAAGGAGCCTGAAATTCTAGGTTTTAACTTCAACAACATCAAATAAAAAAATAGAGTGTGCAATTTACAACGAAACAAACAAGAATTCAACTCCTGGTTCTTCATTTACTAGCTGCGTATTTTTGGGTGGGAAGGTTACATTCCCTGAGTTTCAGTTCCATGAATTATAAATTGGAAATAATAAGACTGTATATATCAAACGAGATCATGTAGGTGGTTCTCCTTTGCAAAGCCAAACAAAATAAGCACAGTTAACATTAAAACGGTAATAATTATTATTCATTACACCTCTACTTTGTATTACTGGTATCTGTTAAAACAGCTTTTCCCTTTGAGAATAACACTTCAGCCACACCAATTATTTGCACTTAAATGTGAATGAAAATAAAAGTCAGGAGGCAAGAGATGACTGAGGAAAGGCTTTAAGAAACAACAATGCTAGAATATACCACAAAAATAAAACATGGGTCATCTAGTAGCCTTAGCATAAACCTTCTCTTCAAAACTTCTTCCATGTTGCTCCTGGCTTAACTCTCTTTTCCCCAACAAAAAAATGTAGAAGACATGGATTTTCAGTCAATAAACTAGTATGTACTGAATGCCTGCTAAGTGCCAAGCACGGTGACAGATGTTGGGAATGTAACAAACAAACAGACTTGTCAACTGCCCTTCGGAGCCTCCAATCCATGTTGGTGGTTGACCTCACCTAGAGAAGAAAGCCCAAGACAAAGCCTTGAGATACTCCCATGTCTAAGAATTGGGGATACATAAGAAACTTGGGAAAGAAGGAGAAGAAAGGTCTTTAGAGAAGCAAGAGGAGGTGAAAAGAGATGGGATCCAGAGCAGAAGTGGAGATCAATTTTAGGCAAAAGAAAGGTAGCCTTTCCATCTATAAAATATATATAGATATATATTGGCACTTACTATTTCTTAGCAACTGGGCTAGGTCCCGACAATTCAGTTACCTAAAGGTTATTACAGATAGTGTTTCCCAGGAGGCAGGCTCTGAGATGGAGATCAACATGTAGGAGGTTTTATGAGGAGTTTATTAAGATCAACACCTGATAAAGGGAGAGGATGGATGCAGGATTGGGCAGGGGGGGAGTCAAGCTCCAATTCGTGTTCAGTGTTGGCCTCAGCAAACGACACAGGGGGCTCTGGAGCTAGATGGGCTCTTCAGAGTTGTCCCCAGTTGGGTTGAGATGGCCACATCTACCAGTCAGTGGGTGGGAACCATGCTGGGTTGTGGCCTTGGACAAGGCACCTCTCTGCTGATGGCAGTCACTGAGGGAGCTGACAGCTAAAGGTTACTCCCAGCATCTGGGGAAACAAGTCCTTCATGGGTGAGAGATTTGGGGAACACACAGAGTGCTCACTGCAAAGAATAGTACAGTTTCTGCTTCCTGGAAGTCATGGCCTCACCCTTGCTTACAAAAATGAAACAACTATCCAGCAGGTGGCAGCATTATGATTCAGGTTGATGGGGCTAGATTAAAGGGTTTGTTGAGTCAAGGTTCTTGGATGCAAATAACCAAAACTCCGGTTAACTAAAGCACAAAAGGATTTATGGAAGGGCATGGATTAGCTCAGGCAATTGATGGGAAGTACCAAGAAACAAGCTCCAAAATGGAAAGGAATAGCAAAGAGAAGGTGGGAGTCTAGAATCTCAACCAAGGTCCTCTCATAGGAGCAGTGTGCATTGGGTGCCTCTTCTGTTGCCAGTGCGCATGGGTGCCACTACGTCTGCCTCTGGAATGAATTCTGAGTGTTCCCTGCTACTCTGCGTCACTGGCTCCAAGTTCAGAGACTCAGCAGAAGTTTGGCCAAGTCTAGACAGGTGCTCACATTCTAGCTGCAAGGGTTGAAGGTGAGGAGGCGTCTGGCTTTTCAGGCATCCTTAGCCAGAGGTAAGGACCTATCTCCCACCTCAACTCGTGAACAAAACTATCCTCAGACATCAGAACCTCAGAGGGGCTTCAGACACTGTACTGATTTTTTTAAAATTATAGATAGAGATAGATGATAGATAGATTGATCGATAGATAGATAGGACATGCAAAGCACTGACCCACCAATTTAACTCTGCACTCATGAGAAGGGGTAAATAAGGGTTATGCAGATGTTAGGCCCCCCAAAACATATGATGGGGGCAGACAATGGACTGATGAAACAGAATGGAAATACACTAAAGACTAGTCCATCACTTGGGCTCAGCATTCGTGAGAAGGAGTTAGTTAGAGTGATGCAGATGTTGGGTCCAGCTGGATAGATGTAGTGTTGACAGAAGACCTCAGTCTCAGCATAATGGAAATGCACTCAGGAAACCAAGGCCGAGTCACGGTCAGAAGACAGAGATTAGAGAGAACTGAAGCTCAGAGAATGGGCAGACACCCATGGCCCATCCCCAACACAATACTGGCAACAAGACTCATTCCAGGTTCTTTCCAGTGGTAAGAGGAGGACCCTTAAAATATGGTCACATTGGCCAGAACTGGCTCAGGCCCCAAGGCAAGGCTGAGAGTCTTTGAGTTGAAAGTTTTCTGTTCCAGCAAATGAGTGGGGCCGGAGAGGGCTATGCTAAGAAGAGAAATGACCCAGAAAGAGACTTGAATAGCTTTCATCCCTTTATCTACTCCTCCAGAGCCCCCCCCACAAACAAAGGAAAGGCAAGTAACGTTATTTACTGCCAACTATACTAAGCCTGTGCTAAGGGTTTTCATAAATCTTCTCTCTTTAAAACCTCACAAAGCCTGTTATCCTCATTTTTACCAAAGCAGAAGCTGAATATTATAGATGTTAATAACATGAACCAACTCTCAGAGATCAGGATTCATACTGTAGTCTACCCCAAAACAGAACACACCCATTTTCTATGAGTTACATGCTCTCTGACCCCTAATTTATTTTAAATCCTTCATTCCTCACCTGACTCTGATAGGCACTTTGTACTTCTTAGAGTCATGCTTCTCAAATGGGCATTACATTCTCATTAATATAACATGTCTGAGGGTATCTGAGGTCACAGACTTAGAATAAGCACATTCCTACAATGACAATTTTACTTGAGGAGTTTGCAGGGCTGGGATTACGGGTTGGGGGAGGGTGCAAAGTGGAATATTTTAATTAGTTAGTGTTTAAAATATTTTTTTTGAAAGCAAGCACAGATGCAGGTAAGATATGAATATTTAAGACAAAATAAGCCATGTTGAAGAAATCACAAGCCACTTCGGGCAGATCCCTCTGAGATATGCATTCACATTACTCTGTCATTAAAGATATATTAATAGCAACTTTTAAGAAACACTAGTTATGAGGTTAAGAATCTGCCTGCCAATGCAGGGGACACAGGTTCAAGCCCTGGTCCGGGAAGATCCCACATGCGATGGAACAACTAAGTCCGTGCATCACAACTACTGAGCCTGCGCTGTAGAGCCCGCGGGCCACAACTACTGAGCCCACGTGCCTAGAGCCCATGCGCCACAACAAGAGAAGCCACCACGGTGAGAAGCCCACACACTGCAATGAAGAACAGCCCCCGCTCACCACAACCAGAGAAAGCTCGCACACAGAACTGAAGACTCAAGGCAGCCAAAAAAAAAAATTTTTTTTTAAATAAATAAATTTTTTAAAAAATTAAAAAGAAACACTGGTTATGAGGAGAAGACCTGGGGGAAACTCAGTTAAGCTCACCACCACCTCCCAAGCCCACTTGTGGGCAAACAATCTCCAGGTTTCATGCTAGAGTTTCCCTGTATTGGGAGAAGGTAAAGAGCTGGTGTCCATCTGGAGAAGCCAAGGCCCTGGGGAAACTCCCTGAGAGTGCCATGCCAGCCTCTGGAAAGAATGGAAACTGCTAGAAACAAAAGAATGAGTCAGAGGCCCATGAGTATAATGGAGGAACAATGAGATGAAATGCAGCAAAGGCAAGCTTTGGCTTGGGGTCAGGACAATTTCCAAGCAGTAAGAACAGTTAGGTGGCCAACTCATAGAGGAAGAAAATGAGATTCCCCCAACACTTAGCTCATCAAACCCAACAGGACTAACTCGGGCTGCCTTGTCTACAGGGAACCATCTGTACTGACTCCGGAAGGGCAGGATGGCCAAGCAGGTCATTTTCAGCTCCTATTTCTGTTACTCTATGGAACGGGGGTGATTCAAACCGTATGTCTTTTAAACCGCTCTTCATTTTGGTGGTTTGGTTGTTTGGGTTCTTTTAAAGTACCACGTGACCAAGGCCCTTGTGACAAAACAAAGCACTTTCACAAACAAAGTTTGTTTCAAACCTAACTCACTTATCTTCTCTTCCCTGTGCATGTAAAGTAATGTGCTTTCTTTTAGAACTCGTTCCAGGCTAAACTGGATTGATGTTGTGCTTTATGTAAACCATGAGGCCAAAGAACAGAAGAATATGAAAGATCCCACACTGGCTAGGATCAAATTTCAGGGCAGCCTGGGGTTCTGAATCTGTCAGTGGTACCCAGGGACATGTGGTTAAAAAAAAAAAACAAAAAAAAAAAAGCACGCTGGTTGTTGTTAACCTCAGAAAGACAGGGATGAGCCCTAAGCAGACAAATGTGCCTATCTTGTGGGCAGATGTTTTATGACTGTCTTGTTCTAACTCTAGTCAAAACAGTAAAAACAGCCTGGCCTTCAGAATCAGACAAAACTGGATTCTGACATCCTGGCACACAGAGAAAGAGACTTTGAAGGGTGACTCTATCTTCTCTGAGCCTCATCTGTAAAATGGACACAATAAAAACTACCACAGAATGGCTGAGAGAATAAAATGAGAAAATGTATGTGCCGTGGCTGGCATATAGCAGGTGCTCAATAAATTTTAACAAGTAATATGATGGAGGTTCTGTCTAAAACTCTCTTAAGACTATATGTTTTCTGAAATTGAGTTATTTGTAGTGAAGTGGATGGACCTAGAGTCTGTCATACAGAGTGAAGCAAGTCAGAAAGAGAAAAACAAATACCGTATGCTAACACATATATATGGAATTTAAAAAAAAAATTGGTGATGAAGAACCTAGGGGCAGGACGGGAATAAAGACACAGACCTACTAGAGAATGGACTTGAGGACACAGGGAGGGGGACGGGTAAGCTGGGACAAAGTGAGAAAGTAGCATGGACATATATACACTACCAAATGTAAAACCAATAGCTAGTGGGAAGCAGCCGCAAAGCACAGGGAGATCAGCTCGGTGCTTTGTGGGAGGGAGGGAGATGCAAGAGGGAAGAGATATGGGGATATATGTATATGTATAGCTGATTCACTTTGTTATAAAGAAGAAACACCATTGTAAAGCAATTATACTCCAATAAAGATGTTAAAAAAAAAGACTATATGTTTTCTCAATTTCTGGTGCATTAGTACTATAGTTTAGTTGAATATGAGGCCCAAGCCATTATTATAATTACATTCCTCTAATGAATGATTTCCTACCTCACCAAGAGATACCAGCTGCCTTCCTAGCTGGAAATTGTCTTACTCTTAGTCTGTTCAGGCTGCTGTAACAGAATAACACAGACTGGATGGTGTAATTACCAAACATTTATTTCTTACAGTTCTACAGGCTAGAAAATCCAAGAGTGAGGTGCTGGCTAATTTGATTCTTGGTAAAAGCCCTTTTCCTGGTTTGCAGGTGGCCATCTTCTGGCTGTCTCCTTACATGGCAAAGAGAGAGCAAGGTCTCTCAAGTCTAGGGCACTAATCTCATTTGTGAGGGCTCCACCGTCATGATCTAATTAACTTCCAAGTTTCCCACCTCCACATACCATCACATTGGGGATGAGGGTTTCAACATGTGAATCTGGAAAGGGCGGTGAAGGGGGCACAAACATTCAGTCCATCACAGAAGGGAATGTTGGTATTTTGCTAACAGTGCCCCAAATTCAGACTACAAGGAGAGCTCTGCTCTGTTAATTCTTGGTCCCTAGGGTGGTCTTTACTGCTCAGACTTCCTTTCTCGGTGCCTTCCTGAATCCTAAGGGATTAACCTCTGCCTTACTTTCCAGGTGCTATGAGTTAACTTTCCCCTTTTATAGGTTTACGTAAACAAATATAACGCTCTCTAACATCTGCCATTTAAATAAGAGGAGATTTATTTCTTACTTGTTGCAATGAGAATGTCATAAGAGTCAAGAAGAAATCTGTAACAGCTTGTGGTTGCCTTGCAGCTTAACCGGGTTTACCAAGCAAGCTCTTTTCTTGCCATTGTTATGGTAGTCACAGGTCAGGCATAGAGCTTTGAGAAAGCATCTGAATGAATGAATTAGGGGACCGCTCTGATGGGAGAAGGTCTACGGCTCTAAAGTTTCTGACTGCAGGATCCAAAACATTTCTTTGTTCCTGCCAGTTTTTTAGCTGCTACAGAACTAGAAAGGGGACCTTTAAGATGGCCCTGGGCCACTTGCTCAGAGATCAGTCCAAGTCCATGAAACAGCTATTCTTCAATTTGCTGGTAATCACTTATAAATAAATTCAGCGTTTTGTTCATTTTTAGGCAGTGGGGGTATCTGAGATGTATCCCTGACGATGCAAAATGCCCTAGTGTCATAGATAAACATGGAAAACAGAGAGCAAAGAGTACAAGGAACAGAGTCAAGGCCAGTAGGTCCCTCTTGCTTATATTTCCTGGGCTATCGCAGAGTCATTTCCTTCACCGTACAGACCCAGGCTGCTTAGGGCAAAGAACAGGAAAGTTGTTTCATCCAAGGATGTCAGTAGTGGAGACGTGCTTGTTTTCCCCTATTTCCATCTACTTTGCACTGATTTGCCGTGAAGGTCAAGTGCCTGAACTCCTCAACTCCATTAGGTATCTGTGCTCCTAGGACTTATGAGTGTCCTGGGATATTCAGATACTAGTTAGAGTTTGGGATGCAAATGACAGAGACAGATTCTGCCCAATTGACACAGAAAAGGAATTGATTGTGCAGGTGTTGGACACCTTACAGAAATGGCCAGAAGAGGAGAGAACCAGGTATGGCAAGAACCAAGGGAAACGGCCTAGAGATAGTCTGCCTATATTGCCACTGTTCTACATAGAATGTCCCTCAGCCACCAAATTCTTGCTATAGTGACACTGGACTCATGAATCTGCCACAGCCTGCAGGAAGAATTGTGAACTGACCATGTTACTTGCTTGCATAGTTTCCTCAGCATTCAAAGGTGGATGCTGGAGAATCTGATTGGCTACGCTTGGGTCACATAAAAATGCCCAGCAACTAGAGCAAAGCTAAGGAGAGAATAGCCCTCCCCTTTCAGTTCTGTGGGAGAATAACCTCCCACCTCTCTTAGGACTTTCCCCAAAATACAAAGGACATTTTAAGTTCTGGGGAGCCAAAATGACTAACATCCATCACAGTCCTCCACTCTGGCCAACATCTCCCTAGATCCTTTTTTGCTTCGTAACATTTTCAAAAGCATTGCTCCTGTCTAAACGCAATGAAATGCTCCCCAGGACAACCAAACTCTCAGTCTTCTGATGGGCGCAAAACAGTGTCTCATCTGGTACTGCAGCGAGCCCCAGTTTCAGGATCTTGCTCCTTCTTGGTATTCTTCCACTTTGACTAAACTAAAAGTCATTCCCCAATAATACATGATATGTACATACATATAAAATGGGATAGAAAAAGCAGAAAAGAAGGAAAGTATACGCACACACACGCGGGCACACATACACCTATACACACACACCAAGGAACGAAATATGGGGTGAGGCTCTATTCCTCATTTTTGTAATTGAGGTGAGGCTATAGCTGATGTTTCAGATTGGGTTCTTTGGGAAGAAGACTCTGAGGTGGCATTTACACTTCAGGATATTTATTTAGGAGAGCCCTTGGGATCAACACCTCTGGAAAGGTGGGGAAGGAAGCGCCGTAGACAAAGGGCAGAGTTAAGCTGCAATGCGGGCCATTTGGAAGACCATGGTTAAGCAATGAGTGGGTGAGTGATACATAATTAATCCATTTCAACCCTCATATCTCAAAAGTCTTTGGTTTCCGTCTCTACAATGAAATTGGCATCTTTTTCATGTAGGTCCAGATTTCAGTCAGCCAAGTGAAAAAACAATTAGAACCACTCCCAGATGTTCAAATGTGTACAGTGTACAATGAATCCAAAATAACCTGAAAACAGACCAATATCAATAAATTGGGCCTGAAATAAAATTATCTTCTTCCATCCTTAATTCAACACCCTCAGAATCCATTCCTGAATGCATATCTCAGATTTTTGTTCACATAAATTAGTAAATTCTTGAAATATTTCTAGAGTATAAAATTTCTCTTCTCAGATTTAATTTTTTAAATGTCCCCAACACACATTTTCTAGGAGCAAACTTTTTTTTATGGACAGAGAGTCAGTGAGGTTGGTGGACAGAGGACAACAGGAAAGTTGCCTTTCCCCTGCAAGAGTTAGGGAGTTGGTTACAAAGACTTCCAGCAATCTTGGAAAGGGGTGAGCTATTTCAGCTGACCATGGAGGCTCACTGCAGTTGCAAGTGTAGACATTAAATTCTCTCACATGGTCCCATTCTAATTTATGGGGTCTCACCCTATTTCATTGTCTTTTTTTTTCAACATCTTTATTGGAGTATAATTGCTCTACAATGGTGTGTTAGCTTCTGCTGTATAACAAAGTGAATCTGCCATACATATACACATATCTCCGTAACCCCTCCCTCTTGCGTCTCCCTCCCACCCTCCCTATCCCACCCCTCTAGGTCATCACAAAGCATAGAGTTGATCTCCCTGTGCTATGAGGCTGCTTCCCACTAGCCATCCATTTTACATGGGTAGTGTATATGTGTCAGTGCAACTCTCTCACTTGGTCCCAGCTTCCCCCTCTCCGCTCCACGTCCTCAAGTCCATTCTCTACATCTGTTTTATTCCTGCCCTGCCACTAGATTCATCAGTACCATTTTTTAGATTCCATACATGTATGTTAGCATATGGTACTTGTTTTTCTCTTTATGACTTACTTCACTCTGTATGACAGACTCTAGGTCCATCCACCTCATTACAAATAACTCAGTTTCGTTCCTTTTTATGGCTGAGTAATATTCAATCGTACATATGCGCCACATCTTCTGTATCCATTCATCTATTGATGGATATTTAGATTGCTTCCAAGTCCTGACTATTGTAAATAGTGCTGCAATGAACATTGTGGTACGTGACTCTTCTTGAATTATGGTTTTTTCAGGGTATCTTCATTGTAGTTTTGATTTGCATTTCTCTAATGATTAGTGATGCTGAGGATCCTTTCATTGTTTATTGGCAATCTGTATATCTTCTTTGGAGAAATGTCTATGTAAGTCTTCTGCCCACTTTTGGATTGGGTTGTTTGTTTTTTTGATACTGAGCTGCATGGGCTGCTTCTATATTTTGGAGATTAATCGTTTATCCATTGATTCATTTGCAAATATTTTCTCCCATTCTGAGAGTTGTCTTTTCATTTTGTTTATGGTTTCCTTTGCTGTGCAAAAGCTTTTAAGTTTCATTAGGTCCCATTTGTTTATATTTGTTTTTATTTCCCTTTCTCTAGGAGGTGGTTCAAAAAGGATCTTGCTGTGATTTATGTCATAGAGTGTGCTACCTATGTTCTCCTCTAAGAGTTTTATAGTGTCTGGCCTTACATTTAGGTCTTTAATCCATTTTGAGTTTAGTTCTGTGTATGGTGTTAGGAAGTGTTCTAATTTCATTCTTTTACATGTAGCTGTCCAGTTTTCCCAGCACCGCTTATTTCATTGTCTTAACTTTAGAAAAAGTCTAATAAAACTTTGAATTGAACTGATTTTGTAATATGGCAAAGCCCAGAACCAAACTATTTGTTTGGTTTTGAGCCATCTCTGTCCTAAGCCTCCAAGAGATAAGATATTCTTTTTCCATAGTCATAGAAAATACCTCTCTTTCAGGCTATTCCTTGAGCCAAGAATGTTGTAGGAATTTGAGTTGGTCAATCTCTTGAAAGCTATCTAGTGTCATTAGAAGTAGCTGCCCTGTGAAAAATAGTCTCCATTTGCCCACCCTGACCTACACTCCATTATTTTTTTCCTTGCTTTTTGCCCCAAAAGAGTGATCTCCATGTACTGCATCAACAAGGTGAAATTAACCTTCCAGCTTCAGGTTGAGTCCAGCCAATGGGATGCATGACGGGGAGAATCAGATTGAAAAAGATAAGGGGAAATTTATTTCCTGGTCCCCAGACTGCTAGGCAGTCTGCTGAGATATCTATGAGCTAGCAGTGGCTGGATTCTTTTACCAAAGTCCATAGTTCCTGTCGGAAAGCCTCATCATACAGCTACAGCTGCAACTACAGCTGTCTCTAGGTTCTGCTAACTGCTCCTTCCCCTTGCTCTTTCAGGCATAGGGGGCAGTAAGGGATCTTGCAGTTCAAATCCCTAAGCTGCTTCACCATCTTTTGTTGATTTCCCTTAGCCCTGCTCACAGTATTGTAAATAAACCCTTTGTTAAACTTTCCTCAAATACCCTATTTGATTGTACCATCTCTTTCCTGCTGAGACCCCAAGTAATACACACCCCAACCAATAGCTCTCAGATCCTAGGAGTCTTTATTCCATTCTAGGACATTAAATGACTCAGTCCACCAAATCCTTGCCTTATATATGCATTTTATTCCAGACTGACAGGGATGATAGCTTCATTAGCAGACTCTCAACTATGTGCCATGAGCTTCGGGATTCTCAAGCCTGAAATTGAGCTGCACTTCCATTGCTTTTCATTCTAATGGATTCAAGTAGCCTCATATTTCTCACATTTTCCTGAGATACACCTGCATATACTACAGGTACCAGTATCTGCACTAGTCAAGTTCTTGTTTACAAATGACAGCATGTAACACTGAATAACTTAAGCAAAAACAGTGATTTCTTGGAAGAAAATTAGCAGCTCACTGAATTAACAGGAGAGCTGGAAAATGATGTTCTAGATGCAATAAAAGGAGATACAATGTAATCAGAACACCACCACAGCTACCCCTGAGGTCAAAGCCATAGAATTCTCACTGCCATCCTTGATGACACCAAAGCCACTGGACTTGAACCCCTCTGCCTTTGGCTACTCAACTCTACTGCAGCTGTTCCAATAACCTCTAACTTCATGGCAGTTCTTTCTTTAGTCCATTGGCTTCAACATTTTCACATCAGCCACAGACCAACCCTGAAATTAGTGTCAGCATGTAGTTCGGCCTTTTTATCCTTCTTGGACTCAGAGCTCTGCCACCTCATCTTTGTCTGTTTCTCCCCCTATTATACATTCTAATATAAGACATTTTTCTCCCTTCCTCTGAAAATAAACTGAAATGTAGCTTGAGTAGAGATTCACAAGTCAGATGTTCATAAATCTATTATTCCTATATAATTTCTTAGACTTCTTTCTTAAATCCATTCAGTATTCAAATGTCAGGGCAAAGTCCTGTTTCCGTACAGAAGGCTTATCTAAATATTTGCATCACACAAGGCTTTCAACTTTTTCAGTAGTCTGGGACACTGTTATATCAAGTTGCCTTGATAGGAAAACTTGAATAAGTTCTTGGTTTTGCTATGTAAAATATGTTGAGGATATATCCTTTTGACTTCTTGGTTCCACAAAGAAATCCTTCAAAATGCCTCTCTTAAATATGTAAAAGTAAGGCAAGAGTTAATTGGAATCATTTTGGGGTATTTACTGAAACCCCCTCCTGAGACTCTTCGTTGTGGCAAAGACATTCCTGTGATTAGATGGCAACATTTGCATAGAGGTTAAGGAACTTTTGGATACCTAGGTGGTAGAGGCTTCAACAACTTCCATTCTGATATTCAACATTAAACCCTCTCTGATAGATTGGGATGATGTCAACATAAGTCCACCAAAGGCCTTCGAAAGGGGGCTCACAAAGTTGGAGCATAGACAGAATATCTAGGTTCAAGGCCAAGGTCTACTGTTTACAGGAAGAGAATGGATTCTAGGTGAGCTGGCCACTGATGTTGAAGTTCTTACTGATCCAACAGCCATTGTGAGCACTTTGAGAATAATACCTTTACATGAGAAGAAACCAAAAAGCTATAACAGTGGTAAGTTCTCTGGCAGCAGATAATAATGGGGAAGTCAGATTACTGTCCCTTGAAGAGTCACTGTGGCAGGTGCAGAAATCTGGACCAGCAATGTCTTCTACCAAAGCAACTTCAGATGCAATTAATTTGAATATCAAAAAAGTTAAAGAAGGATCTTCCTTTGTACCACTAAGCTGGTGAGGCAGATCGTCATAGTTAAATGGAATTTCTACCCACAAAAGATTCCTGTTAGGGCTTCCCTGGTGGCGCAGTGGTTGAGAGTCTGCCTGCCGATGCAGGGGACATGGGTTCGTGCCCCGGCCCGGGATGATCCCACATGCCGTGGAGTGGCTGGGCCCGTGAGCCATGGCCACTGAGCCTGCGCGTCCAGAGCCTGTGCTCTGCAACGGGAGAGGCCACAACAGTGAGAGGCCCGCATACCGAAAAAAAAGAAAAGAAAAAAAAGAGCCCTGTTATAATCTCTCCCTATTCTTTGTAGAGCCTTCTTTGTATGTCTCAGGAGGAGGTAGCTGGTATATATATGATGATTTGGACTAGTGAATCAGTAAGATCACCATTGTGCTGACACAAAGATGCACCAAAGTCCAAGCCTTGAAGAGCAAAGCTATGGTCTTTAGTACCTTTTCTATCTTCATTATGCCTGCCTACCTAAACCTATGGTATGGACATTATCTGATGCAAAGACTGAATTATCACTCATTCATTGAGCGTATTTAAAAATCTTACCAAGTAAAACCACATTGTTAAGTATATGAAGCACTAGACTGGGAATGAGCTGACCAAGCTGACTCCCAGACCTCATAAACATTTAATTACAAATATGAACAAACAAGTTACTCTCTTTAAACCCAGTCCTCATCTGTAAAATCCATAAAACGGAAAAAAGTAAGACTGCTCTTGACTACAACCCAGAGTTAAAATGAAGATCCAATGAGATAAAGTATGTGACACTGCATTGCAAATTGGATTAAACAATGCCTAAATGTGAGAGATGACTTAATTCATCTTCCAGTTTTAACTGGTAAATTTGGAATTGGCAAGTCCTCTTCTGAAACAACATTTCTCAGAGGAGTTCAGGGCCTCTCCATCATCAACTCCCCAAGGCTTTTAAAGAGAGGCTGAATCTCCACTGCCACATTCAGAGTATGAAAAGCCCATTTAGCTGTCATCCCCTGCTCTTGGCAAACTCTCAGGGAATGCCAGCAAAACGTCTGAAATTGGAACGGCAACCCACCAAGTACATCCAAATCTTTCATCAAACTGGGCCTAGTTTAGAAGCAATATTATATTAACATTACCCCCACTGTGGATTATTTCTAATGAAACCAATCTGCCAAGGTGAAATGAGAGTATGTGTCACAGAGAAGCATAATTGGATTGACCTGAAAACGGGCTTGAAAAGTAAATATCCTTTCAATTAAAGATGAGCAAAGAGATTCCAGAAAATATCAAGATTTCTGACTCCTTTAAATCTGTGGCCTGTCCCTTACACCAAAATATAATCAAATCTTTTAAAGTTTCTGAAAGGAATTAGAATAGAAATTTGTAATTCTGTTTATTGAGTCAGATCCTCCTGATGGCTAAACTCTCTTAATTGTAGCTTAGCAAACTTCAAAGGCAGAATCAGCTCTTTCAAGCTGACATGGCACCATCCAGTATGCAGAAGGTACCAAAACAGTCTTTAAGTTCAACCTCTGCATGGTCATCACTTCCTTCTTCTCTTTCATTGCTTCATCATCGTCTACCTCCCTTTGTAGCCATCTCCTGCTACACCTCAGAATTCTGTGGTCGTTCTATTTTCTGGACACCATAATGGGCTCTAGGAATATAGAGATGAGTAAGACATGAGCCTTGACGTTGAATACTCTGTTTTCACCCCAATCACTTTCTTAGTTCATTCTTTCACTCTCAGATCAAAGACCTCCTTTATGATGTTTACTTATTCATCCAGGAAGACTTAAAAATTCCTTCTTTATGATTTCACTGCTCTTTGAACATATGTCCACTGCACTCTCCCACCAAGTTCCTTTTGCTCCTAAATAATTTATGTACTTTTGATATCTCTGTGACCTTGCTCATGTGTCCCTTAAGCTTAGAGGGCCCTTCTACTCATGTCTTCCCATTGAAAATTTAACCTATCTTTAATGTTTTAGCTTAAAGATCACACACAAAAAATCACAAAATCACAGGCTAATAAGAATCTAGCCCTTCAAACCTACTAAAGTAACTTGCAACAATCACATCTAAAGGCAGAACTAAAACAAAAACCTAAACTCCTAATTCCAGGCCTCTTTCCACTGGCCCTGCTGCCTCACCTGTAAACAGGATGCTCAGATCATGTATGGATCAATGTGGAACACTTCTGAGAGTTAAAGAAGGTACTAGTAATAATTGCACCATTCATAATTACACCTAGACAAAAAGTGTGAATGAGGACATATGGTCAACCTGTGTAAATCGAATCCCCCTTAAACTATGGTCAAATTACATGGACCCTGTTCAACAAAGCGCTCAGCTAGATCTTTCTCCTAGTGACAGCTCATCAGATAATTAAGATGATTTGAGCCTTTAACAAGTGATTTTGCACTCTGGTTCCCTATTTTAAAACAATAGCAACAATAAACACACACACATGCAGTGTGACTTGTGTTCTTTCCTTAGTAATTGCACAGCTGTTCTCTACCAGGTATTTCTTGGATTCTAGAGTCAGACATACCTGAGAGAGCCACACAACTCCATCCTTTATTGTGTAGGCCTCGTAATGAAGACAAAATGAAGACAATGGGCCTTTCTATTGGGATTTTTGATTCATTCATTCAACAAATATTTGCTGAGTGCTTCCCAAGCATGAGATATTGTGCTGGATACTGGGGATACCGTGACCAGATCACTAATCTCCATTACAGTCTAGTCAGCTAGGAAGATATTAAGCCCAAATGAATATACTATCCCAAGCAAAGACGAGTGCTGTGATACTACACTACTACAAGAGAATCCGAACTACGTTGTGAAGTCATGAAATGCTTGAGGACATGATGTTTATCTTGATACCTTAAGAGTATGTGCAAGGTAACTAGGCAGAAGAAGAAAGGAAGTTTGTTCCAGGAACAGGGAATAGCATGTGAAAAAGCCTTGTGTCCATGTGGAACCTGGCCTAATCAAGAAACCCAAGAAGCGCCTGGGTGACAGGAGCAGGCACAGTGAGGGAGAAAATGGTGGCAGATGAGTTGGAGAGGGAAGCAGGGACCAGGACAAGAAATGACTCCATCGGCTGTGTTAAGTAAGGATCTCTGTTCCTTTTCAAAGAGCAATGGAGCGTTAAAATTTTTAAGTAGGTAGGTGACTGGTGGAAAAGATTGGTATCCACAATTAAATTTGCATTTGGAAAAGTCACTCTTATAGAATAAAGAGTGGATTACAAAGAGGGCCAGAACGCATGCAGGGAGAACAAACAGGAAGCTCTTACCTTGGTGAGAAGCAAGAGTGGTTTAGACCAGGATGAAGACAGACAAGGTGTGAGACGAAAAAAATAAAGAGTTGAAATGGACAGATTTAGTGATGGTAAAGCAAATCGAGGATAACGGCCCAAAATGACTGCTAAATTTCTGGCTGGATGGTGATGCCATTCACTGAAACAGAGAACACTAGAAAAAAAGTGGGTTTAGGGAAAGTTCATACATTATCCTGGGTATGAGGAGTCTGAGGTGGCCTTGCAACATGCAAGTGGTGATACTGAATAGAAATTTGGATATACAAGTGTGAGGCCTTCAGGGAAGATCTGGACTAGAGATTGAGTTTAAAGTCATCCTTGACTTGGTGGTAATGTCAGCCATGTACATCAATGGGATTCCTGAGATAAAATACAGAAAGGAAGAAAATAGAAGAGAAGGGGGTCTAACACCAAGCCTTGAGAAACGTTAATATTTAATGGAAGGTTAGGGGGAAATAACATTGCAAAGAGAAAGAAGACTTAGCCAAAGATGGAGGGAGCAATCCAAGCAGGTGTGGCATTTTGGAGTGATCATGAAGGAGGCAGGTATCAGTGGTATAAAATACTGCTGAGAGGTCAAGAACTAAAAGGTGGCCTTTAGATTAAGTGGCATGAAAGTCATGAGTGATCTTAGTGAGCGACTTTGGAGGAGTGGAAGGCAGAAGCCAGATGGGGGTGGAGAGGAAATGGAGGCCCCACGTGTAGACAGGTCTTCTGAGAATTGGCTCTGAAGATTGGAAAGGATTAGAAGACTGTTTGGAAGAAAAATAGTTAGAAGCAGCTATAAGAGGGTACAGGTATGATGTAGGGGAATTTTTTTTCACAGACTGAAGAGAGTGAAGAGTGTTTAAATATTTATGGAAAGATCCAGTTGAGGGGAGTCATTGATAATGTAAGGTCCCTGTGACGACAGAAAAATGTAGAAACTAGAGCACAAGGAAGGAGAGGTTGATCTTAGGAGGAGAGACCTGTCAGCCCCCCAATAATGTAACAGGAGGTAAAGATGGGTTTTGCTATAGGGACAGGTATACACTTGCTAGTCTGCGTTTGAAGAACTTCTGGTCTGATGGCTTCAATTCCCTCAGCAAGAAAGAGGAGATGTCAGCTGCTCACAGCAAGGGGACATGAACCATGATCAGATGTCGGGTCAGAGTGACGGTTGTTACTGTGGAGGGTGGTGAGACAGCTGATGGGCCATATGAGTGTGATCATGGACTTATTGTGATACCACTGTGTCCTATTGTGTGGCTTTCTCCAGTATCACCACGCTATTCAGATAAAAATCTAGAAAAGCAGAAAATAAGGTTAGGATTTTGCCATATTAATGTAAGAACGAGATAGGCGGACAAGCAAGTGGCAAGTAGAGACGAGCAGGTCTGAGGACTGACACCAAAGCTCTCTCTTTACAAGTAGGTGTTATAGGCTATGGAATGGCCCTTTCCCTGGCATCCCAGAGTTGCAACTGAGGCCAAAAGCTGAGGGCCGAGTTGCCACGTACAAGCCACATTCTAAAGGGAGCCTCCAACGTTGGCTGCCTACAATTAAAGCCTGTGCCCACTCCCTTTCCCTTGCTTCTACCACCAGGATTTACTAAGATGTAGAACAGGCCTTCTGACCACAGAACTTCACTCCAAAACCCCCATCACTACCATCAACTGTACACAAGCAACTCCAAACACCTCATCATCATTTTAAAAAAGAAAAGAAAAAAAAAAAAGACTAAACAGGAGAGGTATAGGCTTTCTGGAGGATGCAGGAGTGGTCAGAAAGATATGGTCTTTGCTCAAGACCCTAAAGGAAAGGAAAAAGGGAAAGTGTCACTATGTGTTTCTTGCCCTGCGTGTTATCTCCGCCTTACACATCAGTTATTTTCACCTCACAGGTGACCTGTGACATGTAGTTACCATGAGTTCACATGGAGAAAGTGTTGTCTAAGGAACTGTGGTTTTCGCCGAACAGCTCCGTCCATTGTTTTTTTTTCCATCTCTGTGCTGGCATCCCTCTCTCATGCTTCTCAATCAATAACTGGGCTTTCTCACTTCCCAAACTCAACAAGTGGAGGAGAGATAAGGGCCTAGGGTGGAAAAGCCTGGCCAGATTCTCTCTGACCGCTGCTTTTCTGCTACAGCTCACATTTGCCCAGACTAATCAGGCGACAGACACTCCTCCCACCTCACCCTTGCCAACGTCCTGGGACAGAAGGCAAGGCTTGTCTCCTCTCTGTCCTCAGGGAATCGAGCCTTCACTTCAAGGGCACAGCACCTTAGTCCTTGGAGACACAGAAAGTGTTACCATGGGAAGGCTCAGGCTAAATATTTTCTGACTGCAAGTGCGTCACCCTGCCCCTGAAATCTGGGAGACATGGCACCTCTCCCAGGCTCAGAAAAGAGCAAGGGATTCCTGCCAACGTTTCAGTCCCACTGGAGCAATGAGATCTTACCTTAGTGCAAATCCATTCCTGAGCTCCAAAGCAGTGACTTCCTCTCCCTTTTCCAAAACCAACACTTGACTGTTTGATGAGTCATTGGTTCCCTGACATTTGTAGAATACGCTTGAAATGCTCCCAGAGGGAGGAAAATTATACTGTAATCAAACCACACGCTCTCTCTCCTTTGCCCTCTCCAGCCTCTACAAGTGAGGAACCCACAAGCTTAACAGTGGAGGACTCTGGAATTATGTCCCTTTCTCATCTAATTCAGCAGAATGAGCTGGTTTGTGGGTTTTCAAAAAAGAAATAAACTAGGCCTCCCCAGCCTCACACAGGATCAGGACACTTGAATTTATCCTTGTAACTGAGAAAGCTCGGAAGGGATAAGACAGGAGCAGCTGTGAGGTGAATATTGGTTATGTATTTGTTCTTTGCAGCACTTAAGAGGTGCTGGTAGCCAGCTTAGAGTCTGTCAAAGACCAGCAGATATTAACAAGGGAGCCAGGCACTGGGAGGGAGCTAGTGAGGAGAGTGTGGGGATGAGGTGGGCAGATAGGTTTGTGACCAGGTGGGACATAAAGGAGATGAATTAATGGAGGTGCTTGTGTGGCAAAAAGAAGTTGAAGCAAGACCTTTGAAACAACGAGGCTGATGATGGGAGGGGTGGGAGGGGTATGTGTGGCTAAGATTGTTTTCTAGGTTGTGAATGGGTTCATAGCCCTTAATCTGCAGAAGGAAGAAATGACCAGCTCTTGTGCAAGTCAGCATTCTGTCAATTACGTGCCAAATTCAAGCCCAAACTAACTGAAGCACAAAAGACATTTGCTGGCCCATGTTACTGAAAAGCTTGGTTGAAGTGTCTACCTCCATGCTTGGCTGAGGCAGGGGACCCAATCTGTCTCTCTTTACCTTGTTCTGAGTCCACTGTAATACATTATACCTGGAATAATCTTCCCTCCTGGAAGAAAGAAGAATATCATGGTCCAGCTTTACATCCTCCTGGGGTCCAGTCTAGTGGGAAGAAGCATCTCCTTTCGGGACATTCCAGCCAAAGTCCCACTGTATCTTGTTGGTCCTGATGAGGTCACATGCCATTCAGAGTCACTCACTACACCCAGGGAAAGGCAAGTCTATAATTGGTCAGATCTGAGTAACCTGCCTGTAAAACTGGGGTGGATCTATATCACTCAGATTGCATGAACTCAGAGAAGGGTAAAGAAAGGTGACTTTTTTTTTTTTTTTGGCTGAGCCGTGTGGCATGCGGGACCTTAGTTCCCCAACCAGGGATCAAACCATTGCCCCCTGCAGTGGAAGCTCAGAGTCTTAACCACTGGACCACCAAGGAAGTCCTGAAAGGTGATTTCTTAGAAGGAAATTGGAGTGCTACTACCAAAAGAGGGGTGCAGTGGATCCCAGCAGCCAAACACACTGCAAATGTCCTTCACAGTTGACTGAGACTTCGTGATAATCTCTATATTCTGATGGCTTCAAAGAAGATCAACAAAACTAAATTAAGTCTGATTTATGTAACAGTGTGGATTTTTCTGCAATAAACATTGCTAACCTTCATGCCAGGTTTATCTGAATCATCTTATATTATTCTCACAATGATTCTATGAAGTCCGTGCTTTATTACCATATTTTACAGACAGGAAAGTGAGACTCAGTGAAGTTACGTGACTTTTGCAAGGTGTCATTGCTAATCAGTGCGTGAGTCAATAGTCACAGCCAGGCAGACTTAAGCCAGAGAGGCTGCTTGAAAGTTTTAAAGTATCATAAAATCTGGCAGAGATTTTTCACTTTAGAGATGATTAAGAAAAAAAAAAATCACTGATGGACAAACTGTCTTGCCCATAGTCAGCTAGGGAAGATGCTTATAAGAATTTATATAATTTTAAATCACATACCAGAGCTGTGGTGCCTAGCTCACTTCTAAGAAGGCCTTAAATTTATTTTCTTTTGAAGTTAAATGAAAGCAAAGTTAAATGATTGCAGAGGAAAATGTCACTGAGGTCTAGAATTCAGCCCATCTTGCTGGGTTATTCAAGTCTCTTCAAACAGCCAACCAGGGAAGGAGAAAGGCCAGAAGAGTAGAGATCAAGGGGAAGTGTGAAGAGAGACGGGTTTAGAAATGCCCAGCCATTGGCAATGGCCCTGGGCAGCATAAACCCAAAAGCCACTTATGTTAGTTTTGGTTAAGTAAGGTAATTTGATGTTCGTTCCCTCCCTACGAGAATCATTTAAAACTCCTTGTTCTTACATTCATCTAGTCCTCTGACATTATCAAGTTCTTGGTAGATGCTAGGAATACACCAATGCATAACAGAGATTATGGGCCAAATATTTTATAACCCAGCCAGAGAGGAACCAGTGGCAATCAACTAGCTAAAGAATATAGAGATAAATGTTATCTCTTACTTGGTTAGACAGCAGTGGGAGTACAAAGATGGGAGTAAATCATCTTGACTTTGGAACAAACTCTTGGTGAAGGGCACAAGAAGAATTCTACATTTGAACTGAGTAGACAGACTTAGACATTAGGAGTGGAGTGGGAGGGAAAGTTGAGAAACTCAACATTACAAGACTCTAATCATTGTATTCATCCAGAGACCATCCAACGCACTCTCATTTTGCACGTGAGAAAATTGAGGAACACACTGAGCAAGGTTCCTCCAAAAATTATTGACAGTGTAAGGCTAGAACCCTGATTTTCAAATTCATGATTTTACCTGGAGCTCGTCTTGCTGCTTTAGTCCAATACTACTCAATTAGTATGCTCTGAGTATCTACTGAGGTTCAAACATGGTGCTGAGACCTGACGGTGGAAGTGTCGACTTAGAAGCGATATCATATGATATTTGTCTTTCTCTGTCTGGCTTACTTCACTTTGTATGATAATCTCTAGGTCCATCCATGTTGCTGCAAATGGCATTATTTCATTCTTTTTTATGGCTGAGTAATATTCTATTGTATATATACCACACACACAAAAAAGAACTTATTTACAAAACAGAAATAGACCCACAGACATAGAAAACAAACTTATGGTTACCAAAGGGGAAGGTTCAGGGGGGGAGGGATAAATTAGGAGGATGGGATTAAAATAAACACACTATTATATATAAAATAGATAACCAACAAAGACCTACCATATAGCACAGGAAATTAAACTCACTATTTTGTAATAACCTATAAGGGAAAAGAATGTGAAAAAGAATATATATATATATGTATATATATATATATATATATATGTATACCTGAATCACTGTGCTGTATACTTGAAACTAACAGGACATTGTAAACCAACTATACTTCAATTTTTTTAAAAAAGAACTTAAAAGTGTTGACTAAACCACAGTCTATGTTCCTGAGGAGCTTTAGAGTAGAGGCTACCCCAGAAAAAGATCAGTAAATATAGCTACCAGGGGGTGAAGAGACCCTGAGAAGGGAGTAGCAGCCAGCTACCTCTAGAGGAGGTGCTCCATTGAAAATTAGCCTGGGAAAGAAGAGACATAAGGATACTCCATGGAGAGATCAAAGACACACCTTCATCGCTGGAAATTCTGTTCTATGTCTTCTGTTTACTCCTGCATCTCCACTCTCCACTATTCTTCCTATTTGGTTCAACAGGAGCTGTGAACTTATCAACTGGCTCCCTTATCCTCCAGTGTTCAGTAGGGTCTGACCAATGGGAGGCACCAGCAGGAGAGATACAGACTCACTGCGTTTATCCCTTGGGTCTCTCCCTTCCAGACAATGGTTTGGCATGGCTGCATCCCTCTTCTGAAGGTCACAGCTACCACTCGAGGACCATCTCTACAACCACAGCTCTTTCTCCAGGTTCCAATAACCTCTTCTTTCCTTGGCTCGTCAGACCAAAAGGCAGTAATTCCCCTTTGCTACCACAAGAGAGCTTCACTACCTCTAGCTCATTTGCCTCAACGCTTGCAAACTGTGCCTTCATTTAACTCTCTTCCAACACCAGCTATGAACGTGCCTTCTGTTTCCTACCAGACGAATAACAGAAACGAGTCAGCCCCTCCTCCTCCCCAGGGAGAAATCTCAAAAGAAGACCTCAAGAAGACAAGAAGAGAAAGAAAAAAATGCAAACCTGGAGGTGACTTTCTTCAGTTAAACAAAATGCTGGCTTCCCATTTAGAAGTCAGCAATGGTTTATTTTGACATGTGGAACCTAGTATGACAGCTCAGGTATCATAAAATAAAAACAGTCCTGAATCTTCCTCATACATTCTTGACCACAAAGGTCTTACTGGTCACCCCAAGTAGAAATCCACCTTGGGTGAGACAGGAAGGAGTGTTACCGCCCCATCACTTATGGAAACCAAGACCTAAACTAAACTAACCCAAGTCCAGCTCAGCTTGTGGAAGGATGGGTTAGTTGGAACAGAAGCAAGGATTTTCCTGTCAACACATTCTCAAACATAGTTTTTGATAATATTTTAAAGGTAATGTATTATAACCAACAAGGATCTACTGTAGAGCACAGGGAACTGTACTCAATATCCTATGATAATCTATAGGGAAAAGATTCAGAAAAAGAATATATATATATATATATATATATATATATATATATATGAATCACTTTACTGTATACCTGAAATTAACACAACATTGTAAACCAACTATACTTCAATAAAAAATTTAATAAATTAAGATAATGTATTGATGTAATTATTGGTAAAGACAACAGAAGAAGCAGTGTAAAAGCAAGATGTGGAGACATACAGAAAATGTAATGGAAGGGAGCATCTTTTTCATGAGAGATTTTACTTGATACCAAAGTATAGGCCACTGTCCCCCACCTGGCCACACTCCAGGCTCCGGTCCTCAGGAAGCTTTGCTTTTTGGTACTCTGGAGAAAATGCCATGAAGATTCCATCTGCTTCCTGCTCCTCCAGACGCTGCAACTCTTTGGAGTTCTCCCCAAAGTCACTCTTGTTTGGCCTGTCTCAGGTCCAATACATGAATGAAAGGCACATCTTATATTAAGGAATCCCAAGTATTACCCACCCATGGAGCATCCCCATTCACGGGCCTATGACAGCTGCCTTTTCATTAGTATCATTGTTAATAAATATTGCTCAGGAACAAAATACTGTTGAATTCAGGAGGGTTCATTTTACCCTCAAATACTTGGACTTTTGTCACAATGAGTGTGGATGCCACGTACACGTGTTGTCAGAGACGAACTGACATTTTTATATTCAGATCCTGTAAAACTATTTACATCTCTCTGGATAAGACTTCTGACTTGTAAATGAAGAGAAAAGTATTCTTTCCCTAGATTTAGAGCAACAGAACTCCTTATTATGTCAGCAGATGTATGTGATGTGGATTTGTACAAGCCACAGAGAGCTGTTTACTGTGACCTTGACAGAACTGAGCTTATTTTGCACTTTTACTAAAAGTGTAAAAAAGAAAAGAGATCAGACTCCACCTCTGATCTCACGCCCCACTCCCAGTTTAAAATGCTTTCCTACCAGGAAAACAAATGTTTTCCTTCTGGTGTTAAATAAAGGATAGAACTCAAACCAGCCTTCCTTCAACAGTCCCCCACTCCCCCCCCAAAAAAAATCCCAGGCTTCTATGAAACCGAGTGCTCAGCCAAATTCCTACTGAGAACTGACAGCTTAACTCTCTTACATCCAGTAGAGCTGGAGGAAAGGAGAAAGAGCCTTGGGTCACGATGGAGAACTCTGGATTAGACCTTGTACAGCTGTGACTCGGGATCCCGGCTCTGCCACACATGTACCATCTTCAGCAAGTTCCTTAACCTCCTTAAGCTTTAGCTTCCACATCTATAAAATGGGCCCACTAATACACTTAACTGATGGGCTTTTGGGTGACCGATTTGTCCCAGCGTGCCTGCGGCTGTTCCAAATGTTAGAGCTAAAAGTCCTGTGTCCCAGGAACACCATCATTCCCAGGACAGTAGATCATGTTATTTTTGTAAGGATTAAATACAATAACTCCTGTGAAGTGCTGCACGCAGTGTCTGAAACACGGTACGTTTTCAATATGTTAATATGATTAGTATAGATCCCCATTGTCACGCCTCTGGGTTCTTCTTTTTTTTTTCCCATGGAGATACTAAATATTCATTGAACTAGGCATAATGCTAGGTGTTGCACATTCATTATGTGGATGAAGAATATCACCTGCCATATCAGTAGAAAAAGGATGTTGCAGCCATCAAGCCAGCAGTCGCTGTGGCAGCCCCCAACTGTGCACTGTGAGGAAATCTGGGATGAAAAAAACCAAAACAAAACAGGATACCAGTCTTAGACTTAGATAGTTAAGGTGCATATCAAAGGAATGATTTCAATGAGCCAGACTCTTGAATCTTCCCATACATAGAAAAGCACTAAATTCCTTAACTTGAGATGCCTGGTTTTCTTTAATGAACAGAGATCTGTGACGTTCCCACTACCTGGTTTTTTGTTGCAAAATCTCCTCTATATCCTGGCTCCTCCTGCCTCTTCGGAGCAGTCCCCCAGAGGGATCTGAGAGGCTGGCCTCTTGTCTTCAGTCCTCAGAAAATCTGCCGAATAACACATAATTCTCAGTGTTGAGGTTGTGCTTTTTTTTTCAGTCCACAATTATCTCTAATTTTCTTAAATATCCAAAGAGGTACCTATGAGCATTCTTATTTTACACATGAGCTGGCCACAGGTGAGAAACATGACCAAGAACTAGTACATGACAGAGTCCATGCTTGAACCTACATCTGATTTCAAAGCCCCAGGGTTTTTCCTCATGTTGCAGATTCAAGCTGTTTATGTGAAAGGGCACAGCAGAGGGATGGGGGTCATTTGACCAGGTGGGCAACTGAGTTTTACCAAAGTGGAAGAACAGGACAAAAACTGTAGGTCTCTGGCTGGGGTGTTATCATAGCCCAGAGTGAATCCTATCAACACACAGAAGAAACACAGTTCTCATTTCAGGAGATGTGGGCCTCTGGATTACTATTTTATCTTCATCTCATCCTAGAGTTTTTCATCCACAATGACATTATCTCAGAGGGTTGAAGAGAGAGGAAGCCCCATCAGTCACTCTCATCTATCGCTTAATGGTAATCAAATCTATATGAGGCACTAGGCAAATGTCTCTGAATGTAATGATGAACAAGACAAGATCCCCTACTTTTGAGGTAGAGGAGATAAATATATTAAAGTACAACACTGGTTGGAGTTACTACTGAAATGGCAAACAAAGCCCTAAGGGAGAAAGAGATAAAAGATTATTAAGATTTTTAAATCAGGTAAGGAAAATGACAATGCATTTTCTGTGACAAAGTAGATAATAGAAATGTAAAGTAATGTAAACAAGGGATATTGTGACCAGCTCATCATGGTTTGCCCAAGGCTTTCAGGTTTTAGCACTAAGTCTGTCAGTCCAAGGCATCTGGTCACCCAGATCACTAGCTCAGAGTCTGGCATATCGTAGGTGCATAATAAATGCTAATTTCCACATCAAGGTAGAGTGATTCTTCCTTTCTGTTCTCACTGAATGTATGTTGCATTGTAACTATATTTTAACATATATATGATCCACTATACTGTAAGACTTTTAAAGTTAAAACTATTTCTCATGCGTTTTTGTATAAAGAACACTGCCAAGGGTCTCAAATGTTCAGCTGGACATTAATCAGCACCTGAGCTTCCACTGAAAGGCAGGAAAAGAACCACCTGAAGGAATTAGAGGGAACAGAGTCCAGGGGGAATTAGAGGGAACAGGGATTGGAGTTTTGCCTGTTCCCAGGAACCAGAGTGCAAAATTTCATAGGACAGGGACACAATTTCCACTTTCATATTCCAGCCAAAACTGGACATCCCTGCCAGGAATGGGGACAAGAGGGATCAAGGACATGTGCTTCCTAGAAGTGCAGCCCAAACAGGAACCACTGCCACTCTTGGCTGAGCCTCTAGCAGTGTTCTGTTTACCCCAGCCTACAAACTCAAACAGCTAAATCTTGTTCCTCACCATCCCATACAATCCCTCTCCTCCTGGGAGAATTCCCGTTGCCTTTACCACTTCCCACCCACAGGGCAGCCCCGGCCTGACTGGGCAAAGAGATAGGGAGAGACAGCTGAAGTCAGAGGAACACAAACAGGAGGGGTCAAGACCTCATCCACAGCCACCCTCTTCCCAGCCACCGCAAGGAATAATGGGCACTGGAATCTGGGGCAAACCCGATTGACACCAAACACTGCTTTTGCTTAGATTTTTTTTTTAAGTCAACACTCCTAAAAACAATTCAGAATGTTTTTACCCTTGAGAAACTATGTGGCTGCTTTCCTGGTTTACTCTATTTACAGTGAGCTCGTGTTAGAGAGTCACTTTCTGAATCCATCCACTAGAACAGGACCACCATGCTAGCAAGCAGTTGGCAACGTGCTCAATGAAAGCATGAATGGACCAAGGTCTCAATAAAAAATAAAAAAACAAAAAAACACCCCAACTTAAAATAGTCTTCCAGACCTCATTTTAATAGAGTTCCTGTCCATTCAGAGACTTTCACGAATAACCCCACAATTAATGACATGTGTTTATTGGCAAAACCACTCACTTGAAATATACAGTGGTTGGTATGGAGTTTATTTATGAGAAAGAAAGACTTGACCTAAGGATTAAAAATAGAGTAACAGTACTCAACTAAATTTGCAGCTGCTTTCCCCAAAAGCCTCAGGTATAACCTATTTTTAGAAGAGTTCAATCTGAGGTGATGTGCAAATCTAGCTAAGCAAGGAGTTTGCAAATATTTTTAAAAAGTAGAATTAACACTTCTGTCTTGTAAGGCTACTTTTGGGAGTGTTAGTGCAGAATTACTGCACCTAATAGGTGTACCCTCTCATATCAGATGTATTTTATGTGGAATTACATTTAGAGCATACTATGTAATTATTGCATATCCATGCCAATACACTGAAATCTTAAATTGAATGTTGTCATACCTTGGCTTGAGACTTCTCAATTATTTTCCTTTGCACTTAGAATAGAATCCTCAGCAGGGCCCATAAGAATCTGCTGACCTATTCCCAACCAGCCCCACCTTTGTGTTTGGGCACACCTATTTTCTTTCAGACCCTCACGCATCCCAAGACTTTTCCCCACCCCTAGTCCTTGGCCCTGTTCTCCCTTCTCATCCTTGTTCTTGAGGCCATTTCTTCTCATCCCTCAAGCGTGGGCTGTAGTGTCATCGAAGGCTCTTCTCTTTCCACCCCCTTCGTCCCTCAGCACCTGTTATTCTCTCACATCACAACTAAACCCTGGGGTTTTTTAAGGGGTCTCGTTCTCCCACTAAAGTGCAAGTTCTGCGACAGCAGGAACCATGTTTCTCTTATTTAGTTTTAACCTCAACAGCAAGTATAGGTACTGCCATGCAGTAGATGGTCAATCAATCATTACTGAATATTAAATAAATGATGAGTGATATCCCAATTCATTTCTACCATACTTTTGTTACCAAACGAGGTTTGTTTTGCCTGACTTGCAGCAGACCAAAACACTGAGACACTTGAGTTTTGCAGCAGAGAGAGGATTTATTTGAAAGGCAGCCAAGTGAGGAGGCATCTCAGATCCGCCTCCCAGAAGGCAAGGAGCTCGGGGTATTTATGTGATTAAAAAATAAAGAAGCAGGGAGGTCTGAGTCTTGGGGAGCACAAGGATTGTAGGGAAAGGTGACTGGAAAAAGGTGCAGTAGTCAATCATCATTCTGTGCAGGGGTAACTAAGCCACAGGCCTCTGCACATTAAAAAATGGAGGCGCTTAGCACGATTTGAAGGTGGAGTTTTTGGCCCTGTGATGTCACAAGGTCACCGAGAGTGGACACTTGCGCGTGCCCAGTTGGAGGGTTGGTGGTCCTATCCAGTCTTAACCAGCTCAGCTCAAACTAGACAAAGCTGACTCCAAGTTCCTGGAAAACAACTTGGGCAAGCATCTTATTGTTTAGGCTACATGCCACTTGGAGGACACGTAAGTATTTTTGATTCATGAAGGCAGGTGAAATGAATTTGACTAATGATTGCCCACGCTTTCACTTCCACACTACCTACCCCAAACTACAAACCCCAATTCAAGCCTTCTCCATTCCCAACTTCATGCTTCCCCTTTCCATAAAATCTTCCCTGAGCTCCTCACTTTTCAATATTTATAGACAAAGCATATGAAGTGCCAGAGACATGCCTGGACTGTAGCAGCTGCTGGATAAATACAGATGTCAACAGTATTACCATGTTCACTTCTTCCAGAGTATTCCCATATCTGTGTTTCCCAAACATCGGTTTTTCTCATACCACCTTCATGTTTTTTCACATATCCCCACTACCATCTGTCTTACTTTTGTTATTATGTATTTTTTATTTAACACAATGTCTTCCCTCTTTTCTTTTTAATAAAATTATTTATATATTTATTTTTGGCTGTGTTGGATCTTTGTTGCTGTGCACGGGCTTTTCTCTAGCTGCAGCAAGCAGGGGCTACTCTTTGTTGCCGTGCGCAGGCTTCTCATTGTGGTGGCTTCTCTTGTTGAGGAGCATGGACTCTAGGCACACGGGCTTCAGTAGTTGTGGCTCACGGGCTCAGTTGTGGCACGTGGGCTCAGTAGTTGTGGCACGTGGGCTCAGTAGTTGTGGCACGCAGGCTCAGTAGTTGTGGCTCGCAGGCTCAGTAGTTGTGGCACACGGGCTTAGTTGCTCCGCGGCATGTGGGATCTTCCCAGACCAGGGCTCCAACCCGTGTCCCCTTCATTGGCAGGCAGATTCTCAACCACTGTGCCACCAGGGATTTACTTTACTTTACTTTTATGCAGATTTACTTTTAAAGGTGAATTTATAGAAATTAAAAACCCATTTCACTGACCATAAAAGGTGGTTACTGTAAAAATTAACATGATGAAAAAAATGCTGCTTTTTTTTTTAATGGGAGATTACTAACTGTTAGAGACATGGCAATACTAAGATGCACCTTTCTCCCTGACACATCAGAAGGACTGAAAATCTCTGAATGATTCCTCGCTTTGTGCTTCATTATTACTTAAAGCCACAACTGGGTCCATCAGAAATCACCCCACCTATCATTCAGACCCTTCTGTCATATTGCATGATTACTAACACTTTTCACTTGGCATTTATTATTCTCAACTTTGATTGGTTAATTACACATTTACGTCTATATTTCATCCCAGTGTCTTATTTCTCTTTATATCCTCCCTGGTTCTTACGTTGATACTTATACAGAATATAGCCTTAATATAGTCTCTGTTGAGTCTAATAAGAGCTTTGAAACAACTTGATCAAAAGAACCCGTTCCTCCAAACTTCAAAATATTTTTGAGATAGATAGGTGAGACAGGATATTCAGGAGTTCTTCTGGTTCCTCTTTTCCTCTGCCCTTCTGATTTCCCATAGATATGTACCTCATCTATCTCATCCAGGCCACCACAGTTGAATATTAAGGATGTCCCTTTTTCTATGTGAACTACATCCAACTAGGAAGAGTGCCCAATACAAGAAATGTATACATTTTATGCATGAAATATACCAGAAGCAAACACTCTAATTTATGTGAAATAAAGACCAAATAAAACCAGAAGAAAACTGAATGTGTGATTTATTATATTTAAGATTGGTCTATAAGGCTTAAATATGTCTGTCATAATTAACAGTAAGTGAATGCAACTTTACAAAATCAGTATTTCAATACAGTACAGGACTAAATGTGGCAACTGTGCATTGAAAAATTGATATTTCCTCAATGCAAATATCAAATGTGCAGCACCATTTAGAAGCTTCCACTAAAAATGCAAGCTGCAGTAATTATTACAAGCTCTACTCAGAACACAAGACTACCTATATCAAGCGTTAGGGGAAAACAGTGGAGTCATTCAGGCGTAATATGTCAGATTTGGTACAGGATTAAAATACTAACATTTTTTTAATGTCCTGGTTTCAAATTAATAAATACAAAAATAATATAAAAATATACACCAGTTGATAAGACTGCACCGCAGAGGATCAGAAGGTTAAATCTCGCTTTCATATGTATGCAGGTATGTCTTTAGTGTCAGAATTTCTGAATAGCTACGGCTGGTCTTGCGGAAGAAATCCAGACTAGTAAGATGTTCAATGTCCCGCACCCGAGCCGTGTGCATCTTTATAAGCTCTTCTACCCATTTCGACTCATCCTCTGAGCTCTGCAACAGAAAGGGAGTACAGAGTCAGAATTTTCCAAAGGAGTTTCTCTACACGGTCCATTTGCTCCAAGTCCACAAATGACCTCTACATACTCTTGCACCCAAAGCCAAGGCGTGTTATTCCTTCCTGGCCTCCCCGCCTCTCTCCCACAGTGCTGCTGGCAATGGGCCACAAATACTGGTCCTTGGCTGTGAACGTTTTCAACAGCAATTAGCTGTACCAAATAAACCAGATGTGTGGTGCGAAACAGCTTTTGATGCAATATGTTCTCCTAACATAAATCAAAATTGGGAAAACCAAAGGCCCTGGAGAATTCAGTGATGCGTTTCTTTCCCCTGCTGTCAAATTGCAAAGAGAAGTACAGAGCATGAGGAATTAGGAATGCTTCTCTGCCTCCCAAGGAAAGGAAAGAGCTTGTGCCCAATGCACAAAATGATGTGTGTGCATTTCTAGTCCTTCAGAAGAATGTGCTAGATCAACGACATCATCTATTAGATGGCAGTGAATTGATATTTGAATGAGTTCGACTCTAAGCAGCTCAGTTGATACACATGGCACTTTGGGGCCCAAGAGGCCTGAGTCGGAATCGCAACTCTTCCACTTCCTGGCTGTGAGACCTTGCTGAAGCTGCTTGACCTCTCTAGGCCTCAGTCTCTTCATTGGTTCATAAGAATAATAATGCTTACTTCAGCTCCCTGGGAAGGAGGAAGGAGAGGAAGGAAGAAGGGGAAAAAAAAGAGTAAAGTAAGGAAACAACATCATGAGTTTTCCCATGATGGGAAGGAAGGAAATCTCTTTCCGTCTTAACTAATTGCCAAAAATTGCCTCACTGGCACAAATTCGAGATGAAAGACAGTTAAATGCCCCACACTAAACAATTTATTTCACATCTAAGTAGAAACAAAAAGGCAGTGCAGATAAAGCAGTCCTTTACATTTAAAAAATATCTTCTTTCACTTTTGAGGGAACTTGAAAGAAGGAACGAGATCTGAGAACCTTGAGAATATGGAGAAATGTCTACCTTCGTCAGTAGACATGGGGCAGGAGGGTCCTTGCCAATAATTTTATTCCCAAATGCCCCCGGAATTGCAATGGCTTCCAAAAGTCTTTCTACAAGTCAAAGGGTAGCTGTGCGTCCCAGGGCTGAGACTGTTCAGGCATGCCCTCACCCAAGTCTTTGACTGCAAGTGGACTCAGTGAACTACCCACCAAAGCCCAAGAACCTGCACTGGGTTTTCTCAGAAAGCTCCAACCCACACGGACCTGGACAGGGAGCTCCAGCAGCTTGTGCCAGTGCTAAATATGTACAGGAGGGTGTTGGTTCAGGAAACTGATGCCTGGCCATCCCAGGCAAAATGAAGAAACAGGAAGAAATTGCTTTGCAGGCTGGGGGAAATAAGGATTTTAACCCTCCACGCCCCACCCTCCTAACCCAAGCTAACCAAGATCTCTGCGAGTCATAGGAAAGAACAGGCCTAAATATAACTCTACCCACAACGGTACTGACCAATCCTCAGTGTGACCATATAATTAACGAAGTAGGAGGTCTCCAAATGGGTCGGGACCCCCTCAGAGTAAGCAGAGTAAGCATGAAGTGATATTTTCGGGAGAATTTTCATATGCAACTCATTTATTTGATTTTTCAATGGTCAGTAAGTCTAATGTTTCCTTTGTAAATGCAGTCATTTGAATGTGTGGAGAAGAAGTGAAAAGGTTTTTCCTAATTTAAATAATGGCTAGCTGGGATTCTACGAATTTGGGGGGAAATCTGTCTTTTGTTATTTCTTTCCTTGGGAAGTGATTTGCCAATTTCATTTGAGAGGCATTCTCCTCTGGTTCTCACAGGCTAAAATCTGGCCTCCAATTAGTCAAAATACTGGGCTATGTTACACATGAAGAAAATGACTTCTGCCTCTTGCTAGCTAGCAATCCACAGAAGTATTTGCTGCAGGAGACTCTAGTACAAAATGCAAAACTAATAAAAGTCGAATAAAAGTTCATGTGCACCAAGCGAGGAAAAGGAAAACTTTAAAAATAAATTTAAAAAATAAATAACTTTACACATTAATGCAAACGAAAGCACAGTCCAGGAACTTGCTTAGTGTTTTTCTTGCTATGGACATTTATCCTTCACCTGCCTTTTCTCCCTGACTTCCTCCCAAGTGAGTTTGTGAATTCAAGTCCCAGAAGTCTTAAGGTGGACTTTAAGGCAAGGACAGGTGTCTATGTAGGCAGGGGGTTCTTCAATAAGAGACATGCTGGCCTTGAACTCTATAAGAAATACCTCTAAGCTCTGTGCAGAGAGGAAGATGTATGAGGACGTCAGTGGATTTCATTTGTCAGATGTAACAACGGGGCGAATAAAGAACTGCCTCTGAGCTGAGTTCAGAACAACCTTTTTCAAACTCCTGCATCACCAAATTCCCCTAATGACAGGGAAACGTGAACATACATCCCCCAGGAATTGAGGTGTCTCTTAAATGGCCTACTTTAAGTCTGAAATGTCTTTGTAGTCTCTGCCTTATCTTAAACATGTATGGCATTTTGAATTTAACTCCATAAAATATGTTTACTTTTTTGCAAAAATTTTACCTCCCCACAACAAGATTTTAGTAAAACTGAAGTTCAAAAAAGTACATCATGCTATCCAGAGACATTACATCCCTCTGGTACACCATTACCTAGTCTCGCGGGCTGCAAACAATCAGCATTGAGAAAGTCAAGCCAATAAATTGAGGACAGCTCCTCTCTCACTTGAAGTTCCCTTACTTCTCCACCTCCCATCCAATTATTTCTAAGATCTTATTTATCCTTCCAGTACAGTATTGCTGCCTTCCACCTTCCTTTAGAAATTTCCAAGACCACATCCAGTTCAAATTCTGTTCCCTTAATCCTGGGAATCTTGCCAAAAACCTTTGAGGACCGTGCTTGGTCCCCTCCAATTCAAATTTATCTCCCCATAACACAGTCTACAATGTTGCTCTTATGCCTAAACATTTTCTGTGGTTATCTAATGTCTGTGCGATGAGAAAAAAGTCTTAAGGCCCCAAGCTTCCAGTATAGAAATCTGATAAATTTGAAAAAGGATGGGCTTTTGGAATCAGAGGTCTTGAATCTAAAGTTCTACTTTTCTACTGACTAACCAGTAGCCATGTTACATACTTTTTCTTTATGAGCTACAGGTTTCTCAAAAGTTAATAAAAGGGGAGGGGGAGGAGCTCATATATACCTGCCTAATAGGGTAGTGAGATGATTAGAAGTAATGAATGAGAGGACCTGCAAAGTACTTGGATAGTAACATGGACTCAATCAATGGTAACTACTACTACTATGGCCGCTATGACTACTACCATGACTACTTTTATTTTAAATCTGATTCCATGCAAACTTTAAAACCTATCTCCCACTATGATCCTCATTTCCAATATTCTAGCCAACTTAATTAGCCTTTTCAGCCATATTTCAACTTTCAATTTTTTGTCTGCATCTGTTATTTTGTTTTGGATGGTCATAGCTTCAATCTTCACCTGTAATTGAAGCCATAGCCCCATTGCTGCCTTGTCCACGAAGCTGAAGATCTCTGTTGAAGCTATTCTTAAGGGTCTTTGCCTTTTAGTGAAGCAATTTCTGTGCTTGTTTCATTTACTTTCCCCCTTGAAGGCTGCCTGGAGTGTGACTATGTTAAACATGCCATCATTTTTCCCAGGGTACCTTACATAATTAAGGAATTTGAGTACTGCTTTTTGACTGAAAATCTTCCTCTGTAGATTTTATCTCCTGTTCTATTATATAAACAAAAGCATAGAGGCTATTACTTCTAAAATCAACCTTGTAGCACAGGATTTCCATCACATTAAAGAAACCTGAAGTAATCTTGTGATGTGTCCCTGAGTGCAGCATTAGTACAGAGCCAGGAGCACGGAGCACGGATCCTGTCTGCCTTTCTGAGGCTTTTTTGCCATGCCGTCCTCCTTTCACATTGGAATAACTGAATCAAGAGTCATCTGTGTTATTTAAGAATGGGGTGACCTGTTACATCTGCCCTCATAACTAGTAGCAAATGAAACTCTGATTTGTAAAGTATATATTCCTGTGTGTGTGTGTCTTTTTAAAAAAGTTTTTATTAATGAAATTTTCAAACATCCACAAAAGTAGAGCGAAAGATATAATGAGCTCCTGAGAACTCCTCCCTCATTTCAGTAATTACCAAAATTGTGTTACTTTTCACTTTTTACAAAATATCTATGTCTTTTGCAAAATGTAAAACATGTGGGCACTTCTATCATTTGCCAAAATCAAACACAGAAACAGAACAACATTAAATGCACACACATCCCACACACCCCTATGCTGAAAAATAAAAAGCCATTAGAGCACAAAGTTCCCAAGTGTTATGCAAAGTTTCCTTTGGGTCCTTTCTAAAGACCCAATTTGTATACCCATTTGTGTAGTGCAAATGTTTTATGATAAGTATGTCCTAGTTCAAGGGTGGGAATATAAATTAAGACACCAAGATGAATTCTGTCAGCAAATCCTAAAGGACACTCTTCTTGAACTCACATTGCAGCTTTCATCATTGTCCGGTCTGTGAGGAAGGATGAATGAGGAGACGGAGAGGGGGCCGTCACACTTGTCGGCGGGCTGGGTGAAATCCAGGCAGCTGGTGATGATACTGTAGTAGTGAGTTGGAACAGGAATAGAACTGCCTTCCACATACCTGAAACAGGAAGGCAAAGTCAAACTATAGCCGAGGTAGTAGCTTTCTTTTTTAAATGGTGGCCAGTGAATATTGCCCAAGTCATTAAAATTAAATTTCACTCAATGGAGTCATTTTTCACTTACAAGTGTTAACCCACTTCTATATCTTTGAATATCATGTACTCAATGCCTGGAATCTCCTCTTTCTCTCAACCTGGTAGAGTGAAAAAGATACTCCAGCCAAAGAAAACAGCTTGAACCAATTCTCAGAGGTGGGACATAATGCATAGGTCAATGGAGTAGAAATGTAAGTCTGGAAGAGTCAATAAAAGTCAAAGTAAGGGGGGTTCTGAGTGCCAAAGTTGTAGAGTTTGGGCATTATTTTTCAGGCAGTAATGCTCCACTGAAGGTTTCTGTGCTAGGAAGTGCCATTATGAGATCCATGTTTCAGGAAAATAACTTTCATAGACTTGTATAAAATGTACCGGAGGCAGGAAATACAGGAGTTAGCAGAGTGATAGCCCTTCCAGCCACAGTGAGATCCTGAACTTGGTACAGTTGGTACAGAGAATTCATTTACTAAAGAAAATTCTAAGAACTGAGTGCTACTGATACGTACAAAAGTATAAAAAAATATTTTGAGTAGAGCATAGTATAGAAATTCATAATTCCTTACCTGGTTTTCTATTATCTTAATTTTAATCATTTCAAAATATTGAAATTATGATTGAACTAACAATATAATTTGAGCTGAAAACTATGACAATAATCAGCAATAAAATAAATGTACAAGTAGGATAAAATTTCTCTTATGGATGACTGGAAAGGGGGTAGGATGACACCTATTTTATTAGTTATATATATGAAAAAAATTAGCATTTTATGTCTGTCTGTCAATCACAATGAAACCCTCTCATATTTTGTGTTGCTCTCTAATTGTTTCATGCATGTATAAAATTAAATGAAGAGGGCTTCCCTGGTGGTGCAGTAGTTAAGAATCTGCCTGCCAATGCAGGGGACACGGGTTGGAGCCCTGGTCCGGGAAGATCCCACGTGCCGCAGAGCAACTAAGCCCATGTACCACAACTACTGAGCCTGCGCTCTAGAGCCCGCAAGCCACAACTACTGAGCCCGTGTGCCACAACTACTGAAGCCCGTGTGCCTAGAGCCCATGCTCCGCAACAAGAGAAGCCACCGCAATGAGAAGCCCTCACACCAAAACAAAGAGTAGCTCCCGCTTGCCACAATTAGAGAAAGCCTGCATGCAGCAATGAAGACCCAACGCAGCAAAAAAATAAATTTTTAAAAGAGTTCTTCAAATATTATGTATATTAGCTCCTTAAAAAAAACCTAAATGATGAGTTTGTTGTATTTATATCTTCTTACTTTCTCCACCAGACTGTAAGTTCCTTATGAACAGAGTATGCCTCATCCTTTTATATGCCTAATAGCACCACAGAGAGGGATAGAAATTCGTGTTGACAAAAGTTTATATGCAATTTCCTATTGAAATGTACTGACTCAGAAAACATAAGGAATTCTAAAAGTCCCCCCAAATAGTGAACACAAGTGAAAATTATCATCTTCCCACTAAAGAGTTGTTGCAGAATAAAGTTAAAAAATTTTCTAATCTTTTGATGCATTTTCTTTCATGAAAATGAAAAGTGCATTTATTTACCACAAATCCTAATTCCTTTCCAACCACCAATGTCTCGTTTAATCACAGGTCCAAAAGAACTGAAGAAATCACAAGGAGATTCAAAGAGCAACAGGTTTAAGAGGTATCAGTTCTTCTCTAGTACGTGAATATTTGAAAAATATTCTTGAGTGAGATCTTGGAATTTAAAAGCACACGTTGCGTGGAAATGAAAAGCTTACTGTTTGATTTTGTCTTGTGTGTCATGTAAGCCATCGTAGTCATAGTCAAAAATTGGTCCACTTATCACATTAACTCCATTTCTTTCTGAAGCATATTTCTTCACCAGAACCCTTTGGAAATAATTCCAGACTCCTGTACAAAAACAAAATCAGTTCTCCGTGAACAAAACTCCTTGCTTTGGCCAAATTCTCTCTTGGATGCATTAAACAAGCCAAATGTCACAAGCCAAGAGACAGCAGATCTGTTGTGATTCTTAAGAGCAATCCATCCTAAAGCATTAGCTGTGTCATTTATGAGACGGCCAAGAGAAAGATATGGAGACAATGGTAGAGGAGTTTAATGTAGCCCAACAAGTCAGGGAAGGATTTGCAGGTGAAGTGGTTACTAGGCTGAGATCTGAAGGACAAGTGGGTGTTTCTGAGGCAAAGAGGTGGAGACAACATTCCAGGCAGAGAGAATAGTATGTGCAACAGGGGAAGTATGGTGTTTGTGGGAAATTGAAAAAAGGCTTTAATCTACTTTCTCTTCTTTCACGTGTCGTAGATGGGCTAATTCTCAAGTTTATGTCTCTAGCCCTAACCTTTCCAGGCAACTCCAGACATGTTATCCAACCAGCCACCTCATGGTGCATTTGAATACCTAATAATCATATCTAAGAAAAAATTATCCAAACAGAATTCTTGATTTTTCTCCCACTCCTGCTCCAACTCTTGGCTTCTCCATCATAGCCAGTGGCACTCACACTCACCCCGATGTTCAGGTCAAAATCTTAGGATTCATCCCTGACTTCTCTCCTTACTTCATATGCATGGGAACAAGTCCTGTTAGTGCGACCTCCAAAATACATCCCAGTCTTCCAAATCTGACCACTCCTCACAATTTTCACTGCATCCACCCTGGTCTAAGTCACTATCCTCTTTGCAATGAACTACCACAAAGACTACTTGGCACCTTGGGAGAAACTCTTCCTTCCCTGTAGCCCATTCTCTTTGGAGTAGCCAGATGGATCCTTTTACACTATAAATCAGATTGTATCACATTTCCGCAACACCCATCTCTAACACTCCAGATGATTTCTCACTGTAATTGGAATAAAATCCCAACTTTCCACCATGGCCCTTGCCTCTCTCCATGACTTTTCTTCCTATTCCTTTCCCCCTCAGGTACATGCCTTTCTTCCTGTCCCCCTACTCACTAAATATGTTTCAGAGTAAGATTTTGCATATGCTTTTCCCTTCATCTGGAAAACACGTCCCCTGACTAGGCATGCCTAGTTTCTCCTCCGCTATTCATTTCTCACTTTCATGGTCATCCTCTAGAGAGGATTTCCTTGGCCTCACTAGCTCCAATTTACACGATAGTCAATCACAGGGGAAGGAGGGGGCAGAATGGAAAAGGGAAAAGGCAAAAGAAGGGAATAACGGAAGAGGACAGGAAAGGCAAACCAAAGAAGTTGGCTCTAACATGTTAGATTTAACTTACCATGCTCTATTCTACATCGGGGTTTTGAGGTTCAGGCTGCTATCATTTCTTACCTCCCCTTATTAAAAAAGGCTTGGGCATTTTTCCCATAGTGCTTCAACTGCTGATCCTCTATTCTAAATGAGAAAGACAGAGCAGCCCACCAGAGCCGAAATACCATGGATAATTATTTGCAATAAAGAAAGGAGGACAGTGGGTAGAAGTTCAAATGTTAACTTAAGCATAAAAATTGGAGAGGCATAGAGGGAAAGAAATAACAATGAGAACAGTCAAAAGGCCAAACCCGCAGAAATGTGGCATGTGAAAAAAACCATTCCCCTAGTGAAGAAGAACAGCGGGCCCTCTGTGAAAGGCCTTTGGCCACACCAGCCTCAGGGTGGTACCGTGTGCTTCCTTTATTGCTGCTTGGTCAAAAAGGCATCAGTAAAGGATAAAGAAATCCAGGAAACCCTGATCTGTGGAAATTCAATGAAGCTGCATTCCATGTAATATTAGGACAAATGGATCTACGTGGGTCCGTGAAACATTTCTCAACTGGGGCTGAGAACAAACCAGGAAACCTCCTTTTAAAAGCATACTTTAATTTTTCACTCATATGCAAGAGATTCTACCTTTGAATAAGCCTTTATTTACTAACTTAGGACATCAAATAAACATTTTTTTTCCTCTAAACCGTGTTGGCCATTTCACCAATGTCAAGTTGAGGAGGCCTGGCCTGTAGAGGACATTCCACCATCTCGTGTCCTATTTTGAGACTTTATTTCAGCCCTGAGAGTCATGTAACACAGCCCAATACTCCTTTAGAAAGTGGAGTTATGTAGAAGTGTTTCCTTTTCCTACCTTTCCTATAAGCATATATGTCTGCTCACTGTAAATAAACTAAAGGGAGGTCAAAGCCACTCTATAATGCTTTCTCTGTCTTTGAATACATGGATGGTTGGATGGATGGAGGGATGCATGGATGGATGGAAGATGGATGGATGGGCAAATGAATGAATTCTTTGTTAGCAGAAATAGAAAATGGATTGTTTTTGTCATTGGACAATTAAGTTACAAATCCATATAAGCCATAGAAGTCATGCAATCAAATCTCATAATTTTATAAATGAGAGGTTAAATGGCATTTCTATGATCACACAGCCAGTGTTCACACTCCAGAGACCAGAACTCAGTTTTGGGGCTGGGGCTCACTGTGCCTATACCATTCATTTTATCACTATCATCCACAAATATTTATGTCATATACAAAGAAATTATGAGTGTAAAAAATTTGCACAGCCCTAAAACCAACTGAACTTAATTCTCTGATGATTCAGAAGACCCATTAAGCTCTTGCTGGGTTTCAGTGTCAATATTCAGAATACATCACCATCCCCCTAAAGGAAGAAGGTGTTAGTGGCTTTTACTGTAACATTCCATAAATAAATACAGATGCTGTTAAATGTCAGGTAGCCTCCAAAATACAGAGAAGATTCTTTTAAACCACTGAGTGTTGAAATAGGGAGAACACTGGATTAGAAGGAAAGCACAAACTTGGTTAAGCTCAGCTTCTGCCATTCATGGGTCACTTCTTGTGACTTCAGTTTCTTAATTATAAACAAGGGATAAAAAAACCTGCCAAACTCCCTCACAGATTCATACTTTGGCTTAGCAGTAGAGAATTTACATTCAGGTTCTTCAAACATTATAAAGGCTAAACACATGAAAGGTATTGTTATTATTAAAATGAATAGAGAGGTAGGAAAGGTAAGTGGTAAATTTAGAAACATTTCTTTCCACAAATAATAGTCTACTAGGTAAATATTAGACTTACGTTTGAAAGCAGGATACATTGGAACCATATTGGTTACAAGGAATGCATCATATTTAGCTTCTGGCAAAGAGCTCAGATCTAAACATTGGGAAAACAAAGAGTGCCCATTACATAATAAAATCGACATCAATAAAAAAAGGAATCTTCTAAAATGGTCCAAACCGCATGAAAAGCATGGATCTACTCTTTTATTCCTACTTATCCCATTCTTCATATACCATTTCCTACTTCCCTTCCCACTCAATCTCTTTTCTTCACTCAATAGTTTCTCCTTAAAAAAATTTTTATGATTCTTTTTCTTCTTACTTAGTCTTGGGTCTACTAAGTATTTTATAAAAGAATTCCTTGATTTTACTGGCATAATTTGGACTTAAAAAAATGTCATCGAGGTAATGGGAGAGAATTAAAGGGCTTCATGTATTCTTAAGAGATCACCTCTATAGTATTATTTAAAAGATTTATGTCAATAATTCCCTATTTCACTTTCAGATGCTCATTTAGTGATGATGTCAGGTGACACACAGAATATTCCCTTGCATTTTAGAATTCCCCGGGAACAGGATTTGTGAAAGCTGGTCTCTTTTCTGGCTGCTTTTGGAAGGCTCCCAGAGAACTTCATCTCCTCAATCTCTTGAGCGCCCCTCTGGTTTTTAGGTTTTTTAGAAAACCTAAAAACCACTGAAATCCTAAATACCAAGTTGCACACGCCAGACTCCACAAAATAACATCCCTCTAGAATGGTCAGATCCTGCTATTCTGTAACTTACATGGAGGAAAGAGGAATCCATAGGACATCTGTTTATCATTTTTGTAGGCCAAGCAGCTCTGACTGAAACTCGGAGAAACACGGACATCAGGCCGGACGCAATTGGTCAGGTGTTCAGGGATGCCAGAGACCTCAGCCTGTATGGTAGTCACAGGTAGTCAGCAATGCCATGGCAGAGACAACACCAAACCAACAGGGAAATACTGAAGCCAGATTGTTTGGTTCCAAACAGCCAGAATCAAAGCCCCATTAGCTTTTACTATAGCTCATATTCTGATATTGACTCTTTTTTTCTTTTTTAAGGACCTCAGTTTTAAATGCACTAAGCTAGTAATTTTTTAACTCTTATGTTTTTAGTAGCAGGACTCTCTTATCAGTCTTAGGTAAAACAATAATACATAAGGCAGAAATCTCACTGTTGATATAATGAAATTCCACAGAAGACAGCTTAAAAAATAATATTCTGAGAAATAATATAGACATATCTCCTATTTTAAAAAAAGACTATATATGTATTGTATGTGCCTGAGTACAAATTAATAAGAAGCTGTGTTTGGGGCAGTAGAAGTAGTTATTTGTATTCAGAGTTTAAAAACATACTTCAACTGCCAAATGAATTTTTCTAATTCCTGATATAAACTTTCCTACCTCACCTTTACCAAAACTGAAACCCAACATAAAACCTTCATTAAAAAAGAACAGGATGTTGATAGTGGGGCTATACATGTGCGGAGCCGTGGGTATATGGGAAATTTCTGTCCCTTCCATTCAGTTTTGCTCTGAATCTAAAACTGCTCTAAAAAATAAAGTCTATTAAAACAAATGGCCAGATACTGATGGCTTCTGTAACTAGTGGACCATGACAAGCAGAGTAAAAAAAACTAAAAGAATTAGTATGCTATGCTATTTCACCTATTACCATGAAGTTTTTAGAACACTGCAGAAAGTCTAATTCAAAATATTTTACAACAGATCCAATATAGGATTTCTTTCATCAGGAAAAATTAAAATCTTGTCTAAGACAATTCTGTTCAGCAAACAATCATTGCATTAAGGCAAGGAGCATAATGACATGAAGAACATGAAACCCAGTTTTCTCAATGACCTGTTTGGAAACAGTGTACGATGTCCAGAGTGGCATTAGGAATATTTCACTATAACTGCTTTCAAAGTCAGTGTGATACAAGATATCATATCTAGTCCGATAAAGCACTGCAGGCCGTCCATAGAGGAGGTGTCTCTCTAGGAAAGAAAAAAATAAGCTGTCTTAAACACATATTAAACTGTACATCAAATGTTAAAGAAATATTGGAAGAGAGTCAAATTGTCCACAATTTGCTTGCTTACTTATTAATAATGTAGCTCCTTCTTCTTAATTTAATCAGGTTAGTTTTCCTAACACTTCTGTGGTTTATTTGATCACCTAAGCGTGGGTCAAGGCTTACAGTTATCAAAACTGTAATGTAAATACCGTATTTATTTTAATGTTTTTTTTTTCAGTTATAAAGAATTTTAATCTGTATGGGAAAGACAATTATTTATTAAATTTTGAAATGATTCAGCTGAATGGGAAGTCAAGACAATTAGCTTTTTATAGAATTAATTCATTTGACCCTGGAAAGGCTCATCAAATTAACCAATGATTTAATTAAGAGGAAGGTACTCTTTGATCATTATTTGTAAACTGCAACTCAAATATGCATTATTTCAGCATAAAAAGTGAGTACTAATGAGCATTTAAAGTAAGTAGCTTTGTGACATGGAGGAAAACTCTTTAGGTAAGAACTTAAAGGAACATGTATAGATAAAATAAGTGGCATTCAAGGGGGTCCTTTAAATACAAAAGGGAGGTCATCGGTTACCAAAGAACTCAGTTAAGACCCCAGAATGTAGATTCAGACCCCTAAGAGAAAGCTCTCCTCTTAGGAAAAAATAAAGGTTTGAAACTTTATTCTTCTAAGAAGAAGACACAGGAGATTAATGCGCAAACCTTCATTCTACACCCACAATAAATGCCTCAAGCTTGATCTGCCCATTTTAGACAGGCTAAAGTCAGAACTGCCATAGATTCATAGAAATTGGGGTCCTGCAGACCAAAATATTTAGAGACTGAGGCTTTGGCAATTCACGATCCCCTAAGTGATAATCAAAAAAATTTTTTTACTATTATTTCTATTAGGAAAAAGTCAGTTCTGGCACTTATTAAATTATGTATACATGTTGCTTTAATTAAAGTATTACCATTCTACACAAGTAACAGAGAAAACCCTTTGTAGATTACTTTGCAAGACCCTCCCAAGTAGAACTGCTGATTTGAGGCAAAACAGCCCACACTGTTAACAGCACAAGCCTGTTCTGGGTAGTTGGGCTTTGTCAGCATTACAGTAAATGTAGAAGTCTTGGTAAAGCTGCCAAATTTGGGGACCCACCCCTAAGAATTAGAACATAATATGCTAATATCATATAAATGAAATATAATGAACAAATAAAAAGCCAGCAAATCATAACAGTAGTACTTGGGGGCAGTTTACCAGGTCAGACTTTCCTTCAAAACTCAAACCAAACCTTTTCTAGGTTCAAAATTTCCATTAACGTTTTCCTTGATTTCATTTTTGCTGCCTCTGAATTTCCTGGTTTCAGCTGGAAGCAGAAGTATCAAGATTCTTTGAGAAGCTATTCTCTTTTTATCATTCAAGTTTTAATGCTTACCCAACACATTCCTCCAAGCTCAAATGCGAACCTGGCATATTATCCAATCTATCCCATTAAGAGGAAAACAAAACAGCAGCCATATTCCTCTATGCAACACCCCTCTTTAGAGCAGCCATCAATCAACACTCTTAGACAATCTGTAGACCCCACCAACTCTCGTTCCTCCTTATTTCTCACCATTCCTCAACATAGCACTCCATTCCATGAAGGCTGATTGATTTGTAATACTGCTCATAATCACTGTCAACAACTCTATGCTATCATATATATGACTCCTTTTCTCTCTACTGGGAATAACTTCTCCACCAGTCCTGTCACATATCTCCCTCCAAATTTTTCATTATTGTGTTCCTCACTCATCAAACATATACTGAGTACCTTCTTTGTGTCAGGCCTTGGGCTATGGAATAGAGATACTTGGTAAAGACAATTAAGTTAGAGCTTTTACCCTCAAGAAGCTCAGAGTTCAATGGGAGAGACAAACATGGCATAAATAACTAAAATGCAATATGCTGCTCACTATTTCAGAGATATCTACATAGTAGAACAGGAAAACAGAGCATGATGCATGCCACAGATGGGGATGAGGTGGCATCAGTACAGATCTTACAGAACTTATGAAGCTAAGCCAGAGTGACCCCACATCCCATTTATGCCTGTTGCCCTGGCATAATTGTCCTTCTCACCTTCAAAAGGGGATGACAAATAATATGGTCACATAGCTCAGCTCCCATGAAAGAGACATGGGGAGGAGAGGGAGAAAAGGACAAGAGGGGAAGAGACATCTTAAGAGTCACTTTCTCCTGAAAGATTTCTCCAGTTAAGCTTCTCCATCTCTACTCATGCTTCTGCTCTGCATGTAGAAACTCAATTTTCTTTTGAAATGTGGGTGTCATAGCTCCCAAGATATGCACAACTGCAGTTTTGGGCACACAGTTGGAGTCCAAATATATCATTATCTGACTTTTTCTCAATTGTTAACTGAGCGTGTATGCCATGAAGAAAAGAAAATGTAGTGGCTTTGGCAGTCTCCTAATATCCAACCAAGTTCCCCAACTGACCCAAAGAATCTACTTGGGTCTTCCTGTTGCATAATAGTTTCATCTAAGAAAGAGGTGAAATCATCTTTGCAGTAAGAAACACTTTAAGGTCCAGAAACAAAATTTAGATTTCCCTTTTTCAGTTTATCAGGGTATCAAACAATCACAGGTTCTTGGTCACAGCCTGCTACTCCATATGACATCTTAGACAAGTCACCCATTGCATTTCTGTTTAGCAAAAAGTCCCTTGTTGAGCCACAAGAGTGTACTTGAAGCTCACTCTTTGGACACATAAATGCTTCATCTAGAGACCAGCCACCCTGGAGATGAGCCTGTAAGCTTCTGCTTTTGAAATATGTTCCTCGTGATTTCTTGATACAGATCTAGTATAGCTTGTGTCTTCCCAGTCTGGGTTCCTACTCCGTGAAATTCCACACAGAGCCTCCATTCCACACCCCAGTTCTCTGTTTACAATAGTGGCTGGCATTTTTGGTACATGCCACGGTTCTCCTCCAGATACCACACTGGCAAAATACTGTGAGGCAAATCTTTTTAAGTGGTGTGGACTTCCCCAGCGCTCATTCTTTTTGTCTTCCAAAACTTGGTCATCCAGACTTGAGTGTGTGTTTCTTTTCCTTCTTCAGCTTCCTGATTCATATTCCCACAGATTAGCTGGCTGACTTGAGAGCCACATGAAAATCTCTCCTCTTTTTTGTTTTTGTTTTAAACATCTACTCCCACAATAATATGCTCTTACATTTTACCACAAAATCTCTACCCAAGGTCTTTCCTTTTCCTACATCCTTTCTCCTCCTTTGCCTTAGAAGCGTCTACTAGCATTTACTGCCATGTCAACCTCCTCTGGGATTAGATTTGATGCCTCTGGTAGGGTCCTGTTCTTTCTTACCTGAACCCTTAAAACACTACTCTGGGGCTTCCCTGGTGGCGCAGTGGTTGAGAGTCCGCCTGCCGATGCAGGGGACACGGGTTCATGCCCCGGTCCGGGAAGATCCCACATGCCGTGGAGTGGCTGGGCCCGTGAGCCATGGCCGCTGAGCCTGCGCGTCTGGAGCCTGTGCTCCGCAACGGGAGAGGCCACAACAGTGAGAGGCCCGTGTACCGCAAAAACAAACAAACAAACAAAACCACTACGCTGTAATTCATCAACTGGCTAAACCTCACAATAAAATAATAACTTAATGAGGACATGGATTTTATCTATTTTGTTTACCATTGTATCTCTATCTCCAACAATGCCAAATATCTATATGGATAAATAAATGATTGTTTTATTTTATTTTATTTTGCGGTACTCGGGCCTCTCACTGCTGTGGCCTCTCCCGTTGCGGAGCACAGGCTCCGGACGCACAGGCTCAGCAGCCATGGCTCACGGGCCCAGCTGCTCCACGGCATGTGGGATCTTCCCGGGCCGGGCCATGAACCTGTGTCCCCTGCATCGGCAGGCGGACTCTCAACAACTGCGCCACCAGGGAAGCCCTGATTGTTTTATTTTAAAAAAAATACTGTTCTTTACGACTTTCAAGAACTGGCTTTCTATGTATAACCTGCCTAATAGTCCCTCTCTAGCTATTCAGGGCTGCTTTACAGTTAACAAGAATTACTAGTGTTTAAGTCATTTTTCTAAACAAACTAATTTCTCACGGCGTGTGATAAGGAGCCAAACACATAGGTGTTAAAATGATGTTTAATTCCCTTTCTCACAAAGATGATAGTGAATGCCAACCTGACTAAGAAAATACAAAACATGGTTTAACAAAGCTAGTAGAGAAAAGACTAAAGTGAAAATAAATAGTGCAATTATTCTTACAGTAAAATTATACTTGGCTCTAGTGCCAGGATTGCTTGCTGTGAGAAATTTAAATATTTCCATTTCATTCATTCATTTATCCATTGATTCATGGATTACAAAATGAAAATTCAATAAGTTTGCCCAGACATTACATACATGTGATCCAGAAAAGCAGCCATGCAATTAAGATCTGGAATTCACTACAAATGTAGAAATATTAAAGCTTTAGCAAGCAGTTTAGATCACAATTTTTGAAGCTCATATTTGTTCTTCCTCTTCATTTTAGTAAAGGACTTGATTCTGTAAGTTTAGTATTCATAATAAAATATAGCCTAAGATTAATTTAACATACCACTGTTTTGTTACCTCAAATTTACCCTGGGTTGTTTCACTGTTGGAATGCATAGCTTTTACATGTGTGTTTGGTACAGATGTATGAGTGGTTTTATGTCATATGACATTAAAACAGTTACATATGAATGTTACAAATGGAATGGGCAGGGCCTGTGGTTTATTCTGAAAAAAATCAGCTACCTGTAGGTGTATTTTTTAAAAAAACTAGGCAGGAAAATAATACAACTTTACATTTGTATAGAACTTTAGGTCTACAAAATGGTTTAAAAGCCTCAATATATATTAGAGATAGCCAGAAAGGGGAAGTGGTTACCCTGAGCATAACACCTACAGCACCTCGAATTCACGAGGTTCTACTCCAGCAGAGCAGACGTTGACTATTTCCAGTGGGAGACTAGACTTATGACCCAGGACACACCATAAAGGCCTGAAAGAACTCAGACCAAGAAAATGTCACTTTGCAGCTGAAGAAATGACTGAGACAAGACCCTTAAGGAGACAGACACCAAGAGACAGAGAGAGAGAGAAAGAGACAGGAGAGAGAACACCGAGGCTTACACATATCCTAGAATCTAAATGAGCAAATGCTTTACACATAATAAGACAATGATATATAATTATTTGAATTTCATGTAATAGTTTTAAAGTCTATCTTGTATCACTCCAGTTATTGGCAATTGCAAGTAGCCATTATTATGCATACATACAAAACAATGCTGTATAAACTTAAACAACCTTACCAAAAGTCTATTGAATATTAAACTGTTAATTATAATAAAAATAAATAAAGTCTCTCATTAGAGACTATCCCATTAGGCCATGAGCAGACCAAGAAGGTGTGCTACCATGATCCTCCCCTAACATTTTATGTCACCATTGTGAAGTCACATGCTGGAAACTATTGGTGACACACCTGACAGAACCAGATGTCTCAGAGAAATCAGCTCCCAGCCCAGGGTAGGCACTCAACAAAAACACATGAGGGTCCATTTCCATGAAAGTATATAAACTTTAAGCCTCAGTGACATAAAATCATCTAGAGATAAGACACATATTCACCTCTGAGCAGAGCAATGGTGCGGTGAGGTCAATAACTATGGCTCTTTCCAGCCCTGAGAGTCAGTGATTCACCTAGAAGATGCCTCTTATTTTCATGGTCAGAAGTTTGAGGCCACTGTTTATGCTGACTTGTGGGACTGGTTTTGTCCTATGAGCACACTGCCACAAAAAAACTAAATGAAAGATTTTTTTCCCAGATGGAAATGTTTTAGGACCATGAATAGTCAGAGATTGAATCAGCAAAAACATTAGAGTCCATTCAAAGTTATCATAATTAACTATTTCATTAGTGACTTTTAGAAGAGAAACATCTCAGTAATATTTCTCTGCCTTGGTGAGTGAATATTTGAAAAACTCAAATCATGAGACTCCATACTCCATGATCCTGGCAGCATCGTAATTTTTCCAATTCTAATGACACCGCAGTCCACTAGAGGTTTGATGTCAAACATTTCAGATCAATTCTAGATTTGTGAAGCATTTGTGTACCTTCCATCAACTAAGTCTTATCTCAAAAGCCGTGTTCTTCCAATTACATGCCAAAGAGTCTGTGTGTTCTATCATCAAAGAGAGAAGCGGGATGGTGGTGATGCAGAAAGAGAAGAAAAAAAGTGAAAATCTTTATAAAGGGGGAAATAATTCAAGTAAATAAAATATTCTGCTGGTTTCCTCAACCTTTACTTAATCAGATTGGAAATGGCACGTATGATAAATAGAACCATATGTAAGCTAATAACTCAAGTAATGCTCTCAAGCGAATTTGACTACGTGCATCTTTACTGCATGACTTGGGCTGCTGTGCTTGATTTCTGTCTTCTTTTTAATACACTTTCGGTCATTCCCTTGCTGTTACAAGATGCTATCCCACCTGCTGTAGTAACCTGTGTAGGAGCCTTTCCGTCTTCTTCTAATCTCTTCTAATTTTCCTGGGATTTCAAAACCAGAAGGAAGAGCTTATGTGGTAGATTGCATTATTGTTCCTAATTATTTATGCTCTTTTGTAAGGGATTATATACTTCTGCCCATTGCCAAGTGACTTGTAGGACAGTGTCCTTGTGGAAAGAATATACTTCCCTACTCCACTGGTTTCATGTGCCCTACTTTCACCAATGAACTGGGAATGGAAGTGACAGATGCCTCATCAAGGCAGAAGTGTTGAGACCCATTGCCTGGTTCTGACATTCCTCTTTTCCCTCTACCACGAGAAGGGCATGTCCCAGCTAGGGGCTGCTCCTTCAGCCTAGATTCCAGAATAAAATGTACACATGGGGCAGAGCCACACTTGGCCTATAGTCAGCATCCTGAAATATGAACAAGAAATGCACAGCCCACTGAGATTCTCTTTTTTCATCACAAGCTTGCAAAAGTTGACTAATACAGGAGGGTTATTATTGTACGTAAACTAAGAGGAGAATGAGTTAGGGCTCAAGATAATTCTTCTTTGAAGAGAGATTTCTGATTTGGTTCCTTCTGTGCATCCCTTCCCATAACATATACACTGACTCTGCAGGTCGGTAAGCTTCAGTAGAGGTACCAGCTGTTACCATTTATAACTGTGACTTCCATTCCCTTCATTGAAGTCCCCATCAGCACCTTAACTTATGACCCATCAGATGCACAATGGTATATTTAATCCCTCTGCTTTTCAGAGGGCTTAAAAGCTATTGAGGAAAGAGAAAGGAAATGGAACTTTTCTGACTTATTACACAGCTGGCATCCCGTGTACATAGAATAAACTAATACCTTTTGCCAGATGGTATAAAAATCACTTTGCAATCCAAATTCGAATTTTTAAAAATATTGTGCTTACACTATGAAGTAAATAAGAAGTCTCTCCAATTTTTGGAAGCTAGAAAACAAAACTTATCTGGTTGTTTTTTCCATCAACTCCTTACCTTCTGTAGACCCTTTTATATGAAGGCGTTTGTTGAGTTCATCCAATTTGTTCTGCATGTGTGAAAACCAAAAAAAAAAAAAGAAAAAGAAAAGAGACGAGAAAGCAAATCAGAAATGTTTTTTCTTTCCAGAACCCTTCTCTCTATTTAGTACCCAGCTAAATTCAAAACAGGATCATAAACTTCATCAATACCATAAACTCTGCAGAGTATTTACTACTTTATCTCAAAATGAAATTTTAGGCTCCATGTCCTAGAGATCTATGGTCACGAATATGTTATTTAATTTCTCCATGAATTTGTTTCCTTTCCTTAAAAGTGTGGATAATCATGGTACCAACCTCTCATGTTGACAACGATGATTAGGGCGCATATATGTAAATTAATTCGAATATTGCCTCAATATTTCGGATTAATCTCTAGGTACACTAAAGTGATTCCCAAACCAAGTTATGAAATTTCTTTTTCTAAAGCTGAAACATAATGACTCAGCAGTTCTGAAAAACCACGGCTCAGCAACTCCATCTCCCACTATATATTCTAGAGATACTCTAGCATACGTGTACAAAAAGACATTTGCAGTAATGTCTACTGCAGCATTGTTTGGAAGAACTAACAATTGGAAATTATCAAATGTTCTCAAATAGGAAAATGAATAGAATTGTGATGGTGTAATTATATAATTAAATATTAATTATTAGCAGTAAAAACGAATGAGCTAAAACTTCACATATTAATATGCATAAATCTCAAAAATACAAGGATGAACAAATAAATGCAGGATACATATAGTATAACAGCATTTACATAAAAATATAAAATATCCAAAGCTATCCCATAGGTTATTTTAGGGAACTATGTACTAAAAATTAGTTAATACATTATTTAAGAGATACATATGTATGGAGTGAAAGTATAGAGGCCTACATGGCAATTATATACACTATATTCAGGATATTAGTTACCTTTGGGGTAGAAAGGAAGTGGGATTGGGGTGTGGGATGTCACATGGAGCTTCCATTCAATCTGTAATGTTTTCTTTCTCACAATGTGTGTATTGAAGTATTCATTTTATTAATCTCTATACCTTTTCAGTATGTCTATATATTTTTTTTAAGAAAAGGAAAATAGTCTTTTGGAGAAACCCACTGACAAAATAAAGATGATCTAGAATCCCTCTAAAACGGTTTAAGATAAAATAACCAAAATATTTCTTGCTTCCCAGAAGAAAGGTAATTCAGAAAACAAGATACAGCTAATAGATGCCTCTAAAAATATAACTAGAATTCACTTCAAAGGCCACTTCCTGTTGACTTTGGCAACTCAACTCCTCCAGCTGAGGTCTTAGAATTACCTACTTTTTATATTAATTAGCCCTGTTAGTTCTTATCAGGAGCTAAAGTAGGAAGGATTAATAAAGGGAAGGAGGTAGGGAAGAAGAGCAAACTTCCTCCCGTGGTGGGCCTCCCACACTGTGGCTCCTAGGCCCCTCGGAACCGTAGAAGGTAGCAAATGGTAGGGGAGGGGGATAGACCAGTAGGAAAATTATTTTCCATTTTTCTGAGGTCTGATAGAAAGATCACACATTTGCCTGTAATAAAACCACACATGCAAAAATAAAATTGCTTTGCTTTGTGTTGGAACCCTCTCAACCACTAACCAGTGTTAGTGGTAACACTGGTTGTATCTTGCTGTCAGAAGCACTGATGGGCAACTCTACAAGTCTTGGATCAATATGAAATTCAATAAGCAAATCATTACTGAACATGTGTCGTTTGCTTGTTTCAATAACTGTCCAAACACGAGGTGCTGGGTAGTCCCTATCTGCACCCCCAACGCCCACCCTGCCACACCCTTCCTTACCCTGTTCTGTGCCCTGGGAGACTGATCTCTAGGGGCTCACCAAAGAGCAAGCTTGCCCTCCAGCCAATGAGAGGTACCAGCAGGGGATGGGGAGGGGTGGGTTTACTCCCGCAGCTTCCCCTCTACCAGGTTGCAGTGCGTTAGCTGCGCCCATCTACCAAATTCCATCGTTTCTTCCTATATAGCTCTTTCTCCATGTGCCAGTAACTCCTCCTCCCTCCCTTTATTGTTGAGGCCTAGGATTGGTACCCTATTAGCCCCAGGGTATTTCAGCATCCCTCACTGATTTCCCTCTACCCTGCCAGCCTTTGAAATAGTCTTCTCATTAAACGTGATTGAAACAATCTCTTTAAAACTTCTTTAAAAAGTTCTTCTGCATGGGCCATCTGTTTCTTATTGGGACCATGACTGATAGACATGCGATCCGGGTTGAAAAAAAAAAGAAAAAAAACCATGTTGGTTGGGAATTGTGCTTCCACAGAATAGCATTATGAATTTTACTTTTGGTTCTTCATTATCTATCCCTGGGCTGTCCAATATGGTCGCCATGAGCCACATATGGCTCTTTACATTTAAAGTCACTAAACGAAATTAAAAACTTAGTTCCAAGTGTTCAAAAGCTACATCTGATCAGTGACTACCATTCTGGACAGTACAGATATACCATTCATATCATCACAGAAAGTTCTGTTGGACAGCACTGCTCTACACCCAATAGGCTCCTCCATGATAAACATTAAAAATTATTTCTACCTTTGGCTCTACCTTATCATCACAGGTACAGCCCAGGTCAAAATCAGACTGAAGGTACATAATCCCTGGGTAGTTGGGTCTGGTAACTTCCTCTGGCATGGTGGGTCTGAAAGTGTTAGTACGCAGGAGATGGTTCAAACTTCCATGAGTCCCATTATTAGGAGCTGGTTTCAATCCCAGGAGATCTGATGAGAAGAAAGAAAAGAGCCAGGTGCTTTGTAAATATTTTTGATGAGGTATAGGGAGAGTCAAAACCATTCACCTTCCAAGGGCCTGAAAACTTGGAACACAAATTAGAATCGAATAAAACCAAATTTAGACTGCAGGCTCGCTTCTTACCTCCTAGATCATTCTTGCCTGATCATGTCTTGGCAACAATGTTCTGAATTAGTATGTTCATTGCTTGATTATAAAGAGAGACATTTCCAGAAAGACAGAGTGAAGAAATAGCGCCTTACTTAGCTACTGCCTATGTCTGTGATAGTTACAACCCAAGGACCATCGGCGTCAGTATCATTGCCTTTCTGCTTCTCTAAAAGTCTAAGGAGACTTTTTATTCCGAATTTTGAAGTGGGACTTATAATCAATAAATAACCTCTAGGCTGCCCTCTCATGCACTCCACAGAAGTACGGGGACAAGAGGAGGTTTTGGTCTTGTGCCCTAAAGTGCCGCTGTGAAATGAACAGGCTGATTTCACAGCAAGTGAAATGGTTGCCAAGCGAGCATACAGTGACTTGCCTAAGCTGAGAGGTGGGGCACGGGAGAGCCAGCAGCCAAGATGGGAAAAGAACCCAGGAGACCCGACTTTCAGACTCCCCCTCTAACCACCAGACTGGCACTCCCTTACTAAATAGGAAAAGTTGTCCTCATTCAGCAACTAGAAACTCAAGGAAGAAAAATAATTAGGCGTACATAAATAGCTGGCCAGGATACAAGCTGGCGAAATTTTAACTGGGCTGCAATGGGAGAGATGGAGGTGGGAGAAAGCTCTGTGCCGAACTCTTGCTTTACCCAGCCTCTGACCATTGGTGTCAAACTGTAATGCTATGTTAGATCAGCCAGAGACTGCCAACAGCAACACTATGAAAACTCCCCGTTAGTCAACTGTTGAAGGAAGACAAAGAAGCCTTAGAAGGGGATGATATTCTCTCTTGAACCAATGGGCAAATTACAACATTTTTGTGTGTGAAAAGATGAGGTGATCCCAGAAAACAGACACCTCATTTCTTTCTCTGACATTGAAAGAAGTTCATACGTTCACTCAAGATTGTTTTCTTGGTTTTGATGAAATAAGTGACTTACCACACATAACATTGTAAAGTTCAATGTTTTCAAATGGAGGCACTTTAGTCTTGTACTTAAATGTTGGGCCATAACCTACGAAAACAGTCTTCCAAAAGAAAAGAAAACAAACAAAACAATTAGGCATTGCTAATATCTAGTAGCAACCCTTCCTCGATTTATAAATGCTTTGCAAGCTTCACTCACACCACCATTCCCACCCCTTCTTGGAGTCACTAAAACACACCTCAAGTCACAGTTCTAGGAGCATACCTGCATGCTGCTGACCTTGTTATCAAATCCATGGTCTCCCTGGAAAAAACATTTTCCCGATGGTTTCTTATAAACATCCAAAGGTTTCCTAGAGTGAAACATTGTACAATCAGTTAGGATTTCTCATGAAATCATTCTGATTAAAAAAAAAAACCAAAAGACAAAAACCAGTGCACAAAAAATATCTCTAAGGAGTGGATCTTACAAGTATATTCTTCTCATTGTAATTGCATCATTCCTGTGGTGACGAAAACATGATGCTGTTCTTTTGTCCCAAGTGCTTTTGCTTTGACAATCAGCCCAGGACAAATTGGGACCTGAAGTCCTAGTCCCCTCCTCATACCTCGTGCTTGCACTGAGCAAAGCCCTGGTCACAGGTACAGACACACCTTGTAGATACTGCACGTTTGATTCCAGACCACCACAATAAAGAGAACATCGCAGTAAACTGAGTCACATGAAGTTTTTGGTTTCCCAGTGCATAGAAAAGGTATAGTTACACTATACTATATTAAGTACTCAATAGCATTATGTCTAAAACAACAACGCACATACCTTAATTTAAAAATAGTGCTGTCGGAAAAATGTCACCTATAGACTCTCGATGCAGGGTTGCCACAAAACTTCAACTGTCTGCCTATGTGCTTCACTAGCTCCAGGACTGTAAGACTCTCCACTCTGGGGCCGTGTTTGTCTGGTTCATTTCTACATACCCATCACTATGTTCCATGCTAAGCACACAGTTGGCACTTTAAAAATATGTGATTTTAATCAATGAATGGAGAACTGTATTCTATAAAAATGTTTGCATACAAATTTACCTGTCAACAAATTTACCTAGTAATACCACTAGAGAACATAACTGAGTCATAAGCTTAACATATATAATAGTGCCATAGCTAACAGGAGTCAAGCCTCACCTAGACAGTACCTCTATTTAGAAATAGACAACGGAAACCTTGCTCTCTAGACATCAAAAACATCTGAGCTTCCTTGTTGGGACAGGAAGATGCCTTTTGCTTAGAGTCATGCAGCACTTTTCCAAAACACTTTCATGTTTATTAAGACAAATATTTCCTAAGTACCTATAGGTACATTGTACTGAAGTAAAGTGCTTGGGGGAAAACAAAGAAATTAAACTTTGGGGTCTTTGCTCTTAGAAAAAGTACTTTCATCTTGGGATAAGATATGTGCATATAATAACTCAACAGTGCAAGACATAAGTTGAAAAGGTTTACTGCTAATTAAAATGCCTGGCTTTGGTCTACACTAATTTGCTCAACTATCTTCATCTTTTACTTAACTCCTACTCAACTCCCAAGTTTTCTTCATCGAAACCTACAAACGGTACAAATTTGCTCATTCTTCCAAGCCATCCCATACTCAGACATACTCAGCCAATCCATTTTGGTCACATTTTTGTAACTTTTCCTTGAAGACTCCCCATGTCTGTTCTAAATGATCTCAATAATTTCTAGTTTACATACATATCTCTTCACAATCCTACATATTTAGCTCTATGTACCCCCTGACAATTACAGTAGGATATTTGTGTATTTGTCACATGTGTTTCTCTAGATGTTCCATACTGATGCAAGCTCTTAGAGGACACACATTTTCTTGTTATCTTCTCTCCCTTGTAAATTCATTCAGGTACCAAGCCAGAGTACATCTACTAGTTGTTCAATTATTACTAAGTTAATTAAGACTGAGTCTCAGCACTTTTTTTAAGGAGAAAGTCAGAGTAAGAGTGAGTGGGGGACTTCCCTGGTGGCACAGTGGTTAAGAATCCGCCTGCCAGTTCAGGGGACATGGGTTTGATCCCTGGTCCAGGAAGATCCCACATGCCGCGGAGCAACTAAGCCCGTACGCCACAACTACTGAGCCTGCGCTCTAGAGCCCGTGAGCCACAACTACTGGAGACCACATGCCCTAGAGCGCGCGCCACAAATACTGAACCCGTGTGCTGCAACTACTGAAGACCCCGCCTAGAGCCCTGCTCCGCAACAAGAGAAGCCACCGCAATGAGAAGCCGCGCACCGCAACAAAGAGTAGCCCCTGCTTGCCTCAACTAGGGAAATCCCATGCGCAGCAATGAAGACCCAACGCAGCCAAAAAAATAAATAAATAAAAGAGTGAGTAGGAAAGGGCTGCCCCCAGGTCTGTGTGAAAGTGATTAAGCTTTGGATGATTAACTCTTTGGAACTGGTTAGAGCTTCCAGACACATCCTACATCAGATTCAAGAGCAAAGAATAGTCTCTTCCATATTGGAGAGTCTTTTGTAGTTCAAAACAAGGCAAACATCTGAAATATTTAAGGCAATGTAAAACACGCCTACAGTAACAGAGGTTTTAAGATTAACAACATTTTCTGAACTCTTCTATAAATGTCGCTACAAGCTAAGTTTCGTCAACGGAGGCCAAACCTGTCCAGTGTGGTAAGGCAATGTCCCAGGCATATGTTTGACTTACTCAAGTAATAAGAATAGAATGTAAATTTGAAAAACAAAACAGAGAGACAAACACACAAAGATGCACTGAGAGGCTACAAACAGCCACCAAGATGCTGAGACCAGGAACACAGAGATGTATTGTCTCAGGGCTAATTGTTTATCCAGCACACAAACTCTTTGCAAACGATGAGATTTCCAACTGAAATTTCTTTTTATAATGGCTAAGGACCTTAAAGGACTCCAGCTTCCAAAGGGGTGGTTATGAAGATGAGAATCAGGGACAGCCTATCCCTAAGTTACCTTGCGACGTGCCATCTTCGGTCCACCAATAAATGGATGTCCTCAATTCTTCTGTTGTTGGCATAGTGCAAACGTTTGGGAAGGTGCTGTTTCATGTAAGGCTTAAAGTGCTGATCTGGTTTTTTACACTGAAATAGAAATAGATATTGAACTTTAGATGGAGTGTCTTCTAGAAAAGTCCAAGACATTCTCTCTAGAAAGAGGAAGGAGGTTTTAAGTCAAACGAAAGGCTAATTACTGCATAAATGGCATTTGTTACCCCTATCAAATGATAAAAGCTGAAAACAAATACATTCAAAGGGGATTAGATAATGTTGAAGAAGACATAGAAGGTTATCAGAGGGGAGTTAGAAATTTTTAAGATAGGATGGCAGGGCAGTGAGGAAAATGTTCCTCTCAGCCTACAGGGAAGTTGAATACAGGAGATGAGTGTGTGGAAGCTACTCCAAGGGCAGAGGCCTGGTGACATGCATTACTTACCGTGAGATTAGCAATAATGACTTTAGGGTCATCTGTTCAAAGAGAGAAGGAGAAAGATTTCAAAAGAGTTGACAGTAATCACTGAGAGAAATCATTTTTGCAGCGAGAGACTCAATTCTTTTTTTTTTTCTCCTAGAAGACCTATCACTTTAGATTTTCTGTAAAATATATGTAAAACTGTGTGTGGGTATTTAAAATTTCAGTAAGTGAAATGTATCTAAATGAGAGGAACAATTCCTATGGTAAATGTCCCTGCTAGGTCCAAGTCAACCTTTCCGGAAGGGAATTCCTCCTTCCAGAACACCGGGGTATTGCTGGGTAAATTGCTTTTTAAAAATTCTCCCAAATGGTCCCTCTGGAACCTGGATTGAGTTTATTTGAAGTTTAACATCAGGAACTAAACTGGGCAATTGGGGCTTTTAATGTAACTTCCTATGTATCTGCAGATCTTTCAAACAAGCGATCATCCACTTTTAAGATGAATCTTCTAATCCATTATTTTTTCTAAAGGGAAGTTTTTTCCTCAGTAATATCACAGGTCTAATTACATAGGTGGCTGCCCCTTTCCAGTTGCAGACACACACATGTATGCACCTCCTTTATTTTCACTACCAGCAAACAAAGGATATTTAGTCAATACCCTGAACTAGCTAAAAGCAAAACTATGTAAATGATGGCTGTGTATAAACTGTGGACAGGATTATATTATCTGAAGGTCCCCTTTTATGGGGGGGGTGGAGAAAGAGGAGATTGTAGGTTGGTTGGATTTTGTTTTGTTTTCCAAAAATTTGCTTCAGCATGTCATTATAGAATCAGCAGAAAAGGAAAGCAGCGTTCAGAAGAGATACCGACAGTCATGAGGCAACCATCCCTGGAATATAAACATCAGTAGAGCAGGTCATGTTTCTGTCATTTCCTGCTGCATCCCCAGGGCCTGGTAAGCACTCAATAAACATTTGTTAATAAATATAAATAAATATTTGTTCATGTTTGTTGCACATGCATGAATAAGCTTGCCTTGCAGCATAAATATACACTCTTCAAAAACAACGTTCAGAATCTTAGTTCTAAAGCTAGGAAATTCGAAGATTAAAAAATGTGGATTCCCTTCTCCTTAAATTGGGGTTAAAATTTAGATGCATCTTTCAATGACAAGAAAATAAGTAATAATGGTAGCAATAATAATTAACCGAAATTGTGTCCATACCATGTTCTGTCTCTGTAAGGGCTTTACAGGCACTGTCTCTCTGGTCATTCACAGCTACTCTGCTGGAATGTAGGTGCGATCAGAATCCTCACTAAGCCAACTGGCATTTAGAAGGTGGAGGCGGGGGACGAGGGGCACGTGCACACTGGGACCCTGCTGGCAATCTGACTGAGCAAGCCATGCTTTGAACCTCTACATTCAGTGACCTCATCAACCACAGTCCTCAAAGGGACCAAAGAGAATGAGTTCATGTTCTTCGATAATGAAGAAAAATAAATAGCACAGGGCAGTCTTGTGCTCAGATAAATCCCAGAGAACTTCTAGGAAATAACAAATGCCTGAGTCCATGTGTGGGACACCAATCTTTCAATTCTGAAATGCTCAGCCCTCTCATGCTAACAGCTCCCAGAGAGCAGGGGAGGCCCCCAGGACAGGGTAGTGGTTAAGAGTCAGTTAAGCATCTGGGTTTACATCCCCACTCTGCCGCTCACTGACTGTCGTCCTCTTAGCCAGTTACTTCACCTCTCTCTGAGCCTTGATTGCCACTGTTTATAAGAGGAGATGATAATACCTAGCACACAGGCCATTGGAAAGATTCAATACATGTGTATACATCTGGCTGAAAGAGTGATGTGACGAAAACATCATCATCATAACTACCATTTATATAGCTTTGACTATGTGCTAAACGCTAATCTAAGTGATATGTAGAGAATCTCTCATTTAATCTTCCCCCAAATCCTTATGTTACAGATGAGAAGACTAAGGCACAGAGTGTTTAAGTAGCTTGCCTTAAGTAGCTTAAGGTCACAGAGTGAAGCAGCTGGCAAAGATTTGAACCCACACATCCTGCCACCATTGTTTTTGCTCTTAGACACCTCGCTCTCCCATCTCTCATAAAATGTATGAATGTGTTTTTTTAAATACAAGACATTTAATTATTGGTAGTTATCATTTCATTAGCCTTAGGAAAGTTTTCCTTCCACCCCTAAAACAACCTCCCCATTATTTTTACTGATGTTTTGAAATACCTTTCAAAATAGACAAAAACTTTCTTGCATAAGCCCATAGAATGCAAATACTAAATCAAGAGGTACCATAGTGACTCTGCAGGCCACTCTGGCGAGGCCCTGCCTAGCTCAAGTGAACAGAGAAGACAGGACATGGAGGATAGAAAAGGCATGGAAAAGAGAAGGCAGAGACACCAACGTTTTGTTTATTTCACAGCGTTGCCTGGAGCTGACCTTGGAACAGTTCCCATTTCTGTTGACTCAGTAACATCGTTTGGGAAAAACTTAATTTTCCAAAGCTTTATGCTTGGTGCCAATGGTTTCTTATTCTCAAGGCTAAAAATACTAAAGGATTTTTTTCTTCCCCAAAATGCAGCATGCCTCCAATAAAACTATACACTTCTCCAAAGCTAGGTGGTTGGGCAGCATGTAAAACATCTTAGCCCATAAATCAAAGTTCTCGTCAGTGGCATATCATAATCCAAATGTATAAAACAGAAGTGCGAAGATTATTACTGTTTATTTTATTTCTAATCTGTCAAAACAGCTGCCACTTTCCAAGGGCTTAATAGTTTCTCCTGCTGGGTTCTGTCAATCACTTCTCTAAAGGTGAAGAGTTCCCTTCAACCAGGCTCCTAGGAAGGTTTAGGGTCCGAGGGCACTGTTGCCAACCCTGTCATGGATTCCCTCACTTGAGCTAAAGAGTAAACCTGAACCTCTTGGAAAATTTGTCTCTTGTAAGCAGAAGTTTATGGTTATACACATGCCTCAAATTAAGTGTATTTTCCACATGATAAAAACAAGAGCAAATATTTACATAATGCTACCAGGGGCCAGGAACTATTCTAAGTGATATACATAGATTCATTTTCACAACAACCCTATGAGCTAGTTGTTATTTATCATCCCTTTTTTCAGATGAAAAAGACTGAGGTTTAGAGTTTCAATGACTCATTCAAGTTCACTCAGCTAAGCAGCAAAGCTAGGATTTCCACCCAAATAGTCTAGCTTCAGAGAATAAGCCCTTTCTCACTCCGCTAAATTACCCTTCTAACAATTTAGTATTTTAAGAGTCAACTTACATTTAGCATTATTGCTAAATTTGGGTCGAATTCTTCCTAGAGTTCCTGGCACTAAAGTAATGTCATCCACATTAGTTAGGTAATTGCTCAAGAATTCGGTTCTGTCACATGTGACATCTTCCATTCCTATGGGGAGGGAAAAGAAAGTATTTTCAGGCAACTGTAAAATTAAAATCTCCACACAGACACTAAAGGTAACACTCAGGCCTCTCCTTAATTCGTTTTTCACAACTTAACATGAGGATCCTTCTCTTTTGAGGTTTCTTAACTTGACTTTGAATTTTTGAATGTTTCATTATATACTCTTTTCATCAGACATTGCTTTAGTCATATCATCTTGCAGCACTAGAAGGCTGAAAATGCATCATCTCAATTATATTTTAAGTCATTCAGCAAAACCAACAAGATAAAGGAAGTAACCGTGATCTTTTAAAAAAAAAATCTATTTACACTGTCATTATGAAAAAGGTCTATTCTTAAAAAAAAAAAAACAAACCCAGATTGCTTTAAACTCTTCCCAGCTAGGGGTGGTGTAAATAGCTATGTCTCTTTTACAGAATGTCATTTTCCAACTCTCTAATGTATCTCGCGACTTGAGTACATAATCACCAGTCCTCACTCTGCCTTCACTGGTGGCCTTGGATGTTACTGACAAAACAATACTGGCAACAATAGAGAGAAAGAAAAATGTCAGCCCCAGTGACCACCCAAACTGAAAAACAAAATAACGCTGAAAACAAGCTGTAAACAATATAATCAGTTAAAACTGAAAGCTAGCAACTAGAATATAAAAAGGGTCTTGATAGGGAATTTTTTCACCAACAAATATTGCCCCCTCCCACCCATGATTTGTTTCCTGCCTCCCATCAAGGAGAATTTCTTGATCAATATTAAAAAAATAAATAAAAACAAACTCAAATCTTAGAATCACAAGGTATGGAGGCTGGAAGAGAACTTTATTGTCATTTCAGAATTTATGAGATGAGATGAAGCTATAAAGGTTTAATATATTGCTTTGTACAATCCAGTATCCAAATATTTTTTAAGTGGGGAAATTTAAATGATTCTGTAAAGGATTCCCTAAGGTTTTGGAATAAAGAAATATAACTCAGAGTGGCCCAGCTATGGTGAAATTCAAATTATCACCTTCTGGGATCCCAGATCCAGATCCCTCTTTTTTAAATATAAATTGGAAGGAAGAGAGAGAAAAACATATCCCAACATAGCACAAGGGTTATAGATCTTGCCTTTTAACATTTAAAATCTCAGGAGGAAAAACTGAAACAATAAACAGCTATTATGTTCAAGTACAATGTGAATCCAGGAAGGGGAAGTCTCTAAATACATGTTAATGGGAGACTAGAAGGATCTTCCATTTGCTGCCTTCCTAGGTCACTTAAGCCACCCCAGTGGTGAACCATCTCTCTTGCTTTCAAAGTTCTCTCAAGCATCATCACCCTTCACCCTCCAGACTAACTCTGTGTTGGTGGTGTTAGTGTTCTCATTCTACAGACAAGGAGGCTGAGACTTGGAGAGGCTTTTAAGTGGCACAGTGCAATTTGAACTCCATTGCAACTCATTCTTACTCCAAAGCCCAGGCTCTGGAACACTAGACAATACTACCTTTTAAGAAAGAGATGCTGTGCCATCTATTAATCTCAGAAGCCTGCACGCTGGCAAGACCAGATTGTAATCTAGCCAAGACTTTTACAATGCTCCAGCATGTGATTCATTGGAGCCCATCTACTTCTTAGACATATGGCTCCACCATGTAAGCAAATGTTCTTGACACCTCTGGACAACTTAAATCAAATCAGCTGTGCCACAGGCTCCAGATTCTCTGTCCTATCTGCAGCTCTCCACCAAGTCAAACTCATGGAACATGATTTTGCAGATGGTTACATTAGTCCCTGCAAAATAGCATATTAGTTCTAGGGGTTTTTTTTTTTGTTTTTTGTTTTAATTTCTCATAGATCTTCTAGAAAATTCTATAAAGAAAACTTCAGGCCCAGAGCAGAGTTTTGATTAAGGAGAGTTATCTGCCCTTCTTAACAGAACTACCAAGTCAACTAATGTTCTTCTTCCAAACACTCTCCTAGAAGGGAGCAGCCCCATATTCCAGAGTCATGATTTCAATTTGCTAGTTCTGGAATGCAGAAGGCACTCTCAGCCTGCACACCTGTGAAATAAGAATGCTCTCTGATGCACCCTCCCATCCCAGCTCTATAAACATATATGTTTGTGATGCTCTTGATCCATAAATTTTTCTACTTTATACAGTGATTTAGAAAACAGCTTCCTAAACTGTTTCTTCCTCTCTTTAACAGTCTTCTCTATTGAAACAGGGTCCTCTGATTTGGGTCTTGAATTCACTCAATGAATGCATGGAAATCACTTTTCTCATATGCCACTTCTTTGACAAGAAGCCTATGTCTCCACCTCTTTTTAATCATATTTAGATTTATTTTTTAGCCACATGAACTCTGTGGGCTCCTTTTGGGGATGTGGCTAGGAGGGCTATGTCACATTCACAGAGGAAGCTCTTAATATCACAAGGGAATTGTCTGCAATCTTTTTTTTTTTTTTTTTTTTTTGTCATGCTGCACAGCGTGAGGGATATTAGTTCCCCCGCCAGGGATTGAGCCCAGGCCCCAGCAGTGAAAGCGCCAAATCCTAACCACTGGACCGCCAGGGAATTCCCTGCAACTTTTTAATATGGGACAGATTTTTGTAGGAAGGCTTTTCCTGGGAAGAATAGGAAGATACAGGAATTCCCTGGTTTTGATCAAAATGTATGCAGGGTCATCTCAGGTCGTCTCATAATTTTGAGTCGTGGCTCGATTTCTTTACCCATCCTGAAGAAAGGGGGAAGGAGGAAGAAGAATACAACCTGGGATTCTGAGAGCAAGGGTTTCCCCAGCACATAAGAAACGTTATCTATCTGGATAAAGAAACAAAGCTTTACCATGGTCTCCAACAAAGATGACATTTACACAGCGATGCAGCTTTAGTTGTTTCAGTCCATCCATTAATTGCCCCACTGTTTTGTCAATATCCCTCAGAGGGTTTGTCATCTGGAAAAAGTAGCAAATTAGTCCCTGAAGGTTTTTTTTTTCCTTTCAGTATCTCATAGATCTTCTACCCCTAGAATATTCTGGAAAGAAAACTTCAGGCCCAGAGGCAGAGCTTTGTCTAGGGAGATTTTCCTGCCTTTCTAAATGGAAACATGGTCTAAGCATTTTTATTTATATTCTTTTAGGAATGTAAAACCTCTCCTCATTCAATCCCTTTCAAGATTCTTTGATATAAAAATAGAAAAATTAAGGGCACTTCTTTTTTTAGAGATAAAATGGCCTTTCTAAAATGTAACAATGTTCTTTAAGTCCAAGAATTTTGAGAGTGAGTCAGATGGACAGTTTAAGCCTCTTGTTCCCTACGTGAAATCACCTAGGCTTTGAACCATGGCAAGAAGATGGAGGCTAAGTGAATCAAAAGCAGTTCTGAGGTTAAATGATAACCTTCCACTGGATGCCAAATTAGAGCATCATTAATACAAAGAGATCCATCTAGTGTTCCAAAAAACTTAGCTGTCAATTTCTGACAACAGATTCGTAATAGAAGGACTACTTCTAAGAAGCAAGCTACTACTTCTCAATTTAGTCCCTTTCAAGCTGATCTTGAGTAAAATAAAAATCTACAAGAGTTCAAACTTAAACAGAAGTGAATCATTGAGCTTGTTCTAGAAGGTTTCTTATTTAGCCTAACGAAAAATGAAAACTCAGTTCTCTGAAGAACATTTCCAAAGCATAAGAATCATAATCCATCTCTCATGTTCTTGTTTCAAATGGAAGTTTCCGATAGCAGGAATGCCACCACCTACTAGAGACTTCCCTCTCCCTCTCATCTCTGTGCAACGGAAAGATTTTCAAGAAACATCCCATCAGACAAACACTTGACAGAACTTTAGCTGAATTTGACAGCTTAGCTACAATCACACATATCCACTCAAAATGACAGAGATAAGAACGGAAGGGATCGGCGTATCTCTTTTTCCTCAGACACATAATCTTATCTTCCATTAGCATCTTCTCAGATGACTCTTGACCTTTCCTTACATCACGTCATCAGTAAAATCAGATGTAAATTTGTTTTTCTTCATGACAGGAGTCAGTATTTCAAATTCTGTCCCAAGGAGTAAGTCACAAGTGAAAGTTTCATAATGATGTGTGCAGCATAATCTGAAGAGACTAACAGAGGGTAGACTTAGCGCTATTTGCTTCTGAGTAAACTGTGCTCTCCTCTAAGACCTTCACCTAGACAAAGAAATACCAAGTGCACAACCTATGTCAACCCTTGGCAACAAACTCATTTTCTTTAGTCAGAAAGATGACTCAGGTTAAAATCCAGTACGTATTTCTTAGTGATTAGTTCAAACAATCATAAATAAGATAGGGCCTCAGAGGTCTCTGGAGGTTTCAAGAAAAGTAACAACCTATAGGCTATTCTGAATGTAATGAAAAGAGTACACATTGCTCATATCTCTGTAAGAAAACACACCCAACTCTATCTACCCATTGTGTTCCCTCTCCTTCTGTCTCAGCTCTTCCCTTGCCTATCATCTAAGACCTCTTCTGAACTTGCAAGGTACAGACCACTGATCTAGTCCAATATACTATTGAGTTCTAATCTATACCGTCTGTCAGGAGTTCCCCAACTACCTTGCTGGGTTGTTCTCAAGAACCAAGGCTACAAGAAACTGTGACAAACTCTGTGAAAAAGTGCAAGCAAAACCAATAGCTTTCTTAACACTCATTCAAGCCTAAATATTCATACTAGTTTGGGGCAACTAACTTTAAAGAAAGTAGAAGGGGTTGTTTTTTTGTTTTTGTTTTTTTCTGGCTGAAAGATCAAGAAGTCTTCACATCAGTGTTAACCTCTGAAGGAGCAGATTCTTCTGGATTCAAAGCCAAGGATGACACACCAGGCTTTTTCTGAAACATATTCAGCTGATTTTCAAACCAAGGCACTGAAGGAAACCTTCAACTCAGACCTGCCCGCCACAAAGCTTTGGAACAATAGATAAACTTACTTTGTCCTGACGAGTTTCCGCAGCATAATGATCCATCCTATGTAATTTTCTTCTTCTTTTCTTTGGAGGAGTAACTGGTCTTTCCTGTCTCCTCTTAGGGGTAACCTTCCTCTTAGGTCTCTTAGCCGGAGTAAAAGGTGAACCATAACTACTCTCCTGTACTGGCGGATAGAGATGTCTGGACTCAGAAGTCGTCTGTCCCTCTGGGTCAGATCATAAAGCTCACACTCTGCCATCTGGGGTCAGCAGAGTCTTAGTTAAAAAAACGGACTCCTTAAGTGAGAAAACATTGGTATGAGGGATGATTCAGGGAACTCTACAGAGAGAAGCCTCCTAGATTGATCTTGATGCTGCTGTTACAGCTTCTTCACTGAGAGCAAGAATATAATTTAAGAGAATCTGGTCATGTGGGTCTCTTTTGGCTGAGGGGCCTACTGTGGATAGACCTGAAGGTGACACAGAATTCTGCATTCCATAACTCCTGCATTACGGAGAGACTGGTCCTTGGCTACGAAAAGCTCTCCATTTATAAAGTACTAGCTGAAAACTTAATAGAATACTAGTCACTTGGTCGTTTCAAGGTGCAAAAGGATTCATGGAGGTGGTTCCAATTCAGATTCTAACAGGTATCTGTTCAGACCACCAACTATATCCAAGCAACTGTCACCTTCTTTGGAAAGGATCAGGAAAAAAAATTTTAAACCAAGGGTGGAATGAAACATAAATATCAAGCAGTCCTCCTTGGTCATGAATGTACTTCCACAAATCAGCAGAGAGAACTTCCCACTGATAATTTAGGTTTCTGGTAGAGGAGAACTCTGAGCTAAGAGGTAACCATAAATAGAACTGTCTTTTTAAAAATCCTCTTGTGAAATTAGGTAAAATGTAAAAAGTCATCGAGACCTCTTCATGTTGGTATACAAATATATATCAAGAAAGATTCTACTTATACTCTTTCTGTTAGACATTTCCCTTTTAGTGGTGGTTGGGGGGTAGTGGCTGTACTATGCATGTGTTCTGAAAATCTAGCGAGCAGTAAAGGCTGACACGTAAACTGTAGGTAAGGAAGGTAACCTTTTGGGACTTCCAAATGCTGGAGAAAAACAGGCCCCTGATTTGCTGATGGTGCAAAGGTGAATTAAAGCAGCAAACCCTGCTGTCTGTCTAGCTGATTTCTTTCGGTGGGATGGTTCTGAGACTCATTCAAATGCAAGAAGGGCCAGGAGGAAGAACGCTGTTAGTGTATCCAAAAAGGAGGCCATCTGCCATGCGATTTCACTGTTTCCAGAGCAAGCCACTGCAAAGGCATCGCCACAGCTGTCTCGTCCTCTCTCTCCGGCAGAGCGATGGAAAGACACAGCCCCATGGACTCTGGTTTGGTTTGGTTTTTTTTTTTAATGCCTCTAGTTTTAGCCAATTCCCCATGAGATGAGAAGCAAAAGGAAAAAGAGGGTTTACCATTTCATGATCACCAAATTCATTCAGCTAGCGCTCAAGTCTGCCCATCAGACACTCGGCCATTTGCGAGAGACCTCAACATTCCAAAGGCTCCAAAGGTAGCCCTTCTGGTTGCAGCAGGTTAGAGGGGCAGCAGGAGCAACAGGATTTTAGTCAAAATGAGTTTTCATCCAGGGATTATATTGCATGGATTTCCTTCTTCGAATGTTAGAGGTTGACAATAGCTAAGTTTTCACTGACCAGCCATACTTTAGTCTGACTTTAGAAGATTTAGCCTGAGGTTATTAAAAGGATGGGAAGGAGAGGGGTAAATTTCCCTGCTTTTCAGGATACTTTGCCATCTGAAGGTAGTAACTAGCCAGCCAAAGCTCTGCCTCTAGGCCTGAAGAGCAGCCGAACGAAGAGTCACAGGGAAAGCATAGAAGCTCAAAGAGAAAAAGGTTGCGCCAGTAACCAAAAGCAAGCATGTTTTCTGACCATTCACCATTACACTGTGAAACCAGCAGCAATACGCCATTTCTTGAAGCTATTAGCCCAATGTTTGCGAATCGTCCTGAACAAAGTATACTCAGGTATTAAGCGAAGAAAGCACAAACTTCAAGTGTGTTGGAGCACACAACATTTTGCCAGATTGAATCATTTTGATTAAATTGCAAATGCAAGGTGTAAAAGATAACGTTACTGATTTTAGAGATAATATTTTAGCTACATGCACAATAAGTGTAGATGAGGGATATATAGGTAGATAAACCAATTCGTCTAACCACAAAAAAGAGGTTTTGCTGGCTTTGGTTTCATGTTTTAAACTGTTTTGTTTTTCTTTCAGTAAAAAATAAGATTCCTAGAACCAAATGAGAAATCGTTGAAATCTGAAAACATCCCTTGCTTTTTTTGGGAGAAAGTGACCAAGTTCTCAGGTTATCATAACTGAAGATACATCATAAGTGTTTTACCCCGTAGATATATGAGAATATCCCCGTTATAAGAAGCATTAGCACTAAAAAGAACATAGCGTGAATACTTCCAACTCTTAATTCAAAAATACTCAGGAAAAAATGTTTGTATATTTATGAGACTCCTGAACATAGAACCATCATTACAGCAAATTAAAGTGTCCTATGTTATACTTCATTTATCACTGCTCAGGACTTAAAAAAAACCTTTTAGTTTATTTCTCAATCAAAAACACACTTTCAAGTAAGTAATTATAACTGAACCTCACATATTAGAAATCCAGAGATGTTAATGAATAAAGAACATTCATTGCTAAGCCATATAACTTTTAAGGAAATGAAAATTATAAGAATTATACCTCCTCTGTGTAGTAAAAAGCCAACTTTTGACATAAAGAAAACGTTCTGTGTGGTTTGAACATAGTTATTAAGGGACCACTTTGCTTATCTCCTGGACTAAAGGAGAGTTAAATTATTTCCTAGTCTGGGAGTCAGAAGTTCTGTCTCCAAGTTCACTTACCAGCTGAGCAACTGGAGTAGCTCCTAACCTCTTAAAGTACCAGCCTCTGGCTTTTAAAAGAACAGCTATACCAAGCACTGTTTGTCTATGCCACAGGGTCTTTTAGGGGATACTATTATCCAAGCAAAATTGAACCTTTAAATAGGGTACGTGGAACTGCTTAGGGTTTGGGTTGTTTTTTTTAACATCTTAATAAAATGAGGTTCCTATTGTTCACTTTAGATTAATCTCAAAGAAAATCATCCTAAAGATAAAACAGCCATGCTTGCTCTGGCAAGAATAAGATTTGTGTTTCATGTATGCAGATGTTTATCTCATTTTATCATTTGTGTTTCATAATCATGCACCAGTGGTTAAACATCAAAGGAATAGGAAAAAGAGCATCAGACTTATATGACTTCAATGATTTAAGGCAAACTCGGAATGGGTTCACACAGCCTCTAGTTTCCAGTGCTTAAGGAAATCACCGCTGAATTGATGTTAAAGCATTCAGAAGTATTTATGGCTCCTTAGTATTTACTGTCTTTGTTTAAACATGCTGCTTTTTTTTTTTTTTTTTTTTTTGCGGTACGCGGGCCTCTCACTGTTGTGGCCTCTCCCGTTGCGGAGCACAGGCTCCGGATGTGCAGGCTCAGCAGCCATGGCTCACGGGCCCAGCTGCTCCGCGGCATGTGGGATCTTCCCGGACCGGGGCACGAACCCGTGTCTCCTGAATCGGCAGGCGGACTTTCAACCACTGCGCCACCAAGGAAGCCCTAAACATGCTGCAGTTTGATCAGAAATACTTAAACCAAGACACACTTATCTGTATTTCCTTAGTCATCCTTACGCTGAACATAACAAACTTAATTATAGCCAACAGTGTTGCCATCGGCTATCAGAGAATAAGAGGTATTTCCCATCATCAAAGAGTTTATGAAACAATTTCTCATCCAAAATCAAGTTTTATTATGTTGATGTAGACCTCACCACTCTAGTAAGAAAGAGAGGTGGAAAACATTTCAAAGATTAAAAGATTTAGATTTGCAAATCCCAGCATATTTTTAAATGATCTGTGCTGAAGCACTGGGGAAATTTCCATCTCTCGATAAAAGAGGAACATAATAAAATATCTCCATCCCTTTCCCACCTCCTGAACTTGAAGTTATACTGGATGCTACCTTATAGACAGATTGTCTTCTACTAAGATCCCCGAGTGATACAAGGGTGTCACGCTGCTCTGCTAAACAGATTCATTCAACAGTGTATTTCTCCCAATTAAGAATTTGTTTCACTTCAGGGGGTGATGGATATGTTCATACTCTTGATCATGGTGATGGTCTCACAGGTATATACCTATGTCAAGATTTATCAAATAAAAAATGTCCAATGTTATCAAATTTTCCAGGTTGCTTGTACCTGCTAAGGTTAGTGAGCTGACCTACCCTCTCTGAACAGCATAACCATTTTAAGGGAGCTGAAATTCAGTTGCAATGCTTTATATTGCAGGTTTCATCTCCAGATTCTTTTCTGCTCCTATCCCAGTGATGGCAAATGCCAACCATTCCCGATGCTTCATCTTTTGACTGATGCCTGCAGGGCTGGAATACATCCCTTCCTATGAACACCAAGTTTAGGATATGTTTGAATAGCAAATCAATCTGAAATGAAGTTCCTGTAAGAAAACCAGGTACATTTAAGATTCTTTTAAATGTTTTTACTCTTGTAGTTCTTTGACTCTGTATCCACTTTGCACATACAAACACCCTAAGAGACTTTGTACAAATCCTGAAATAAGGTCAGTAGATTAGGTGGCCCAGGGACACAGGTTCTCCTCAGGCAGAAGATAAGCTACTAACCTCAGGGCCAAAAGGGCCATATTTGTGTCCAGAGAAATCAGGTTGTTCGGAATAGAAGGCATAGACTGAAGGCCTACGGGAAAATTGGAAGGTTCAGAATCTCCCCCAAACCACACATGACAAAGAATATCAAATATCCCTACACATTACCGAAAAATCCTCTCAAATCAAGTTAATTAATCGCACAACCACTGTTAGTCTTAGCATGAAAAAAGTCTCTTTCTTGTTTTTTTTCTACAAGATAAAAAACACCCACCACCCCCTACACCGTCCCCGCTGGGGTAACTGTCTGGTTACTACCTTCAGGAATAAAAAGTCATGAGGAAAATCTGAACGCAAACTCTGGTCTTGGATCCCCAAGATAATAGAGCCCAGTGATAATTCACAGGGGCCATGCAATCTGCAGCCTGAAAGAACAACTCCATTCAAGTGAAAAGTCAGTCTTCTGGACTGGGAGCTTGGGATTAGCAGATGCAAACTATTACATATTGAATGGATAAACAATAAGGTCCTACTGTATAGAACAGGGAACTATATTCCACATCCTGTGATATACCATAATGGAAAAGAATATGAAAAAGAATGTATATATATGCATAACTGAATCACTTTGCTGTACAGTAGAAACTAACACAACATTGTAAATCAACTGTACTTCAATATAATAAAATCTTTTTTAAAAGGCAGTCTTCATGCTTCCCCAATCGTTGGGATGCTGCTGGTTTATTTATCAAAGCTGGGAACACCCTCGAGCTCCGCTGCGGTGACCAGGATTGATAGCTGGAGTAATTCATGTAATTAAATGGTCCTCAATAACCTACGTCCATTGTAACCTAAGTCCTTCTTAGGGGAGCCACGTTTAAGGCTCAGAAAACTCATCACAAAACTTGTAGTAATACCAAACAATGGCTGTACTTCTATTGCATAGTCCATCTGGTTATTCACCCAATTCCAACCTAAAATGGAAAAGTACTAAAGAAAGAAGAGGGAGAGCCAGGTGGGATGGGGGGAAGCAAATACCTTTCGTTGTCTGGCAGGGTGAGCCACTGCAGGATGGTTAATATCCTCCGCTCATGAGGGATCATCCTGTAGGGTAGCAACCGGCAAAGTGTGAGGTTAGGCTGCATTTCTACCATCTCCAGCCTGATGAGCTCTTACTCCTGCACCCAGGCCAAGGGCTCTCTATTTACCACCATCTGTTTTCACTTTGTCATAGTAAAAGATCCCCTTTCCAATTAATGTTTAAACGTCCATTTCTATTTGCAACATGTCATGCTGCTCAGCCTCTGCTACAGAAGACAACACTGGCAACTCTGATTCGCAGTGAAATGAAGAGTCTGCCATGCTTATCAGAGGCTCAGCTACAGGCAGAAAGGACCCCAGACTCAGAAGCATTGCTATTTAGTGGGTAAAGCCATTAGTTGTAGCCACCGAGGGGCCAGGACTTATATCCCCAATCTACCTCTTGCTGGTGTGACCTCTCTTGACCTCTATGCCTCTTGACCTCTCTCAGCTTCAGTTTGCTCATCAGTAAAATAAAGATGATAGCAAAGCACACTGAACAGCTTGCTTGTAAGGAGGAGATGAGTCAAGAAAGGCAAAAGGCATGTACAGTGCCCAGCACATAGTGAGTGCTAAAAATAATCCCTGTTTTCATTAATGATCATGATTATTTATCATTCAATCTCTAAATAGCTATATGACTCAAGAAACATTATTTAATCTGAAACTTTAAGTTCCTCGTGTATAAAATCAGCATTTAGGAAAGGTATTCTTGAAATTCTCTTCTAGCTCTATAAAAATCTATCAAGAATAGGCACATATAATTATGAGACTGACAAAAAGGGTATAATCTTCATCCACAATGACTTTTGTGTTTAAGTCTCATTCCTCTGTTGAAATATAATTACCCTCAATCTGGCACTCATTTCAAGAGCTCTCGGCTAACATGATAGCATTGTATCATGGGCTTGAGTTACATTAAGATGCTCACAAGCTGAGTGATGTCTTTATTTGTGGGGAAATTTGCTTATTTTTTCCTAACAAGGAACACAACATACTTTTCTGCTTCCCCATCCAAGACCAGGCATTAGAGCATGTTTATGATGAATTTAAACTGAAGCCTAAGTTTAATTGTAGATAGTAAAAATTACTGTGGCCAAGAGTGAACCCTAATATAAACTATAAAAATTACTGTGGCCAAGAGTGAACCCTAATATAAACTATGGTCTCTGGGTGATAATGATGTGTCAATGGAGGGTCATCATTTGTAACAAAGGTACCACTCTGGTGGCGATGTTGATACTGGGAGAGGCTGTGTGGGTTTGGGGGCAGGAGGTAGATGGGAACTCTCTGTACCCACTGCTCAGTTTTGCTGTGAACCTAAAACTGCTCTAAAAGATAAACTATTAAAAATTATTGTGGGATGTTGAGTGAGCCATTTCAACTTTCGCTTTTGGTAGACATGAGCATGAGAGAGGTAGGAGGAAAGACAAACCTTCAGAGCCATGGTAGATGGCTAGAGTTGGCAGGGACTCTAATCAAGCAGCCTCCCCCTATTTCCAATAGGTAGGGGATTTGTCATTCTTCTCTCTGGCCCCTTCTCTGTCTAGAACTATCCTACCAGCCCCAAAAAAGTCATGTTTACCATAAAACAAGTTCCCATTTAAACAAATTCCAATGCTATTGAATAAATGCGATCCTGTTTATTATAACCTATAATTGAATTTGAAGTAGGCATAACAAAGCCAGGTTAATCGCTGAAGTTATTTAATTCTTCAGCCTTAGAAATCCCCTGTATCTGAACAAAATAATTACATACTTTGAATTCTTTCCTAACTTAAAAAAAAGTGAATGTTGTAGCCTTTTCATTTTACCTTGCTTCACTACCTACCTACAAGCTGCTTTATTTTATGTAATTGGTGTTAAGTCACAAAAATGGATTCTGATGGACTCACTTGATGCTAGTGGAAAAATACAAATTAATAGAATTTGTTTCAAGCTCAAAATGTTCACGCTTTAATGCCTTCTTTGGATGGGGTACTTGACAAGTAGGGAGCAGGGAAAAAAAGCGTCAGCTCTGAGGCCAGAATGCCTGGGTTTGTGTTGGATGAGACTTTGACAAGTGACTTAACCTTTTAGTGCCTCTATAAAATGAGGAGAATAATAGTCCCTATCTTATAAGGTTGTTGTATGGATTAAAAGAGATAATACTTAGAATAGTGCCTGGCACATGGAAAAATGTTAGCTTTATGGGAGTTCCCTGGTGGCCTAGTGGTTAGGATTCCGGACTTTCACTGCTGTGGCCAGGGTTCAATCCCTAGTAAGGGAACTGAGATTCTGCAAGCCACGTGGCATCCCCACCCCCCAAAAAAGTTAGCTTTTATCATTACATACTGGATTCACAGGCCCACAGATATAGTACACTCATTCATGAAATATTTGTTAAAAGCGTATTACATTCAAGGCATTTCTGTGAATACAAAAAAAGATACAAGATACTCCTACCAAAAAAAAAAAGCTATTACGAGGAAGTCACCATTCTCTGCTTGGAACGAGAAGCATGTGATTGCCATTTTCTGGGCAGGGGCTGAATACATGTGTGTGGTAAGAGCATGAGTACTTTGGAGGTCTGAGTATCCACTGTAACTGTGGCCTTGGGTACATTTTACCTCTCTAAGCCTTGGCATTCTGATCTCAAACATGAGGAGTCAGACACAGTGGTCTCTAAGTTTCCTAGTCGTTTTACATTATCTTTATGAAATAACCTCAGAGACCAAAAAAGACATGGCCCTTAGCCATTAATGTTTAAAATTTGAAGCAGACACGGCACAAACAGATCTGACAAAGGAAGAGTGTATTCCAAACAGAAAGGGAAATGGGATTCATGCTGTTGCCTTTACCATCACTGATTGACATAGAATTTCTCATGACACCAAGTACATTAGACATGTTTAGAAAAAGAAAAGGAAGTAGGAAAGAGGGAAAATAAACTAGATGAGTTTCAATAAACCAGCTGAGTGATTTAGTGCTAAAGGGGAACAAATTACCTTAGGTCATATATAGCCATTGTCTGGTCATTGTTGAAAGAGGTAATGTGAATAAGAAAACAGATACCATTTATTGGCTGTTCTCTATGTACTAAGTACACTACTAAGCACTTTAAATAAGTTAACTCATTCTATCTTCACGATGCCTTATGATGAAGACACTATCATTCCCATTTGAAGATGAGGACATTGATTTATCGAGAGATTAAGTCACCTGTTAGATTAAGTCACTCTATTATGTGACAGAGTTGGGATTGGAATCAATCCAGACACCCATACATAAAGGGAATTACTGCCTTTGAACATGAATTGACATAAAAGAATGTAATGGAGACTCAGCTGAGGATGATTTTGAAATGAAATGCTATCCTTTGAAAAGCTAGACTAATTCTAGGTTGCAATATGGAACCAGGTTAAAAAGATGACCTTTAAAGTCTAAGTCTATGGTTGAATCTGGTTTTAAATTTTTAAATTTTCAGAATCTATGACGTGTAGATTTCCTTGACATATATTCCATTAAATACCTGGAAGTATGACAAGTTTTTTTCAGTTCTAAAGAGATTTTTGAAAAAGAAAGAAAGAAAATGAATCCAAGTCACTTCCAGGATATAGAGATAAAAGAAGAATAGTCTGAGAAGCAAAGCAAACTACAGACATCTTTGGAGCAAAAAAGCTACCTTCTTATAAGGTTTGAAATGGGTGGAAAAAATTGCCATTCAAAACCGGAACACTAAGCCTTTTCAATGAAGCTCTGCAGCAGTTTCGGGGGGTAAGGGTGGGGACTAAGTATTAATTATGCTGTTGGCACCTCTCCATTCTGCCAGCCAAATATGTTGTGGAGCAGAAGAAATCCCTTCTATACGTATCAATGACAATCAAAGGTTAAAAAATGTAATGCATAAGATTAAATTGGTAAATCTACATGTCATTTCTAACATATACTTATTTCTCAACAGAGAAAATCTCTTTTTAAAAAGTGGGGAGACTTTTTAAGGGACACTCTGTGTTAGCTTCAAATCACCAAACCCAATTTCAATTTAGCCCTTCACATCTGAAAAAGCTACCTTTATTCCTGAATTTGGAGAATATAGATGGTACCATTCTGTATTAATCTGAACCTGTGATTGCTCTCAGCGCACTACTATTACAGAATAGTCAGATTTTTGTTACGGCATAAGAGGCAAATATGGAAACAGCTTTAGGTGGTTAAAAAAAAAAAAGATGGTAAGAACATCTCAGTGGGAACAAAATCCCCATGAAAGTTGAAACAGATTCCTTTTCTTACTAAGAAGCCTCAAAAATAATCAACATGTTGACACTTTTATTAGGTAAGTTGCATCTTATGAACATTAACTACTAATCCCCCCATCATGTCTTTGGGGAAGAGAAGTAGTTCCTTTTTTCTTATTAGGGAAATCCTGGAGCTCAGTGGGAAAATGGGGTGGAAACAGAGACTTCCTCTTGTCTCCTGTCTGGAGTTTCCAGTCTCTAGACCACTACATCAGCTGTCTGAGACCCTATTCGATTTTTAAAGTTGTGAACCAAAATAAATATAGAATGTTGTAATATATTTATAGAAAATGATCATTCAAATCATAGCAATAAATAGCCTGAGAAATATACATTCCCTAGGTGCCAAGTTACCAAAAACCTATAAACAGGGACAGAAAATTCTAAAGGGTGACGAGATGTAGGAGAGAAAATCTTCCCTACATTCTATTAAGAAAAGATGGGGGAAAAGAGAGAGAGAAGAGGAAAAGAGAATGGAGATGGAAAAAGACAGAAAGGATCTCTTAAAAAAAAAAAAGGAGGGTTATTTTGAATCAGAAAATATTCATATGTTGGAGTATGTTAACATTTAACTGAAGTGAAATCAAATTGAATGAATGTTTCTTAAATGGAATCATAATTGTAATTTTACATTGACAAAATAGAGGTAACTTACACAGACCAGAAGAATGTCCCAGCTTTCACCCCTTGCTTGGTGGCTGTAATCCATAGCTAATGAGGAAAACAAAAGAGGCTTAGAACATATTCTGGGTTTGGGTCAAAGAAGAAAAAGGTTTGTTATACTTTACCATGCCCCACCATAAATTTCCCAATATTTGCAACCTTTTTTTTTTTTTTCACATCTGGAAGTCAGAATTATTCTTTCCATAAATGTTATTCAATACATTCTCTGCAAAAGCTTTCAAGCTCTGTTATGATTATAGTGGCTTTTTTTAAAAAAACTTTTATTTCATCTCAAGAGTCTCTTCTGTACCTGTCTTTTCTGATCATTGTTTTGAACATTTCACTTACATGGCAGAATTCTGCTCATCAAAGGACCCTGAGTGACCATATGTTTCCTTGACTGTTGAAAGCCTACAGAGGAAAACCCCAATTTGGCACACAGATGCCAGGATCTCGGAACCCAGCTTTGTCTTGTTTTGTTTTAAATGAGGTGAATGAAATGGGGAAAAGGGGCTAGTTTTTATTCTGGTTTTCCCCTTGTACCTTTTACTTAGCCTTTTAGTAAGTGGAATTTTAGGAGTAAATTCCTGGGATAAGTTAGGTGAACCAAGCATGTCATTAAGGCTTTTAAAATATTCTTTCCAGGGACTTCCCCGGTGGTCCAGTGGTTAAGGCTCTGCGTTTCCACTGCAAGGGGCATGGGTTCGATCCCTGGTTGGGGAACTAAGACCCCCCATGCCCCGTGGAATGGCCAATATATGTATATTCTTTCCAGCTCATGCTGTTGGGAGGTAGAAGATACGGCAGTTAAGAACCTGAGCCCAGCGACCAGCTAGCTGCATTTTAAGCCTTGCCTCTGTCACTTACCAGCTGTGTGATCCTTCAGCTAGTTATTTAAGGTCTCTACATTCCTTTAAAATATAGATAATATTACCTAGCACATAGGATTATTCTGAGCTTTAATGAGGTAATACATGTAAAGTCCTTAAAAACAGTGTTTTAGCATTTGGTAAACACTAGATCAATTTTCATCTTAATTATTTCATCTTAATTATTATGCATTAATGGAAATCCAGTTATTTTCAGGACACTAAAAGCAACTTAGAATGGCCAGTGTCCCATTGAATAGAAGTCTGTGAGAAGAAACCCCTTAGCTTTAGGAGGCAAACAGGAAAAAGAAGTGTAGCTTGGTTTTTTATAAGACCAAAACAAAAATGGTCTACGAGTTGCAACCAACCTGCTTTGTGGTTTCTTTGTCTCCAGAATTTGATAGTGTTTTACTTACTCCAGTTAAAAATCTTTGTTTTTTGAGGAAAGGGGCAATTTGGAGGTGTGGGGCATTCAGGAGCTTGGCCATGGCCTCAGAAAGGTCTGGAATGCCTGGCCGCGGAGAATTCTGCAAGGATTTCCAGGCCCCTGGGGAGGACTGGAAACCGCCAGCTCCAAAATCACAATTGCTGCAGCTGGCAAGTGAGGGATGGGGCAGGAGGGCATACAGCACCCGCCCAGATTCCAGGAGGTCCGAGCTGCCAGCAGATGTCATTAGCATGGGAAAGGTGGAGTCCTTGCCCCATTGGGATGGACCAGAGAGATCAGAACCTCAGATTGCTCTGAGCATCCTATCGGGGTTTGGTCCAAAATATCCTTCCGCTTTACAGATAAACTCTGGCATTTCTGGGTATCCTCACGCCAAGGAGGACTCAAATGGGTCCTGGAGTTTCATACATTCTTGTGTCAGCGCCTCCTCTAGCAAGAAGGTGAACTCAAACTGAGTCCTGGACAACCTGCACGTGCCTCAAAGCCACCTCAGATCCCAGAGAGATCAGTTTCTTATATTAAGTGATCTATTTGTATACTTATTTTAGTTTCAGAGACACAACTTTGGTGCATGCATAGCCAAACAACTTCCTAGAAAATGTGGTGCCTTGACATTTCCAAGGAAGTTGTATTAGGCAATATTTGGCAGATATGAAATGTAAAATCAATCTGGGGTTTTCTAATGGAATTTTTTTTAATACAATTTCGTCAAATGATGACCCTACATTTTCAAAAGTTATATTGCGGAATACATGCTGATGTTGGCATTATCAGAGCAACAGGAAGCCCTATAAGTAACTTTTAGCTTACTAACCCTCAGGGGGAAAGATCACCAAAGGAGTCTTTGCAATCGTATAAGGAAAGAGCACTAGGAGAGACGACAGATGTGAGGGTGCTAAAATTATCCCAGTGGCAAAATCAGAATCATTGGTTCTTTGTACTTGTCTGTACTTCCCCAAAATTTTGTAGTGACAATTAACATCTTGGTAATCAGAAAAAAAAAAAAATTAACCAGTTGTAAAAAGCAATGTGAACTATAAAGACAAACTAAAGGTAAAAATTTTTTATTTCTTTCTTTATTTCTTCCAAAAAAGAAGCACACTATTTCTCCCTGCTTCTTGGTACAAGTCCTGTTGGCCGCATTTTCTAAAAGAAAATTGGGAGCATGGTCAGAAAAGTGCAAAGAATGAACAAATAAGAGAGAATACTTGGAATTTAAAAAACATTTTAAAATCTCAAAGGAAAGGACCCTAGCAGTAATGAAGCTGGTCGGTCAAAGGTTTGGCAAATGGTATGAGACTGAAGCATGAAGAAACTTTCTTAAGTTAAATCAGATCATGAGCAGCTATAAAAGTCCTTTTGCAAGTTATACATATATATTATATTTCAGAACTCTAAAGTTAAATCTAGTAATTACAGAGAAAAAAATGCAGTAAAATGTTGGTCCAAAGGAAGATAAATGAAAAGGAGCCTCTTGGTCTATAAAGCGGAGGAGGGGCACGGGAGGGAGAATCATAAAACAGAAATCCTAAAACGAGTTTCTTGTTAATTCAGAGAAATAGGAATTATAATTTCCCATTTCCCATTCTGAATTTTAATGTAATCTATATTTCCTCAGAGATGGGCCAAACAACACAGCTTTAAAAAAATTAGCTAAGAAGACACTGAGGCTGGCCTTCCCACCTTTAATCCCAGTATTTCTTCCATTGCTTTCCTTTATCTAAAGGCAGAGTTTTCAACATTTGTGTCCTAGATGCTACATTTTGAAGAGGGGACAAATGAAAATAATATTGTACCTTCTTGATATGTTATCAGGAATAAAAAAAAGAAAAGAAAACTCCCCCTGGGACCAGGAGCATTTAAATGTGAAATCCAACACTTTCTCAAATTCAGGAGAATATGCAGCTGTGGGAGAAGGGGAGATGTTTTAAAAAGGAAAACAAGCAAAAAAACACTTTTGAAAACCATGAACTACTATTGTAGTCTTCCTAGCAGTTCTTTGCAGGGAAATTATTCCTTTGCATTCTAAAGCACAGAGGTAGAAGAAATAGAATTCTGGGAGACTAGAGGAATGGGCGGGGCCCTAGTATCAGCGGGAGTAAATCAATCACTGAGATTCAAGAGTAGGAACAAACTAAAGATGTGAGGGTTTGGGGATGCAGCAGAATAGATTGTGAACTAGTGTGGCTCTTTCCAGGTGATTAGGGCCAGAAGAAGATGAGTGATGAAATACAGGAAGAAGTACAGGCAAACACACCTCAGATGGGGCTGTAGAACAGCTCAATCCAAAACATAATAAATGGACACCTAAATGTGTTTGGCTGTGGGTTAGGTCCTGAGAATAAAGAGATAAATAAATCAAGTCTCTACCCTCATGGGGCCCATAGACTAAAGCAGATTATGTAAATAATTTCAAATGATATGGTCACCATTATGATAGAAATAACAAGAAAACCCAAAAGTGGGTCCCTGAGCTTAGCGAGGGCTGAGGGAGCTTAGTGAAATCTACTTAGAAAAGGATGCTTAAAGTGAAATTTGAAAGCGAAATGAGCCTGGCAGCAAAGGGACCAGGAGAGTAGAGTCTATCCTAAGTACAATAGGATACAGTAAAATGAGAAAGAAATATAGATTTATCGCAGTATATGGAAAAGAAACACAATAAAGAAAAGGTAAAATTTTCCTGGGGAAAAAAAAAAAAAGAAAGTCACCTGTTAGACAAAGTGGTAAGCGAAGACTAATATTTTCCATCAAGCCAATCCCTTTGGCCTGGAAGTTCACTCCTACTCTAATGTCATTCTTCTTCTCTTTGCTCTCTCTTTCTTGAACCTGCCATCTTTCTTGTGTTCTTACACTACAGTAATTCACAAGGATGGTCTCAGGACCAACTCATTGCATCACCAATACTGGCCGAAAACCACCATAGGCCCAGCAACTTGAGAAGTAATAGAAATGCAACAAACTAGTAAATAAAACAAAAAAGCAGCAGACTCACGGATATAAAGAACAAACTAGTGGTTACCAGTGCAGAGAGGGAAGGGGGAGGGGGCGATATAAAGGCAGGGGAAAAAAGCAGGGGTTATTATGGGATTATCTGATATCATGTGTGTGAAACTTTTGAAAATTGTAAAGCACTACAGAGCTTAAAGAATCTTTCATTCAATTATAAAATTTTTTTTTAATTTTTAAAAAGAATCCTCCTTCCTCCAGAAACTATGGCTCCAGAGGACTTGCACCATGGTAGGGTGCTGGACTCAGCTCTCAAATCGCCACACGTAGTGGGCCCTGTGGAGTCTCATTCACTCTCCACCTCTCTGAGACCAGCTTTGAACAGAACAGGCGATTTCCCCACTGAGTTATCTTAGTATTAGAAATTGCAGGATTAGAATGGAGAGATTTTTCAAAGAAACAAACACACTTATGGCACTCTGTTAAGAGTATGGAACATACTTTTGTAATGAGAAAAAAGTAAATAGTTTCAAAACAACAACGTAAAAAGGAATCCCATTATAATATGTAGGAGAAATGTAGGGTCGTACAGTGAATGACAACTTTTAATAGTGCATTCTGGAGATTAACAAATTAAAAGCAGACTCAACTTTGCTAAAGTGGCTATATCAGGGTTTTAAAAATAAAATTAAATTATAGAAATTATTTTTGGAAGTTGAATGGTGCAATTCAAATTGAATGGACACTACAAATGCCTCATGTCATATATAAGATTTCAAACTAGAATAAGAATGGTTCTTATTCACCATTTAATCTGATTCATATATTATTTAGCCAAATGTCTTTCATGGTTTAATCACTCAGTAAAAAATAAGTTGAGTTTGACTTAATTACCTGTTTAAGATTTTTATAAATATTTTCTCTACTCCAGTTATTTTTTCACTGTGAAATATACAAGCCTCTGAGAGGATGGTATAAATGCTTAAGGAGTATTTATTAAGGCTCGTCTTTTCTTATAGCACTTATAATTTCTTATACTCATACTGTAGTTTCTTATAGTGCCTGTCCATATATTATTCCTTTTTGCCAAGTTTCTATAAAACATGTTTTTAAATGATATCTACTGTGCTCCTTGGATTTCTTATGGTGGCATCTTGTTCAAGAAGATAGACAGAAACACAAATCAGTTTCACTGCAAATCTCCGTCAGCTCTAGGGAATTACTAAACTTAGTGAAATGTATCGACTTAGAGAGTTAGTGAGGAAACAGGCAAACAGAGTTAAAACAGACTTCACTTCATTGAGCAGGTTCACAGCTTTCCATCTGCTCTGTTTCTGCAGAAGTTAATGAATATGTGGACTCATCTTCTGAGTCAGGCCAACCCAGAGGAAGCCTAATATCCACACCCAGTGGAAGTTGATCCAATTTGATAAGATTACTATTTATATCCTTTGTGGTTCTTCAAGCAAGTTTGCTTCATGACAAAATTAATATAAAACACCAACTAGCAACAGCTCTTGACAGAACTCAAATTTCAATTATTTTATTTACACCTAAAATGTTCCTCTATCATGAACTTTGTTTGGGAAATCCACACTGTAAACAAATTTCACTTTGCTTACAACGTAAGGCATCATAGACTTCTGGGAGTCTAGCCTGAATAAAGACAGCAGAATCAGAACCTCTGATAGAAAAAAACACTTCTACAGATATACAAGTCTTCCAACTTTTTTTAAAATGAAAAACCCATATCTAACCATGCATACTGATTATGCAATATGAATATTTTTGTCATAGATGACCTTTTCTCAAAGAGCAATACCATTTTTTTCATACTTTATATTCTCTAATTTAGCCCATAGACTGAAGCTAATATTTCCAGGTAGGAGATCGTTTGGGGATGGTAGGTATGTGGATATGTGCAGACTGCCCACTCTTCATGCCATGGCAGGTTGCACAAAAGCCTCCCAGCCCCCCTTCCCACCAGTGTTCCAGGGAGCCGTGGCCCCCAGTCAGAGTAGACATGAGATGGAACCATTTGCCATCCTCCTTCTACGTGTTTCTGATTGACTGTGTGTACTGGGATGTGTTCCTATGGGGATTCGGATCCTTCTACCCAGCGTCGCGTGCACTTAGTTCAATTCTGCACATTAAACAGCTGTGGATTTATGTTGCTGCTTTGCTCACCTCTGACCAAAGCAAGCTGCCTGACCGTACACATACACACAGTCACAGGAAAAATATTGTGCAGAAAGCCACCTATATCCCTTTTTACTTTCTGCCCAGCCATTTGATCTGAAGTAAATAGGATGATTTCTTTCAAAGTATCAACTTGCTGGTCCAGAACCAAGGTAGATTCCACTTATATGTAACTTCCAAGATTTTAAAAAAAAATGGATTAAACAGAAGAATTCATAAATTTACTGTGGGTTTCATCGAGATTTTTTTTCCCAGCAAGTTTCCCTGTTCCTGATCATATGGCGCTTGAGCTAAAATTTTGTGGCAGTCATGTCATTCACTTCTTTTTCATTGTGTCCACAAATCTAGTAAATCAATAAGATCTGAGTATTCCTTCTTCAAAATATTTCTGAAAGTTACCCCTATGTCACCATTTCTACCACTGTCACCCTAGTGAAGATCCTTCTCATTGCACGCTTTTATAATCATAACCTCACATACACATACACACATGTATAAACATAGACACATAAACATATGTATATACAGTATATATACATTGTATACACACATATGTATACACAATACATACATATATAAATATATATACATAATACACATGCACATACATATTATATGCACATATATATGCATATATTATGTACACACATACACACACATATATATACAATATCAAAAGACAGAAACATTGCCAAGTATGAGGAAATTAAATGCATCTTTTCAACAGGTAACAAATTTGGGGGTGGGTGAAATGTTTCAAGGCACAGACACACAAAAAAATGCAAAACTCACCGGTTGACCTCCCCACCACCTATGATTAAATTTCTCTCGCCCTCGAAGATGGAAAGTGGCATCAAATACAGGATCATACATTGAATTGCCAACAATTCCATGTGATTCTGGATATAGCCCCTTTGTGGAAAAGCAAATTTATTGTCAAAATAATCCACACATAATAGTTCTATCATAAATTTTCTTATCATAGAAGGTTTTATAACAATATTTAATCTCCAATTTTATATAAGATATATATAACTTCCATACGTGTCTGTCTTAGCAAACAGGAATATTATCTATGGACTAACTATAAGCCATCTGTGAAACTTGACATGATTATAAGAAATTTAATATTGGGATTTTTTTTAACTGCTGCATTTAATAAGATGACAATAATTTTTATTACAATAAATTATCCTTTAGAATGAAATTTACTTATGTGCCTCCAAAGTTTCTAAATACACTATTCCTTTTTCCTAGGTTCTATTTCTACTCCAAACCAAAAATAAAGAAATAAATTATATTTTTTAAAGAAGAAAGCAAGGTAGAATTGGGAGTATCTGAAAATTTAAACATAGCAGCTCTGAAGTCAACATTTTTTATTTGAAAATTCAGAAATAAAGAAGAGCTCCTGCGGTATTTGAGAGGTTGAATGTATGTATGCAGACACAACTGCAGCTGAAAAAAAAAGGTCTTAAAATTGCAATGAAGTTCAGTCATCCACAGAGTTGTCAAAGGCATTTACCATGAACAACTGATACTGGTAAGCTGAAAAGTAGAAAGATTTTCTTTGAACACTAAGGAACATGTTTTTTAAATCTAAGTCATTTCAGGATGAAATCAGCGCTTTGAATCTACACCACTTGAAAAAATACTTACCGTGGCCAAAGTGTATAAGTTAGGGAAAGTTTTTGTCGGGTACACGGGCCTCATGTAGGGAGAGTGAGTGCCACAAGACCCTAGAAACAGAATTCAGGTATTAGAGCAAGAGAACAACCAGGAATCACCTCATGTATGCAAATCCATTCTATAAATGATCAAAGACATGTGCTACCTTCACTTTTGAATTTCAAATGGTAAAGTCATGTGTCCATACATCTCAAAACCCACAGCTAAGTGGTTACTGGGCAGATCATGGGTTACAGATAAGAACACAGTATGAAAATGACTTACTTAGTTTTTCAATGTTAGGCATGACCTTGCTGCCTTTCTTCATGTACGATGCACGGAAACCATCCACAGAGAAGATGATTAGTGGAGGGCGAACAAACCTTAAACAGGAACACATTAAGCTTTAGAAAAATTATTGTCACACGTTTGCTTTATGCCTAGTCATTCTCAATAACTGGAACCGAGGGTTTCCAAGATGAAACTTCAAGTGAGGATATCTGTACAAGCCTGGGCTTCTAGCCACATAACATTTGTGGCAACTTAAGTGCACAGTTAAATGACCAGGGAAGGGACTGGACTCCAGATTTCCTCTAATGTACTTTCTCCACTGCTGCCTCTTGCACTGCAAACAAGGTTTTTCACAATGTAAAAGGCTGCTATATTTGCCTGGAATACTGATTCTCCCAGATGCTACCTGAAAAACTCCTATTCATTCTTTAAAATTCAGCTCAAGATTTCCTCTTTCAAAGTATTAGGTGTCTTGCTTCTGAATCCCTTTAAGATATTAATTAATACCTATTTTATCATTCATATATACATTATACTATATTATATTGCTATATTAACATGTTTACCTTCTTCACTCGTTTCAAAGCACAGTTTGTGTCTTATTCATCTTTTTATTTTGTGGACCCATAGTAGGGCTTCAACAAATATTTATCAAATACAAGAAAAAAGGAAGGAAGGAAGGAAGGAAGAAAGGAAGGGAGATGAAATTAATAGCAGTAGTACTCCTGTCACTAGAACTAAATACTCATACAAAAATTATTTTAGGTTTAATTACAAAATAATTTCAAAAATAACTAAAATTGGTGAAGATCTAAAAATCAATCAGTAAAGAAGTAGACTATCCACCTAACTAGGGCAGGACTGATGAAATAGGCCTTTTGTTATATTCTAAAGATACAGTTGTTCTATCAGACTTGAGAACGCTAAACTATGTGCAAAACTGCTTCTAATAGTTTGACGATAATTCAGCAAGCACGGGCTTGAATTTATTTGAAGCTACATTTATTATGAGGCATTTTTTAAAATAGTTATTTATTTATTTGGATGCGCTGGGTCTTAGTTGCGGCACATGGGATCTTCATTACGGCATGCGGGATCTTTTTCGTTGCGGCATGCAGAATTTTTAGTTGCAGCATGTGGGATCTAGTTCCCTGACCAGGGATCGAACCCGGGCCCCCTGCATTGGGAGCATAGAATCTTAACCACTGGACCATGAGGGAAGTCCCAAATGAGGCATATTTTAAATGACTCATTTAAAATAGAGTCACATATAAAGAACTTAGAACAATACTATATGAGTTCTTTATTATCATAACTATTATAATTTAACGCTTCAACCACATAGACTGCTTTCACCTCCAAAATAACTGAACACATTTTAAACATTCAGAAACTATTGCCATCCCATTCTAAAAGTCCAAAGAAATTCAAGTAGCTCATGAAAGTTAAAAAGGAGACAAAAATAAAAATATTTAAATTCTTGGATTTTGTGTCCCAGGCTGTGCTGCCTAAAACAAAAAGACACTCGATCAAATACATTCATGAAAACACATTTGTAGAACATTATATTTTCTGCCAGGCATTTTAAGGGTCCATGAATTTGCAACAGTTTCCTGGAAGGCGTAATAAGTGCCTTATGCTGGTCCCACTTGAGCTGTGGGGTGTCACTCAAGTTTGGCTGTATCCCAGCAAAGCAGGGCTGTAGTGGTTTGTCAAGTTTCTGTAGCATCTGGTAGGAGTTACCATCTTGGATAATATTTTCGAGACGTTCTGTAGTCCTCCCTCCAGCCACCCCACCACCACTACCGTCACAAAAAAAAAAAAAAAAAAAAAAAGCAAAAGCAGCACTTCAGGAAAAAACACAGGAAAAGTAAGTCAGAAAGAGAAAGACAAATACCGTATGCTAACACATATATATGGAATTTAAAAAAAAAAAAATGTCATGAAGAACCTAGGGGTAAAACGGGAATAAAGACACAGACCTACTTGAGAATGGACTTGAGGATATGGGGAGGGGGAAGGGTAAGCTGTGACAAAGCGAAAGAGAGGCATGGACATATATACACTACCAAACGTAAGGTAGATAGCTAGTGGGAAGCAGCCGCAGAGCACAGGGAGATCAGCTCGGTGCTTTGTGACCGCCTGGAGGGGTGGGATGGGGAGGGTGGGAGGGAGGGAGATGCATGAGGGAGGGGATGTGGGAACAGATGTATATGTATGACTGATTCACTTTGTTATAAAGCAGAAACTAATAAAAAAAAATTAAAAATTTAAAAAAAAAAAAAAAAAAAAAAAAAAAAACCAAATCACTGCCAGAAATGTTTCTTTTCTTCTTCAGTATTATTTATATATACTTTGTAAAATCTTCAGCTAAGGTGAGCTATAGAGGATATTCAGTCTCTGATATGTGCAGGTGATAGGAGAAAAAAATTTTTTCTAATTCCCTACTTCAAGATGTACATTCCAGCATTCGACTGGTAAGTTACTCAGAAGTACTCATAAGTTTGCCTATATAAGAGGATTTCAGTTTTACATTGTTTTTAACCATTTACCCATCCATAGCCTGTGATATTTTATCAATAAATATATAAAACTGTATAATATTCATAAAATGCACTCACCCTGCAGGACATTCTGGGGCCTTTATTTCCTCACAGTCATCATCTACCCAATGTGACTCTCCTGTAAGGAAAAATGGGTAGACTTTTTGGTGAATCTAATTATAAATATCATCCAGAGCCTTGAAGTGTATAATTGCAGGACCTGTGTCCTGTTTGATACTCATTGTTTATGGGACGCCATCTAAAAAGAACTTCTGAAATAAAGCCTAGTGTCTGTTTTGGCTTATTAAACTACACCCATACATGATGGGTAAGTCTAGATTTAATAACCCCAAGTGGTGTTTATTTGAGCCTTCCGAGTCTAAATGGTTTGTAGATAAAAACACCAGTGGCGTCAGTGAACAAAATTCCATGTTTGTTTCCCTCCAGAAATAAACTGTTTGGTCATTAGACAGAACATTTTTTCCTAGGCCACCAAACATCTCATAGCCATAGAAAGCATGGCACAACTTCCCTTTAGTTGGGGAAAAAGATTTAGACTACTCAGGGATGATAGATGGAATATTGCAATAGAGACGTTATTTGCCAATGGATCTGTGTACAGCCCTTGCACTTAGGAATAAAAACCAATGCTATCTTTCACTTTTATCTTCCACTAAGATCTGAAAGCATAAACTTATGTCTTTCTTGAGTTACTTCCATCAAGAATAGAGAACAGAAAAGAGCTTAGATACAAAATGAAGCTTACTTTGGAGAAAATGAAAATTATCAAAAAGCATTTGCTTTAAGTTCTCCTAAAACAAACAAAAGCATACGTCTTGAACATAAGTAACATTTGTGACCAAGACTTTGGAGAAATTGCTCCCATGTAAAGAGCACTGGAAATCTCCCTGGTCAATAAGAATCTAACTACTGACAATTGTGTAAGTACCATGCTCCTTAAAATAGGGAAGTTTTACCACACGTGTAATAACCCAGGCGTACATATGGGTCCTACAAAAGTACTGTAACTAGAACTTTAAACCAGCAAAAGCCAGCATTTCATGATTCAACGACCAGTGATACTTAGGACTTTATTTTCTCTTCTAATAGCCTTTGTGGCTTATTGGTACATTTACTAGGGAAATAAAAGGGAAAAGGAAATAAATTCTCAACGAGTTTTATGCTTTATCAACAGTTCCAATAATCATCTGGGTAGGAAAAATTTTCAAACTCAGCATTCAAGCAGTATGTCTTGCCATAAATAAACACAATGCATATTTCAGAACTGATTTGCTTTTCCCCCAAAATATTTTAACAGAAACTCTATTTAAATGTTCCATGTCACAGCTAGGAAGAGGACTTAATTTAGACACTAAAAAATGACTTGCAAACTTTACACAAAGATCCTTGGATCCTTCCATTAACTTTAGAAGTGGGTGCCATGGTGACTGAAAAATCCTTAAAGACAGAAACTGCATATTTTTATGTTTGGCAGTCCATTGAGTAGTATTTATTATTGGAATAAAACCATCATATTTGACATTCAGCCACACAAAGTCAGCACACATGCATGCATGGCTTTGGGGTATAGCAGGAGATATTGGTGTCCCATCCCCTTTAGCAGCTAGTACCCCCATCCCCATGCTGCTGCTGGTGCTTCGCCTTACAGCTTACAGCCAGTGAGTACAAAAGCCATGCCCCTTGCCTCAAAGGTAAGAACTCTAGGATTTACTTTCCAGAGCCCGCAGTAGAGCAGACCAAGGTGAGACTTCCCCTGAGGCCACATCTTTGCTTGCTTTTCCCTCTCCCACATCCCCTGCTCCCTTACATGGTTTTCTTGCAGAACACTCTTCCAATAAATTCCATACACAGAATTCCTGTCTCAGGCTCTGCTTCTAGGAAACCTGACCTAGGACCAAGACAGGAACTCTTTTAGAAATCTCCTCATTATTCTGGCTGTATCTAATTATGGAACGTGGGGTTATTTCCTTGTTATTTCAGATCAGTGAAATGCAGAGAAGCAAAACTAAGAAAGAAGCATGAGAAATTAGGAAGGACAACTCATTCCTGCCTCCCAAGCCCATATCCAAGGTGATATATCCACAATATCCAAGGTCTCTTCAAACATCTCCAGTTTTTATCCTTTTAAAGATCAAGCCAACCCAAGGAAACATGTACCTTTGCAAACCACTTGGTAATTAGTACAGCAGTCTCCCCTGGCCAAGCAGTCCTCTGAGCAGTGACAAGCATTGTCTTCATTTCTTACTTCTCCGCATCTGTCCTTAGTACACTCCCAGCCGCCAGCTGAAATCGGCACAACAGAACACTCACTGCTTCACACAAACCAAATAAAAGAGGCCACAATTGCTTACAACGTTTGCCAAGAAAAAGAGCTAAAATCCCACATCATTTAATCTGCTTGTGAAATTAGAGTTGGCCTGAGGCCTAGATGATATTTGGAGGACTTACAAATAGGATGGATTTTTAATTTTTCAAATCAAAGTACAAAGCCAAATGCCACTGGGTTCCTTTGGAAAAATGAAACCCTTAACCATTTGCCAACTGTCCAAAAAGACCCAATACAATGTATAGTGTGTAAGGTTTGTGATAGAGATACCTACCATTGTAGGCATAGTTGCTATAGCTGGACTCTTTTATTTTCCCAAGTAGTTTTATTTAAACTTTAATCAGCTTGATTTAAATACAAATGATAGTGCAACAAGGACCTACTGTACAGCACAGGGAACTCTGCTCAAATTATGTGACAACCTAAATGGGAAAAGAATTTGAAAAAGAATAGATACATGCATATGTATAGTTGAATCACTTTGCTGTACACCTGAAACAAACACAATATTGTAAATCAACTATACTCTAATATAAAATAGAAAGTTTAAAAAAAACTAATAGTGCAACTAAATGGCCTCTACCTGCTATAAGATGCACTTGGGGGTTAAAGTCCTAAACAGATATGAAGAGTATAAGGTATACTAAAAATGTTCACAGTCCTAAGCATTGACCAAACTGTGGCCCTAACTACAATCAGAGGTCAGAGTCCCTATTTTCAAGGAGGTCAATCGCTAGGTTACAGATTTCTATCTGAGCATACTTGATTGGGAGCTCACACTCAACTCTACCAAGAAACTATCTTCGGAAAAGTAATATTTTTACTTTAAAGAGTGTGCTGTACTTTTTGTGTGACTTTTCATCTGCTAGACTGTAAGCTCCATGGAAGGAAAAATCACATCTCTCCTTTCACTGCTATATCTCCAGTACCTGAGTCTATCTGCCTGGCACATGCCAGGTAGTCCATGAACGCTTATTAAATCTAATTGAGAATTACCATGAAAATAAAATATGACTCTTTAAATTTGGGGTTGCTGTATTGAGAAACTTCATAGTTAATTCATTTATTCAATAAATACATCTACTATATTTTCCATGTTCTAGGTGCTGGGGAGGTAGTGAAGAACAAGGAAGACAAGGTCCTGTCTTCATGGAGCTTACATTCCAATTGGGAAAGACAGACCATAAGCAAGTAAACTAGTCAATGAGATCATTTCAGCTTGTGCTAAGTGCTGTGAAGGAAATAACAGGATGGCATGGATAACGAGTGACAAGGGTGGGCCCGGCCTACTTGACATAGAATGGTCAAGAAATGCTTCTCTGAGCAAGAGGAGACTTCAGGTCTTCACCTCTTAAAACATGTCATAAGTGGAAAGCAATGATTTTAGAAAGCAGTGTTAATGGACATCTATACACTAATATGTATAAAATAGATAACTAATAAGAACCTTCTGTATAAAAAATAAATAAAATTAAATTTTAAAAAAAGAAAAGAAAGCAGTGCTGCTCCTTAACAATATTCTACCTAGAGATACTACTGCTACGTGAATAAATGGATAAGGAGATAATAGCTTCCATACTAGAAAACAACACAACTACTGTCTAATTTCCATTCTTTTAGAATTACCTTTGCATCCTGATTCCATTCCCTGATTTTTTTTAATATCCCCTATTTCCACTGCCTTCTCTTCCCAAGCAGAATAAATGCTTGGAATTCTCTTGCCCAGGGTATGCTATTCCCAATGGTTAGCAATTTTCCAAGGTTACTTTGACTGATAGAGGTCATGCGAGTCTTTTTCCTCAATTCAGAGATAACTCTATCAACCAGTATTCCTCTCCTAGTTTATTCGTCCCCTAGTTCAATAAGAAAATCCCTTTGCTTACAAAACAGCATCCCTATTAACAAGCTAGGTTTATTGAGAAATTACTAACTTTGTATAAGAATGAAATTTTTAAAAATTCAGTGAACTACAAGTAAGGTATGATTCAGTCAGCTGTATAATTTTCAAAGCAAATATGGGAATAAACACAAAAAACATTGAACTTTATTGGATAACAAGAAAGTTACCTATCAGAAAAATATTTTGAAAAATGAGAACATGCTGAAAAGGGAGTGCTGAAAAGCTCTTGTGCCCTTTGAGAGAAATATCAACTTTGAGAAGTGTAATTCTGTAATATATATTTAAATTTCAAAAATTCATATACGCTTTGATCCCCAAATCCCATTCCTCAGAATTTATCTCAAGGAAAATAGGCAAAAATATGAATATGTATGAAAAATATTCATTGATACATTGTTCATAATAGCAAAAATTACCGAAACATAAATGCTGATCAGTTATTCAATGAAGTAGGCTGCATCTGTTCAATAGAATACAATGTAGGCATTCAAAAGGGGGATGTGTATAAAGGTACATAAATACAGATACGCCTCACACAGGCATAAATATACACATGTATAAATGTGTACACACGTTCTAAACACACACCCAGTCTCAGAGTGGGTTTCATCAATGTTTCATCAACTGTAACGTTGATTGTGCTTATCTCTAGAGAGTGCTGAGTCAGCATAGTAGAATCTCAGAGATTTCTGTTTGTTCCTTCAACCTTTTGTTATTATTTTATATTTTATTCTTCCACATTTGGCCTTGTTAATTTCCACAGGGAAACGAACTACTTTAAAGTGTTATTATAACCCATATTTATTAAACTTGGGAAGAAAAGCATGAGCTACATTCAGAGAGAGCTAAGCTAAAGTCAGGAGATCCATTAAACTTTGCAAGGAGCTCTAAGATCAGGAATCTGGAGGGCTGAGATGATGTGTCAGAGACAAGATACTCAAGGTAGAGAGGAAACATACAACATTAGTTAGTTCCTCAGTGCCAAGAAAATACGGACCACTGGTTTGAAATAACACTTTAGAGCCCACTTTAGAGCCCTGGAACATCTATTCCATCCATATATTCAGGTTACAAGGTTCTCAGCATTTAAGTTTACAAACCCACAACTAAGGAAGCTGGGAGAAGTTCCAAAGGAAAGTAACCAAAAAAATGGCCAAATATTTGGAAAATGTATTATGCAAAAAAACAGCCTAATAAAATTCTTCTTATCTGGGGTGGAAAACAGACAAATCAGAACTAGTAAGGGGGTTGACATAGGTTTTCATAAAAATCAGTGGCTATTTCTTTAGTAAAGGAGAGTAATGTCTCTGTTTCTAATGATGTCATTAGAAAAATCAGACTAATGTTAATGATAATATGTCAGATTTTTGAAAGAAACATCTAACCATAAATGTCTGAAAACAGGTAATAATTTATCAAGAGAGCTGTAGAATCTTTGCATCTAATGGTGTTAAGAGCAGGGTTGCTCATCACCTTTCGCAGAAAGTTTGAACGTGATGTTGCCCAGAGGCATGATGGATAGCCTACAAGGTATCTCAAAAGTCCCATCTAAAGTGTTAGGCTTGGGAAACAGAGCAGGTAGAATGGCAGGAGTCTCCAAAGTGCTTCTTCTCAACTCACGTACATTCACTCAGAGGCCTGTATATTCTACCGACTCTTCCAATAGGGAAGAAATGTAAAGAAAGGTCAGGAACCTGTAGAGGAAGATCTGAGAGCTGCCTTGAGCATGCGACCCCAAATAGAATTCCATAACAATTTTCTACTTGCACTGAGAAGAGGGAATGACATCAAAGTAGTATAGTAGTAGACTATAAGATGAAATAAAACAAACATTAGAAACTGGGCAGGCAAACAAAAAAATTAAAGTTGAAACAACAACAACAAAAAAACCCCAACACTTTAAGAATGTGCACAATTTCAGCCCAGGTATCCTAGCAGTGAATGAGGGAAATTGACAGCAAGAGACAGAAATGATAAAGATGAAAAAAAAAAAAGGCTGGCCACAAATACTTCCAAAACTAGCAAATAATGACTGCAGCTGCAAAGAACCATCTTTGGGTGGGCGTTATGTGGACACAACAGTCACATAGGGTGTGCTCATAATAAAACTGATAATCATTCAAGAAACAAAACTAAAACTCACGGTTTGGGTTGGCCAAAGCAGAATGGCAATGGCAGGGTGTACAACGGCAGGGGGTCTTAAGCCATCTAATCAAGGCTAGAGGAGACTCAAAAGTTACACACCTGTCTTCAAACAAAGCTCATCAAAGTCATGGCAGCAACTGCTGTAGCTCTTACACAGGTTGTCACACCGACAATCAGGGGGTCCGACCTCTTGAAGTTCAAAGCATCTGCCCTTGCAAGATCCAGAGGTGTTGGTCCAGGGGGAGTCTGATAACACTACAAGATACAAGAGACAAAGGCAGTGGGATTAGGGAATGGGTTGTGTTGCTATGGAGGGGTGACCCTGTGTAGCAATACAATGCGGTGATGCAGTCAGACTCTGGCTGAGCAGCCAGATCCATCACCTGCCAGCTATGTACCTTCAGCAGGTTCATTGTTCCAGTTTCTTCATCTGTAGAGTGGAGGATTAATAGAAGCAACTCGAGGTTACAATGAGAATTAAATGAAACAAACCATGCAAAACATTGAGCAGGGTGTCAGCCATGTAGAAAGTAACAAATGTTGGCTATTGGTTTTACTACTGTTTACAATGATTATTATACAAATGTGAGGGTTAGTTTCTCTGTGGATGCTGTGATGCCAACAGAGAACAGAACTTTGAAGTATATACTTAGAAAGAAGAGTTCATTCCCCTATTCAAATATCCATAGCTTTTCTAAGGAAAATTGAGCCTAAATGTTCTGAGAACAGTCTGAACAGATGGGATTGGAATAGAAGACTCTTAAGATCTCTTCCAGCCATAAAATCTACACCTATAACTAGGGTTACACAAACACAAACTCTACAATCTCGGCTTTTCAAACATAAATCCTCCTACATTATCTTCATATGATATGATTGTATATCTAGAAATCGTTAAGAAGCAGCTAAAAATTCTAGGAAAAAATAATTCAATGAGATAAAAATTCCACAAATTTGTAAAATACAGGCAACATAAGTTCAAAAATTAAATGGAAGTTGCATTCATCATAGTACCTAAAAGGTAAAATATCTAGGTATAAAGTTAATAGGAAGTTTAGAACCTACGTGAAGAACACAGTAAAACTCTACAAAAAAAGATATTTTAAAAGATTTAATTAAGTGGTAAAACATAGCATCTTGGAGTTAAAAATATCAGTATTACAAAAATGTCGGGAATTCCCTGGTGTTCCAGTGGTTAGTACTCTGTGCTTTCACTGCTGAGGACCCAGGTTCAATTCCTGGTCAGGGAACTAAGATCCCAGAAGCCATGGCACAGCCGAAAAAAACAAAAAGAAAAAAACAAAACAACAACAACAACAACAAAATGTCAGTTCTTCCTAAATAAACTTAAAGATTCAATGCAATCACAATAAAAATACAAAAAGGAATTCTTGAAACTTGAGAGGATATTAAATGCTTATCAAAAATAAATATATGAAAACAAAAACCACTGAAAAGAAAGTAAAATGTATTCTGAAGTTAAATAATTAAAACAGATTGGTTATAGAAAATAAGTAGATCAGTGCTGGGCATGAGGATGAGAAATAGGACCAAATATAAGAGAAATGATTTTATAATGAAAATAACATTTTAAATCAGAGAAAGAAAGAAGGATTAATCAAGAAGTGAGAAAAAGATGTATCAGTAAGTAGTGCTGGGCTGACTGAAAAAATTAATCTGGATCCTCATCCTAGCTTACAAAATAATTAATTTCTGATGAATGGAAAGTATAAGCAGTGTCATACCTGTTGCTAGGAATGAAAATTTTTATTAAAAATTTTATACAATTTGGAAGTATCTATCAACATTATTAAATGCATATGAATCTTTCACCCAGAAATTCCACTACTCGAATTTATCTCTCACATATATTTGCAAAAGTTTGCCAAGATACACATACAAGAAAGAATCACTACCTCCATAAATGGAATATTGCCCAGCCCTTAAAAAGAACGAGTCAGATCTGCATAGGCTAATATGGAAAGATCTACAAAATTGATAAACACATTTGTTTAACCAGCAAAGTACAGAAAACTGTTATAGTAGTAAATAGTACATATAATTGATATATTTTGTGTTAAAAATAGAGCCAAAGCAATAAGGATAAAGATTAATATAAAATAAAAAGAGAGGCCAGAGCTAGAGATGAGACAGAGGGTGAGAACAGAGGCATTGAGACACGGTGCCAGTATGAATGACATTTTTTTTTTCACTGTAAGAAACTCCTTACAGGAATTACATTTGGGGAAAATGAGAAAGAGAGAAGCAAGGAGACTTCTTAATTTTCTGCAGTTTGAAACGTCTAACATTTTACAAATGTCCTTTTGGGTTTTTGCTTGCTTACTTCTCTCTCTCATGTATATATGTATACATGCATGTGAACATATGTGTATAAAGTATATGTTATATAATATTGATATATAAATATCCTAACAAATGTTCTTTAAAACATGCTATTTGTAATTTTATTTCCTTATTTACATTTACAAATTTTTCATTTTTTTATGATTAGTATTCATTACTTATAAAATCAAAACACCAGAGGCAGGGAGAGAACAGATGTTAAATGACACTTCTAGGTTCACCGAAGCCATTTATCTGAACATCCTGTTCATCCCTTAGTTCTCTGTCCTCTTTAAAGTCAGAGTCACCCAATCCTCACGCACATGGCATTAGACCAGTTCAACTAAAGCAAACAGATTCACTAGACCATGAGATGTGAAACGCTTTTGAATGGTTCATTCTGGGATCTTGAAATACATACAAAGCACACCAGTTCAGTTTAAGACCAGTTCAGTTTAAGAAATAATGTCAGGTTTCCAATGCAATGCCTTACCTCTGGTTCATAAACCACATTTTTCTATTGACTTTGGCCAACCAATCAACAGTGCATGCTGGACCCTAAGAAACTATGAGGGGAGGAGGGTTGAGAAGTAGGAAAAGGAAAAATAGAGAAATCCTATAGTAGAGATAAGAAAAAAGATCAAGATAAGAAAAATGCTTATAATGGAATTATTCCTTTTTTAAGGGTACTGCTTAGACAGAATCATTCCAACAGCCATCTAATCAATTCTGAGTAGTATTCATGCCTATGAGCTGCATACATAAATATGCTTGGCTTCACTTATAACTGAGATAATCAGAAGAGATCCAAAGGCACATTGTTTGTAGTTGTTTACTTGTCCTGGCTCCTCTTCTTCATAGAGTCCCAGCCTGCATGTGAAATTTTCCTCCATTCATGCCCTTTGCTTTCCCCTCATCATAATCTCTTTCTTCTTTCTTTCTTTCCTTTCAAAATATCTGTACAAAATTTTAGCCATTTTAAACCTTTCTTCATCCATTCTATCAACGTGATTTTTACTCTTTTCTTACAAAGTTGGTTATTCTCTAAGTTTATCCCTTACTTTGTCTTTGAAAATAATTGAATCTCCCTCAATAGCTTGCCCCTACCAATTATAATCTTCCTTGCCAACCCTTAAACTGAAGACAGCTTTGTTAAGAAAGATTTGCCCTTACACTCATAATGCAAAGATACATCTCATAAAAAGTACTCAAGGTTGGGTTACCAACAGCTTTCAAATGAGAGTGAATTCCTGGACCTATGTGGATTAGGGATACATATGACAAAATTCATTCTTGGCTGACTTGGATTCAGCTGACAAGGGCAGGAAGAGAAATAGGAAGATAAACAATTGAGCCGTATACTTCTTCAAGTCCGATGAGCCCAAGAACTGAACTGCTGCACCTTTTTTAAGAAAATAAACTGATACTGTAGAACAAAGTTCACTTTGCCTTTCCAGGGCCTATTCCATCCCTGCCATCTTCTTTCATAACAAGTTCTAGCCCTGCTTCTTTCTGTAGTTCTGTAATTCTTCCCCATGTGCTGGCTTTTTCATTTCATGCCCAGGTCCCATATCCTTCTCCCCACACCAGGCTAAGCACAGATTTTAGGACTTCTCTTTTTATTATACCTGAATGAATGATCAAATATGGAAAGATTCTCTGACTTACTTTACCTGAATTCTAAAATCTGTAAAGCCTTCCTTTTCCAGACCTAATAAGCTCAGAACTAACAAGAAAGACAAAGACAAAATGAAACAAACAAAAAACTTCAAAAGGATCAAGTCAGAAATCTGTGCTAGGTGCAATGGGGCTTTGAAATTTTGTATGAGACATTTGCCAATTTAATAACATACTTAAATGATGTTATTTTACTTCAAAGAAACTAGTCTGTTCCAGAATCTTAAAAAATAAATGTTACAGATCTACACAGACGGAAGTTTTTTAAAAATAGGGACTTTAAATTTTAAAATATGTGTGTATATACATGTATGATATGCATAAAACAAAGTTATACATTTCTTTTTTTTCACAAAAGCATAATTTCATGATTTAGAAAAAAAACACCAATGTAAAACCTGATTTATTTCATTCAAATTCATAATTCTGATAGAAACAAGTGAAATTATTTTTATTTCTTTAAGTAAAACCTCATTTCTAAAACATTCCATCTTACCGTATCGACACAGAGGTAGCATTGTGGAATTCTGGTGTCCTTTATATACAGAAGAAATACTATTGATAATTTAATTAGACTATTGGAAAGAACCTAATTCATGACAAGAGTTGTGACCTAAGCATTACTTCATCCTGGTGTCCCAATCATATTTCCCTCCAACTCTCTCTGCAAAATGGAAATTTTCAGATTTGGATGATGGCCAGTGAAGAAGGCTGTATTTAAGTTTGAAAACATTTAGCTCGGCATAAAGCTGGATGATTCTTCTAAGTTTTGTCTGGTCCTGCATTCAGAGTTTGTGATATGACACCCTCTCTGTTCCTCCCATTCTCCATGGTTCCCAGTCCTAGTATTTCCTGACAGTGAGAGTAAAGGCTTGAAATGAAACAGACTGTGGTTATGTCGCCTCCTTTTCAAGAGCATTGAAACAGATCTGGTTCTCCTGTGTCTTCCTGCCCTGTCTGAAGTATAAAATGCAAGGAAAGGAGGCAGACAACGTGAATGACAGTCAAGATACCACCCAACTCGAGGATTTAATACCGTCTGATGCCTCTTCTGGAGTATATGATTCGCTCTTTCTGGTCATACCTTCTTGTACTGAAGTCATTTTTTCTTTCTGTTGTTTGATTTTCTTTCCTTTTTTAAAATTTTTATTAGAGTATAGTTGCTTTACAATGTTGTGCTAGTTTCTGCTGTACAGCAAAGTGAACCGGCTATATTATACATATATCCCCTCCTTTTTGTATTTCCTTCCCATTTAAGTCACCACAGAGCAGTGAGTAGAGTTCCCTGTGCCATACAGTAGGTTCTCATTAGTTATCTATTTTATATGTAGTAGTGTATATAGGTCAGTCCCAATCTCCCAGTTCATCCCACCCCACCTTGCCCCCCTTGGTGTCCATACATTTTGACCTCATCCCTTAGAAAGTAGCACTTACATATAGGCCTGCATGTCTGTATCTCTGCTTCCTAAATACATCACTTTCTATAAATACCTATTACTTAGGCATCACTATTCTCTCCTCTTCACAGCTTCCAAACCAGATTTCATAGACAATTTTTTTAATAAATAGGTCCACCTGGGAAGTTTTCAAACACCTGTACTTTCAATGTGTTTTTAAATACAACGTCCTCATGTAGAAAGACCGCATAAACTACAAGAAAACACATTTCTAGATGATTTGAATGAAATTTAAGACTTTAATTTCACTTACAAACCACTCAAATAGCATTTATGAGAGCAGTCAGTAGTGTAAGCCTGAACGATTTACAAATCTGCTACCAAACAATGAAACATCATTTTATATAGCAGGTATTGTCAACTTGATAGGGTAAAAATTTAGACACTGACCTTCAAACAAAATTGGAGGTAAATTAAGTGTATCATCATATACTTAACACTTTATATTCTCATCAGTCTTAGCATGGCATTTTGTTTTAAAAAATCTTTTTGGAGAAAGAGGCAACATTACCCCCATTTTCCTGGTTGGAAGAGCAGAGCTCTAGGCCTAACTTGAGTTAGCAAAGGCCTAGCTGCAATTTCAGATCATCTGTCTATAACTACAATACCATTTTCATTAACAAAGGATTTTTCAAATTATGTACATAAGCTCTGAATTTTAGATGTTCTTTTTAAGACATAATCTTGGAAGATATATTCTATTTGAACTCTATTGAAGATGGAGATTTCTGGTTAATGCAACAAGATAGAAGATTCTGTATCGTTTTTAAGATAAATGAAAAACCACTGCACCAAAGCACCAATTAATTAACAATGAACTGAAAAATCCATGCCCTTCTTAAATTCTAATTCAAATTATTTCATTCCATTGACTTAAACTCACTCTGATTTCTACACTAGATTTAACATAAAATCCCATGACGTGATAGTCCCCTTAATTTTCCTTGCAGAGTAATGACTGATATATCTGTCAGCTTTGCAGTTCCTACATACTGCCACCCTATCATTTAAGTGACTTTTCATTGTAAAATGAGGACTGAGCTTTCCAGTCTGTATTAGCCAGTTATTCACAAGCTTATAAATTTCCCTTTGTCTTTCAAGTATTAACTTGCTTCTCTCAGAGGATATCCCATTTCCACCTGGAGACTGGAAGAGTACGTATCACCAACTTCAGTGAAATAGACTCCACCATCACACCACAAACATACACATATGCATATTACATGAGTGCACACACACTTGTATACACATAAATTCGCTTGCAATTTTAAAGGTAAATCAAGCTGGCTACATCAGATGTATGGGACAAGGATGTCAAACTGAATTGCACATATTCTTTACATTCTCTTTGAAAAGTTACTCCAGCCATCTCATTTACCTGATGCCCATTTGCCCATTACATTTACCCAATAGAATTAAAATTAGCTCTGCTCATTTCATATCTTCTAATAAATCTATAGATCTTCTATGATCTGGTAGAGGAAATCCTATTCTACCATGATTTCCAATAGATCACAATGTCCTAACAAAAAATCCAGCTAACAAGTGTGCTAGTTAATTAATTATAACAGTTTGCACTGCCACAGCCTTGAAACTTAACACTTCAGTCTGTAGTACAGCAGCAAGGGTGTGCATGAATATAGAACATTCTCAGCTACAGTTGAGGACTCTGAGGACCTACATTTGCTAAACAAGAAACTGAATGCTTGTGAATGAGAGGTCTTGCTCCCGTCAGTCTGAAGCTGGCCGTATGTCAATACCCTTTATGTTCCTTCTATTTGGTGGAAAGATCTCGAAGCATCTAGCTTCCCAGGATTTCTCTGGAATGTGAAAACGTTGTTGAAAATAAGTGTAGCAGCCTTTCCTCCTAGTACCTTGTTCTAATGCATAAGTAATCGTTCACCCAGTGTTTTCTGATGTGTAGGCTTTGCTGACAGAATAACCAACTACATGTGTCATTTCAGGCACATATAACATTTAAAAAGATGAAAATGCTTAAATTCTCTGCACTATGCTCTCACCCAGTTTCCAAAGTACATCATGGTCTTTATTCAGGAGAAATCATCCACAGTGCCTAGACAGCCGGTAAGCTATATCAACAGAAAATTTAAAATAAAAAGTGTCAGGTATACCAAAATCCCCAAACTCAGACTTAAATGGCGTTGTGTCCCAAGACTAATACTTCTTAGCCGTAGAATTTTCACTAATAAATTATTTTAGAAGATACCATAAAGGCTGAAAATAATCAATGATTTAATTAAATAATTCAAGAAGCAAATATTTTGTAGTATGTTTAAGATCACTTAGATTTATAGATGATAATTTAGATTATATTACTTTTCCAGAAGTAGCACTGATTCATTAGTTCTTACAGTTGTTCTTAATAATGTACGGAAATAATTTATTATACACAAAATATATTCAAGGATTAGTAAATCTGGTCTATATTTTTCAAGTTCTCCTGAAGAGAGCACACACATTCAAAAGGCAATGAAACAGAGTAGACAGAATCATGGGCTTTTTGTTTTCAAATCCAGAATGAAAATTAAAAATCATCTAGGCCTGTTCCTTGTCGTACAACTAAGGAAGCAGAATTCATAAGTGACTTCCCCAAGACGGCCCAGCAAGTGATACAGATCCAGGGTGCCAGTCCAGGACTTTCATGAGCATTTTCCAAAGAAGTCAACTTTGAAAATAATGGGCGACTTGATTTTACAACGTTCATCAGGGAAATCGCTTTTAATATCAGTTTTAGCCAAAGTAATATATTAATACAAAACAGGAAAAAAGTTCCTTTAGGGTCCATTGGAAAGAACCAGCAGTGGGCTCTCAGGATGTTAGCTTGCCCACGTGACCAAACTAAGGATCCAATTCCCCCCTTCCAGTCTGAACAGTTACAGTCAGTGTGAATGGGAGTTATACTTGTCTGGAAGAAGAAAAAGAAGTCTTTGAAGAGAGCATTTGCTACCAATAAAAACAGGATCCTCCAGCCTAGTGATCTACTTTCCTCCCCTTCCCCAACAGAAGACAACTCACTCTGTCCATTTGGCTCCCTGGGGGTGCAATTTTTGTGATCTATTTTCTCACTTTTCACCCCAAGCACACCCCACTTGGACTCACTAAACTGTTTCTAATATAATTTTTTCACCCTTACTCAAAAGTTACTTGCTTGATGTAAGGAAGACTCAGTATTCCATCAATGTGTGGATCCTAACTTGGCTAATACGTGCTCATGCTGTCTAAACAGAGACAGGTGAGAGTCTCTTATGAGTCAGGTCAAGAAATACAGTGCAGAGAAATACAAAATGCACAGGAAGGCAGACAAACCTGCTGAGATGTCAGGAAAAGTCAAGAAAAGATTGCCCCATAGAGTACCCATTACTTAATATGTAATTTTTATTTATAAAACCATCAGCAGCTCCAATTTCCAGGAAATTAACCAACTCATTACTTAAGACCTGGTCAGTTAAGCCCCTCCATCTGCACAAGGAGCTCCTTCATAAGAAATCCCACACTGCTTATGGCACAGTGTATTGTAAAAGGAAACTCTTTCACTTCAGTTCTATTAGTTAAGTCAAGGCACACTATGAAAACTTACCCCTCCTCAGTCCAAAAGAAAAATCAATGAGTGCAACTCAATCTTGTAAGCTCTTCTAAGCACCTCCTCTCTTTTATATTTTTCCTGTTCTAGGTAAATCTTAATCTCAGAGCCCTGAAGTTTCACAAAGAGAGTTCCCTGCCTTTTTTACTTCCATTCCTATTTTTCTCTAGGTCAGAACTTTCTGGAAGCAAATACTACATCTCATACCACGTGACAATAAATCAAATTCATGTATCTTTAATATCAAGCCAGCACCTGTTCTCACCACTTCTGTTTCAGCCTTGTCAATTCACAAGAGCTTTAATATTATCTTAACATTTAGAAATTTCGGAGGACAGAGATTTAAAGAGCCAGTTATCTAGCATGAAGAGATCATAAATGTTCTCTCATTAAACCACATTATCCTATCTGAATTATACACAGAGCTGCTTTTATTCCAGAGACATCTAGGACTCAAGTAGTTACACTGCAAGATTAGTTTAGAGATGAATTTCTTAATGAGCTGACATTGATTACCCAATGTATAAAATTTTGAAAAGATTGAAAATGGGAATAGTTGCTACACTTACCTGTAGGAGGGCCTTCATCCCATCCTTCTGCCCTCTTAATTCGATTTGCTGTGAATCCTAAGCAGATATTGACCCCAACAGCAAAAGTGAACAGGGATATTACCTAAGGGAATAAAGAGCTCAAATTGTCAATGCAGCCAGACAAGCCTAAATCAAATTCCAGGAAGGCAATGCAAATGACTTCAACATCACCACCCAATCTTACAACTTCCCAAAGGCACCATCCAGTGCTGTCTTCATTTTAGAAACAAAAAGAAAATTCAAAATCAGGAAGCAGCTCTGAAAACCAAGGCTTTCCCCTGGCATTCTGTCATTCTCCTACCTGATACAGCTGGCAGGAGTTTCTCCTGGCCATGGCAGAGGGTTCTTGGAAAGCCTTTTGCAGTGTGTTCTGTTTGCCTACACTGAATGCACTGCTTTTTGGGGCTCTGAGTCCAGTCTATTAACTACAAGTAATCCCACCTGGGAGGTTGACAGGCTCCTCTGATTTGTCCACAGCTTGATTTCATCACAGTTTGTTCACAAATCGCAGCTCTGAGCATAAGAAGCTTGAAATATCCCTCTCCTTCTCTCCACCCCCTATCTGTCCCTCCCCTGACACACAGATACTTTCATGTGGTTTCCTCTGGTAACATAAGGGTTTCTTATGTCGCTGTAGCCAATAACACTGCATGTTCATTTTTCTTTCCTGCTAAAAACATGGTTTTAAAAAAAGAAACCAAATGCATTTTATCCGATAAAAATGAAACAGAGCCATAAAAGGGTTTCTACCCACTCTAAGCTTTTAAGGTTTACAATGTAGTTATTCAATGCAGTCAACCTCACGACTTTATTTTTTTTTAAAGGAAAGTTTTATAATTTATAAACCTAATAACTTTCTCTGTCTTGCCTATTTATTTATTTTTCTGGCCGTTTAAAGGACCCTGTCCCTTTTGCCACATTCTCAGCTACTCCCGACTCCTCAAATATTTCTCACGATGAAATCTCCCACGATTGTAACTAAGCACAAGAGATAGCATTATGTTTCCCCATGTTGTTGTTAGAGTTTAGAGAAGTAACTTTTATCAAAATACTGGGAATGCCAACTAAGCAACACAGAGTTCTGCCCGGTGAGGAGGGACAATATAACTTCACATCTCTCTGCCTCCGCCTCCCGAAAAAACTGTCAGCTTGGGTTTTGGGTTTTGGGGGGTTTTTGCTTTTGTTTTTGTGTTTTTGGAGGGGTGTGGGAGCAGCAGGGGTGGCATGGGAAAGCTTTATTAATGATTGAATTGAGGAAGGAAATCTCAATGGCGGCAAGAATTTGGCTGTAAAGAATTGCTTCCCTAGGTTTCTCCCAGATAAATTATCATCTAGCCACCAAACACTGTGCCCTTTGATGCTATCGTGAGCATTAAAGTCTCTTTACTAACCTAGTTGGCAATCAGGAGACTTCTAAAAGAAATCAAGGCCTCAAAAGCTGAGAGGTCTTTAAATACTGTACACTTTTAGGATTCAAATGAGGGAGGAAAGCTTATCTTTGGATTTTCTCTGGCCGGACCCGGTGACCATGGTTCTTACACACAGCATACGTGTGTATGTAAACAAATACGGCGCTTACCATGCAACAAATTACTGAGGAAGCAGTGGCTCAGCTCAAATAAAACCTGATAGCACAAAAGCCAGAACTTGTTTATGGTGGATTGCACATTAGTCCTGGGTTTCATTAGATATTCTAGAATTTAGTAACAGCTAATTGAGCAAAAGAAAAAAACACAGTGCCAAACTTTTAGCTGCCTTTCTAACGTCCTTTTCATTTCACAGTCTTGCAGAGATGGCAGGCTTATGAATTTTTCTATAGACGTCTCTTGCTTTAGTCTGTGTGCCATACTGAAATGATTTGGGGTCCTGCATTTAGCAAGGCTTATGAAAGATGTTAACCCCACGTAAGATTTTTTTTACTCTTTATGTTCAATTTCAAGATGCAGGCTTGCTTTTACAGAGGACAACTCTAAAGCTAAAAGGAAAATATCAAGGCAATCCTGTGACTGCACTGTATGCCACAGTGTTCCAAAGGGGCTCCCCTGCCCTTGCCAACTTCCCCAGCCCTCACCGGAGTCCGGCAGATTTAGAATCTGTCTGACATTTGACGGTAGGAATCCAGCATGAGGACAGTGAAGGCTCCCCTTGAAAAAAAATGAGACTCAGAAGCCAAACATTATCCATTAATTTTTTTTGACATGCAGAGTAGCTGTGCAGGGGGGAAAAGTCTGAAGTGTAATAGCCAGGTTGATCCAGAATTGGCTTCTGAACAGCACTTGTTACCAATTATCTAAGAGGATTGAACTCAGCCATTATTTCTGTTAACCATCTGCCAAAGAACTTTGTCTTCTACCAGGTCATTGTGTGCATGGAATACATTCACACACACACACACAGACACACACACACACACACATGCACACACACACCACATCCAACACAGTTACACAGGATTTTACTAAAAGACATCATTATAAATTAACTGTCAGTAGGATGACCAAAGTCCCTATCTTGGGCATCAAATCAAACACAAAATAACATTACCCCTCATTATCTAAAATTGAGAAAACGAAAAAGCCTGATAACGCATACCGCACGTCCAAAAACTCAACTAAAATGACTGAAATATAAGTCTAAAACCTTCTATAACAAAACCGAATCAAGAAAGTTCACCTGCTCTGGTATTTAAGATTTGGGGTATAAGGTCAACCATGGTTGCGGTCAGTAAACAAGAAAGTGTATGAGAAAGACTAAAATTAACTTTCAGCTTGGTTTATTAATCCAGCCATATTTCAGAGAACACTGCCCCCTGGCAGAAGAGAACCCAAACAAATCTGACAAGTCTAAGGCCCTAAAAATCATTTTGTGGTTCTCAAGTTTTATTGGGTATAAGAATGACCCTGGGAACTTGTTTAAAATGCTGATGCTTATGGTCTAAACCCCAAGATTCTGATTCATTAGCTCCAGGAGGTGGGGAGAAGAAAGGGGGTTTAGGAGCCAGGCAAGAACTGACACAATAGGCTATTCTGATGCAAGCAATGTAAGGACCGCATTCTGATACAAATAATGTAAGAACAGCAGAGCATTAGAATAAATTACTCTGAATCAATTAATTTCTGCCCTGAATGTTGACTTGCTTGATCTAATTCATAATGTAATTTTAATATACCATTAATAGCATTCACTACTAATTGGACATTAAAGTTTCAATCTCAATGACGAACCGTGGCTATTCCTCCATGGGGATCATCTCCAAACTGTAAGCAGCAGAATAGTATTTTATTTACTTTGCTGGTGGTACGAAGCAGCAGTGTGTGTATTGCTTAATTGCAATACAGTAGTTGCATTTATACAAATGCACAGTCCATCTTTTCATGAAATACTTCTGTGAATCCTTGTTCCCAAGCCCTGATTAAGGTAAGAGGGCTTGAGGTTAACAGTGAGATTTGAAAGATCTGTAATTGAGGGTTGTTCTTGCCTCCTGCAGTAATTATGAAGCATTCATGAACGGATTCAAACTTTATCAATGTCCAGCTTCTCATTGTGCAAAATTAACTGCAATCATGGTGGCTTGATTTGACTTAATTCTAGTCCCAGGATACTTCTAAGACTATGGTGTTAGACAGTCACTGACCACTTGATTTTCAGGGGTACCACTTAGCAGTCACTACAGCACATACACCAGGAAAGTAAGAAAACTGCACCCATGTGTATTCTTCCTATCCTATTTTAAAACTCTTTAAGTCTTGTTTTTCAATTCTGCTGTAGTTGAGGACTATTAGAAAATTCAGAATAAAAACCGGACAACAGTCTCTGCAAAGGGGATTTGCCAATCTAAATGGAGCAAAAAATCATGACAGCTAATAGAAAAACAAGCAGGCTCAATCACTCCCACAACCCAGGACTGCCTGTATGTATAAAGTAGACACCACTTAAGAGTTTAAACCACAGAGGCAAAGTTTTACTGGTAATCTATGGTCCCGGGGGGTTTCTCCAGTGGAGAAATAGCATACGCCTATTCAAATGAAAACAGTACTTGTGTTATTACTTATTACACAATTGAAAGCTGAAATCAACACTGTCACCTCTTTCAATGACATCAACTTATATCATAAACTTCTATGCATTACATTTACTCCCAGTGGAATCTGAGCATGAGCCCCTGCACTGGAACACTCTCTGAGAATATGCATTCATTGCACAAATGTTCATTAGCTCCTACTGTGTACCAAGCACTCTTCTGGGCACTAGTTCTATACGAGGAGCCAAATCAAACAGAGTCCCCTGGCTGCATATCAATCAAATAGACACAGAAATAAATGTAAAATTGCAGCTGCGGCAAGCATAGACGTAAAGAAGTCAATTATGTTATGAGAACGTGTAATTCAGGTTTGATGTGGTCAAGAAGGTCACGGAAGTCTCTGAAAAGTGTCAGATGAACCGTGATTTGAGGGATAGAGGGGGGTAACTAGATAAGAGAGGAGAAAAGGATTCTAGGAGGAGCGAACAGGATCCGCAAATGTTGTAGGCTGGAGACACCAGGCATCCACCAGAAGAGAAGACAGCCCGTTTGACTAGTTCAGGGAGATAAAAGGGAGCCTGGAGTGAAATAAGACTGGAGAGGTTAGTAGAGGTCAGTCCATGTGGGGCCTCATCAGTCTTGTAGGGTGGTATAGTCTTTATCCTAAAAGCTTTGGAAAGCCTTTAAAGGGTTTAAGTCGGTGGAAGCTTAATTAGATATGAAGCATTAATCTCTGTACAGTGTGGTTATGAATTGGAGGAAGTCAAATGGATACAGTAGATTAGTTTGGAAATGACAGCAGTAATCCAGACAAAAGACACTGAGTGATATTTTGCACCAAGAAAATTATGGTGTTGGTGGAGAGGCAGAAAACTGGGAGAGTTATAGGAAAAGGACTTGTTAATGCATTGGGTATGGAGGTTGAGGGACAGGCAGGCGTTAAATGTGATGACTCCTGAGTGAATGAATATGCAATGATCTTGATGACCAGTAAAGTCACTTCTTAAATTTTAATGGGATTATAAGAAAGACTTAGAGACATGTATCCATTTGCTAACACTCTAGAATTAAATAGTTAACATAAGGAATCTCGTTAATAGCTTTAAAACGTGTCAGTAGTCTTAAAAATCTTCTAAGGCAGTGGATTTAAAGTAAAGTTATAGTAGACTTGAAAACTTGAAAATACATTTATTCATAATTAAGGTTAAGAAGAATTACCCCCCAGGAAATAACTCAGCTTTGTTCCTAACCATAGCTTATAATAAAACATTTTCAAACTCAAACTCAATTTAAGTTTTTTTTTTTTTTTTTTTTTGGCTACCCTGAAACGTGCATGTAAAAGTCCAGGTGAATGAAAGACGTTTGAGTCTACTTTGCCATGTGGACTGTGTAACATCTGAGCACAAATCGGTGGGTATGTGACTAGAGAAAATTGCTTTACTAAAAGTATCAATACAAGGTTGAAAATGCTCAGCCTTTACCCTCCAGTCTCACATAAGCAGGCTGAGAATCTGTTGCCAACTCCACTTGTAGATAAAGAGATGGAGGTAGGTGACATCTCAAAATGGTAGAATGAGTGACTGAGTTTCTAGAAACCATGCCTCCTAAGCCAGTTTGGTCCTCTTCCCACTATAGTGTGATGTCTCTCTATGAGGCCACACAAGGGCCTCAACTCGACACGTTCAAAACACAGCTACCTCAACAGCCACCCTGCTCTCCAACTTCTTTTCATGGAAACCTTAAAACCACTTTTTGTTCTACAATCCTTTCATCTCTTGTTTCTAATGAGAAACCATGTCTGCAGAGTCTCATTATTAATTACAATTATCACTATCCTTTATCAGAGCCTGCTGAATGCCATTAATACCGAAATTATCTTTCCGTGTGATTACTTTTAGAGTTATCTCTTCATCTTCATTCTTCTGGACACACATTAGAAGTTCATCTCACAACTATTCTTCCTGTGTGCATTCTCTTCCCCCTCCAAACACCATTTCACTGAGGTCTCTCTTATCCAACTTGTAATTCATTTCCTTTCCTTACCCAGAGAGCCCTGCATAAAATACAGGCAAATCTGATGATTTTCCCCCCCAAACTGAAAACCTTCCAGTAGCTTCCTATCACAGCAGTTCTCAAAGTGTGATCCCCAGGAGGGTCAGAATCACCTGAAGACTTGTTAGAAATGCAAATCCTTGGGTCTTACCTAAGAAACTCAGGGGTAGAGCCCAGAATCTATGTTTTAACAAGCCCATCCGGTGATTCTGCTGCAAATTTGAGAACCACTGACCTAGAGGATCAAATCCAAACTGCTTAGCAAGGTGCACAGGACTCTAAATCCAAAATTAAACTCACCAGATTTGGATCCCAGCTCTAGCACTGTTTAACTGTGAGACCTTACATGACCCTTAGGTGAATTACTTCTCCACCTTAAGACTCAGTTTTCTCATCTGTATCCAGCTCATAGGATTCTTAAGAACACTACATGAAATAATCCATGTAAATTGCCTAGCACAATGCCTGACACAGGAGAATGCTAAATAAAGGGTAAGTTTTCTTAATTTGAGAACTATTTGCTATTCCCTGATTAAGCTGTGCTTTCCTACATCTTCGTTCTTTAATATACCTCGTTGTTTTAGCCTAGAATGCTCTTCTCCACCTACTCCCCCTGGCAAACTCCAACATATTCGTGAAGATTCCGGTCAGGTGTTACTCCTCTGTGAAGCACCCCCTGATTTTGCCCTTCCCATGCAGAGCAATGGGCCTCCCATACTGTCTATAATCTCTTTTTAGGCATCTCTATCCCTTGTGGTCCTTCAAATGCAGGGACCAGTCATCCTTGCACTCCACAGAGCTTTGAATATTTCCTGGGATATAACAAACAGACAATAAATGTTTGTCTAATGAAGCACTTGGCATCAAGAAGTTTAAATTGGAACTTGAATTGAACTTGAATTCTTGCTCTCTTACTAACTAGCTGTGTCCCTTTAAGCCCATATTTATTCATCTGTAAAGCAGGATTATTGGGCTAACTCAGTGGTTTGAAACACTTTTTTAAGCATTAAAACCTTATTTTCAAATAAAATCTCAAAATGAATACCAACATCTAAATTTGGAGCTGCTCTAGTGGGAGTGGGAAGCCAGGATCCCATCTAAGCAGCCACCTCCCTTCTCTCTCTGGCACTTTCTCAGAAATGTGGAAATTCAAGCAGTACAATTTGTAAAAACAAACAAAAACAATCAATAAGTAAGTTAATTCCACTACTTAAATACTTTTCTAAACCCTACCCTTTGTTGTAGTATTCCTATACCTACACACACACTAAAATATGACCCAAATTACCCCCAAACCAGATCTTTCATTGATAAATGACAGAAACTCTCACTCTAGTCAGACTCTTCCCCCCAGAAGTCCAAGCTAATTTCCACACTTCTCCTTATGCTGCTTCTCAGCCTTGTCCTCTTTCCACTGGGCTCAGACAAATCTTAGTCAATCCATTCCTTTCCCCAAGGCTCAGCATCTTAACAAGAACCCTCCTCACAACTGCAATACCCACCGTGTTATCCTCAAGAACCTATAGATTCTACCCAAAACATTTATCTCTTGTTCTTTAGTGTTGCCTGTTTTATTTAAGTATTTCCTCTCTCAGCAATAAGAATATAAATCCCCAGAGAGCAGGGGAAAGAAACAACATGGTATAGAGACTCAGAGTCTGGATTCTGGAGTCCAACCAACCTAGGTCTACCACTTTTAAGCATGAGACCTTGCTTAACTTCTCTAAAACTCAGATTTCTTTTAATAAAAATAATAATAGTTCTCATCACACAGGGTTGATATGAAGACCAAATGATATAATACATGTTAAGCAGGTAGGTCAGTACTTGAACATAGGAAACATACAAATATTAGCCATTATTAAATACAGGAGGATAAAGACTGCATCATCTACTATCATGTTCATGTAACCGAAAGTGGGGTCCAGCTGCTCTTTGCTCAAAAGCCAATAAAGAGGCAAGGCTGGTGGAAAGGAAAGTTTGCTTTATTTTGGATGCCAGCACACGGGGGGTGGGGGGAGGTCAGATGCCAGTTCAAAGGCTGACTCCTCCCCACTCCCCGACAATCAGGGGTAAGAGCTTTTATAGACAGAGGGAAGGGGCTACATGCAGAAACAGCACAGTCAGCTCTGACAGTCATCTTGAAATTGGTCACTGGTGGTCTGACCAGCCTCATCTTGATGGTTTTAGGTAGAGTTAATCTTCAGTTCCAGGGTCAGTTTGTCTCCATTTCTTTGAGGCAAATCCTCAGAATTGTGGCAGCTCATGTCATTGCTATAGTCATATCATAATGGTCATCCTGTAGTTAACTTCTTTCACCTGGTGGGGGTTTCAGTATCTATAAGACAGCTCACAGGATATGGCTCAGAATATTTTCTATAGCCCTTGAGAAGGAACTAAAGGTCCTTGACTATGCTTAATGACTAAACTATTATTATTTGGTCTCCTTTGACTGTTTTCCTTTGTTTCTGCTTTTCTCACCTCTCTGACTAAACTTATTCTTTGGCTAAAATCTTTCCACAGACAAAAGACAGGCTGAGGACATGGGGTGCAAGGACCATAGTGTCCTGCTCCGTTTCATTCTCAGTAGGTAGCACAAGGCTGGGCACATAATAGGTGCTTAGTAGTGACAAAGGTTCTAGGAGAATTCCCTTTACTTAGGGAGAGATTACATGTAGGTTTAAGTTAGACATGTTATGAACAACTTTTTTTTTCACATTCTCTCTAACCATAAGAGAAAATGGGCAGCACTTATTTGGAAAAGGGTGCAGTGACTCTGGAGACAGCTTTGAAGGCCCAGGTTTTAACTACAATAATAAAGACCTTCTATTTGAATTGGAAAGTCCCGAGAATTTGAGCTTCAACTCAAGAAAGTTGTTGAACTCAAACCTAAAAGGAAGTTTATACTTGCTAATGGAATGGCATCATCACATGCTTAGAGTACAATGGTACCCTCTCAGGGAGGAAGCAAAACTGCCATTTCTGTGATTCCCCTTGAAATCAAACAACAATTAGTGACATTCAGCAAAGTAGGAATAGAAAGAAACTTCTTCTGCCTGATAAAAGATTTCTTCGAAAAACTCACAGCTAACATCATACTTAACAGTGAAAGACTGAATTCTTTCCCCCTAAGATCAGGAGTAAGACAAGGATGTCTTCTCTCACTAGTTCTATTCAACACTGCACTTCTAGCCAAAGCAATTAGGCAAGAAAAACAAACAAAAGGCATTTAACTTGGAAAGGAACAAAGAAAACTATCTCTAGTCACAAATGACATAAACTTGTACATAGAAAATCCTAATGAATCTGTTTAAAAAATATTAGAACTAATAACTGAATTCAGGAAGATGGCATGATACAAGCTAAATATTAAAAATCAGTTGTATTTTTGTACACTAGCAATGGGCAATCTAAAATGAAATTGAGAAAGCAGCTGCATTTACAATAGTATCAAGAAGTCTAAAATACTTAGTAATCAATTTAACAAAGGAAGTGTGAGACTTGTATTCTGAAAACCAGACAGCATAATTGAAATATATTATAGAAGACCTAAATAAATGGGAAGACAATCATGTTCATGGATTGAAAAACATTATTGTCAAGATGGCAAGAAAGTGAAAAGATGGTCCACAGAACGGGGGAAAAATTGCAAATTATATATCCGACAAGGGTCTAGTATCCAGAATATGTAAATAATTCTTACAACTCAGCAATAAAAAGACACATAGCCCAATTTTTTAAATGTTCAGAGGATTAGAATAGACATTTCTAGAAAGAAGATATATAAATGGACAATAAGGACATGAAAAGATCCTCAATATCATTAGTCATTTGGGAAATGCAAATCAAAACTACAATGAAATATATACTACTTCACACCCACCAGGATGGCTGAAATTAAAAAGACAGAAAATAATAAGTATTAGGAAGGATGTGGAAAAATTGGAACCCTCACATATTATTGATAGGATTATAAAGTGGTGCAGCAGCTTTGGAAAACAATTTGGCAGGTCCTCAAAGTGTTAAACACTACGTTAAACATAGTGTTACCATATGACCCAGTAATTCCACTCCTAGGTATATACCCAGGAGAATTGAAAACATAGTCCACACATAACCTTGTACACAAATGTTCATAGCAGAATTCTCAACTGATGAGTGGACAAACAAAATTTGGTATATCTATACAATTAAATGTTATTCAGCTATGAGAAAGAATGAAGCCCTGATACATGCTAAAACATGGATGAACCTTGGAAACATCATGCTAAGTGAAAAAAGCCAGACAGTTATATGAACTACCTAGAATAGGCAAATCCATAGAGAAAGCAAGTAGATTAGTGGTTGTCAGGTGATGTGGAAGTGACTGCTTTTGGATATGAAGTTTTGTTTTGGAGTGTTGAAAATGTTCTAAAATTACCTTATGGTGGTGTTTGCACATCTCTGTGAGTGTATTAAAAACCACCGAAATGTTCAGTTTAAAAGGATGGATTTTATGGTTTATAAATTATATCTCAAAAAATGCTACTAAAATAAAAGAAAGCTAGTGAGATTATTCTCACAGTGAAGCAAATTCCAAAGCATCTGGACCCACAGAAAAGGAATATTAATCCTGATCTGCTGCTTGGGTCAGTGCCTTCAAAGCTGTCTCCAGAGTCACCTCAGTTACCCTCCAAACCTGATAATTAACAGGAAAACTGAAGCGTTTTGAGTTGTGGTGTGGACCTATTTTAACTAGCCCCGATGTGTGATGAAACCCTCTACTTCCCTAAAAATAGGAGGATTTCCTGGGACTCCTTTAGAGCACTTCAGGGTCTCTGCCATTCTGCTTCATCAGTTTCCTGCTTCATTTTACTTTCAAATAAAGTAGCCTAAGAAGAAAACCTAGGGCATTGGGCTTGAATTTAATGGCAACAAACTGTAACCAGAGTCTGTGGGACAGTTGTGGGAATATAAGAACAATGCCTTGGAGCAACATGGATGGTCCTTGAGGGCATTATGCTAAGTGAAATAAAGTCGGACAGAGAAAGACATATACTGTATGTTCTCACTTATAGGAAGAACCTAAAAAAACAAAAAGACCTCAAAGATACAGAGAACAGACTGATGGTTTCCAGAGGCAGGGGGTTGGGGAGGGCAAAATGGATGAAGGGGGGTTCAAAGGTACAAGCTTCCTGTTATAAAATAAATAAGTCGTGGGGATGTAACATATAGCATGGTGACTGTAGTTAATAACACTGCATTGCAGATTTGAAAGTTGCTAAGAGAGAAGATCTTAAAAGTTTTCATTGTGAAAAAAAATGTTTTGTCACTGTGTGTGGTGATGGATCTTAACTAGAGTTACTATGGTGATTATTTCTCAATATATACAAATATCGAATCATTGTTATACACCTGAAATGACTATACTATGATACGTTGATTATACCTCATTTTAAAAAAATGTCTTAACATTTAAAGAACATTTCTTTAATAAAAAAAAAAGAAGTGGGTTATGAGTTAGAAGAATTAAGGCTTGCTCAGCCTTCACACTTTGCAGTCAATAAAACTGAAATGCTGCTCCTAGGCAAGGTCACAGAGCTAAAGTAGCTCTGGTTGGGATATCAGGACAGCTCAGGACTGGGTGAAGGAAAAGGGAAAAGCAAGTATGCATGAGTGGTACCATACCTGGCATGGATCAGACCCCCCCTAAGTGCTAGTATTTAGTAAGTGCCTGCCTTTTGCCCAGCAACATAACTAGAGATTTTTTTTTCTTTTCTCTTTTTTTGCGGTACGCGGGCCTCTCACTGTTGTGGCCTCCCCCATTGCAGAGCACAGGCTCCAGACGCACAGGCTCAGCGGCCATGGCTCACGGGCCCAGCCGCTCCGCGGCATGTGGGATCTTCCCGGACCGGGGCACAAGCCCGCGTCCCCTGCATCGGCAGGCAGACTCTCAACCACTGCGCCACCAGGGAAGCCCTTAGAGATATTTTTATACATTGCCTTATTTAGCCTCATAAAGCCCTTCAGAGTATTAACACTGTCAACAAGCTCAAATTGGGCAACTTGCCCAAGTTCAAGTACATATTAAGTGGGGGAGTCCTCTTTTCTCCATGATTTCCCAATGAAAATTACAAAACTAGCAAGCTCTAAAAGGAATGGGAATTTCAACTATTTTCTAGAAGAAACATGATTCTATTAAAAGCAGAGAATCTGATAAATGTCTGATAAGTCTTGATACTTGATTATGTTTCCTATTTCAGAACATATCAGAAGTCACAGATTAACTTCTATTCTAGACTGACCCCCAAAAAAGGATCAGTTGGTAATGAGGAAGTGATCAGAGCCATGGGCATCATAACCGTGTCATTTCAAAGTTCCTAAGGGATCAGAGAGAATGCAGGTCATTGTCACACAATGGCTCTAAATTTTGGAGTGTGAGAGTTTTACAAATTCATATAGTGTTGATTCAACACAGATTTAGTAAGCATGCCCTATAATATAAACTAATGCTTAGTGAAAGCTTACTCTGTGCCAAGTACCACGTAGTATCAGGGATATTGAGGTAAAAAGCATGTTTTAATCGGAAGAAATGGAAGTCAACTGTTTGTTAAACACACTCTGGTGAGTTCCATCGTAGAGGTATGCAAGGCTTATGTGTGGAAGAGACTGAGAACTGGCTCCTTCAGTCTCTACTCCACCCCACTTCCAGGGAGCCCTCCTGTCTTGCAGGCTTTTTGTAGGATGAGTTATATACAGTTTATAGACTCTGCCAGTTATGCTGCTGAGATTGTCTTTATGTACATGAGATTTGGACAGCAGAATTAAGACAGGATCTCTCTTCCAGCCCCTTTCAGCTGTTGCTCTGTGCAAATAAGATTGTGGAAGTGGAATGTTTTCTGAAACATTATTTCGGTGTCCATTCTCCAGCTTCCTATGCCCTAGGAGACATCTGCGGGGGTGACAGAGATGGTAGCTTCTTGATTCCTGAATCATGGATACAGGGTATGTTCTTGAACACAATATTCCAGCAACAGCTAGCTGCCATGTACTATGTACCATGGACTGAATCGAAATTCAAAAATATCTTGACAGGTTGAAGTCAAAAGATTATAGAAAAAATAGAGAGAGAGCCAGATCAATCTGTCTGGGGTAAGATTCTTGAAATAGAATACAAAATTCAGTTATAAAACTTCACACTAGGAGAGACCAGAACTGAAAACAATCCTTGTAAAAGAAAGCTGGGAATTTTTGTCACCTGCAAGTTCTATAGGAGCCTATGCTTGACCACAACTCTAAATGACCTCATTTTACCTTAGGCTCCTCTAACAGACAATTACCGCTCAGATCCAGGAGAGAAAAGTTCAGCTGAGCCTGGCACTGCATGGACTCCGTCTGGACTGTTTTCACTTCTGGGTGTCTCACTTAAGTGACCACGTGTTTTAGGTCACTACAGAACCAGACAGCACTGAGAGAGGCATGACCAAGATGATGAGCAGTCCTTATTACCCAATCCATTTATTAATTCATTCATCTATTTGTTTATTTATTCAACAAACTTTTTTTTTTGCAGTACGTGGGCCTCTCACTGTTGTGGCCTCTCCCGCTGCGGAGCACAGGCTCCGGGCGCGCAGGCTCAGCGTCCGTGGCTCACGGGCCCAGCCACTCCACGGCATGTGGGATCCTCCCGGACCGGGGCACGAACCTGTGTCCCCTGCATCAGCAGGCTGGCTCTTAACCACTGCGCCACCAGGGAAGCCCTATTCAACAAATTTTTATTGAGCACTTTGTATGTATCTAGCACTGGAAATGCAAAGTGAACAAAACGAAACTTCTGCCTCATGGATCTCACATTCTAGTGGGCGAGAAATATAATAATGTCAGGTAATTAATAAATGATAAGGAAAACAAAGCAGAGCGGAGAACAGAGAGTAATGGGAGGAGTTATTTTCAACTGGGTGGTAACAAAGGTCTCTCTGGAGAGATGACCTCTGAACAAAAATCTGGATGGAGTGAGGGAAGAACCAGGTGTCTCTTGGGAGAAATAGCATGTGGGAAGGCTCTGAGGTAGGGAGAGCTCAGTGTGCTCAGGAAGGCCCGTGTGGCTGGAGTGGAGTGAAAGATGGGGGAGCAATTTCAGAGGACATCAAAGACTGGATCAGGTGCTGGTTTATGTAGGACCACCCAGTTCACAGTGAGCCTCTATGTTTCATTTTGGGTGTGCTGAGAAGCTACTGGAGAGATCTGAGTCAGGCAGTGACACGATCCGATTTCTGTTTTGAAAGGCTCACTCTGACTAATATTTAGAGAATGGATATCTAATGGGCTCCCCTCATGGTCCATGGCTGAGGAACCTGTGACCATGCCTCCTGGGTGCCTTGCATGGATGATGGGAGAAGGTGGGTGTGGTTGTCTTTCTCGGATATTTGAAGGGCATTGCACTTCCTTGAGCAAAACTAGAAGGTACAGAGAAGCATGTTTCATCTCATAATAAAATGAACTTTCTAGCCAGCCATGCTGCCAGAGTTCTCTTATAAAAAATGAACTCATGGTTACTATTCAAAAAAAGGTTGGTCTTATAAAGTAACTAAATTCAAAGGAAGATTGGCTATACATTTATGGTCCTTTCCAACTCTAGGCATCTATTATTTTTCTCTCTTCTTACAACTCTCTTAGGGAGCTGAGTTCTCTCTCTATATATAATGACTAGCAAAGAGCTACTCAATTAAATTAAATAACCAGAACTTGGTTTTATTTTTCCTGAATAAATCCAAAGGAAAGGTAAGGATCCTATACACACCCTGTTCTTACTATTTCATTTCCTGAAGGAAATATACATATAGATATAGATAGGTATAGATAGATATATAATATCTATGGCATGCGCAATGTAATTTATGCTAATTAAAGGGAACATTGTCAGGAGTGGGCTAAGAAAAGGAGGAACACCTTTCACAAAATCATTTGATGGACTTAAGAGATGAAGCAATCTACTTCTGGATGGATCTAGAAGACAGGCATAAGACAAGCTGACCTTATATCGCCTCTAGCAGCCTTATAGGTCTCTTACAATCCTTTGTAAACAGAGAGCCACTGAAAAGTTGAAATCCGATAACCCCAGCTTGCCACTAGAGTATTATGCAAGAGAATGCAGAAGTCCTGGACCTTCCGTTGTCCTGCTAAGCTTCTGTTGCTCTTATGAGAGATATTATACAACTTGCTAATTATGAAAATCCTGGGCTCTCAGGCTTGGTTAGAGTCATGACTCAGATGCTCACTAGCTGTGTGGCTTTGACTAAGTTAGAAAACCTCCCTAGACCTCCATCTCCTTCTATGTAAAATGGGAAGAATCCCCTTACCTTCTCATAGGGTTACTGCAGAATTAAGCAAAATAATCCACGTAGCATTCATTGTTAATAATATCAGCTACCATCTATTGAACCCCTAGAATTGCCAGACATTGTACAGGAATGAACTCACTGAATTCTCTCAATGTTGCAAAGTACATATTGGTTTCTCTTTTTGACAGGGGCTCACAGAAGTTTGAGTAATTTGCCCAAGTTCACACAAGTTCATTCAAACTCGGGTCTGCCTAACCAGAATCCAGCTTCTAAGTATTTCTTGCTATAGTCCACTATGTTATATTTTGTTTTATTATTTTAAAAAGAAATTTCTCTAATCTCACACTTGAAGGCAGTTGAGAGTTTCTTTTCCTAGTGCCTTTAACAGTTCAGAAACAGAACAGAATTTGTCAAGGACAGTTTCTCACTTTGGCACCAACTACAGGTTGGGGCCATTTACCAGTGTACTACTTTTGTGTCATCGGACCGAAGCAGCTGCTTTTGCATGCCTTCTAGGTTTGGAGCTGGGTAAGTCTCAGTCAGAGACTTATAGCCTATGGTCCCATGTGACAAAACATTTTGCTAAAGATGCTATTTTCTCCTTTTCCCAGACTTTCCTCCCTTTCTGCAGCTGTTTCCCCTTCTTCTTGAGAACTGATAAAAATTCTGAAACTCTTATTTTTACAATTAATCTCATGTGACCTTACTATTGACAATGACCTGGTTGTTTCTCCCAGCGATAACACAGTTGATAAGATGCCAGTGCTAAGAACAAAGATCACCACCTGACAGAGCTGGGAGCAATCTTTCTGTATTGGGTCCTGGCCTGGGACGCACCATATTCTACCCCTAGTAATGGCACTAAGCACAAGGACAGGTCCCGTGTGCTGCGAGCCTACGACTTGCTAAATATTTAACCTAGGAGTTAGCATTCATTCACTTGCTCATCCATTTACACAGTAAATATTTTATTGAGAGCATATTATGTTCCAGGCTTTGTATTTAGGCACAAACAACACCAGCAATTAACAGAAGAACCCAAATTCTTGCTGGAGCTTACATTTTTTTGAATGGAAAAAGACATAAAATATACAAATATGTCAATGAGTGATAGGAGCTATGAATAAAGAATAAAAAAGGATGGTAAGAGTGATGAGAGAAGGAAGTTAGCTCTTGACCTACACACATAAGGCCATTAGAATTATCCTATTTTACAGTCGAAGATTTGAACAGTTTGCCCAAAGTCACTCAGTGTTAGAACAGAGTTTGCCATATTCTGATACTAACAGTACTAAATACAGCAACAGTGATTAATAGTCACCATCTATTAAGGTAATTATACAATGGCATGAAGTAGTTATAAAATCCCATTTTATGAGTGAAGAAACCAAGACTCAGAAAGATTAAATAATTTCCTCAAGACTACATGGTAATGGTGGAGAAAACCCAGACTGAATGGTTCAAGTTCCTGATTTTTTCACCACACCTTGCCTCCTGGGTTGAGTTTGTTTTGTCAGAAATTCGTCCTACTAAACTGAAAGATCCTTGAGGACAGGGATTGCCTCTCCATCATCTCCTGAAAGTTCCACAACATCTGGCATAGAAAGTGTTGAACTTTCTCCATCTGGACCAGCCGCATTCTCCAAACAGACAGAACTCTAAATACCCAAGAAATATGGCTGCCAATTCTAACATTCAGACCTCCTCAACCTCCCTTGGCAGTGAGTTGCAGTGTGTAATTAGCACTGCAGGCAATATTACCCTTGAACACCAGAGTGCCAACTGCATTCAGAGTTCACAATGCAATGGCAAGCTGCTAGCATTAGCCTAAGCTCCCCAAAATACCCATCTTCCCAAGTGGACTTATGACCTGGACACACTTGTTTGCCTCTTTATTAGACTTGTGTTTGTCTAGGAATGAAAGGAATAAACAAGTGGGATGCACATGCCTTGCATTTTAATGAGGGCCAGGATCCTTTGGAGCAAAGAGGGCATTGTGATGCATTTGAAGAGCATGCGGACTCTGGCCGCATCACCCCAAGTCCGGGCTAACAATGCTTTCCTCAACATTCCTTGGCGTTGGTCACAGCTGTGCTTTGCACTTGCATACACATTGTGGCTAACCCATGGTAAATGATCAGATTGGGTGAAGGATGAATGATTTCTCTCCTTACTGTTGTTCAAGTTGCTTCATGGGAGGACAACACAGCTAAATGTAAACATTTTGGGAGCAAGTATAATTCTTTCTGGGTTAAGATTTAGTGAAGTGTGGAGAATTCTCAAAGTCAGGCAAACCTAGGTTCAAACTTCAGGGCTACTGCTCACTAGCTGGTTGCGTCTGGAAACAACTCATCAGACTTTTCTGCTCTCACTGAGCCTTCAGTTCTCAGCTCAGAGAGAGGCCTTCCTGACCCCATCCACACCACACACACACACACACACACACACACGTCATTATTCTCTTTCTCCCCAATCTTTACACCTTGCAATACTTTTTTTTTTGGTGGTACGCGGGCCTCTCACTGTTGTGGCCTCTCCCGTTGCGGAGCACAGGCTCCGGATGCGCAGGCTCAGCAGCCATGGCTCACGGGCCCAGCCGCTCCGTGGCATATGGGATCCTCCCAGACCGGGGCACGAACCCGTATCCCCTGCATCGGCAGGCGGACTCTCAACCACTGCGCCACCAGGGAGGCCCCACCTTGCAATACTTACTCTAACTGTAATAGGGAAGAACCTTCGTATTCTATTACAAGTTAATCACTAAAGGGATGTTGCCTATAAGCTTAAATTATACATAAAGGCCCATCTCTGGGAACCCTGCTTCCCAGGTAATGAGCATTAAGCTAAAATACCTTTTTTTTAGCTCACAGGAAACATCCTGACCAGGCCCACCTGTGAACGACTGCAGACAGGAAGAAATGAACACATCCCCTCCCGAGGCTGATGGGAACCAGGAAGTGTTTGACTTTACTCCCTCCCCTTTTAGTATAAAAGGAACCTGAATTCTAACGCAGGCAAGATGGTTCTTTGGGGCACGAGCTCACCATCTTCTTAGTTTGTTGGCTTTCTGAATAAAGTCATTCTCCCTTGCCCCAGCCACTCGTCTCTCAATTATCGGCCTGTTGTGTGGTGAGCAGTATGAGCTTAGACTCGGTAACAACTTCTGGCATGTGTGCCTCTGCCACTAGACTGTAAACTCCACGAGATTAGAAACCAAGTCTATGCCTCTTCTCATTTATCCCCAGAGTCTGGCACAGTGCCTGGCACACAGAGACATTCAACTAATGTTGGTTCAATGAATTAACAAAGGAAGAAGATTGTGAAGAGAGAGGAAGGGAAACGTAACCAGAGTGTGGAGGATTGAGACAGAGGAGAAAAGGGATGAGGCAACTGTCCTGCAGCTTTATTCTCTGTAAAATGGCAGCAGGGTTGCTGGAGGCTTCTCCCTCCACCTCCAAGGCTAGAGTTCTCAAGAATTTTCTAGATCCTAGAGGATGGCTAAGCCAACCCTAGAAAAATAATGCTACTTTCTTTGCTCCTGTTTCCATGCACCCCAGGCACGCTAGGAAATTGCAAAACCCTGCTGATAATGGCCATACATGCTCATGCCACTTCACTTTTGCAAAGCAAAATCTCCAGGAGTCTTGGCCATGTTTTTTTTTTTTTTTTTTTTTTTTTGCTGTATGCGGGCCTCTCACTGCTGTGGCCTCTCCCGCTGCAGAGCACAGGCTCCAGGCGCGCAGGCTCAGCAGCCATGGCCCACCGGCCCAGACGCTCCGCGGCATGTGGGATCCTCCCAGACCGGGGCACGAACCCGTGTCCCCCGCATCGGCAGGCGGACTCTCAACCACTGCGCCACCAGGGAAGCCTTGGCCATGTTTTTAATTACTACATATTGACTTAGCCCTTGAATGGTTTATACACAATATCGCAAAATTTTCCAGTCTTTTCAAGTCTTCCAATTCCATCACTCTCAGGGAACAACCTTTATCTCCTAATCTCCTCAAAAGATCAAGGCTATTCTAATATATTTAACAGGGTCAACATACAGATTTTATTCATAGTGACTCCATACAAAAAATATGCTTTGGAGGGTGAGGAATACTGGTAAAAACTGATTTTTTTTCTAGTTTTTGCCTAAGGATTAAATTATAGATTGAGGTGTTTCTGAGGACAATTGCCTGTCTTGTGCTATTTAAGAAGGTTATTCTCCAGCAGCCTGGCTATATTTTTAGTCAATTTGGAGCCACTGGGGGTGGATATTAGGGCTATAAATATCAGAGGTAATAGTAATAAGGGGTTTAAGGTCCAGTGAGCACTGGATGAACATCCTGTAACATCTCACAGCACGGCTTCCCAAGGCAAACACGGCCAACCAAAGACTAAAAGACACTCTCAGAACAAAGACATCTCTTACAAGCTCACCTCAGAGATATTACAGGTTTGGTTCCAGACCACTGCAATAAATCAAATACCACAATAAAGCAAGTCACGCAAATGTTTTAGTTTCCCAGTGCATATAAAAATGATGTTTACACTATCCTGTAGTCTGTTAAGTGTGCAATAGCATTGTGTCTAAAAATCAGTGTACATAACTTAATTTAAAAATACATTATTGCTAAAAAATGCTAACTGTTGTCTGAGCCATCAGCAAGTCTCAATCTTTTTGCAATAGTCACATCAAAGATCACTGATCAGGGCTTCCCTGGTGGCACAGTGGTTGAGAGTCCGCCTGCCGATGCAGGGGACACGGGTTCGTGCCCCGGTCCGGGAAGATCCCACATGCCGCAGAGCGGCTGGGCCCGTGAGCCATGGCCGCTGAGCCTGCGCGTCCGGAGCCTGTGCTCCGCAACGGGAGAGGACACAGCAGTGAGAGGCCCGCGTACCGCAAAAAAAAAAAAAAAAAAAAAAAGATCTGATCACAGATCACATAACAAATATAATAATAATGAAAAAGTCTGAACTATTGCAAGAATCACCAAAATGTGAAGAGACACAAGTGAGCCATTGCTGCTGGAGAAGTGGTGCCCATTGACTTGTTCCACGCAGGGTTGCTACAAACATTTAGTCTGTAAAGAAAAACGGAAGACAGTATCTGCAAAGCACAGTGAAGCAAATAAAATGAGATATGCCTGTATAAAGAAGCCAGACAAGCATCTTTCCTTGCTGTGATCTGACAAGTAGGGGCCACTGTGCTCTCGAGCTTCCTGCCTGAACTGTTCTGTCAATCAACCATGGCAGATGTTCCCAACTTTCCCAAACTCTTTATTTTACCCTTCCTTTGAAATAGTCATTTGAAATAAAAATAATAAATGCCTAGTGGGCCACTAGGCAAATGATCTTCCCATTTTTTTTGTTTGTTTTTTTGCTCTTCCCGTTTTTTTAGACATTGTCTCACTTAACCCCAGTAACAATCACACATATAGGAATTATCATCATCTGTAATTCACAAGGGTGGAAACTGAGATACAGAGAAATTAAGCAGTAGAGCTGGGGCTTAAGCATTGTGGCTCCAGAGCCTGGTTGCCTAACAACAACCCCATTCCTTCTGCCTCATCTTTGGGATGGACAGTATTTAATCAGAAATCAGTTTCTCCATTATTAAACCCATTTAGGATAAATGTAATTGACCATCAGCCTTAGGGTCAGCTGTAGTCAGAAGTGTTGGAATTCAACAGACCTTAGTTTGAACTCTAAGAGCTGTGAGAACTTACCCAGTTTTTTAAACTCTGTGGGCCTTCATGTTTTCATTCTAAAAATGGGAATATAGGTAACTCCTTCAAAGGGTGGTTTTGAGCAAGTGTAGGCAAACTTTGCTTGCAAGGGGCCAAATAATAAGTATTTTAGGTCCTGTGAGCCATACAACAATCTCCTATCACAGCTACACACTTGCTGTTGGAGCATGACAGCAGCCACAAACTATACAGAAACAAACGAGGTGGCTGTGTTTCAACAAAATTTTATTTACAAGATAGGCAGTGACCAGATCTGGCTTGCAGGCTATAGTCCTCCGACCTCTGATTTTGAGGATTACATGAGATAATGCATGCGCTTTGCATGATCCCTGGAACACAGGTCATCAAAAATGGTAATAAAATTATGGTTTCAGCATGAGATGACAGTGCTTTCTAGTTGGGTCAAAAAAATCCCAACCAAAATCAGGGAAATTTAACATTTTCAGGAACCTCTGAAGTCTTACTTGTGTAAATGTATACTTTTCATAACTTTTGAAATATTGACAAATTAGCAACACTCTACCCCCAATATAACCGGTTGCCAGAGACAATACTTTTTTAGTATTTTCAATATCGGGGACATAATTATACTAAAAAAGTATTTCTTGTTTATTTGCAATTGAAATTAAACTGGGGCATCCTGGAGGTTTTACTGTTGTTGTCTATTTTGGTTCCCTTGCCTGTTTTTTCCTAAATCTGACGACCCTACCTACAGACCTCTATGATTCCACAATTTGGGAACCACTGGTTTTATCACATAACAAGAATAGCCCAACACAAGCAACATTTTGTTCTTTCAGGGAGGGAAAGAATTACATTCTTATGGAATTATCCCTAAGGTTCAAAACTAATAAGTCCCCTGGGTAGAAGCCACTGAAACACTATGAGACAACCAGTGCTCTGTGTTCACGGGTGCCAAGAACAAGCTTAGGTCACCCAAGGAAAAAGTGCAATAATCTTGCATTTGTTCCTGCTGATTAAAATCAAGCAGCTTCCTGGAAATTGCTTGGTGCCCCTCATGTCACTATGTTGAATTAATATCTGAGCAGAATTAATGATGGAAAAACTCAATTATATCCAACACATCCAAAGTTTTGCAGTTGGATTTGTCAGTAATCAAACTGTGTCCTGAGAAAGCCCATTTTGTCAGTAAACAAAGCTTCTGTGTGGAGAAGAAATATTCTGTGCACATAAACACGGGTGCCTAAATTCCTGATAAATATTTGATAATGAGGACGTGGATGGAGTAGGTGCCTTCAGCCATCAGAGATCTTCCAACAAGTAGGATTATAAAATCATTCTCAGGGGATTTAGGAGAAAAGAAAAAACACGAAAAATCTGGCTCAGCATGCCACAAGCGTGTCTTTCAAATTTTAAAGAAGGAAGATGATATTTGACATGTCCATGAAGGTGAAAAACATTGTGTTTTCATTAAAATAGTGTGTTATTTAGTATCCAAAAGCCAATATCTGAGTTTCAGGTCTACCTCTTGCAAGCTTTGCAACTTTGGATAATTCACTTAGTCTCTCTGAGCCTCTGTTTCCTATCTCTAGTGGGCATTCGTACAGAGATGTAAGAATGCCCATCTCTTAGGCTTTGACCAGGGTCAAAGGAGATCATGGTAATGAAAATATTTGCTAACTGAAACAGCAATATATCGTCAGCTGTCATTCCTAGGGACAACACCATAATCTCTGGCGACGAAAGAGCAAAATAATGTTGTATTGTTACCAGCTGAAGCCACGCTAAGGGAATTATGCTCTCATGAAATCTGTATTAATTCAAATCTGTATTAAGCCATAAGAAAGTATCACAAACTGGATGGCTTAAATAACAGAAATGTACTGTCTCTCAGTGCTGGAGGCTTAGATGTCCAAAATCAAGGTGTCAGAAGGGTTGGTTCCTTCTGAGGGCTGTGAGGGAGGGATCTGTTCCAGGCCCCTTTTCTTTGGCTTCGTAGATGGCCGTCTTCTCTCTGTGTCTCTTCCCATCATCCTCCTCCATGTTTCTGTGTTGAATTTCCCCTTTTTATAAGGACACCAGTCATATTGGATTAGGGCCCACCCTGATGACCTCACTCTACTTTGATTACCTCTGTAAAGACCCTATGATGGTTAATTGTTATGTGTCAATGTGTTTGGGCTAAGGGATGCCCCTATAGCTGCCAAAACATTTCTGGGGGTGTCTGCGGGGTGTTTCTGGAAGCGACTAGCATTTGAATTGATTGAGTAAAGAAGATCACCCTCGGGACTTCTCTGGTGATCAAGTGGTAAACAATCTGCCTTCCAATGCAGAGGATATGTGTTCCATCCCTGGTTGGGGAACTGAGATTCTACATGCCGCGGGGCAACTAAGCCTGCCCGCCACAACTATTGAGCTCACACACCTCAATGAGACAGCCCATGTGCCGCAAACTACAAGCCGGGGTGCTCTGGCGCCCTCGTGCCACAACTAGAGAGAGAAAACCCGCATGCCACTAGAGAGAAGCCTGTGCACCGCAACGAAGAGACTGTGCGCCATAACGAAAGATCCCATATACCTCAACAAAGCTCCCATGTGCCGCAACTAAGTCCCGATGCACCCAAAAAAATAAGGAAAGTAAATAAAATAAATAATTAAAAAAAAAATCACCCTCAACAAGGCTGGTGAGCACCATCCAATCCACTGAGAGCTTGAATCGAACAAAAAGATGGAGGAAGAGTGAATTTTCTCTTTTTGCTTGAGTTGGGACAGCCATCTCTTTTCTGCCCTCAACATCAGTGCTCCTGATTCTCAAACCTTTGGACTCAGACTGGGACTTACACCACTAACCCTGCAATTCTTTGGACTCAAAGTGAATTACATCACCAGTTTTCCTGGTTCTCCAGTTTGCAGAAAACACATCAATGGTCTTCTCAGCCTCCATACTCGTGTGAGCCAATTCCTATTATAAATCTCTCTCTATCTCTCTCTCTATATATATATACATATATCTATATATAGATATATGTATATAGTTGACCCTTGAACAGCTCAAGGTTGGGTGCTGACCTTCAGAGCAGTCGAAAACCTGTGTATAACTTTATAGTCGGCCTTCCGTACCCACAGTTCCACACCTATGGATTCAACCAGCCTCAGACTGAGTAGAAAGGTAGTACATATTTATTGAAAAAAATCCACATATAAGTGGACCCATACAGTTCAAACCTGTGCTGTTCAAGGGTCAAGTGTATATCCTATTGATCCTGTTTCTCTGGAGAACCCTGACTAATATGGAACTTATCTCCAAATAAGATCGCATTTAAAGGTATTGGGGGTTAGGACTTCAAGGAGTGGAGGATAGATACAAATCAACCCATGACAAGATCTTTCATTTATTTTGTTAAAAGTCACCAAACTGATTCACAGTGTTTCCCAACCAAGGCCTGCTTCTCAGATGAAACATTTCACTCTACAGTGGAGACTTACCTGCTCCTTGAGTGTCTAAGAAGATGAATTATTCACTTTAGAATAAAGATCTCAGGCCATGGCCACATATCTCCTCCAGACACCAGAACATTAGGCAGTGTCTCTCTTTTCAGAGAATTCTCTTTATGCTGCAACATACATGTCATCACTTTTCCTTATATTTAGCTTGGAAACAAAAATTTGTCACCCTGATACAGTCACTGAAGTTTTTAGATTTCAAACCCAATTCATTGTTCAAGAAATGTATTCACTTGTTATCTCTCACTTCTGCATCAAGCCCACAGATTGTTGATACATTTTCAAATCAGATACCTTCATGAAATTAGAGAATTAATAAGTGGAGACACACACACACGTATGCACATAATATCTCATATATAATAGATTTATATAACATAGAATAATAGTGAAGTTTTTAAAGTAAACTTAGACCTTTTTTAAACTCATGCTTTCTTAGCAACTCAATATCAGTTTTTGGTCAACTATCTTGCAATTTTAGAAAATGTTAATGTCCCATACAGATGGATATATGGGTACATGGATGTATGTCTCAGAGGGTAATCAAAGCATTATTTGCAACATCAAAAGATAGAAACAACCTGATGTCCACCAGAAGTTATTTAAACAAAGCATGAGACAGCTACAGAATGGAACACAATTCACCACCCCCCAAAGACCACGGTTTTGAAAAATATATAATGACATGGGGTAACACACTTGGTATGTTTTAGTGAAAAGCAGGTTACAGAAGGATATTCATGATTCCAATTTTAAGACTACATGTGCATAAAAGAATATAGAAGGGATATTCACTGAAATGTTCACATGCTTATCTATAGGTGCTACGATTGTAGACAATTCTTTGTTTCTTCCTGGTACTTTCCTTAATTTAAATTTTTTCTACAAAATGCATGAATCACTTTAAAAATGAAAATATGACTTTTTCTAATAAATGGGAATTTCCTTCTGAAATGTTATTGCCTTACACATTGTACCATTGTACATTGTACATTGTACTATTCATACCATTGGGTGACTATTTTTCACTGGACTTCTAGGGGATAATAGAGGGAGATCAAATATTTATAAAAATAATTATGTACTTAGCACTTTAATGCAACCTATGATGTTATAAAAAGGCCTTGATGAAAAAGTATATTCTCAATGAAGTATAGAGAATGCACAGAGGAGGAGTATTCCTGACATAGGAAATGGCATAAGTAAACAAACATGTAGCAAAATGCCAGGTTTCCTCTGGGAGTAACAAAAACTTCAGTATGAGTTGTTTGTAAGGTTTCTAACAGAATGCCAGGGGATGAGGCAGGAACATTAAGTCAAGGGATGGATGATCATAAAATTTATTGTTCAAACTAGGACCTTTTGAGAGTGAACGTCGAGTGCTCATAATAGCTACTAGGAGACACCAGGCATGCACTAGGAATATACAGGGAAACCAGGACATAAGACTTCCCTACAAAGGGCTGGGTCACAGTGGGCCTTAAATGCCAGCCTAAGTAAGATATTTGAACTTCATACACACAGTCTTGGAATCCTGGGGTTGAAAGGAAATGTCAATGCCCTCCAGCTTGGCCACCCCATCCCTGCCTCTCCAAATTTTCAAGCCTTTGTTTAAATATCTCTGTGACAAAGAATGCATTGCCTTGGAACAGCTCTGTTAGAAAATTCTTCATTGTATTGAGCTGAAATTTATCTCCCTGTATCTCCCACCCATTTGGCCCAGCACTGCCATCTCAGAGAGAAAAACACAATACTAATCTCTTCCCATGGAGAGTGAAAGATGTAAAGACAGATAATATGGCTCTCTAGACTTTCTCTTTTGCAGGTTAAATGTCCTACAGACATCCTTCCTACAGCATCCCTGAAGTTTGTCACTATTTGCTTTGTATCTCCTAATTAGCTTTTAAAATGTTCCTCTCTTGTCATCTCCCTTCTACCATCTTCGTTGGAGCCACCATCCTTCTTGCTTATACTATAATAACTCCTCCTATGTCGTTTCTCTCCATCTCTCTCCCTCTCTCTCTTTCTCTCTATCATTGACCATCCCTCCAACCCATTGTCCATATTGACCTTTCCAAAACACAAAACTGATTGTGACACTGTTTTGCTTACAACCTTCAATGGCTCCCTGTTCTCCTCAGGATCGATTCCAGCTTCAGAGCATGAAGTTCTATCCCCGACCACCACTCTCATCTCATCTCCCTCATCCCCTCTCCTCTGTGTGTGTATCCCTTCTCTCAGTTCCTTGCACAGGACTTTTGCCCTATGGAAGTTACTGTCACCTGCACTTGGAACCCTCTTCCTTATACCACCTGCACCTTGATAACCCCTACTTGGCTTTTGGGTTTCAATTTAAACATCACTGCCTCCAGAAAGTCTACCCCAATTCCATTAAGTCTGGATTAAAAATCCCTTCTTAAGTGGTTCCTCAGGGACCTAAGCTTCCCCTATTATACAAGTAAAACATTTAATTAAAATCACCTGCTTTTTCATCTAACACCTTTGCTATATTGTGAACTCTGTGAGAGCAGGTCTGCTCTTTTCAGCACTGTTGTCATAAGTATCTAGCACAGTGATTGGCAAATAGTATGCATGTGTGTGTGTGTGTGTGTGTGTAAGATATATGTATGTGCTCAAAAAATGTGTTAATGTGTAGCACCCAGAACCAGATACAATTGTTCTAAATGTGGTCTGCATAATACAGATTAGAAGGTCTATTGCCTTCCATGTGCTATACTCCATACCTCTATTAATAAAACCTAACATTATTTTAGAAGAAACATCTCATGGTTGATTTTCTTGTCAGTTTAGATCCCTAAACCTTAACTATATGAAGCCACCACTTCTGTCTTTAACCTTCCCTCTCTGTCTTTCCTCTTTCTCTCTCTCTCTCTCTCTGTCACACACACACAATAATTTGCAATTGATTTTTGGCAGCCATACATGATATATTTTATATCTATTTTTGCACACTGCTTCTAAAGATAAAAAGTCAAAGTATGCTGCAACTAATTGATAACTTCTGGACTCCTAACCCTTATGCCTTTTCTCTGAGCAAATGTGATCAGTGTGCTCTGCCTTCATGGATGTTAAGAATATTGAATAAAACAGGAATGAAGGGCTTCCCTGGTGGCGCAGTGGTTGAGAGTCCGCCTGCCGATGCAGGGGACACGGGTTCGTGTCTCGGTCCGGGAGGATCCCACATGCCGCAGAGTGGCTGGGCCCGTGAGCCATGGCCGCTGAGCCTGAGCGTCCGGAGCCTGTGCTCCGCAACGGGAGAGGCCACAGCAGTGAGAGGCCCGCGTAATGCGGAAAAAAAAAAAAAAACAGGAATGAAGATGGACCTCAGTAGCATACCATCCTAAAGACGTCCATCTGTCAATCAGCTATTCTTTAGTAAATGCACTCAGTCATTAATCCGGCCCACATGCATGCTTCTAATCCAGAAGAATATCACAGGATCTGGGCCCTTCCTAAAACCAAGGTTTTTGAATTGATTAATGTTAAGTGAGTATAACCATGTTCCAGGTATTTTCACAAACTTTATTTTAGTCACCATTTCCAACACCTGTTATCCTTTTTAATAGATGATAAAACTATCACTCAGAGAGAAAATCACACAACTAGCAAGTGTCAAAGCAGGGACATGAGCCCAAGTCCTGTGACTCCAAACTCAATACCACACATTACACTGAGAGAGCCTCTAAAAGAGAAAATATTCATTATTGGACTTACGTGGGTTCCTATTAATCACCACCTACTCTCCCAAATATCTGTTGAATGAATGAATTCTTTCTTTTTTTTTAAGATGTTGGGGATAGGAGTTTATTAATTAATTAATTTATTTTTGCTGTGTTGGGTCTTCATTTCTGTGCGAGGGCTTTCTCTAGTTGTGGCAAGCAGGGGCCACTCTTCATCGCGGTGCACGGGCCTCTCACTATCGTGGCCTCTCTTGTTGGGAGCACAGGCTCCAGACGCGCAGGCTCAATGGTTGTGGCGCACGGGCCTAGTTGCTCCGCGGCATGTGGGATCCTCCCAGACCAGGGCTCGAACCCGTGTCCCCTGCATTAGCAGGCAGATTCTCAACCACTGCACCACCAGGGAAGCCCTGAATGAAGTCTTTGATTCAAGATTCTTAACCCGAGATTCATGACAACGCAAGGGGGTCCAAGAGTAGGCTTGTATGAACCTCCTGAAAGTTTATGAAAAGTGCCATGTTTGTATATTGTGCATTTTTTCTGAGAAGAGTAATGTACATTTGAGTCTCAAAAGGACTGTGGCTCCAAACAAGAATAACCTGCAGTTTAAAAAACCCTCTTCATCATCATTCACCTCTGTCTAGAGTTTCGAATGCACAAATTTCTTTAGAAAATCAAACTGAATTTTTTCATCTGTAGTCTCCAAAGCCTCCATCCCTCTCTAGCAGCTCTTAGAGATCTCACCTGTTGGTCCCTTCTGAGCCTTCCTTCTGGTATCAAAAGGTGCCAGCTTGTATCTTTGATATCAGCTTATTAGAAGGCTGTCTTAAAAGTCCACCTAGCTTCGTCTTCAACCTCTTCCTGGGCCAGGTACTATCCTGAAAACGGTTCCTTCGTTTTCACAAAGCCAAAGCAAAATTGCAAACAGCTTTTCATGCAGCTTTTCCCGGCCTTGGGCAAGGTTGGGATAGATGCGGACAGCAGTAGGAGAAACCCACTGAGATGTGGATGGGACAGGGAGCTGGTAGATCTGGAGACTTGGGGGATTATCTTAAGTACCCAGAAAGTCTACACCCTTCTTCTGTTAAATAATTGGAAGACTACACCTTTTCCTGATAATCAGGGTTGACTTTCATTCTTCATTCTTTACCATATTGTATTATACATTGTATCTCTCTCATCTTATTCAATGCCTGGAGATCATAGTCATTGACAAGAATTGTACAAGAATTCACACAAATTTACTGAGCATCCTTATTGGGTCCAGGCTATAGGCTTGAAGTATGCTCAGAAAAATAGAGCTGATGCCAGCCCTCGAGGAGTCTACAGACCAGTGGAGGACAGACAAGTAAATAGGTACTTGCAATAAAGAATGGTAAATGCCCTGATAGAAGGAACAGAGGAAGCTCTGGGGGAAAAGGGGAGAGCCACCCACCCATTCTGGAGGATAAGGAGCGGTCTCCAAGAGAAAGTGGCTCTCAGCTGAGTCCTTAGGGAAAAATAGAAGTTAGACCTAAGAGAAGGACAAAGAGGAAAGTCATATTTAGTAAATAGTTTAATATGCCTAAATTTGCATACAACATGCATAAAGTGTGTATTAAAATGTGCATAATATGTGGAGAGGGAGTGACTGATGAGAGATAAAATGGAAGAGAAAGGCAAGTCCCACATCAACATTATTCTCAAAAGGAAAAAAAATAGGAATCCACTGTAGGCTTTTCAAAAAAGATCTGCGTGATCATATTGCATTTTAGAAAGACCATTTGATACAGTATGGTGACAAGACAGGGGGCATGGGGATGGGTAGTAGTGGCCTCAAATGAGACTAACAGAAGGTTGTGACCAGAATCAAATTTGGGGTGGTACTGACTTACACTAAAACAGTGGAAGCTGAGCTGGAAACACAGGTATGTGTATGAAATGCATTAAGCAGGGAGAGCAGATAGGACTAGGTGTCATGAATGAAAGAGAGGAATGATGCTTCTGTCTAGGATGATTCTGTCATGTCTGGCTTGGACAACTAGGGATGCCATTTGAACACTGGAGAATAAAAAAGGAGGAGCAGGCCTGGGAGAGAATGGGAGAAGACAAATTCACTTTGAACATGTTGATTTTACGGTGCTCCATAGAGATGCACCTTAAAGTGGAGATGCTCTATAGAAAAGGTTGGTATTTAGGAGAAAGATCTGGATAGGCTATAGATTTGTACGTAGTGGGTGAACCCATGGGAGTGGGAGAGGTTTCCTAGGGAGACTACTGGATGGAAAGGGAAGAGAGTCAAGGAACACAGGGACACACCAATGCTGATGAAGGGAAGAACTTTAGAGGCATTAAATGAAACTCAAAAGGTCAGAGGGAAACCAGGGAAGTGTGGTATCAAATAATCCAGGACAGAGTTTAAAAAAAAAAAAAAAAGAAAGAAAGAAAGAGAGGGATCGGGGGAGGGGGATGACCAACAGTTCAAAATGACACAGAGAAGACTTGGGGAAGGTTGAACACAACACACTCCCTGGTTTAGCTCCCAAGAGGTCTCTGGTGGCCCTGGCCAAGGTTTGTCTTCAGAAGAGAGGGCAGAAGCCATTGACTGTGGACGAGCAAGTTACTGGGTAGTGAGGGCATTGAGATGGTGAATGTCACCCACTCGTTCAAGAAATTTGGTGGGGCAGACTTCCCTGGTGGCTCAGTGGTTAGGAATCCGCCTGCCAATGCAGGGCACACCGGTTCAAGCCCTGGTCTGGGAAGATCCCACATGCCGCAGAGCAACTATTGAGCCTGTGGTCTAGAGCCTGCGAACCACAACTACTGAAGCCCGCATCGCGGGCACCACAACGAAGAGTAGTCCCGGCTCTCTGCAACTAGAGAAAACCCGAGTGCAGCAACCAAGACCCAACGCAGCGAAAAATTAAATAAATTTATCTATTTAAATAAAAAACGTTTGGTGGAACGGTAAAGGAGAAAATTTTTGTTCAGCTAGAGAGGAAGTGCAGAAACTCAACAAACATCGATTGACTGAAGTGAGGAAAACGTCCTATTCCCGGCAGACCTGGCTGGGTGAAAAATTCATAAACAAATGCCAGAACCGGCTTCCCTCTCTGCATCCTGCTGAGCGCTAGAAAGGCTTTTGTTTTCATTGTCTTTATCAGTGAGAAACGGCTCGGTTCGGGCTGAACCTGTTAAAATGAAACCAGAGTGTGTAGCAGGACAGCCATCGAAAGCCTTGGACCCACCGCTCGCACCTGAACGCCGGCTGTGCCCGCTGCCCCCTCCGACCCTCCCCACCTGCCGTATTTGCCCTGCGAGATTTCCAAGTCCGGATCAGAAGCACCCCTGCTCAGCTGAGACTCCGGGCTCCCTCAACTCTTCTCCAAAAACGAGCCAGATTCATTTGAAAGTCAGCTTGTTCAAATAGCGAAGTACAAAGGGCCGAGGGGCTGGCTGTGCCGCCGCCGGCTGTGTGCACGCCGGGCAACACCTTCCCTTTGTGGAGCCCCCGGGGGGACCCGGCCATGTGGAACGGGCTCCCTCCATCTGCGAGATGTCTGTTGCCTTTGGAGTCAAGTGTAGGATCCCACAGCCCATTACTGAAGCAGATGGCTTTAAAAATCCCTATCGTCCCCGCAAAGCCCTGGTCCAACAGGTAATCCACCAAACGCCGAGCCCTCTCGCGGCCCCGGAGGACCGAGCTCCCCGAACCCCGCGACCCGCTGCTCCCAGGGGAGCTCCCACTTGGCACAGGTTCCAGCCGCGGTGACCGGAGACTCGTCCACGGCCCCTCTCTGCAGGGACTACCGGCTGGGTTTCCAGAAACGAGATACATATTTACAAACCCAAACATTCCCTGGCAACCAGAGCTCGAAATGAGTTCCGCTCTGCATCTCGCGCGCCTGGAAATCGCTGCAGCTGAGTGCACGGGAACGCAGCCCAACGGGGACCGCTTTCCGGCACATCCGGAGGCCCTTTGCAAGGTTTCTCGGCTGACAGAACAGCAGCTGGGACCCGGGAGCCCAAGCAATGGAGGACGGGGAGAGGGAGGCGCCTACCGTACCCGCTCGGCGCGGCGGCTCATTGCTGCGACCGTCTGGGCGCTTGCTCCGGCCCGGGCGCTGCGGACGCGGCCTCTGCTGTGAGCTCTGCCCCGGGACGGCTGCCTCGGGCTGCTCTTGTTTGCACTGGGCCGTTTGCTTTTGGGATTTCTCCAATGCAGATGTAGTCAGGGGGCCGCTGTCCCGGGGGACAATGATTCCATTGGAAGCTGGCCTTTGACAAGACTCACACATGACCTTTGACTAAAATGGCTTTGGGGAAGGAAAGTGACCGGAGGCTGAAGACCGGGCATCCAGGGCAGCCGTCCGCATTCCCACCCCCAACAGTGCCAAGTTAATTTTTCATCCCATAATCTTTCAAGGAGAGTCTCTGTGAGGTTTGATTTGCCATTTCTCCCTCATTCTGCCGGATTCTTTATCCGGGGTTTCCGAGAGGATTTTGCTGCCGAAGTTTCCTGCCGTGTTGTTGATGAGTTCCCTGAATTAGCATTCCCAGGTTAAACGTGAGCGGTATATTGTATAAATTCCTCTAACATTCTGGAAAATAATACCCCCATTTTTTCCCCTAAAGCATGCTACAATTGACAAAGGGCTTGTGACAATCATGCTGTCACTTGGCCTCCCAAACAATGCCAGGAAGACTCTCCTATTACTGCCATTTTACACGTAAAGAAAATAAGCTCCAGAAAAATAAGATATTTGCCCAATCACCCAACCAGAAAGTGAAATCTGAGTCTTCTCAATCACATCCTGTCCGCAGCCACAAACCACCCACCTCCCTGCTGGGTGACCCAACCCAGTAACTTAATTATAACACGTAAGCACATGTTATAATGCATAAAATACAGCAAGAGTAACTATAGAACATTTTAATGTTTGAATTATAAAAGCGTTAGAAAGTGTTTTAAAATAATAGCTGTTTTGGTTAAGGATGTCCACAGATATCTTGAGTTCATTGACTATGTTCCTTTATGGTCTAATATTTTCTCTTTACCAGCTGCTAAAAGAATGCTATAGGAACCAGACTGGCAACTCTGAGGTGCTGGTACAAGCCTAGGGATTCCTGAGGCTGCTATGAGAGTCTGTCACTAGTCATGATCGGAGCCTTTTTCCCTCCTTTTTCTGGGGCCTTCCAGATGGCAAAATGCTAAATAGAAGGGGAAGAGACTGTGGGATTGTAAAGAAAGCCTCCGTGAACAAGGAGTCAGCGTCCCAGAATTTTAGTGTGATGAGGAGAGCTGTGATGGGGGTCTGCAGAGATGCTCTAGAGATTCCTGGTCTGGCAAATGACATCATTCTCATTTTTTCGCTTAGAGAAGGGGAAACGGGGTGATACTCACACTCAGCCTGACAGGACTGGAAGGAGTCGGCCAGGAGGAGAAGAGGAAGAAGCACATCACTGACTCATACAACATCACGTCCAAAAGCTGTCCTGATGCCTTTGGCAAACTGAAAATAGTTCCTGCAGACAAGAGCAGAGGGTGTGGGAGGCTGTGTCTAGAGAGGAGGGTGTGGGTTTGGACTCTGACCAGCCTCCTGTGTCACCTGAGGGAATTTGGACTTCATCCTGCGGAGCCCAATGGGTTAATATAACTGGCTCCAGGTTACCAGCTCATAAGAAAAGGATGCAGGAGTCCTATGCTGTTCTACAACAAGAAAAATATATCTATCAACCTGGCTTGGTGGTTATGGGCATTGGCTTCATCAGACAGATGCAGTTTCTTCTTCTTCTTCCTAGCTACAAAAATGCTACCGGGCTTCCCTGGTGGCGCAGTGGTTGACAGTCCGCCTGCCGATGCAGGGGACGCAGGTTCGTGCCCCGGTCTGGGAGGATCCCACATGCCGCGGAGCGGCTGGGCCCGTGAGCCATGGCTGCTGAGCCTGAGCGTCCGGAGCCTGTGCTCCGCAACAGGAGAGGCCACAATGGTGAGAGGCCCGCGTACCGCAAAAAAAAAAAAAAAAAAAAAATGTGAGCAATATATTTAACCTCACTAAGCCTCAGTTTTCTCATCAGTAAAATGGGGATTATGGTACATGCTATGAGAATTAAATGAAATTATGTAGGTAAAACCCCTTGCCTTTCTTCTGACATACAGTCGTGCTCAGCAACAGGTAGCTACTATTGTCTTTTAAAGTATTGATGCTTTAATGTGTGCAGCAGCTACCATGGAATAGGAACTCCCTTCCTTCCAGCTCATTCCCTTCTCCCCATTATACGTTTTTGGCTTTTGACTCATTAGAGTTTGTCCTTTGTTCTTTCCACTTTGTTCCTCCTTCTCGACATTACTTCCTTCCTTTATGTCCCGGTCTAGACTTTAACGTTGGTTTCGATCTTACTCTCTTTCCACCTCAGTTTGTTCATTTCCTGGTTCAACCACTGCCACATACCATCTGCAAAACCCTCAGCCACGATGTAACAGTCTGCTAGAGCTACACAGCATCACACACTGTGTCCACTGGCACCACCACCTATGTGTGCTCTGCAGCCTAGGTGCCGTGTCCAGCACCACTGTATTCCTTATGAGTGTCCCTGGTCAGCCCACCTCTTCACTTCCACAAAGTCACTCTTCCCACCCCTGGAGAACCTGGACCCCACTCCCAGCTGACTTTCAGCAAACGACCTCCTCTCCCCCAGCAAAGGGCACAAGAGCTATCAGGAGGGAGCTCTGCTTCCTGTCCTTGCACCAGAAAACTTATTTCCAGTCTCCACACCTTGCCTCCCACTTTCGAAGTGGCCCTCCTTCTGTGTGCTATGAAACCCCTCTCTTCCCGTGTCTTCTGGAACATTCTTTCATCAGCCGTCCCTCTATCTTTCAGTTTCTTCTTTACTGATTTCACTAGTTCATTTATTCATCAGACATTTATACATTACATGTATAAATTACATGACAGTCAGCATCTTTGATTCTGGGAATACAAGAATAAATAAAATATCGCAGGGGCTTCCCTGGTGGCGCAGTGGTTGAGAGTCCGCCTGCCAATGCAGGGGACACGCGTTCGTGCCCCGGTCCGGGAGGATCCCACATGCCGTGGAGCAGCTGGGCCCGTGAGCCACGGCCACTGAGCTTGCGCGTCCGGAGCCTGTGCTCCGCAACGGGAGAGGCCACAACAGTGAGAGGCCCGCGTACCGCAAAAAAAATAAAAATAAAAATAAAATCACAGTCGCTAAACATATTCAACTGTCTCTCATACAATGTACTCCGCTTTTCCTAATATGGTCTGAATACATGCCTGTTCATTTTAACAACAATAACAACAACACACACACACCCCACATGTATCCACTGTCTAGAACATACTTCCTGTGGATCTTCCAAGGTCAGTTCCTTCCTTTAGAATCAGGCTTAAAGTCACCTCCTCAAAGAGACCTTCCCTGACAGCCAATCTAGGGAACCATCCTCTCCCTCATCATCAGCTATCTGTTAGCCTTCTTTATTTCCATCACATCATTTATCCCATGTTGTAATGAGAGATTCCCTTGTTCCCTTACTTGCCTATTTCCTGCTGCTTCCACTAGTCTGAACCTTCATGAGGGCTTGGACCCATCTTTTAGTCACTGCTGTATCCCCAGTGCCCAGGGTGTACTTAATAGGCTCTCAGAAAACATTTGTTGATAGTTAAACCCCCAAGTGCCACAACCATCTTTGCCTTAATCTTTTTTTAAATTTTTTATCTCCATCAGACATCCTACTGGTTTTCAACATTGACTACAATTAGAATTCCCTGAGGAATTTTGAAAAATCCTGATGCCCAGAGCACCCTCTGGGGTGAGACCTTGGTACCAGTTTTTGTAAGCTTTCCAGGCAATTGTAAAAGCCAAGCTTGAGACCACTGACCTAACCTCTGCCTGACACATGGGTGATGCTTGAGAAGGAAATGAATGGATGAATGAATGAATGATTCAAGGGATGGGGTCATTTCACTCCAGCTTATCCTTCAATCCTCTTCCCCTGAGTCCTCCCACTCATCATGTTATCCAGGCATGCAAACCACAAAACAAGCCCTGCACTGTCCTTGCTCCAAGCTTTCATGTAATATCAGCTCTACCAAGAGCACCCATAGAGCATCTCAGCTGTCTAAGGAGTTTTCTTGCCTCTGGACTTGCCGGTAAAGTCCGGATTTGGGCTCCATACCATCTCCTCTGCCAGATCTTTCCCAGTGTCCCCAAAGGGCTCACCTTTCTCTTTGCACATGTCCCCGTTAGAGCCGTTGTGCTGCCGCCAGCAGCTGTGTCATGATTGGTTTTGACCCGGTGATCCTTTCTCCTTGTACCCCCATGTCTTGCAGACCGCCCAACCAGAGATAAATTAATGGATTATCACATTAAACAAATTTTTTTTTTTTTTTTTTTTTTTTTTTTTTTTTTTGCGGTATGTGGGCCTCTCACTGTTGTGGCCTCTCCCGTTGCGGAGCACAGACTCCGGACGCGCGGGCTCAGCGGCCATGGCTCACGGGCCCAGCCACTCCCCGGCATGTGGGATCTTCCCGGACCGGGGCACGAACAAGTGTCCCCTGCATCGGCAGGCGGACTCTCAACCACTGCGCCACCAGGGAAGCCCTAAACAAATTTTTAAAGAGATGCTCTGGGCTTCCCTGGTGGCGCAGTGGTTGAGAGTCCGCCTGCCGATGCAGGGGACACGGGTTCGTGCCCCGGTCCGGGAAGATCCCACATGCCGCAGAGCGGCTGGGCCCGTGAGCCATGGCTGCTGGGCCTGCGTGTCCGGAACCTGTGCTCCGCAGTGGGAGAGGCCACAGCAGTGAGAGGCCCGCGTACCGAAAAAAAAAAAAAAGAGATGCTCTATGTTTATTTTTTGTTTGGGGATTTTTAAGAGCCTAATCGAGCTGTAAATCACGTAACATAAAATTCCTCAATTTAAATGGTACAAGTCATGGTTTTTAGGATATTCACAGGGTTAACTATCACCACAATCAATTCTAGAACATTTTCATCACCCCAGGAAGAAACATTGTACCCCTTAATTATCACTCCCCATGACTCCTCAGCCCCCCAGCCCTAGATAACCACTAATCTACTTTCTGTCTCTATAGATTTGCCTCTTCTGGACATTTCATATAAATGGAATCATATAATACTTATTTCTTGTGTGTGTGTGATAGGCATTTACTTCCACATTTGAAGACTTATTTGGCCGCAGGATCCCTCTCACACTGAGTTGATGTGGCAGATTATGGACTCTGTAGAGAGATCTTGGAGGACAAACCAAAGCAGTATTTCTTAGACCACCTTACACAGCAACCTGGTGAATTACCAAATTCCTGAGCTGGGGGAAGGAGGATACAGGGATTAGCTACACCTGCTACCACAGAGGAACGAGAGAGGGGATGGATTCCCGGATGGCTCAGCCCTGCCTCACCAGTCCCGTCACAGCCAGGCCACTGGGACAGGACCTCCTGCACCAAAAGGACCCACATTGAGGACAAACTGCCTGGATCAGACTCGAGCTTTGCCACAGGTTAGCTGTTACTCTTCATTCCCAGCTACCTCATTTCTAAAAAGAGGATAAAAACAACCCTACCTTATAAGCACCACATCATAGGATCAAGATAAAGATTAAATGAGGGGATGCATAGCAAGTGCACAGCACAGCACTTGGGCCATTATAAGTGCCTGATAAATATTTATGGTGGTGTACTTGTCGATGTTTGACCACAGCTGTTTTCATAGTGTTCTTCTAAGTAAAATTTAATATGGAAAGAGGGTTCTGCTGCTTTACAAAATAATTCAAACTGTTATTCTAGGAAAACTTCACACACCATGCAGATACCCGCTGCCAGATGGTCATCTGTGTTTTGCTTGATGACAGTAGGGACAGTGGCAAGATTTAGCTGAAGCCAAAGAGTACTTGTTAATGGAAAGTTGGAAGCAGGAGATGGATTAGGTCCATTCCTGGCATAAAAAGCGGATGGAGAGAACCTACTTCTTCCCACTAAATGCTTGTCAGTGCCATTAGCAGGCAGAGGATGTAGGCTAAATGGACCCTGTGTCTTGTCTTGTTTATCTGCACTCCTCTCCAGCAATTTCTTTACTTTCCTTTTACTATTCTTATGTGTCAGCCTGCCTCTGGCATCCTCTTCTGAGCCCTCCTACGGTGTCTCTTAGGTACATCTGAATTCAACATGTAGGTAGCTACAAACAACAAATGCTGGAGAGGGTGTGGAGAAAAGGGAGCCCTCTTGCACTGTTGGTGGGAAAGTAAATTGATACAGCCACTACGGAGAACAGTATGGAGGTTCCTTAAAAAACTAAAAATAGAACTACCATACGACCCAGCAATCCCACTACTGGGCATATACCCTGAGAAAACCATAATTCAAAAAGACACATGCACCCCAATATTCCTTGCAGCTCTATTTACAATAGCCAGGTCATGGAAGCAACCTAAATGCCCATTGAGAGATGAATGGTTAAAGAAGATGTGGCACATATATACAGTGGAATATTACTCAGCCATAAAAAGGAACGGAATTGGGTCATTTGTAATGAGGTGGATGGACCTAGAGACTGTCATACAGAGTGAAGTCAGAAAGAGAAAAACAAATATCATATATTAACGCATATATGTGGAATCTAGAAAAATGGTACAGATGAACTGGTTTGCAAGGCAGAAATAGAGACACAGATGTAGAGAACAAACGTATGGACACCAAGGCGGGAAGCGGGGTGGGGGGATGGTGATGGTGGGATGAACTGGGAGATTGGGATTGACATATATACACTAATATGTATAAAATAGATAACTAATCAGAACCTGCTGTATAAAAAATAAATTAAATTAAATTAAAAAAAAACACATAGGTGGATGAGCCTTGGTAGGCAATCCAATGGTCAGACACAGCCATCTGTAGCAAGTGGGCATAGGATTTACCCATTTTGCTGTCAAGTGGTCAATTATCCTGCCAGCTCCAGGGGTGCTGTTCTTGCATGTAAGCATCCAGTGTCTATTTCGAGTTACAGAGGGTAATTCACGGACCTTCATCTGACTTCTGCTGCTTTGAATGGCCTTTCCTGCACATCTGGCAAACCTCTGTACAGATTCATCTCAACTGTCTCTCTTTCTTGACTTCCTGCCCTCTGTGATCTCACAGCCCCTGTACATGCCTGTGGGGCAGAGCCTAGACAGTGTCCAGTCATCACCTGTGCATGTGACTGTGAACAACTAAAACACAAGGACATTTTCCATTTATTTCTGTGTCTCCTATTAATAGCCCTGGGCCTAGCACATGAGGCTCGTTCCTCCAATATTACAAATATATATTGAGAGCCTACTATGTGCTGACACTTCAAAATGCAAATATTTCATAGAAGCACAGGAGTTTCACTTTGAAAGGAGTTTTGAGACAAGCAAATGAAGCCCAGAAAAGGTTGTGTCTTATCAAGTTTCTCCAGTGCCTGAGAAAGGAAAATATTGGGGATAGAATTCAACTCTCCTGACACCTTGTTCTTTTAAGGCAGGGATTTTTTTTCCTTTGGTTAAAATAACAGATTTTTGGGGACTTCCCTGGTGACCCAGTGGTTATGATTCCGTGTTTCCACTGCAGGGGTCACAGGTCGATTCCTGGTCAGGGAACTAAGATCCCACACGCCGCATGGTGAGGCCAAAAACTAAATAAATAAAATAAAAATAACAGATTTTTGAACATGGTTAGAAAACTAGAGAAAATATGAATGATTATTTTGTTCAATAATGGTTTTTCCAGATCAAACAGTAGCGCTCAAAGCACCCCTGAGTTGGTAAGGGAGGATATTAACACAGACCAGTGCAAATCTGCAGTGTGGCTAATTCCTTTACCGTCTGACTCTCTGTCCTTCTCACACCCACCCCTGCTGGCTCACATCTCACCCACCCCAGGCCAACCAAGGGCCTGTAAAAATTTAACTTGGTGCGATTGCACAACCATGAAAGCTCAAATTGCTTTTCGGGGTAATGAATGAGATTCTTCAATTGCCTCGTGAAAATGTTTCCAATGGGAGGAAAAACAGAACAAGTTATCACAAACATCAATGTGCCCATCAGGCTCAGGTGAGGTGATTATACAACAAAAGGTCATAGGCAACACTCATTTGGGCCAGCTTGGAGGACAAACAGAATCTTGTGCTGTTTCTCTACCTGCTCCTTCGTTGAATGTCTATTGTTAAGAGCCATTTTGGAGGTTATGGTTTTGTTTGTTAACTTTGATTTGGTGTATGCATATGGCCAAACTCATCAAATTATATCCATTAGATATGTTTTTTATATCAATTACACCTCAGTAAATGTGTTTTAAAAAAAAGAAAAAGAAACTATTTCCTCACTGAGTGAAAATCATGGTGCAGCAAATCCACTATTCTGTGTCTCTCACCAAGGTGGGCTTTTTGTAAGAAAGAGCAAGACTATAATTCCTGCCTGGCTCCTTGAGGGCTGCTGCTGAGTTTCTCTTAACTACTCATGTTGGCACTAACTCCAATGAATGCCACTCCTTAAGGCCAGGCCACCATAACCTCTCATCTGGACCACTGAGAAAGTCACCTAACCATTCTCCTTGAGTCCAATTTGAAGTCTTTTAACCTACCCTCCATTCTGCAGCCAGACAGATTGTCCTAAAATTCCAACCTGACCTAATTCCTCTGCTTAATACACTGCAGCGTTTCCCATTGTCCCAAGGATAAAGTGTTAATTCCATAATCTAGTTTAGCGATAATCTGGTCAAGGTTGCTGCCTATAGACAAAAGTTTCTAGCTAAGGAATCAAGTGAGCTAGAACCTGTTCCGTGTTCCACATGCCAAGCCATGAGCCCTAGCACTGGCCCATTCTGCCTAAGACACAGGAAGGGCTGGAGATCCCCCCTGGATGACCTATTACTTCCTGCTGTAGGTGCATATCTAATAGCCCCTATACCTGTTTCCATCCTAACCTCAGCATCATAACCCCGCAATATTAGCATCTCAAAATTCCCCTCTGTCTTGCTTCTGACTCTTTGCCCATGTTCTCCGCTTGAACTTCTCTTCATTCTTCTCTTCACCTGGGTAAGTCACATTCTTCTTTCTTCTCTCCACTTAAATATCTTCTTCCCTGAACCTTTTGGATTAGATTAGGAGCCCCCAATATGTGTTCTCAAAGCACCATGTGTTTTTCATAACAGTGTGCTCATTTTATGGTTTTATAATTGCCTATTTATCTCTTTACTTGAGAGCAGGGACTGTACCATGGTTCTTTGTAACTTTCTTGTCTAGGTATTTAATGGATATCTGTTGATTAAAGAAATGAATGAAGGGCTTCCCTGGTGGCGCAGTGGTTGAGAGTCCGCCTGCCGATGCAGGGGACACGGGTTCGTGCCCCGGTCTGGGAGGATCCCACATGCCGCGGAGTGGCTGGGCCCGTGAGCCATGGCTGCTGGGCCTGCGCGTCCGGAGCCTGTGCTCCGCAACGGGAGAGGCCACAGCAGTGAGAAGCCCACGTAATGCAAAAAAAAAAAAAAAAAAAAGAAATGAATGAATAAATGGATGGATGCATAAACATATTTTTAAAGAACCTTGAACTCATGTTTCCAATGAACATCACATTTTGAGTAAAAGTGCTCCAAAATCTTATTACCTACTGCCCTGTAATAGTCTTAAATGTATTTTTTTCTGCCTTCACGGAATGCATTTGAAAGGGTGGAACTCTAGGAATCGGGAACTCATCTTAGCTCATCCAAAATCACAGCTTTCCCATTTTACGGACTAAAAATGCCAGACTTCTTTCTTTGTAGCCTTGATGGATGTTTCCAAATGAAAAGATGCTGGTCTTTCCAAGGTGTCTCCAACTCATGGGCCTGTCCACCTTCCCCCAACATGGCACCCAAGGCAACACAGTGGAAGGCCTTGAATATTTTTGCGAGGAGTTTTGCATTCATCCTGTGGGTAATAGGGAGTTCATGAAGAGTTTTAAACAAGGGAGTGTCATATTCATTTTTGTGTCTTGAGCAATTGCTCTAGAAGGGGTAAGGAAGATGAGAGCCTGTGGGCAGGGAAGTGAGAAAGAAAGCCACTGGAATATCCAGGCAAGAGGTGATGAAGGCCTGGAACTTGATCATGGTAATGGAGATAAGGATGCAAATTTTTTTAGAAATTGAGGAGGAAAATATCTCTTGGACTCGATTAAATATGGTAATAAGAGAGGGAAAAGAATCAGAAAAGATCCTAGGATTTCTAGCTTCAGCAGCTGGGTCACTGGTGGTACCGTCATCTGAGCTCAGGACTATGAAGATAGAGAGTTCACTAAGATGAATTCAGTTTAAGTTATGGACTTTCCTAAGAAGTAAAGGTAGGAATTATCTCTGTACACACAGTTTCAGACATACCTCATACATAATAGGTGCTCAAAATGCTTCTTAAATTGAATTGAAGGTGGAGTACATCCTACATATAGAATTTTCAATAACTAATTTCAACTGCGTCTTTTGTCAAATTCCATGCAGAGACTCATCCAACCACACTCCTCTCATATTAACATAAATATAAGATTTATCCATATGACAAGCTAAGAAATTTCAACCCCCTGGAAAGTATGACTAAGAAATTTTACTGCAATAATAATTTTCACTAAGTGGTGGAAGGAGTCAGGAAAAGGGATAGTTATTATAGCAACCACAAATTGGTCCAAGGGCTACACTTGGCTTTCAATTTCACTACAAATTTCAGAGAAGCCATAAAAGATTCTAGTGAAATCTGGTTGGTTTATTAGAAACATGCGAAGGAACCCCAAACAGGCACGTGTTTCACATTTCCTACTCCGAAGTTTGCCAAGTATTAATCATCATCCTCTCTGTGTTATTCCAGAAAACATAATCACTCCAGCTGGTCTTTTGGAAGGACAGGACTGGGGTCAGGAGAGCATCCACAAATCCAGAACTTCCACAGAGAATTAGAGAGTAAATGCCATGCAGAGGGAAAGCTGCCACACATAACTTTCCCAGACCCTGCTTCCCAAACATGGCCCTCCATATCCCTGCCCTCAGCCCCGCCCTTGCTCACCTCCACAGCAGAAGACAAAAGAGAGTTTGGAGATGTAGCCTCTCAAGTGAGAATACTGTTCCTTCAGCCGAACATCTCCCTCCCCAGAACACAGATTCCAGAATTGAACAGGGACAGGCTTTGGGGCCAGAAAATCCCAAATTTGAAACCAGACTCCACCATCTACTCTGGGTAATTCACTTAACCTCTTTGAGCCTCAGATTTCTTCATTTCCAAACGAGGATAATAAGACCTACTTTGAAAGGTGAAGAATGAATGAGGTAATTTATGTAAAACACATACGTGTGTGATATTAGCAAACCTGTCTGGACCCTTCCTGTCCCCTTCCTTCTGTATGGTGACCTGCCCTAGCAAGCGTGGAGCCCAAACTGTCATTCAACACAAGCCCCACTCACGGAAGTCCCACGTGAATGAGTCAATTTTCCCAGCAACTGGAGCCCTGATCAGGTGCTCCGAAGGGGGCTCAGATTCACCTGCTCCTCCTGGGACTCACAGAGCAGCTGAGAAGACAACAAATCTAGCCTCTCTCAGATTAAAGTGCTACCAGAGCAAGGATGATGAAAAAGCTAGTTTTGCCTGGAACAGTAGGGTCAGAGCTCATAAATGAGGCATCATTTGAACTGGGCCTTAATGGATGACTAACAATTTTCTGGGAAGGAATCAGAGACATTCATGCAAAAGGGGGAAATAAATAAAGACAATGAGGTCATGACGTGCTCAAGAAACTATAACAAGATAGGTATGGCTAGAGGAGAGGCAATGTCAGGGGAGGGTGGGCAGACCCATGAGTGAAGACATCTTAGAAAAACCAGCACCTTTTCATTTGGAAACATCCATCAATACTACAAGGAAAGAAGTCTGACACTTTTAGTCTGTAAAATGGGAAAGATGTGGTTTTGGATGAGCTGAGTTCCCAGCTCCTAGAGCTTCACCCTTTCAAATGCATTCTGTGAAGGCAGAAAAAAAAATATTTAAGACAAATACAGGACAGTACACAGTACGATTTCAGAGCTCTTTTAGTCCAAATGTGATGTTCATTGGAAACATGAGTGCAAGATTTAAAAAAAAATGTTTATGCATCCATCCATTTATTCATTCATTTCTTTGATCAAGAGAAATGCTGGGGAGAACAGTATGGAGGTTCCTTAAAAAACTAAAAATAGAACTACCATATAACCCAGCAATCCCACTACTGGGCATATACCCTGAGAAAACCATAATTCAAAAAGAGTCATGTACCACAATGTTCACTGCATCTCTATTTACAATAGCCAGATCATGGAAGCAACCTAAGTGTCCATCGACAGATGAATGGATAAAGAAGATGTGGCACATATATACAATGGAATATTACTCAACCATAAAAAGAAATGAAACTGAGTTATTTGTGGTGAGGTGGATGGACCTAGAGTCTGGCATACAGAGTGAAGTAAGTCAGAAAGAGAAAAACAAATACCGTATGCTAACACATATACACGGAATCTAAAAAAACAGTACGGATGAACCTAGTGGCAGGGCAGGAATAAAGACGCAGATGTAGAGAATGGACTTGAGGACACAAGCAGGGGGAAGGGGAAGCTGGGACAAAGTGAGAGAGTAGCATTGACATATATACACTACCAAATGTAAAATAGATAGCTAGTGGGAAGCAGCTGCATAGCACTCGGTGCTTTGTGTCCACCTAGAGGGGTGGGATAGGGAAGGTGGGAGGGAGATGCAAGAGGGAGGGGGTATGGGGATATATGTATACATATAGCTGATTCACTTTGTTGTACAGCAGAAACTAACACAACATTGTAAAGCAATTTTACTCCGATAAAGATCTTTAAATCAATAATTAATTAATTAAAAAAAAAAGAATGACCGACCATCTCAAGCGTTGGCAAGGCAATGAAGCAACTGGCCCTCTCATATGTTGCTGGTGGGGCACCAGTCCAAACACTTTGGGAAACTATTTGGTCGTTTCTTATAAAGTTAAACATATACCCATCCTATGGCCCAGAAACCCCATTCCTAGGAATATGTCTACAGAAATGAATACATAGAGTGACAAAAATACTAGTACAAGAACGTTGAGTAACTTTATGCATAATAGCCAAAATGAAACAAAAGAGAGAGAGAGAGAGAGAGAGAGAGAGAGAAATGCTGGGAGCTGGTGTTCGCAAGGTCAGCTGGGTTAGTTTACCATGAGAAGCAGAGCTTCTGGATTTATCCTACAAGTAATGCAGGATCATTAAAGAGATTTGAAATTTTCTCTGTTGAATTGGATTGTATTTTGTATTTAGCCTTTTTATTCTCATTATGAAAACCATACACATATTTAAAAAAGTATTCAAGCAGTACAAATGGAGGCAATAAAAAATGAGTCCCTGTCTTCATTCCAGAATACTGGGCTTATTCCTGCTCCTCAGTCTGGGCTCTGTCCAGTTCTTAGAAATGTCTCTTCCTTTCCAATATTAGTTTAAAATCCACCCATTTTTTCTTTCGTACTTTTATGACTTCCTATTTTATGTTTACAGTTTTAATCAATCAAGAGTTTGTTTTGCTATAAGGTGTCATATATAGATTTGATTTTAGTTTTTCATTGTGTCTTTCTTTTAAAAGATGATGTTACCCTCATTTCAATTTATTGACAGGATAGAGGTGTTTGTCCTTAGTTACATTCTCTTTGTTATGTTTTCTATTCTTAATGCTTCCTCTGTTTTCTAACTTTTGGTCCATGGTCTGTTTTTATCTTCTTCGATATGTCTGCTTTTCTTTTTTTCACTTCTTTTTTTTTTTTTTTTGGCTGCACTATGGGATCTTAGTTCCCTGACCAGGGATTGAACCCAGGCCCCCTGCAATGGAAGCCTGGATCCCTAACCACTGGACTGCCAGGGAATTTCCTTTCATTTCTTTACAGAGAACTACCTGATGCAAGAACAAGGAGTCTGCCTGGCATACAGCGAAGGCTCTTATGTCAGCAGTGTTTGGTGTGTATGTGTCTACCTGTATATGTCAGTTGACCCTGATATGATCATCACCTCTCTACTGTACACTCTCACTCTGAGAACTCTTGTAGAGATGGCATGTCTGCAGGATTCTCTTTTGATTCCACTTCCCATGACACTCCACAGTGGGGAACTGGAACTTAGATACTTTCTTAGTCCATTCACAACCCCACACATTGCTGTTTCAGGCACAGTTGGCTCATTAATGATGTGCTGCCTCTTTTTAAAGACCACTACGGAAATACAGATTTACTATTATTGTCTTTCCTCAATTAGATCCAAATTTTACTATGCTTAGCAATTATTCTTCAGAATTTGAGGTTATAGGGATTTCCTAAGTTTTTTTGAAAATAAAAATTCTCTTTTCTTTTTTTTCAGTTGGTTTTAGAAGATGTCAATAGAATTGGAGTAGAAACAGCTATCCACCCCTGTTTTAGCCAAAATTTCTCCATTGAAAATAGTTAAGTAGAAGAGAATATGTTGACATAAGACTAATTATGATTTTGACAGATGGACTGGAGGGGAAAGATAATGGAGGCTGGGAAACCAATTAGCAGGTTAGTGTGCTCATCCAAAATAGAAGAGAGGTGAAGCAAACCTGAACTAGGGTGGTGGTGGCAGTGATGGGGAAGAGAAAAAGTCTGGGAGAAATTCTGAAGGCCAAACTGACAGGACTTTGTAACCGATTAAAAGGGAAGATTAGGCCAAGTGAAAAAGAAAAACATAACTTGGTGGATGGCCATGTATTAGCTGAGAGATGAAATATAGCAGAGGGAAAAGTTTATTTTTTAATATGTTGAAGTTCCTGGGACATTCAGAGGAAGATAGAAAGCAAGCAGTTGGAAACACAGAACTGAGATTCAGGAAAGAGTCAGGGCAATAGGTGTGGATTTAGAAGTCTCCAGCACATTGAAAGCTGTAGTGGCTGGAGCCATGAAATAGATTAATTTGCCAAGAAAGAGAGTATAAAGTAAGAGGAGGCTGAAGATGGAAGCAGGAGAACACCAGTATTTAAGGGGCTGGCGGGGAGAGCTGAGTCCATGAAGGATAGAATTGTAAAGGCCGGAAGAAAACAAGAAACAGTGGCATTATGAAAAACAACAGGAGAGAGAGGCAAGAAAGGGTGTATAGTCAGCAGTGTCCAGTGCTGACAAGGGTTATAAAGCAAGCACTGAAATTGTCCACAGAATTTGGCAATTGGTGAGAGCAATTTGGGCAGGAAGGAAGGAGAGTGGAGGGGAAAATGACAAACAAATAATAAGTATCTAATACATACCAGGCAATACACTAGTGTTTTGCATATATCATTAGAGTTAATCCTCACAAAAATCCCCCAGAAGAGGAAACAGAGGCTAACAGACATTAAGTAACCCTTGTGCCATCACACAGAAGCTAAGGAGGCAGCTAGATTTACACACAAGCTTGTCCTGCATTCAAAGCACCATCCTGGGGCTTCCCTGGTGGCGCAGTGGTTGAGAGTCCACCTGCCAATGCAGGGGACGCAGGTTCATGCCCCAGTCCGGGAAGATCCCACATGCCACGGAGCGGCTGGGCCCGTGAGCCATGGCCGCTGAGCCTGCACGTCTGGAGCCTGTGCTCCGCAACGGGAGAGGCCACAACCGTGAGAGGCCCGCGTACCACAAAAAGAAAAAAAAAGCACCATCTTGTTTCCACTATGTTAATTTCCAAGTCAGATTAGAATAACTTAACAAATGCCTGTAAACCAAAAAATGTAATATACTTCAGATCATAGTTTCCTAGTGACTGTCATGTAAAACATAATCACTGTACCCAGGGCTGTGTTGGTACAATGTTAGCCTACTAGCCTCCCTCCTGTAAACCAGCCAGACTGCATTGGCTTCATCCCTGTCAATAGTTAAGTGCCCAGGAAATGGTAACTAAACCAACAGAGATCACAAAATTAGTGGCAAAAGAAAGGTCACAATGCAAATATCTTTTTATTTTCCCTGCTCATTCTTTAATAGAAATTTGTCCAACCTGAGTTCTGTACACATATTCATTTCCAGCTACGTTGTACAGAGATGAATATGCAAACTTTCTTGACCCGAGAGCTTCTGTTATCATTATGCTTTATCTGGGTATCACCTCTTCCCTTGGATTCTGTTTTTCCCACAAGATATCAATGCTGTTCATTGCTCAATATGGTGTCTGCCACATAGCAAGTATTCAATGAATATTTGTTCTACTGAGTTGTTTTTTCTAGGCCGAGGTCACTGCAGGTGGTTCTATAACCTATTTGCCTCTGTTAAAAAGAGCCTGAAAACACCAAGGTTGGGGTAAATAACTGGTGCTCAACCTCATCGCTCAATTAATTCAAAACCAACCAACCAATGAAATTAGCTGGAAGGGGTACCAGCAACTTTGCAGCTTTCCTCAATATGGGAAAAAGATATGTTTTGTGGCCATATTTATAATGGGAACATATTTAAAGATTCTGGAATTCCTGTATGCCATTTCCATCCAGGACACCTGCCCTGCAAACACAGAGGATCCTACAAGTAATGGCATTTCCCATGGGGCTACACGACCAAGACCCATATATACAGAATATTCACAGCAATGATTCCCCAGACCAACTCAATTAGAAGGAAAAAAACAACTCCTTGTTTTGGCACTCTGGTGACTGCAGCTTATAAGGTACGCATCCTCCAGCTGATGGATGGTATATCTTTTACTAGACATGTTTTGAGGTATATATTTTCTCAACAGGGAAATTAGTAAGAAAAAAATGACAATAAACACCATCATTTATTGCACATTGCATCTGTGCCAAGACTGTGGCTTAGTTCTTCCAACAATCTTATGAGTTAAGTTCCTTAACCAAAGTCACACACATGCAGTAATCAGCAGAGCCAGAATACAATCAGATCTGTTTATTATTAAATCTACAATCTTAGTCATAAGACTAGAGATGGCTGACCTTCCCCTGATTAAAAAAGAAAAAATAGTGAAATACTGCAATGAAATACTTCTTTCAGGAGCTTGAAGTTGTGTCAGATCCTGCAAGTTTTCTCCCTGATCCTCCTTCTCCTGCAGTAATTGAATCCCTGATTTTTTTTTTTTTTTTTTTTTTTTTTTTTTGCAGTACACGGGCCTCTCGCTGTTGTGGCCTCCCCCGTTGCAGAGCACAGGCTCCGGATGCGCAGGCCCAGCGGCCATGGCCCACGGACCCAGACGCTCCGCCGCACGTGGGATCCTCCCGCACCGGGGCACGAACCCGTGTCCCCTGCATCGGCAGGCGGACTCTCAACCACTGCGCCACCAGGGAAGCCCAAATCCCTGATATTTAATTGAATTCTTATGGTCCTCTGCGGGGGCAGGGGGGAGACTACATTTTCCGGCTTCCTTTGCAGCTAGCTATGCCCATGACTAAATTTTGGTTAATGTGACATAAGCAGAAGTGGGCTATGCAATTTCTTGGAAGTATTCTTAATAAAAGGGGGCATATCATTCTTCCTCACTTCCCTCCCTTCTGCTGGATAGGGTTTACGTGTCATCGCTATAGTTCTAGCAGCCATTTGGGAATGGAAGTCATACCCAGCAGTGTAATAAGAAAGAAGGTGTCTAGACCAGTTGCACTGTGAAGTGCTGGCTACTGCCTACAGACATCTTGAATGTGGGGTGGAAACATGTCTCTTCTTGTTTAAGCTACTGCTTTTCTTTCCTTTTTCCCACAGTTGGGTCTAGATGCCTTATGCCATCTTGTGTATTATGAAATCTTTCTTGTATTGTTAAATGTAAGTTCATTGAGTTAAACTGGTATTGGTCATGATAAATATTATAGATAGAAATGACTAAGATACAGTTTTACTTCAAGGAACTTTCCATTTAGAAGGGGAGAGGAGACGTGCCCCTGAGACTAAAAGAAAGGGAATACCTGGTATGTGAGTAGAAAAGTTTTACGCTTAGTGTATTTTTAGGTATATTTTGGAGTGTTTATATCTAGTTTCCCTACATAGATGATGGAGAAAGCATAGAAAGAGTGCATTTTTCTGGGGCTTTTTTGGTTTTTATCTTTGCATACCAGCAGGTACTCAATACTTTGACCAACTGATAAAAATATTCTTCAGTTGATCCACTGCACTTAAGTAAAACTGGGACTTTGGCTAGTTTCCTGTTGGAATCTCTGAGCTCTGTCTCATCATCCTTCTGTACAAAAGGAAGATAAAGATTCCAAGAAGAGTAGCCCCAAACTGCACGCTTCCTTACCCTGTGAGATAAAGGGCCAGGGCCCCGTTAACTAGCTCTGTGCACAGCATACACTCAGAACATCCCGAGAGAAATCCTGGAGGAGGGCTCTCAGGGACTTGGAGAATAAAGATGTAGGTTCTAGATCCTGGCTCTGCCATCAATTCCCTGTGCCCTCAGCAGACTGTCTCACCTTTGAGGGCCTCAAGTCCCTTAATTAACAACAATGAATGAATCAATTATAACAAGATGATTTGACTCAATGGCCTCCGAGGTCATTTAGCACAAATGCTCTGTGACTCTCTAGTTGGAAGAAGTCCTAAATAGGGAGTTGAGGAACCTTGAATTCAGTTGGGTTAAATCCTGATTCTTTCACTAATTCACAGGATAATCTTAAGAGAAATATGCCACATCTGCTAACCTCAGGTTCTTCACCTGTTAAGACAAGGGAGCTGAACAAAATGCCTTATAATACATCATAGAGTTCAACTATTCTATAAATGCATTATGAAAATTATTCTTCCTCGATGGAAAAAATCAAGTTAATAACATTACTAGATTTAAAATCCATATAAGTTGTACTATCTAAATAACCCCAATCTAATATTCCATGCACAAAATTAGGATTTTTTAAAAAAGTTACCACCCTGTGATAATAACAAAATCGACTCAGAGATAGAATTTTGCATTATCTTTCATCTTTTTGCACAGGCTCTTATATGTCATGACTAAGGTCATAAATGAAAATGACCTCTATGGGAACAGAAGTGCCTTTAATAAGCATAGCGGTTCCTGTTGATAAGCATAACCAACAATCTTAATGTCACGTTGTTCCCCTTGATCCCAAGTCAAAATGTTTCCTTTTATCCAAGTCCAAACAATTTGCCTATGTCCACTGGAAGAAAATGATTTAGCACCATCCATCCCCTGTTTTAACACCCTTAAAATCCTTTTTATAGCAAATAGCCTAAAGCCAGCAAAGTATCATGTTTTTTCTTCTTTTAGAGCTTGTACAATGTGTACACATTTCCAGAGTAAGATATTCTACATCAACTCTAGGCTGTAACTAAGGACTTAGTAAACAAAACAGTCAGGACTGGTTAACGGAGTTTAGTGCCAAAAAAATTTAAAAATCACTATCTTTATCAAACAATGAAACCCTGAGTGAATGGAAAATTTTAATGCTTTGGATTCTTCAAGCTGGTTTTCATTTTGTTAAAAGAACCTATATTTATTTACCTAATAAAGGTAAATTTTAATAAAATAAACACCCCCAAGCTTTTTCCCTTCCTGAATTGAGGCTGAGTGTTTGAAGCTTCATGTTATGGGCTACATTTTGTCCCCTCGAAATTCACATGCTGAAGTCTTAACCTCTAGTACCTCGGAATGTGACTATATTTGGAGATACGGGGACTTTAAAGAAGTAACGAAGGTCAAATGAGGACATATGGTTGAGCCCTAATCCAATATGATTGGTGTCATTATAAGAACTGGAGGTTAGGACACAAGCAACACACAGAGGAAAGACCGTGAGAAGACAGAAAGAGAAGATGGCCATCTGCAAGCCAAGGAGAAAGGTCTAGGAAACAACCCTGCTGACCCCTTGATCTTGAACTTCTAACCTCTAGAATGGTGAAAAAATAAAAGTCTCTTGTTTAAGCCACCCCACTCTGTGGTGCTTTGTTATGGCAGCGTTAATAAACTAATACACTTTGAATATTCTGTCACAGATTTACAGAAATGGTGAGTTTCTGGGGTCTCTCAGAGCTTAGCACATTGCCTTAGACATTATCAACACTCCATTTGTGGTTGTCAAACAAATGAATTAATTTAAAAATGGAACCACCACTCACCTAGACTTCCCATGCTTAATTCTCGGTGAGGTGATATATGGAAATGAAAAGACTAGCCTATTCTTTTTATTCTCCTCTCCTTTCCCCCTCAGTCTCAGGCTAGCATTTCCATCTGAGTTCTTATTCAGTCTGTGATAAGAGCCAACACTTCTGTTATATTGTTTTCATACATGTTCTGGATTCTTCTAGAATTAGATACACTTCTACCCACAAGTCAGGAAGTGATCTGAGTCTCTTGGATACAGCCTTATAAGATGCTGGAATAGTGGAGAAAACTTGAGTCAACATCCAAGGTCTAAGGGTACTAATCCACTTGAGAGTTGGGGAACTGATAGGACAAAGAAAATCACCTAGTTATTTGGGGCTATATTTTCCTATTCTATGTCTTCTCTTTAGGCCTTAATGAGTTGAAAATTTACTTGCACCCTTCCTTCTAGTCCATCCAAATTGGAAGAGTCTCAATTACAAAATTTCTCTTGAGGAATTCTTCCCTTCCTACTTTGCATTTATGAACACGTCCCCATGGGACTATGGAGATATGTGAGAGCAAGATCAATCTCACTTTAATCTTTGCATGTAGTGCCAGGCCCACAACGTGTTCAACCGAGGTATTGTTGTTGTTTAAATCGGTGAACAAACATCTCCAAAATATAACAACATTCATTCAACCAATTATTTGCTAAGTGCATCGTTGCTGCACGCACTGTACCAGATATGATGACCTAGAAGTGTCACCTAGGAATTCCAGACCAACTGAAAGTGCCAAGAGTGAATGACAACGAAGTGATGTGAAGTCAGTCACAATGTGTGTGAAGTGTTAAGGGGAACACAGCACAATGAAAAACCAAACTATACTACAGCAAGGACACCCATCTTTTTCCCTACCCAACCTGGCTACCTTTCAACTTCTGTACTCCTGTAGCATTTGAATCATTACAAAGAGCATATAGTCAATTTGTAAATTTTTGCAAGTCGATTGTCAGAACTTTTTATAAACCCAGCTTACGCTTTATCCTCTTGGGTAAATCTTTTCAGATGGCATCAGGGTTGAGTCATCTCTACACCTTCCTTACAATCTTCACCACTCATTTAGCAACGACTCCAAGACCACCTGAAGAGAGACCTCAATCACTCACTTGAACTTCTGTTTACATCATGCATTGCTTGTATTTTTACACCTGCCTTAGAGACTGCAAGCTTCTTCAAGGCAGGAACCGTACATACAGAATGTTAGAAACTGAAGGAATTTAATGGTTATTTGATCCAGCTCCATCTTTTACAGATGAGAAAACCCAGAGTCAAGGACATTATCACTTGCCCATAAGAACATAAAGAGTTAGTGAAAGAATAAAACTAAAACACCAAAATGATTTGAAAGAGTATCAGAAGGCTGACAGCCCTGACCTATTTTCCCAAGTGTCTGGGTTCTTTGTTTCGGCTTCTAATATCCTCTCTCTCTTTATTTTATTTTATTTTATTTTTGGCTATCTTGGGTCTTCATTGCTGCAGGCGGGCTTTCTCTAGTTGCAGAGACTGGGGGCTACTCTTCCTTGCAGTGCACAGGCTTCTCATTGTGGTGGCTTCTCTTGTTGCGGAGCACAGGCTCTAGGCACGTGGGCTTCAGTAGTTGTGACTCACGGGCTCAGTAGTTGTGGCTCGCGGGCTCTAGAGCACAGGCTCAGGGGTTGTGGTTCATGGGCTTAGTTGCTCTGTGGCATGTGGGATCCTCCCGGACCAGGGATCAAACCCATGTCCCCTGCAATGGCAGCCAGATTCTTAACCACTGCACCACCAAGGAAGTCCCTCCTCTCTCTCTTGAACCTGGTCCCTATAAAATGGAAGGCAGTTATGCTCACCACTATACCACCAATGCCAGTATAAAAAATGAAGTAAAGGGCTTCCCTGGTGGCGCAGTGGTTGAGAGTCCGCCTGCCGATGCAGGGGACACGGGTTCGTGCCCCGGTCTGGGAAGATCCCACATGCCGCAGAGCGGCTAGGCCCGTGAGCCATGGCTGCTGGGCCTGCATGTCCAGAGCCTGTGCTCCGCAACGGGAGAGGCCACAGCAGTGAGAAGCCCACGTAATGCAAAAAAAAAAAAAAAAAAAAAAAAAAAAAAAAAAAATGAAGTAAAGAAATAACTTGTCCCTAGGAAATAATCATCTATCTGTGTGTGTGTGCACGAGTGTGCATGCCCATAGCAAAGTACTATAGAAAACTACAAGCTTATGGTTGTATTTACTCCACACACTTTGGAACCAGATGGTCTAGTTTCAAGTTACAGATCTTCCACTACTTTTTGCTGGGAAGGGATTAACTTTGGTCATCTCCAAGTCTCAGTTTGCTTATCTGAAACATGAAAATTAGAATACTTAACTCTTTTGATTTCTTACAATATCAGACTTCTAAAGCAATATTATAATGCTTGGCATAAAGTAAATGCTCAATACATTTACAACTATTATGAAATTAAATGGCACAGCCTTTGCTATGACCTTGGTCTGACTAATATGAAAAGTAGAGGTAAAAACTGTAAGAAAATTTATGATGTATAGAGTCATCATGTAAACTATTTGTAAGCAGTTACACAATTCAAACCTCAGCATTCCTTTATTACTACTTTTCTTTAAAAAAATTTTAAGACACAAAAATCGTTCCTTGCATATTTTTCTATAAAAAAACTTTTAAGATACAAAAATCCTTCCTTTCCAACCAGAAATGAAGACCACCAGAGACGCCCCTTCACTCGGTTAAACTGGTTCTCTCAGAAAATACTTCTGAGAAAGGGCATTTATTTCTGTTTGCAAGTTTGGAGGACAGGCTTCAATGTAAAAGCACTATTCATAACTTCTAATGCTCTTTCCACCTGCATACAAAAACAGGAATCAATTCATTTCCTTCAGACACCAACCAGTCAAGCCCTATTGGCAGCACTGAGGGGTTCTAAGGACTTTCTTTTGTAAATGATGTCATTAAAAGCCTTGTGAGTTTCCTTCCTCCTGCTTGTGTCTTTCTTAAGGGCAGAATATTCAATTTACTGCTTCTTTTCTTTCCTGCTGGATAAATAAAAATTTATGGTAAAAGTACGGAAAATAACCCCCATGATAGTTTTCCTTCAGCTCTGCCAAGACAAAACAAAAAGCAAAAGATCACCACAGAACTTACGGAATATGCAAACTAGTCTTACAAAATTGGAATGGGGTTTAGCGTGTTTCTGTACAACAGATTGTGGCAACACTTGCTCCCTGAAGGTTTTTTGTCCTGGACTGATGATCTTGTAGGGAGCTGCTAAAAGCTTTTTCTCTCCTCCTTGTAGCTCCAAACAAAACAATTCAGATATGCTCACAGTGGTACTCTACTGAACACAATTGGGATCAAAGGACCTGTGTGTTTCCACCTGGGAGTGATGATTTTGTTAGTGTAAAATAAGGAGTGAGCGTAGAGGGGATAAGGAAGGTTATTCGCCCCCCTGGTCCTGCCTCTCCATCTCAAGCCAGTTGGTACAGGCATCACTTGCATGGCAGAGAAATAGTACCAGGATGTGCTCTACAAAGATGCTGAGGTACAGTAGATGGATTTTGTCTTAGGGGCAATTATGTAAGCAAATCTGTCATACATTTGACTGCTTGAACCTTAATGTAGTTCACCCCTGGGGATTATCCACCAGGGCATGGACTCTCAAAGCTGTGATCAAATCACTCAAGCGTTCATTAAATACACAGATTCCCAGGTCTTGCCCCTGAAAGATTGATTTGGTAGGGCACAGTAATCTGAATTTTTAATAAGCGGTCTAGGTAGGATTTGTGATATAGGTGCTCAGACCACACTTATTAAAAGACTTCCCAGAATAGTGTGTCAGGCACCACATCCTCCTCTTTCAAAATCACAAGCCCCATGTTTTCATCCTCACCCTCGGCTAGCTGTCTCACTGGAAAACAGCCATCTGACACACAGCAAAGTAGGTGATAACTGGAAAACTCTCCTGAAAAGATTTTTCTTTTTTTATTTTAATGAGAGACAAAAGGGTGGTTGGTTTAGAAAAACACCTTCACATGAAAGGCAATTATGAGCATTTCAGCAGGTGAGGGAGGGATAAAACTGGGGGCTGAGCTCAGGAGTTAGGCACCACTCAGAAATCACTGCTGGTGCAGCCCCGTCAAGCAGAACGGATGAACACAGAACACCCATGCTCACGCCTCTGGGTAGAGCCCGGGGATGGTGCTCCTCCAGGGCAGTCTGGGTTCCAGGAACCCTGAGGAAGCCACTATGCCTGGTCCTTTGGCCTTTCTATCTATCTCTCTGGGGCTCTCAAACTTCCCTTTCTTAATTCTCAAATTTTCTCAGGAGACTTAAGCCCACACTGTAGCTGCCTCCCATCTCACGATCTACCTACTAGAACTGTGAATCAAGCCTGATTTATTTGGCATCATCAGTTATTGCTTTCCTTTGCAGTTGTTTTTTTATTTTACACTTTTCCAATGCAGAACATCAGTGATCATTGGAAAGCCCAGGAAAGGGAAGAAGATGGCATCCTCAGTTCTCTGCTGGACTTGCCTCCCAGAACTTGCCGTATGATAAGAAAACTACTGAAGATTGCTCCCCCTGAACTAAAGACACCTAAATGCATGAGGTGCTAATTCAGACTGTACAGATGTGATTCATTATTTTTGCTCATCAAGGCTGTTACAATAGTAGAGGGTGTTGATCTGGTGTTCAGAAGCACCCACTAATTCCCAGACACTGAGCTGAGTACTCAACACCCATTATGCAGTTTGAATCTTCTAATAGCCCGGTCCTGAGTAGGAGATGTTATTATGCCCATTTAAGGGATGAAGAAAGAGAAGTTCAGAGAGACATAAGTGACTTGATGAAGTCAGACACCTAGAAAGCAGAGAGCTGGGATTTGTCCTCCTGACTTTGATGCCCATACTCTTACCATTATACCATGCTACCTCTCCCCTTTAAGCACATTATAAATTATTTAATGACAAGAAATTAACTTGCAAGTCTCAAGGTCCTGAATTGATGGAGTGGACCCTCTATGAAAGCATTTCTTTTTAAGTGCCGAAAACCTACACTACATGGATATGTCAGGGACACTTCTCCAGAAATGTGAATCTAATTTAATCAAAACCATACGTACCCAAAGAGCCAACAGATATTCATAAAGTGTTTAACACTCTAGAGAAGGGTATACTGCAACATAAAGCCCATCCAAGCAACATGCTTAAAACCGCATTTGCAAACTTCATTCTCTATTCGATCAGAGACAGGATGACTTTTTAATTCCAGGGCATCTGTTCTAGATTTGAACTGACGGAAAATTGTTCCCTCCTGACAGCCATTCAGCAGTCCATATTCATTCTCAGTAAATTGGTGCTCCCAGGAGGCAGTGTTGCCTGTGCACAAACTCTGGATGCCACTGGCCTCTGTGGAACCACATGGCAGAGCTGGGAAAAACCTGAGGAAAAGATCAACTTCCTTTAAAAACATCCCCTAAAGGGACCCCATGCTTAAGGCAAAACAGATGCGCCTGAGAAACAACATGAGGCTGAGAGAAGCTTGTGTCGTGCCACAAACTATCCCTTAATTCGTCCCCTTGCCCAGGTCTCCTCTTTCTCCAATCCTCGTCTTTGCTATGTCTTAACAGCCGTGTCCACGCACACATGTGCGCATGCGCACTCAGAGACCAGAAGTCAATCATAGACTCTCTCAAAGTAAAATCTCAGGATGATGGGGAATCTTCCAACTTTGCACGAGACTAGTTGTGTGGGACTCTACTGAGCACTTAATGTGCCTGGCCCTGGACCATGTGCTTTCTGTGGATGTGAGGATGAGGAAATGAAGGCTTATGGAAGTCATTATTTCCAGGATCACATCTAGCACACAGTGGTCCTAGGATACAAACCAGGTCAGTCTGACTCTAAAATCCAAGCTCTAAGTCCCCAAACTACACAATCGCTCATGTCATGGCACCTTTATAAGACTCCTCTGAGGGACTTCCCTGGTGGTGCAGGGGTTAAGAATCCACCTGCCAATTCAGGAGACACGGGTTCAAGCCCTGGTCCGGGAAGATCCCACATGCCACGGAGCAACTAAGCCCGTGCGCCACGACTACTGAGCCTGTGCTCTGGAGCCCACGAGCCACAACTACTGAGTCCACGTGCCACAACTACTGAAGCCCACGCACCACAACTACTGAAGCCCACGTGCCTAGAGCCCGTGCTCTGCAACAAGAGAAGCCACCGCAATGAGAAGCCGGCGCACTGCAACGAAGAGTAGCCCCTGTTCGCCACAGCTAGAGAAAGCACGCACGCAGCAACGAAGACCCAACGCAGCCAAAAATAAATAAATAAGTAAATAAATAAAATTTATATATTAAAAAAAAGACTCCTCCGAAAAACGAGCAAGTTGAATCAATTTGAGATTCCAGAGGGGGAGAAAAAGCCCATAAGGCATTGTGGAATGTTTTTATTTGTTTTGTTGACTTATTGTCATTGTTTGCCGGAATTTTTTAAAATTCTGAATTTGACTACCTTTTAGTCAAGACATCCACACTTCTGGGCCCATCTTCCCACTTGGTCTCTACTCTTTGCCTGCTGTCCACTTGTCCTCTAAAGGCATTTGAGTTTTCAACCCCTAAACACTCTATAAATATTTTTTTAGCTTGACTATTCTGTGATCTCTATGTGGATGACAGTTACACAGCCATGAGCGTAGGGTGGGTGTAAAGTAGAAACTAGTAAAGTCAGTGAGAGGCATTGACATTTACTGATGGCTGTGTGATAAGACACCAAGTTTGGACTTACATGAGGAATGGCAAACATTATCCATCTAAAGTGCCAATTCTGACCCGTTATTCGTAGATAAGCGGAATACTTCGTTGAGAAGAACTCTGAGGCTGCACCTTGACTGAGCAGAGGGCCCAGACTGATTCACAGACGCTTGTTAGCCACAGAATGCTTTCCCGGGACAAACGACTTTTAAAGACTCTATTAATAAAACAGATAAAAGTTGCTCAGGCTGAAGCAGAGATGGGGGAGCCTAGTGCTACCCTACTGGTTTCCTTTAATTTCTATAATTACTGACATGGTATCTTCATAGAGATCCTGTGACTCCTTAGAGAATAATTTAGAAATCACTGACAAAGATGCTCCCCAAGGTTCTTTTATGCTCTGACACACTTTGATTCCTTGAGACATCAAGAGCCTTTGTAGATGATCAGAAGCATCACAAAGGAAAATAGAGGCTTCTGCTTAAATTCTTTTAATCACCTTTCACACAGTGGCAAAATGACATTAGGTAAAGATAGGCTTCCATTTCTGTTGTTCCAGAGATATTCCAAGATGTCCTCTGTGTACAAGCCACCGTCATCTCTCACCTGGATGATTGCAACTGCCTCCTAGCTGACCTCTCTGCTTCACCCTCATCCTCTGTAGTCTGTTCTCCACAAACACAGAGAGTGAACTTCTGAGATGTTAGACCAACTTATTTCTCTGCTCAAAACCCTACAATGACTTCAAATTTTACTCAGAATAAATTTCCAAGTCCTCATCACAACCTGCAAGTTCCTACATGGACTCTCTGAGGACAGCTTCACCCATTATTTCCTCAATTACTATGCTCTAAAGCAATGGTTCTCAAAACGTAGATCCTGACACCCTTTTTGGGATCTGGAGGTCAAGATTTCTTTTATCCTAATACTAAGATGTTGTTTTCATGTCTATTTTCTCATGTCTATGTCCTCAGAGAACAAATATTTTGTTGATACGGTTTCAGATCCCAGTTTGCAACTACCCTGTGAAAGACTATCACTTGTTGAGTTTTGATGCAGTATCAAAGGAGAATAACCACAAATCTCTGAAAAGGCTATGATAATACCTTCCATTTTCCAACCACATATCTGTGTGAGGCCAGATTTTTTTCATATACTAAAACCAAAACAACACCCTACAACTTATTGGATGCAGAAGAAGCTATGAGAATTCAGCTGTCCTCTAGCAAGCCAGACACTGAAGAGATTTGCAAAAAATGCAGAACAATGCTACCGTTCTCATTAAAATTTTTTGTTTTGGAAAATATAGTTATTTTTTATAAAAATATTACTTATATTAACATGTGTTATGTTTATTTTTATAATTTTAAATGAATCAGTATGTATTTTTAAATTTCCTCAATTTTAACTTCTAATATGACAAATATAGCTAGAATCCATATAAGCAAAGTTCTTGGGAATCCTCAGTAATTTTTAGGAGCACAACAGGGTCCTGGACTAAAATGTTTGAGAACCACTGCTCTAAACCTATTGGCCTTCTTACTGTTCCTTCCCATGCCAAAAAGGGATCTATTCTAAGGAACTGGCACATGTGGTTATGGAGGCTGAGAAGTCCAAGATCTGGAGACCCAGGAAAGCTGATGGTGTACCTTCCATATACACACTACTGTACGTAAAATAGATAACTAATAAGAACGTACTGTATATAGCACAGGGAACTCTATCTAATACTCTGTAATGACCTATATGGGAGTGGAATCTAAAAAAGAGTGGATATATGTATATGTATAACTGATTCACTTTGATGTACAGCAGAAACTAACAAAACATTGTAAATCAACTATACTCCAATAAAAATTAATTTAAAAAATAAAAATAAGATTTACAGTAAAAAGAAAAAAAAAGAAAGAAATTCCTGACGGAATTGTGCATCACTGACATGATTTCTTTAAAAATTGTTTTAATATGTTACTTGCTATTTAATAAAGATTAATTTTTGATGTGAAAAGGAAAGTGTGTAAGTTTCTGCCTCAAACACATATTTTTGAAATTTTGCCTCCTTTGAAAATCTCCACCTGACCAAGCTGTCTTTTCCACTATCCCTGCCCACCTCTGCCTGCCTACTGCCCTCATCTTTGTCACAGGGCACCCTGGCTGCCATCCAACATAATATTTCCCACATTGTATTGAAATTACTTGTTTCTAGGACAGCCTGTCCCTTGAGATGAAAATTTCCTTGCAGAGAAGGGACTATTCTATCTCATTTACCTTCATATCTTCATACCTCCAGCCCTTAACCTCACTACTTAGCATATAGTAATGATTATATTAAACTTGGTGTTGTAAATACATACCCACCATTTTTTTTTTATCACCACCTCATGATGAAGGGTTTAAATTACTCTTGCCTTTCCTTTGGAACATATCAGTCAAATATGGAAGTGGAAACTACAATACTAAAGTAATTAATTATAGCACAATCACTGTTTAGCTGACTCAATTAGAATAAAATTCTCAAAAATGGAATTGCTGAAAGGTTTTTAAAGCAAAATCATCCCCAAATAGCAGGCCAGTGCCTTTACTTTTAAATACATCTTAACAAATATCAAATCATAGGAATATACTTTGACAGACAAGGCTTAATTTATCATTGTAAAATTCATATTGTATCAAAGGATTTTTTTTAATTTGGTTCATTTTTGCATGAAAATGGTTTGAGGTCAGTAATTTCCGGAAGTTTCTCTCCTTGAGGTGAAAAGCAAGGTCTGGTGCAAACACAGAGCCTAAGCAACCAATTATTCCAATTGGCTGTGTTTCAGCATCAAAAAATAAGTTTGCCTTCTGGGACATAAGTAGATATTAAATCAAATATAAATGTTTCCAGTTTGCAAAGAGAAAAACATGCAACTTAAAGCATTGCAAGCAGGTGCCATTTGCAAGTATTGTAGGAGAATATTTTCATTTCCTCAAATCCCTAACATCCATGATCCTCCCTCCCACTCCTCAACTCTCTTTGCATGCATACTTGTGAAATTTCCAATTCCAAGTCTTCTCTAACAAAAGCCTCCCACCCTGAATACTAACCTTCTTCCTCTCCTACTTTATGATCCCACCTATTGACAAAGCCTTCTCTAGCTCTTCCTTGTAATTGTCTTTGCCATCTGACAGGCATGTTTCTCTTATCACCCCTCCCCTTTTAATAATAGCTTTATTGAAATATATTCATATACTTCACCCATATAAAGAGTATGATTCAATAGTTTTTAGTATATTCAGAATTGTGCAACCATCATCACCATCAGTTCTGAATATTTTCATCACTACAAAGGAAACCCTGCACGCATTAACAGTGACTCATCTCCCCCACTTCCCAACCCAGCCCTAGGCAACCACTAATCAACTTTCTTTATATATATAGATTTGCCTATTCTGGACATTTAATTTAAATGGCCTCTTTCATTTTGCATGATGTTTTCAATGTTCACAATCCTTTTCATTTCTGGAATCTTGGTAGTAATATCTCCTCTTTATATCTTATTTTAGTAATCTGAGTTTTTTCCCCCTTGGTCAATCTAGCTAAAGACTTGTTAAATTTGTTGATGTTTTCAAAGAACCAACTTTTACTTTTGTTGATTTTCTCTATTGTTTTTCTGTTTTCCACTTCATTTATTGATGCTCCAGTCTTTACTATTTCCTTCCTTATGCTTGATTTGGGTTTAGAAGGTGAGATTATTGTTATGAGATCTTTCTTCTTGTTTATGTAGACATTTACAGATATAAATTTTCCCCTAAGCAATGTTTAGCTGTATCCCATAAGTTTTGGTATGTGAGCCTCCATTTTCATTCATCTCACAGTATTTTCTGAATTTTGGTTATTTAGGAGTTTGTTAATTTCCACCTATTTGTGATTTTTCCAAATTTCTTTGTGCTTATTGATTTCTAATTTTACTTCACTGTGTTCAGAAAACATTGTATGAATTCCATCCCTACAAATTTACTGTGACTGTTTCATAGTTGAACATATGGTCTATCCTGGAAAATGTTCCATGTGCACTTGAGAAGAATATGTATTCTGCTTTTGTTGAGTGGAGTATTCCAAGGATGGCCTTTCCTTTCCTTTAATTGTTTTCTCTATATTTTTATGAGTTATTTTCTTATTGGTTGCTCTAGGGTTTACCATATACATCTTAACTTATCAAAACCTAGGTTAGATTTATATTAACTTAATTTCAATGAGATATAGAAACATTACCCTTACACATATCTATTTCCTATTCCCCTTTTTTGTGCTATTGTTGTTATACAGATTACATCTATATATATTACAAAACCAACAATATATTGTTAAAAATGTGGCATAATATAATCTTATGTCTATTAAAGAAATTGAGAAATGAAAGAAAATATTATTTATAGAGTTTGATATAGTAACATTTTTATATACCACTTCTGGTTCTCTTCATTTTTCTCCTGTGGATTCAAATTATGATCTGGTGTCATTTCCTTACTTCAATACAGCTTTATTCTCACCTACTTTCATTGTGCTGTTATGTTAGGTGTATTACATTTCTACATGTTTTAGGTCCAACAATTGCTTTTTAAATCAGTTAAGAGTAGAAGGAGGGGAACTATGCATTTATATTGTCTTTTATAATTGCACAATTACTTTTACCAGTGTTGTTTTTTCATGAGGGTTTATATTACCACCTGCAGTCACTTGCTTTCAGTCTTAAGAACTCCCTTTATTATTTCTAGTAAGGTGGGTCTGCTAGCAACAAAATCTCTCAGCTTTTATCGAGAACTGTCTTTATTTGCCTTCATTTGTGAAATATAGCTTTGGTGAATGTAAGATTACTGGTCGATAGTTTTTCTCTTCAACACTCCAAATATGTCATTCCACTGCCTTCTTGCCTCCATTGTTTCTGAGAAGTCAGACATTAGTCTTAGTGGGATTCCTTTATATGTGATGAATCCTTTTTCTCCTGCTGCTTTCAGAATTTTCTCTTTGCCTTTGAATTTCAACATTTTTACTGTGATGTGTCTTTTTATGGATCTCTTTGTGTTTTTCCTGCTTACAATTTATTGAATTTCTGAGATATGTAGATTGACTTTCATCACATTTGGAGTGTTGTTTCTAGCCATTATTTCTTGTGATGTTATTTTCCCTTCTCTCCTCTTCTTCCGGTACTCCCATTATGTGCATGTTTATGCATGATGGTGTTGCACATTTCTCTGAGGCTCTGTTCACTTTTCTTCATCCTTTTTGTTTTCTGTCCTTTGGATTGCAAAATCTCTATCAATCTAACTTCCACTTCACTGATTCTTTCAAACTTGTTGGCCCCTCTAGTGAATGTTTCATTTCAGTTATACTTTCAACTCCAGAGTTTCCATTTGCTTCATTTTTATAATTTCTTTCTCTTTATTGATATTCTTTGATGAGATATTGTCATCATACCTTCCTTTATTCCTTAAGTATAGTTTCTTTAGTTCTTTGAATACATTTATAATGGCTGCTTAGAAGGCTTTGTCTATTAACTTTGAGACCTAGCCCCCTCACAGTTTATATTGGCTGCTTTTCTTCTATGTATGGGTCATACTTTCCTGTTTCTTTCCATGTCTTGTCTTTTTTTTTTTTTTTAAATGGGACATTTTGGATAACATATAGCAACAATTCTGGATACTGATTTTTCTCCTCTCCTTCTGGGGCTTCTTGTGTGTGCATGTGCGTGCACTTGTTTATTTGTTTAGTGGCTTGGCTATACTGTTTTAATGAAATCTAATTCTCCTTTCCCACCCCCCATAATGTGAAGCCTTGGCATGAACACAGTCATCCTGGGATGACAATGGTTTTAGCAGGGCTCTCTTTGACCTTCTTTTCCTCTGATCTCTCTGTTTAGTTGTCTGTCTCTTTTGTACCACACTTGGCTGTTAGGCTCCACTAATTACATGAGATTGTCCTATTCTTTTTGACAATGCCCTGGGACATAAACTGCTCCTCAGTTTTATCTAATTAAATTCAGGCATGGGTAGTTTGAAGCGAGTCTTTGAGGCTTTTTTTCTCAGATCAGGAAGGCTCTTAGAAGCTGTCTCTTTTCCTGATTCTAACAAACTAGCTGGCCTATGGTTTAACTTGATGTTCTCAGAGCTACCAGCCTCTCTTAATTTCTTACCACCAAGCCTCCATTGTTTTAGAGAATGCCTTTAGGCTTGAACTTCCCCTCACTCTGTTTCAAATAAAGTCAACTCTTTTCAGGGACAGGTTCAGAGCTCTTTGTTCTTATTGGCTGGGCAAACTCTCTGAACCACTGTTCCAGGTGCTGGACAGTGACTGTGGCCTGCTTCTCTTGGAGTGACCCCTCTGCTTTATGAGCAGAGATCTGGGGAGGGGTAGTAGCCACTGGCTTCTCAGCTTGCCTCTTCTGGCATGGAATCTTCATCCTATGAGTTAGCTGGGGTGGCAATAATTGGTGCTGCATTATTCTCCTACTGCCATGTTTAGGGTAAGCTTCCACCCTTTACTCTGTGGGGGAGGGAGTGGGGAGGAAATGTTGGCGGACAGAGGTAGCCAAATTTGTGGATGCACTCACCAGGAACTTAGCCTCTGTGACGTGAAGTTGGATGGGATTAGAAATGTTGTTGGCCTGTTCTTCCTGGTAAAATACTGCATCCCTTGAATGGGAACTGAGGGAATGGGAATTCTGTCTTTTTGGCCACACCTGCCTAGACTAGAGTTTTCTTCAAGCTCAGCTAGTGGGGAGAGAGAGTGAGGGAGAGGATTATGATTCAAGTGCCACTGATTCTCACTAGTCTTACATATTTGATAGATTTTGCCGAATAAATATTTCTCCATTTGTTGTATGCTCCTAGGACAATTTCCAGAGACTTAAAAAAAATACATTTATTTATTTACTTTTGGCTGCACTGGATCTTCATTGCTGTGCACGAGCTTTCTCTAGTTGTGGCGAGCTGGGGCTATTCTTTGTTGCGGTGTGCAGGCTTCTCATTACGGTGGCTTCTCTTGTTGCGGAGCATGGGCTCTAGGAGCAGGGGCTTCAGTAGTTGTGGCTCGCAGGGTCTAGAGCGTAGGCTCAGTAGTTGTGGCGCACGGGCTTAGGTGCTCCGCGGCATGTGGGATCTTCCCGGACCAGGGCTCGAACCCGTGTCCCCTGCATCGGCAGGTGGATTCTTAACCACTGTGCCACCAGGGAAGTCCCTCCAGAGACTTTAAATAGTTGTGTTTTTTTTTTATCATTTTCACCAGCTATCGTTGTTTCGCTAAAGAATGGGTCTGTAGATCTCTTCATACCTTTCCAGAAGTTTTAGCCCCCCCCTTTTTTTTTTTTTTTTGCAGTACGTGGGCCTCCCACCGCCGTGGCCCCTCCCGTCATGGAGCACAGGCCCCGGATGCGCAGGCCCAGCGACCATGGCCCACGGGCCCAGCCGCTCCGCGGCATGCGGGATCCTCCTGGACCGGGGCACGAACCCGTGTCCCCTGCATCGGCAGGCGGACTCCCAACCACTGTGCCACCAGGGAAGCCCCTAGCCCCTTTTTAAAAATAGAATTCTGTAAGCTAACATTATAATTGCCAGTTTTTGTTGTCATTGATGTTGACTGTTTCATTTTTAAGTTGTAATGATAATTGCTAGTAAGGTAGATGCTATTTTATTTTATTTTATTTTTTTTTTTGGTGGTACGCGGGCCTCTCACTGTTGTGGCCTCTCCCGTTGTGGAGCACAGGTTCTGGACGCGCAGGCTCAGCAGCCATGGCTCACGGGCCTAGCCGCTCCGCGGCATGTGGGATCTTCCCGGACCGGGGCACGAACCCGCGTCCCCTGCATCGGCAAGTGGACTCTCAACCACTGCGCCACCAGGGAAGCCCGGTAGATGCTATTTTTTCCTGATCAAGTTGACTTGACTCCTCTCAAATAAACTTATATGCAAATCTGAAAAGAGAAATGGGGAGAGGGAACCAAGTGGGAATGACATTTTATAATTTGTCAAGTTAAGAGTACACTTTGTTTTTCTTTGTAGTGTTAAAAGGCAAATACCAAGACTTAAAGTGAATTTATATTTTAAAAAAGAAAGCACGCATGTAGGAACTGGCTACCAAGCTAAGACTCCCAAGTTTTTATTCTGATCCTATTATATTTGAATGTGGGTAAGTCACCATGAATCCACACTTAAATTTCTGCATCTACTACAGGAGAATCTTGTTTTCAACATGGCTTAATGAATTGGAGCCACTTTTGGCAGGGCACATACAGATTAATAAAAATAATTAATAGTTGTAAAAGCTAACATCTGTTGAGTGCATATACCAGGGCTTTACAAAAATTGTTTTAATTGTATTATTTCAATTAATTCTAACAACATTACTATGAGGCAATTTGGATTATTATTATCCCTTTCTTATAGATAAAGCAACTAAGGCACAGAGAGATTAAGTGATTTACCTAAGGCCACACAGCTCATCGGTCAGTGGTGGAGGCTGGATTTGAACCCAGGCAGACTAGTTTCTAGAACTTTCACTGAACTTTTGTACTATACTGATACCAAAAATGTATACAGTGACCTCCTAAGCGTGGTACTTGAGAATTTTCTTAAAGAGAATTATTCATTCACTCATTCAACAAACTTACTGAGCATCTACTATAGTCATGAAACTAGATTGTTCAGTTAAGCATGGAAACAAAATACTGACCTTGTAGGATAAAAGCTGACTCCTCTCTGAATGGAAAATAACTTCATCAAAATCTAAACCTGAGGATTATGTTGTTAAGCGTTAACAAGGAGCTGTGGTTTGGGGAAAGGTCTTAACACTTTAATGAGAGTGTACTACAAGCTGGGCACCATGCTAAGCTAAAATGCTTTATATAAGTAATTTCATTTCATTCCTCCCCAAACCATAAGGTAAGTGGTTAAGAGCTCAGGCTCTAAATTCAGCCTTGTGGGGTCTGAAGTCCAGTTCCATCAATGACTAGCTATGTAAAGCAGACAAATTATTCAACATATCTGGGCCTCAGTTTCCTCTGAGATAAGAATGGTACTTCCTGTAGCAGTTAGGAATGTATTCAACTTCAAGCAAAGGACCATATGAACATCATGGCTTACACAAATAATGGTTTATTCTTCTACATAATTGACAATCTGGAATATGGCGAGTGCAGATGTTGGATTAGCTTTTCAACAATGTCAGGGGGCTGGTATCTGTGACTCTTTCAGCCTTTTCTGCAGGAGCACATGACAGCTGCTGCAGTTCTAGACATCACGTCAATGTTTAAGGCAGAAAGAGAGCAGAAGAGGGTATGAGCCATAAGGGTCCTCTTTTTATCAGGAAAGCTGTGACAGAACCCCAGCAGATGGCCAGGACTCTGTCATATATGGCCCCTCGAGCTGAAGTGAAGCTTGAAAGGAAAATTAAGTAGGAGACACATTTTCACGCACACAAAATTAAGGTTCTGTAAGCAAGAGGTGAGAACGAATACGACTGCGTGAGCACCTAACCAGTGTTTTACATCACAAAGGCAAGATTCAAAGGCAGCCTTGTGGACTCCAAAGCCTAAGCAGTAACAATGTAAAGAGTCATTAGGACAACTGGGTAGAGGTCTTTAACCGGTTCCACTGCTTCTGAATTACTTTTTGTACTCTACTTAATATTCACATTTTTTTCCCCTTATAGACACGCTAAGGCATGCCTCAGCTGAAGCCCCTGCAGGAATAATTGGAAAAAGAAGTGAAGAAGTAGCCAGCTCTTGTGTTAAGTCTTCTGAAACACCAGGCAATCACCTAAGATGCAGCAGAAGGACATCTGTTTTAACAACAACAACAAAAACCCCTCTGTGTTTAATAGAAAAACTGTCATGAAGCTCGATTGCTTGATTAAGCATGGAAACCAAATACTGACCTTTTAGGATAATAGTTGGCTCCTCCTGGAATGGAAAACAACTGCATGAGAATCAAAACCTGATGTGTGAAGTGTCCCCTCAAAGCAAGATATTCAAAAGATGTTAGAAGTTTTCGCCAGGAAAATAGACATCTCCATTTTTCAGTTAAAAAAAACCTTACCATTACTAATTAAAACCACAATATTTAGAGAATGATGCCTCCCTACCGCATGAAAGGACTTGGTCCCATATTTGCAAGGTGTAAGGGACATGTGAGGTCTGGTGACCTCATATATAACTCTATGTGTATAATGACTATGTACAGAGGTGTCTGGAGAGCAGATTTTTAATCAATGCCAGGACAAGCCTGTATTACATTAATAGAAAATGTAGAACACATGGTTCCAACTCTGTTTGTTCAACCATAAAATGAGCAGAGTATTACTGGCTTTACTTCCTCAGATAGGGTGAAAGAGCAGAAGATAAATTCCATGGAGACATAAGCTAAGTCTGCATGGCACTGACAGCAGTGGTTACTACACTTGGGGAATTCAAGGATTATCAACTTTGACCTTACCAAGTAGGAACATTAAAACGACAATCATAACAATCTACCAGCCAACCAACAAAGCACCTACCGCTGTCATCATTTCAGAATAGGACTTTTTAACACAAACAACTAGGATGGACATACTTATCCTCCAAGTAAAAGGAATGAGTTTTATTAAAATTTCACTCCCTCATCCTATTTTTTTTACTTGATATGCACAGATTAACAGTGAAGAGTCATAGGATCTGTCCTGGCATTGTTCTCTCAGTCCTGGATAGACTTCCTGGACACTGAATTTCAAGGGTAAGAAGGCTCTCTGGTATAGGATTACAGGCAGGGCCCAAGAGTTTTAGAAAGTATGCAATTAAAAATCTTCACCAGGAAGTTTTAGAGCATATCTGTAATTGGAGAAGAGAACTTGGCAAGGCTTCCCCTACTCCCTTCATGGCCTGCCTTAAAGTACTGAAGGTCCCCAACTTTCAATGGTTCTCTCTATGATTTTTTGACTTTATTATGGTGCACAAGTCATATGTGGTCAGTAGAAATCGTACTTCGATTTTTGAATTTTGACCTTTTCTTGGGCTAGTGATATGCAGTATGATACTCTTGTGGTACTGGGCAGCAGTAGGGAGCCCCAGCTCAGCCATGTGACCACAAGGGTAAAGAACCCATACATTTACAACCATTCTGGACCCAAACATTCTGTTTTTCACTTTCAGTTCAGCATTTAATAAAGTATATGAGCTATTCAATACTTTATTATAAAATAGGCTTGTGTTACGATGATTTTGCCCAACTGTAGGCTAATATAAGTGTTCTGAGCATGTTTAAGGTAGGCTGGGCTATGATGTTTAGTAGGTTAAATTCATTTTCTACCTACAATATTTTCAACTTAATGATGGGTTTATTGGGACATAGCCCATAATAAATCGAGGAAGGTCTATCTATATCTCTATAGTTGAAGCTTAGACTCCAGGTTCAAGTTCCTATTACTGCTACTTATGTATTGATTTTAACTCTACGACTAGAACCTAGCCACCTTGAAGGCAGGGGCTTTATATTCTCCACGGAATCTCTCACTCAGCAGGCATTCAATGATACCTACTGACTTGGTGTGGGTTTTATGACTGTGGAGTCTGTAAAAGTTCTAAAAACGAATCATAGCAGCTGATGAGCATCACTGGGAACTGGTCTTGGGAAAAAGATGAGTCTCTCCAAAAAGACAAGAAAAAATAGTTTACAGTCATTTGAAAACTTTCATGTTCACATATCTAACTACAAAATGTCTTAGGCATATGCAGATAGTCTGAAGTGGAAATATAAGTCCTTTTTAGAAAGTTCAAATAAAACCGATCAAGGCTGCCTATATTTAAAAATGGAAATAAGGACTCTACAACCTAGATTTCTTACCCAATGTGTAAATTTCCCTCTGCATTTACTGTAGAGTGGTAACAGAATAATCACAGGATTTTGGAAACTTTGAGCCAATCTTATCCAGTCTTCTCATTTTTCAACAAAACTGGCCCCAGTGAGGTTGGGTGATATATTTGAGGGCACAACACTAGATATTCCAGTTGGGACATAGAATTCAGGTTTCCTGTCTTCCAGAACCATGATCTCTCCACAATATTATTCACCCTCTGGCTGATGAAATCACCTTCTGCTTTCATAGTCAATTCAATACATTCTGAGCCCATGTGAAGTTCCAACAGTGACTTGCAGTGATACTAGATGGTTAAGGGAGAATAAGCATCATAAACAGGATAGTGACATGACCTCCACCCTCAGTAACTCATAATCAAATGGGAAGGACATCACATAGCCAAGGAACATGTTTTGGGGGTAAAAGTTTATCTTGAGAAATTAAAAATTTTTTTCAACCTTTTTAACCCATCCCATTTCCTGAGTCCTTTTCTCTCTCTCTACTATATGCATAATAACTAACATGTGCATGTTACATAGAACATCTGATATAGGCAAGTAGCTGAAAAAACAAAGCCCTCTAGAGCCTACTCCTCAATGTTTGAAAGTAAGAAAATGAAATAATATATTTTATGCAATTCTCCTTTGTACCAAACTCTGCACATCAGCCTATACACTGGCATACAAACTTGCAGCTATCATGCCAATCAAAATAAGAAAGTCACTTAAGTGAATGCCCATCAGTGTTACTCTAATCAATGTTCCAAACAAACGCCATCACAGTAAAGTATTGAAGGACACACTAGTACCTAATAAACTATGCAAGCACGATATGAGTTATACACACGATGAGAAAGGTGGGAGTGGAAAGACTAGTTCTGAGAGGTGTGATCTTTGAGGATAGGACTGTCTATCTTATTGACAATATGATCACAGTGGAGTGGGCATTCAAAAATACTCATATGCACGAGTGAAAGGGAGGAAGGAAGGACGGATGGAAGGGAGGGAGAGAGGAAGGTTGGTTGATTAGAATATGAAAAACCTATGGGTCAGAGGAGGTATTTTAGTGGAGTCTCAATACAAGGTACAACTTCCTTAGTCAGGAAAGCATTGTATAGGAAAGGGGAAAGTATCCCAGGCAGAGATGTCTCTTGCTCATTTACAGCCATGCAGGCTGTACACTGCACTACCCTCAAGAGGGCTGTTCACATGGACCCCAGCAACCCTAAGGAGGAGAAAGAACGGAAAGCTTACTGCTGAGTGCTGTTTGTCACCTACGTAGATGTACAGTTCATCAGTTACAGTTACTCTGGTTGACTAAATTCTTCTTCAGGAAGACAATTGGGGTAGAGGCAGTGGAAGAAATAGGAGACAGTTTTAGAAATGACAGATCTGGGTTAAAATCTTCATGCTTCTTATTGAGCTGTGTAAACTCAGGGCAAGTTCATTGAGGGCAAACTGTGTCTATCTTGTTCATGAATTTATCTCAGTGCCTAGTATGTAGAATGTACTTAACAAATATTGGATGATAAATTTTAATCATATATTATGCATTTAATAATGGTTTCCTCATCCATTGTAAAATGAGAATACTGCCGCTCATGTCACATGTTACAATGAGTATGAAACAAGAAGATGCACATAAAGTATGTAGCACAGTGTCAGGCTCATGGTAGATGCTTAATGAGTAAGAGCTATTGTTAGAAATTATAAGGCTTTGTTTTGTTTTGTTTTTTATGAATGGAAATTTTTATTCAATTTTAACTAGAGATTTTTCGTAATATTCTCTCCCTTAAGCTGAGAGACAGTAATGAGAGTCTGGAGAAAATACTGATAGCCAGACAGTCCGCAACCCGAGCAGTACCCACTCCAGGAGAGGCATTTGAAGATAGGTAAGAAAGTTCTGACTGCTGCAATGATTGGGCCTGTTATCGGGCTGGGACCAGAGTGTTAAATGTCCAGTAACACGTGGGACAGTCCTTCACAAAATACCCCAGCTGCCTAATCGTGCTCCCATTGAGAAGCACAGTGTATTCTCAAGAGGTAATGAAATCTACTAGTTTCTTGTCACCTTTCACTTTAAAACACTACACAGACAACTGTTTGAAAAGTATTGGCAAAGCTCAACTACTGAGCCCGCATGCTGCAACTACTGAAGCCGCACACCTAGAGCCCGTGCGCCACAACAAGAGAAGCCATTGCAATGAGAAGCCCGTGCACCGCAACGAAGAGTAGCCCCCACTCGTCGCAACTAGAGAAAGCCTGTGGGCAGCAACGAAGACCCAACACAGCCAAAAAAAAAAAAAGTATTGGCAAAGGAATTACATTAATCCCAATTTTATTGTCTCATACACATTAAAAAAACAAATATCAGGCCCTATCAATTATGAAATAAATTCAATAAAAATGTCATTATTTTTTTATGATTGCGTGGAGGAATTTCTAGTGAAATGGTAAATAAACAGAAATGTGACACTAAGTTTAATACAAAGAAAGAAACAAGACTCAGACATAGAGAACAAATTAGTCGTTATCAGCAGATAGAGGGAAGAGGGGAGAGGCAACATAGAGGTAGGGAATTAAGAGGTACAAACTATTATGTATAAAAGTTACAAGGATTTATTGTACAACACAGGGAAAATAGCCAATATTGTATAATAACTATAAATGGAGTATAACCTTTAAAAATTGTGAATCACTATATTGTACACCTGTAACATATAATATTGTACATTAACTATACTTCAATTAAAAAGTTAAAAAAAAATTATCCACCAAAAAAAAAAAAGAGTGGCGCTAAAAGAAGAAAATGTGTTTGCAAGAAATGTTAAGAAGAAAGGATTTTTATCTTGCCAAAGAAGCAACCACAATTTTTCTTGAAAGAATCAAAGAAAGCAACTTTGAAGAACTCTTATTTTTATCCTTTTATTTATTGTCTCCTTCTGGCCCTGTATCCCACATAGTAAACATCTGTGTCCTGTTAAGATTTCAGTTCCCCTGCTGAGCAAATCCTGCTGGTCTCAAGCCCTAAGGTTTGCTTATTCTTTTGCAAAGCGGAGGCCAGAGGACCAATGATTTAAAAAGCGAGGCACTGAAGAAGAAGGATAAACAGGTCAAAAGTGTAAGGTCAAAGATCTACAGTAGGGACCTTACAAGTAGGGTGCCTATGTACTACAAGGAGCATGCAAGAGATCTAAGAAGACTGTTTAGAACATCTGCTTATATGGATCTATCTACATACAAATGACATTGAGATTCTCACTTGAATCCTATGTCAGACAATATGTGAGGTACTTCACAACAGCAAGGGGTTGGGGACAGTGGTATCCTCACTCATTCCTGTATTTTGACATATTGCAGTTTATATGTGCCCAGTTAAATGGACTTATGGGTTATATCCTCTAGGTTTAACTAAACCAACACAACAAAGTAGACAACTGTCTTTCAAAGATTCCTACCAAAAAAAACCCCACACTGGATTGAAGACAATACCAATCATATAAGCACAGACAAACAACTGAAAAAGAGCTACGCCCATGCTTGTTTCATAGCATGAGCTCTTCCAAGGCCACGTTGCAAGATAAAAACATGGTGACCGATCGTGTAAGTCAGTGCTGTCCAATACAACTTACTGCGATGATGGAAATGCTCTCGACGGGTGCTGTCCAACATGGAAGTCACTAACATATGGTTATTGAACAGATGAAATGCAGCTAGTGCAACTGAGGAACTACGTTTTTATTTTTCAAATATAATTTAAATTTAAATAGCCACATGTGGCTAGTGGCTACTACATGGACAGTGCTAGTGTAAGAGATAACAACTCTTAGGTTTGAGTCCAAATGCTTTCCCTTACAAGGTGTGATCTTTGGCTTAACGTTTCTACGCCTCAATTTCTTTATCATAATCATAACGCCTATCTCATATGGTTGTTGTTAAGATTAAATTAGTTAATGCATAAAAAGTACTTAGACTAGTGCATAGTACATAGAAAGTTTTTTATTATCTCCTAGTCAAATCAGAGAAGAAAAATATAAATTATTAATTTGAAAGATGGAGGGACAAATACTTGTTACTAATGAAACTTGAACAAAGTTTATACTGGGCTTTGAGATATTAAGTAGTTAGTACAAGGCTATCACAAATTGCAGGACATATACAAAAAATTTATTTCATCTTTATCTGATGCTTTCTTGTATACTTTTAATAATGAATATGGTAGATATTAATATAGCTATAAAAACTATATAATTACTTTAAATGTGAATGATATGAATACACTATTGAAAAGACAAAGCTTGTCAGCATGGATTAAAAAAAAAAAACACCACCACCCAGACTGGACTGTTATGCATTACTACATACTTATAAACAAATGTATGTACATCTGATATATGCACTTAATTTCTTTTTAAACTAATGGAGTGAATAACAAAAATATTTGGAGATCACTGGGCTAAACCAGAGGAAATACATTTATTTTAGCAAAAAAATAAATAAATGTGGCATGTATAGGCATTCAATTATTGTGCTTAAGTGACATAGATAATTATTAAGTTAAAAATTTTTTAAATAAGAATGAAATAATGCCATTTGCAGCAACATGGATGGACCTAGAGATTATCATACTAAGTGAAGTGAGCCAGACAAAGACAACTATCATATTGTTATGTGGAATGTAAAAAAACAAAAAGACACAAATGAACTTATTTCCAGAAAGAGACTCACAGACACAGAAAACAAACTTATGGTTACCAAAGAGGAAAGGGGGGTGGGAAATAAATTAGAAGGCTGGGATTACCATATACACACTACTGTGTATAAAACAGGTAACCACCAAGGACCTACTATAGGGCACAGGGACCTATACTCAATATTTTGTAAAACCTGTAAGGGAAAAGAATCTGAAAAAATATATACTTATATATATGTATAACTGAATTGCTGTGCTGTGTACACCTGAAATTTATACAATATTGTAAATCAACTATACTTCAATAAAAAAATTTTTAATAAAATAAAATAAAAAATATAGACCACCGTTTGCCAAGAAACTTTAAAAGTCACAAGACTCCACCAGTGTGATAAACAGAGAAGGATCTCAATAATTAGGTTTTGTTTTATTAACCAGTAAGGATATTTTTAAGTAAAGCCTGATTATTCAACAACAATAAATTTTCTAGAATAGTTGGTTGAGAAATCCCTATTTTGGTAATAAAATAGTCCAGTATAAATACCAGGGTAACACTGAAAATCATACCTATGGAATAGAATTTTCCAAAATTCTAACAGGAAAAAGGTCCACAGTCCAGTAAGTTTGGGAAAATGTTGTGTTAAACATGTTTCTTTACTACAAGAATTCTTGGAACTGAGACTCAGAATCAGAAAGTCCTCATTTTCTTACAGCATCTTAACTGGAAACTTTAAAATTCTTTTTTTTTTTTAAAAGCTCCTCAGCCTTTTCTTCTCTTCTTTAGAAGAAATTATTTTTTTAAATATTTCTCCTCATAAGTTTCACAATATTCAACCTTCGGGTCTTTATCCTTTGACCTCTCTTCAAATATTCCTCCGTTAAGTACATACATTTTCTTCTAAAATCATGAGGTGAGGAAAATGAATTTTTATATCTCTTCATGAAGTAAATAATTAAGGTTACAGAAATGATCAAAATACACTCATAGCTTAGAAGGATTACAACTGCATTAGTAAATTTTCCCTCTTAGCAAGTATTCCTATCTATCCTTCACCCGGTTACCCCTATTGTTAGCATCCTACATTACCACCGAACATTGGTCAAAGCTAAGAAATCATCATTGGTACATTAACAAAACTCCAGAATGTATTTAGATTTCACTAGCTTTTTCACTAATGTCCTTTTTCTGTTGCAGGATCCAATCCAGGAAAACCCATTATATTCTTGTCATACCTCCTTCGTCTTCTCTGATCTGACAGTCTCTCACATAATTGTTTTTCACAACTCCAACCATTTTGAGGAATAATAATCACGTATTTTGTAGTGTGTCCCTCAGTTTGGGTTTGTCTGATTTTTTTTCCCCTCACGATTAGACTGGGTAGACTAGGATTGTGGGCTTTTATACCCACAGAGAAGTGTATCTACAGAGGTACCCTTCTCATCACATCAGAACACAAATGTGGACATGACTTATCATTGGTGATGTTTACCATGATCACTCGGTTAAGGCAGTGTCCTACCACCTTTCTTTGCTGTAAAGCTGCTATTGTCCCCTTTCCATACTCTATTCTTTAGAAGTGAGTCAGTAAGTCCAGTCCAGTCCTCAAGACCTGGGGCTTGGGCTGGAGCACATTTGACATGAAGAGTTGCATTTACTTACAGTAAGTTGGAAACAGAAGAAATGAGTCAGGAGAAGAGGATGGGAAAACTAAGAAGCTTTCCAGCTATTTATCAGACAAGGATTTCAATAATTTTGATCAAAATGTCTTTTTAAGGAGTTTACAAGGCTTGTGTAGTAAAGTAGCTTTTCCATTCTCTCCTTAAGAATCATCCAAAAGAAATAAGAACATGAAACAAAAATTGTAAACTTCGACTTCTAAGAAATTAGAAACGCAAACCCACAACACATGAGGAAGGGCTATCAAATGCAGAGTGAAGGTGTTGAGGAAAGATGCCCATCCCTGCAGCTCTCAGGCAAACTTAGCAAGAAAAAGAAGTCACACAAAAGAAGAAATCGGAAAATTAAATGCACAAACATTAGAAAAGAGGTAATAAAATTACCCATCATTTGGGCTTCCCTGGTGGTGCAGTGGTTGAGAGTCCGCCTGCCCATGCAGAGGACATGGGTTTGTGCCCCGGTCTGGGAAGATCCCACATGCCACGGAGCAGCTGGGTCCGTGAGCCATGGCCGCTGAGCCTGTGTGTCCGGAGCCTGTGCTCCGCAACGGGAGAGGCCACAACAGTGAGAGGCCCGCGTACCGCAAAAAAAAAAAAAAAAAAAAAAAATTACCCATCATTTATAGATGTGATTATTTTCCGGTAAAACCCAAGAAACGCATTTAAAATATTGAGAATTTAGTAATGTGGCTGTGATGGCTAATTTTACATGTCAACTTGACTAGGTCAAGAGATGTGCGAATAGCTGGTTAAACATCATTTCTGGTTGTGTCTGGAGGGTGTTTCAGGAAGAGATTAGCATTTGAATTGCTGGACTAAGCAAAGCAGAAGGCCCTTCCCAACGTGGGTGGGCAATCGTCCAATCGCTGAGGGCCTGAGGTGGAGGAAGGTTAAATCCCCTCTCCGCCTGACTGTATGAAGGCTGGGACACTGATCTTCCTCTGCCCTCGCAGTCTTGGTTCTTAGGCCTTCAGACTGGACTGGACCCTACACTGCGGACTCTGTTGCTCTCAGGCCTTTGGACCACACCACTAGCTTTCCTGGGTCTCTAGCTTGCAGGTAACAGATTGTAGAACTTCTCAGCCTCCATAATCATCTGAGTCAAAACTTTTTAACAAATATATATTACGTTTCTCTGGAATTGATGAATACAGTAACAAAAGCACAAAATTAGCATAAAGGACTAGATAATCTTATAATGAAAAGACATCATTTATAGAATACTAAATGAAAAAAAATAAGCTACTTCATAAAACTAAAAATATTATATTAATAGTTATACTGACATCCCTAATAAGAATAATCAACACCAAGATATCAGTTCTAAGTTAACTCCTGACTTAACACACAGCCAATATCAACCTACAGATACAGTTTCAGGGAAAGGCTAGAAAGATTGATTCTAATATTAATATAGAAAGATAAATCCACAAAAAAAGGCAAAATAACAGGAGTGGAAAATCAATTAGTGGAAGCCAGGGGTTGGGTGTTGGGGGAGTTGACTGCGAAAGAGCAACATGAGGGAGTTTTGGAGTGATGGACTGTGCTGGCTGGATACACAAGTTCAAGAATTTGCCAAAATCCAGAGAAATGTACATCACAAGGGATAAGTTCTACTGTATATAAATAAGTCTGCCAGAAAAAGAATATCACCCACAAGAATAGCCAAAAAGTTCTGTAAGAGAAAAGTAATGAGGAGAAACTAGCTCTACCATATCAAAACATACCATAGTGCTAAAATAATCTAAACAGTGTGGTACTGGCAGATGAGTAGGCAGATCCATGAAACCGACTACAAAGTCCAGAAATGAACCCAAATAGATAAGGGAATTTAGTATATAACACTTGCAGTCAAGAGAGAAAAGATGGAGTTTTAAACACATTGGGTAGCATCTTGGAAGGAAAAAAAACATTAGATCCTTACCTCCTACCTTCTATCAAAATAAATTCCAGATGGATTCTAGTTAGATAAAGGACATAAATCTGAAACATAGAACTTTAAAACCAACAGAAGAAAAATGGGAGAATTACTTTACAATCATGGAATAAGAAAAACCTTTGTTGGTATGACACAAAATGTGGTAGTCAGAAATGACTATTAAAAAACTACATAAAACTATACAAAAATAAAAAATTTCTGCAAGTATCATTGTTAAAAAAATGCACACACTGTATAGATATATGTATAGAGTAGATCTAAACATGTAATACTGGCAACAGTGACTACCTCTGGGCGAGGAGACTGAGAAAACTAACACTAGAGCTTGTATTACTTATGTGTAGTTATCTACAAAAATATGAATATTTTTCGTTGTTTACCTCTATGCATCAACTTAAATAACTGAAAGCTCCCCATAAAAAAAAGTTCCTCGTAAGAAACATCCAATATAAATATCCAATTTAGAAATACCATGTATAACATACAGTTCCTAGTACAATGCTTGATACACAAGAGGCGCTTAAATTATGTAGGTAGCTATTATTCGTCACTGTCTTCAGACAATACATAATTATTTTGAAATTTATCCTTACTATTTTCAAAGTTGAGAATTCTATAGATGGTATCACTAAACACTGTAATAAAAAATATTCCTTTTTCCAGAAATAATTTCAGTTGGCCAACACTCAGTTAATGGGAATATTTAAATAACTGCCATTTAGGCTCTTCAACGTCTGATCACACACCCTTTGCACTTACACTCTCGGCCAACTGCACTGCTTTACAATTCCTGACTATGTCCTTGCTTTCCTCCATACTTTTGAAAATACTGTCTCTTCTGCTGAGAGAACTTTACCCCATCTGCCTACTGAAATCACTCTTCCTAACAGGGCCAGCTCAAATCCTGCTTATCCACAAAGCTCTCCTCAAACTTTGTGAACAGGTGTATTACATACACACACAAAGAGAAAGGCAACAAAAGATATAAGAAAATACAAAGGCAGAATGATCAATTTAAAAAGTTATTTATTAAACAAGTATATTCAAAAGTCCAACTTTACTGGATCCCTTTGAAACATCTATTCTGGGAAGAAGTATTTTGTCCAACTTTCTAATGATAAGGGAAATGATAAAAATAGAACAGGTATGAATAACATTTTAAAACAAACAAACAATAAAGCACATGGTAAATTTAGAAATAAAAATAAAAACACACAAACATACAAACTATTGAAGTATGAAACCAAAACATTTCGTATGTTTTTAAATGCTTCTGGTATACTCACAGGAGAGCCAAACTGTCTATGTCCAAGTTAATAAACAGTATATAAACACCTTTTTAAGGTACGATACTTAGAGAAATAACTTTAGAATATGTATTGGGCATATAAATTGTCCACATTTGGCAAACATATTCTACATATGAATGTATTCACTCAGACTTAGTGAAAAAAGGAACTTAAAATTTAAACATCTTGATTTGAGAACTGTGGATTTGATAGTTCTGTTAAATTCCAACATCATAATCACCAAATGTGCTATCAAAAAATTATTCAAATTTCTTTTTAAAGCTGCTTCTAAAAATTTCAGTATTTTAGGGCAAAAGAAAACATCATGTATTCTTGCTTATGAATTCTGATGCTTAGTTTCTATGGTTAACATGCAAAAAAATATGCAATAGAGAAGATTCCTATAGAAAAGCCCCTGTCTTTCAGTAGTTCCAAATGGTGTTATACAATATTTCACTGGAAACAGTGGTTTTACCACAGATTTGGCTGTAGCTTCTGTTTAAAACATAACTTTGCCCCATAACATCCATCAAAGGCTTTAAAACATAATTGACTTTGACAGTACACATGGAGATCATGATGTGAATGGGGACTGCCAGTGGATATGAGGGCCTTATGAAAGGGTTTGCTCTGTGTGTGTGTGTATGTGTGTGTGTGTGTGTGTATATTTTAAGGAGGAAACAGGATGAAATGGTTTATTCAGAACTATAAAACACATTTTCCTAATTAGATTTCAATTGTATAAATAATGTAAATCAAATGTTTAGAACTTGAATCTCTATGGGAGGCAACTATTTTTTTTTCCTTTTATCATTCTTTATAGCTGACAAAGCTTTAGTTACATATATTCTTCTGAACACTGAGGAAAAGGTCTCCTTTGTCCCCTTCTCAGTCTGAAAGAGAAGGAGAACGAATAGACCTGCCACTGGCGGGGCTGGAAAAAGTGAAAGGCTCCTTGTCCTTTTCTTTACTATCATGCTTATGCTTGTGCTTATGCTTATGTTTGTGCTTCTTCTTCTTTTTCTTGTGCTCATGGTGATGGTGGTGATGGTGGTCGCTGTGTTTGGAGGACGTAGATTCTTTAGTAAATACTGAGAGTGGAGCTGCTGCTACTGGATGCATACTCATCTCCAAAGGTGATTGTTCTTTACCTTCAAGATTAAAAACACCCAAATGAATGAATTCCTGTTAATAACAAGGAAAGTGAAATGAAAGTAAGAGGGAGTTGGTGACAGTATAGAGAAGACAATGGATTCCCAAGTGTTTACATCACTTCCATGAAAAAAATCAGGAATGGGAGAAGTATCCAAGTAAGACATCCAATTAGTTGCACAAAGTTAAGTTTTCAGCATTGTGACCAGGAAGTGAGTATTTCAATTCCTTGTAGTCTATACAGATTATGATATATACCAGTGTGTTATCCAACCATCTTCTAAAAATTAATATTCAATATTTTAAAGTACTATGAAGTGACAACGACTAGATGTGTGTGTTACAGATTAAGACTGACATTGGTCAATGAAAACATAGCTCCTTAACCACAGTTCTGCTCTATGGTATTCGGGTGGGGGGGATATTAGCACTACAGGCATAGTTCGTTTCATTGCACTTTGCAGATACTGCGCTTTTTACAAATGAAGATTTGTGGCAACCCTGCCTCGACCAAATCTATTGGAACCATTTTTCCACCAGCATTTGCTCACCTCTAGTCACTCTGTCACATTTTGGTAATTTTTGCAGTATTTCAAAATACTTCCATCAGCAAAAAGATTATGACTTGCTGAAGGTTCAAATGATGGTTAGCATTTTTTAACTGAGGTATGTACATTTTTTTAGACACAACGCTATTGCACACTTAGTAGACTACAGTATAGTATAAATATAACTTAGATGCAATGGCAAACCAAAAACTTCAGCATGTATTTTACCTCACCTAGAAATGGATCAAATGTCTTTGAAGGTTCTTTCCATTTCCAATGTTCTATCAGCCTAGGAATCTATAGTAGTGAGTAGTTCTCAGACTCTAGTGTACAGGAATTTCTTGCTTCCTCCATGCCCTACAATTCTTGGGCCATACCCAGAGAATTCTCTCTCTGTATTACTCTAGGTTAATGGCACTGCTTTACATGCAGCCAAGTAAGAAAAAAACTTAAGAGTCACCTCAGGTGCCCTCCCTTCCAGATCTAGCTGCTTACCAAATCTTGTTTATTTTTACTTACAAGAATCTCTTTAATCTGCCTCTCTATCCCGCCTGCAACTGTACTAATTCAGACCACCTCATCTCATTTGGATCACAGTACTAGTCTCCTATTAACTGGTTTCTTTGCCTGAAGTGTCTTACACTTGAATCCACACTTTACATGGCTTCACAGCAGCGGTTCTCAACCAGGGGCAACTTTTCTCCCCAGGGGTTGTTTGACAATGTCTGGAGACATTTTTGTCATCACGATTAGGGTGGGATGGGGAGAGGAAGTGTTAGCGTGACTGTGGTAGAGGCTAGGGATGCTGCCAAACATTCAACACACAGGGCAGCCCCCTAGAGCAAAGAATTCTCATGGCCAAAAATGTCAACAGTGTTGAAGTTCAGAGGCCCTGCTGCGTAGTTATCTTCCTAAAAACAAAGCTATCATGATTACTTGTTTAAAAACTCAGGTAGTTCTACTGGCAGAACAAAATCCTTAGACTTCAGTACAGCAACTTCTGAAAAAAAATATATTTTTTATTCAGAGTAGCCAAAAAGCCAAGCTTTTCACTAAAATGGACTTTAATGCAGTAGTTTCTTTTCCTTTTTAAAACGTAAATTCTCATTGCTGACTTTGATCCAATCCGGCCCCAAGCCATGTTTTTACCAAAACAAGCATCACCATAGAAGTTTTCTAAAAATCACTTTCACCACTAATTTTAAGGACAGTTTACACTCTGTCTTGAATTTATCTTATCTTCCACTATTCCTTTCTATATATTCCAGACTAGCCCTTTCGTAACTCTGTGTATTTGTAAATGCTATTCCTATGCTTGGAACGTCCTTCCCTTATTTCTTGTCTGACTTGCACATTCATTTACTAATACCAGGAACTACATGGGAACTGGAAAAACAGGGATAAACTGGACAGATCTCAGTTCTCCTGGAGCTTACAAAGTAGCAAAGAAGAAGGAAATTGAATAAGTACTCCCGATTAATAAAAAGACAAAACACAGAGTGAAACAGGAGCACAACAGGAGACTTAAATTAGTGGGGCAGGGGGAATCAAAGACAAACTTCTCCAGGGAAGTTATGTTTAAACTGTAACCTAAAGGAGGAGAAAGGAAAATTAAAAAAAACATTTTAGGTTCTTTTTAATTTAAAACAGCTTAAATGTCATTTTTGAGGGAAGTTTTCCCCAAACTGCCCAAAAAGAATTAGTTCCCACAACATAATACAGACGAGGAAATTAAGACACAGAGAAATTAAGTGACTTGCCCAATGTGGTACTGGCAAATCTGAGCTACGAAACCAAAGAGCCTGGACTCCAGAGTCTGTGCCTGCAGCCACTCTGCTCATCTGCACGTGGCGTAGTGCACACTGTTGCACATCTTTTTATCTTGGGGTCTCTTTCATTAGACTCATAGCTCCTTAAGGATAGGGCATCATCTTTGTATCCCAGTGTATTGCACAGCATCTAGCATCCTCATACCTCCACCTCCCCAAAACTTGCTAAATGAATGAATGAATATAACAGAATTATGCAACTGTTGTGTTTCTTTTTAAATAGGATGTCAGGTGAACTTAGTCAAACTAAATGCATTTTGAAGGTCACTGATTTTGAAGAGAGAAGAATAAAGTACAGAAACTATTATAGACCATTCATTAAACTGGTATGGACTACTGTACCTTCTTTGTGTCAGGCACTATTCCAATATTTTAGAACAAGCTAATGTGTTAAAGTTCCTGTTCGCAAGAATTATTCACATTTTACTACTGCAAAATTACATTTTTTATATTCATGATTTTTTGATAAAGCTAACACTAACAGTAATGTAAAAAAAAAAAAGAGAGAGATTTTGTATATATACGCTAGTTTGGGGACTCTGTATCTTTTGCAACAATTGGTGCCCAGATAGTCTTCAGAAAAAGAAAAAATTTGAGAGATATCTGACTTATAGTTAAATATGCCACTATATAATTTTAATTTATATTTTAAATGAACTATATAAATATATTCTTGATTCTATAAATATGGGAATATAGGTCCCTAACTAACAGAGTATAGCCAAGTGACAAGGAGAAGTAATAGAGCTTCATAAACAAATTCCTTTAACTCCTATCTCAGTCTACATCAACAGACTTTGCAGCTTTCCAATTGGCTGTCTGCACTATTGGGAGTCTGAGGTCCTTTTCTGCACTGAGAGAAGTTGCATCATCTAATCCTAAACACCTCTACTTGGATTGCAGAAAAGCCAACGATTATACTAGAAACTGTACTTCCCAGTAGAGGCAACTGCCAAGTATACAACTGAGTGTACTCTTTTCCAAGGAATACTAATAGCCACTTCAAAAGTAAATTCAGGGCTTCCCTGGTGGTGCAGTGGTTGAGAGTCCGCCTGCCGATGCAGAGAACGCGGGTTCGTGCCCCGGTCTGGGAAGATCCCACATGCCGCGGAGCGGCTGGGTCCGTGAGCCATGGCCGCTGAGCCTGCGCGTCCCGAGCCTGTGCTCCGCAACGGGAGAGGCCACAACAGTGAGAGGCCCACGTACCACAAAAAAAAAAAAAAAAAAAGTAAATTCAATCTCTTGTCTAGCGGTCTTACACTTTGCATCCAAGATATACTGATTAGAATTCTTGCATTTCTCTTGATTTGTATGAAGTCTATTAAGAACACAATGGATTAGCTAGATCCAAGGATAAAGGTGTTAGAAACCAGGACTCCTAGGACAAATGGCTGATTCCAGGTCTGGCTAGAATATTTACAAGATGAGCCTGAAACATCTGGTATAATAGCAGAAAGGAAGTTTAAAGCCTTCTCAAGAACTCAAGAGTCAAGAGTTCTCACCAATCGAAGCTGGGAAAATCTGAATATTGATAAAGACAATAACTGTAATGGACTAGAACGAATTGATCACCATTGGAGGATGCTAGCCAACTTATTATTTTGAAAATTATTAAATACATAGAGAGAATCAAGTCTTTATCTTTCTTTTGCTATATGACCTATACCAATGGCTAACAGCAGGTGAGGGGGAAGTTAACTTTATATAAATAATCAGCTTATAAATAAAAACAGAAAGATGAATTAGAATATCACCGTCTTGTAACCCTTAATGAATTAATGGATCCAGGCCTTGAACACCTTAGTGGCTAAGCTCATAAAAAAGTCAACCAGACATTGTATGCTTCCAGATGGAAGAACACACTACCATCTATAACCCTGAATCCAATTAAGTTTTTAGATATAATTACAAATTTAAAGGAAATACAGAGGACTCTAACATGTTAATTACACCACAGGTATACAATTAACAAAATACAGACTTGAAAACTACAGATCAAAACCCTGGAGTTTATAACATTGTAAAGGAGAAAAAAGAATGGACTGGAAACTTTTAATTTTAAAAGATGTAAAGGATATATCAGCCAACTGCAATGTGTAGACCCTATGTGGACAGTGATTCAAACAAATAAATTGTTAAAAATTAAAATAAAAATAATGGCATTTATGATTCAACTGAAATGTAAACAGTGACTGTATATTTAATGATATGAAAAAACCATTTATTTTTTAAAGTACAAGAATATTATTGTGGTTATGACTTTTTAAAGTCCTTACCATTTAGAGATACACACAAAATTACCGATGCATAAAATGATATGTAGGATTTGTTTCAAAATAATTCAGAAAGGTGGAAATGGGAAAGGGTATAGATAAAAAAACAAGGCTGACCATGAGCTAGCTGACTGATCATTTCTGCATCTGAGTAATGGATACATGGGGGTTCATTATACTAGTCTGACTACTTCACAGTTTTCTATAATAAAAATGTTTTTTAAAAAAGAGAAGTTAAGGCAAATTGGCACTATCCGTGAAAATGTTAAATGCTCATATTTTTTAAATTAGAAAGTTCATTTCTAGAAACATATCCCACAAACGTGTTCATGCATAAGTGCAAAGAAATATATACAAAAATATTCATTAGAATAGTGTTTGTAACAACAGAACATCTAATAAAACCTAATGTTACCCTAGCATCACCACTAACCTTTAGCTCATAAGTTTTCATTTATTATAGACAATATATGTTTAATTTCTTTCCTGAATAATTTTTACCAGGTCTAATTCAAGGCGATAAGAAAGTACAATTTCTCTCTCATGTGGACCTGTATAACAATAAGATTTGGGGGCTTCCCTGGTGGCGCAGTGCAGGCGGACTCTCAACCACTGCACCACCAGGGAAGCCCTGAATTTACTTTTGAAGTGGCTATTAGTATTCCTTGGAAAAGAGTACACTCAGTTGTATACTTGGCAGTTGCCTCTACTGGGAAGTACAGTTTCTAGTATAATCGTTGGCTTTTCTGCAATCCAAGTAGAGGTGTTTAGGATTAAATGATGCAACTTCTCTCAGTGCAGAAAAGGACCTCAGACTCCCAATAGTGCAGACAGCCAATTGGAAAGCTGCAAAGTCTGTTGATGTAGACTGAGATAGGAGTTAAAGGAATTTGTTTATGAAGCTCTATTACTTCTCCTTGTCACTTGGCTATACTCTGTTAGTTAGGGACCTATATTCCCATATTTATAGAATCAAGAATATATTTATATAGTTCATTTAAAATATAAATTAAAATTATATAGTGGCATATTTAACTATAAGTCAGATATCTCTCAAATTTTTTCTTTTTCTGAAGACTATCTGGGCACCAATTGTTGCAAAAGATACAGAGTCCCCAAACTAGCGTATATATATAAAATCTCTCTCTCTTTTTTTTTTACATTACTGTTAGTGTTAGCTTTATCAAAAAATCATGCAGCCTGCCGATGCAGGGGACACGGGTTCGTGCCCCGGTCCAGCAAGATTCCACGTGCCGCGGAGCGGCTGGGCCTGTGAGCCATGGCCGCTGAGCCTGCGCGTCTGGAGCCTGTGCTCCGCAATGGGAGAGGCCACAACAGTGAGAGGCCCGCGTACCGCAAAAAAAAAAAAAAAGATTTGGGACACATACGAGCTTACTTTCACACTAGCATAATGAGGTCATCTATAGAATCTCTACTGAGAAAAATGCATACATTACCATCCCCGTGACACAATGCATAATCCCACATATCATTTTAGGGGTTTACAAGATGCCTGGGAACTTGAGGCCCACCCAAGTTTAGGTGCCACTCATTTTAAAGCTAATGAAAGCCCTTTTATAATTAAATCGCTTTGCTGTACACCTGAAACTAACACAACACCGTAAATCAACTAAACTCCAATATAAAACAAAAATTTTTTTAAAAATAAAAAATAAAACTAATGAAAGCACTTTTAGTGACCCAAAATATATGTCTCTATTGCAGATAGGAGATATATCAAGAAAAGGAGATAAAAATAATTCACAATATTATGATTTGCCTATTTCATGTTATAAGGAAAGAACAAAACAGATGTTCAGTTTTGTTGTTCTATCTAACATAAAATCTTTCCTAGAGACCTACTGAATTCACTATGGATAAGGGTTAGCTGCAGTCAATTTAACAAATGCAAAACAAACAGAAAGGGGCACTTAATACACACCTAATGTGGAAGCTTTCGGGCCCATCTGATAAAAAGTGCTGATAACAGTGAGTAACCTGCTAATTCTATTAAATTTATCGCACTAGGTATACGTTTAAATTTAACACAAAACCTGCAGTTTCTATTAGGAAATGTGCGAAGTCTGTTCTTCAGTTTCTTTAGATCAAAAAAAATAAAGTGTAGAATTATATCATCATAATTTAAAGAAAAATATCAAAGTCTTTTTCATATTAGACTCAAAAGAAAGAACTCTAGCTCTTTTTTTTTTTTTTTTTTTTTTTTAAATGGATTTCTATACCAGAATAGTGCTTTTCTGACTTAGGCAAGAATTTGTCACATAGTACAGCAGCCCTGGCTAGGCAACTGCAGCAACTCTTCTTTTCTTCCCCACAGAAACCACCAGGGACTTCCCTCCTCTCCTGTTCCTGCCACTCCTCCCCTCCCCTCATCACCGCAATCCCCGCAGCAACCTGGGAGACAGACCAGCGGCCTCAGGCGCTGCAGCGGTGGGAGAAGAGAGGACATGGTATGCTCAACCCATCACACCATGCGACCCACGCAGCCCTTTCTCCGGATTCCCTTCCTTAACTCAGGAGGAGAAAGTTAAGCAATGAAGGAAAACATCCCTGCCACTTCTCCTTTCTTACCCCAAATGGCTTAACCTACCAAACACATATCATCCCTACCCTAAAATATGCCTCTCACTATCATATGCAAGGAAAGAGAAAACTGGTGGGGTGTTAGAAAGTAAACCAGGACCTATCCTCTACTTAACAGTGTCCACCCCTCCCAGATGACGTCTACAACACATTCCAGTTCTCAACTGCCATCTGGCACACTGGCTCTGAGGGAGCCATCTTGGACTTCATCTCAGCACATGAAAAAAACACCAGGGGTCTCAAACTCAAAAGCCTTGAACCTAAGGAGAGAGCATAAATGAGTAAGCAGACTACCGGGTGCACACACAGAAGGAATCAATGGAACGGAAAGCACATCCCTGCCTAAGAGGGCCTCTCATTAACTCTTTTTCAAGAGAAGCTGGAAATCCAAATCTTTATTTGCAGTCTCTTCATTTTTAGTCAACTACTTCAAAAATTTTTGTAAGAATTCTATAGCCAAATAAAAGATGCCTCAGTTGGATAAGCTTCAATAAGGCCCCTCAAACCCACCTGTTAACGTCAATCTAGAATCCCTAGAGATTTAAGAGAGCTCACAGCTTCCCTTACCACTATTCTATGCCTCTTCTCCAGAACCCCCAACTCCCAACCCCAGGCCAAGGTAGCTACCCAGTAGGAGATCCCAGCTTCTGTTCCTGTTTTACTGCCAACTTTACCTGGGTTAGGTTAAAGTTGTGCTTCCAACATTCCAAAATATAGAGCTCTTAGTGCCCTTTCTCTTAGAAATACTGTTACACACAGTGGTTCAGTTTGATACTTCTATTCTTCAGTATAGTATAAGTTAAAAAGGGTTTTTGTTGGCTAGTTTGGGAAAGCTATGTATCAAATATAACAATATGTCTATGGGAAAACTGTTTTTAGAGTTCCAAAATAAATACATGTATAAATAAACTTTTGGAACACTACTATTGGTAAAATGAATGTTTTCTAAATTCTAATAATGACACTGTTGAATTTTAAGACTAGCTCAGTGGTCATAGGGTACTGGACAGCATAATTACATTTAAAGGAAATTACAAAGGCACATTAAAGAATATATTCAAAATTAAGTTTTACAGATCAGTCTATATAATATACTGGTATACAATTTACTTCGTGACATAAAAGGGCCCTACACTGAAGCAACCAAAGCTAAAATGTTAATGTTTTCCTATTCCCTGCCACTACCCCTTTATCTCCTCTCCAGTCTTCCCATATGATGCCATGAGAACTATAAGACTGTAAAGAGATTCCAAAAAAAGTAAAAATGTAATTTTTAAAGCAAAATGAAACAAAGGCACACTCGTGGGTAAAAAAGGTGTTAAGATTTGCTTCTATACATATGTTAGCGTGCCATATCACTAGGATAAACTAAACAAACATACTCAGAATTTTTACTGGAACAAGAATTTATCCGACTGCTGGAATTTAGACAGAATTTACTGTTTTTTTAAAGGCATGGAAGATAGGCAGAAGCATCACTCTCAAACTATATCAAGAGGTTTGAAATGCCCTATGCTTTAAAATTTTAAAAGATGTAGAAAACTTTTCATGTCTGAAAAAGTTTTAATAAGTATAATGATAATAAAGCAAATTTACACCAAATCCCAAAACAAAAACAGAGAATACAAAATCGGCAAGGGCCTAGAAATGTCAAAATTCACTTAGTAAAGTTAAGTGCTAAAGTCTCCAGCTGACTTCTTTCTGAAATATATTTTGTGAGAATCTGTTATAATAAATGCATAAAGCACACAAAGAGATACAAGCAACCAACAGTCTGGGGTCTCAATACCAAAATATTTTGAGGTGTTGCTTTTGTTCAAAGTCTCCTACTAATCACAGCTGATCCCTAAGCTCCTCAAATCATTAAACAGTTACTCTTTTGTTTATATGATTAAAAACATGGTTTATATAAACAAAATCCATCAGTTGGAATTTTAAAGCCTGACTAATGACTTCTGGAAGAAGTATTCTTTAAAAATGATTTTGCTTATGTATCTTGTTTTTCACTCCCTGTCCCTCCAAAACTTGAAGACTGAATCTTTGTTCATCAGCATCACATGTTTACTCTTTATTTGGATTATAATCTTCTAAGCAAAAGAAGAACAGGTTAAGTAGAAGACAATGTAGAAAAGTAAAATAGGTAATAGTCACATCTGAACTGAATTACCTTTCATAAACTTAAGCCCAATTAGTATGAAGTAAATTTAAAAGACAAAATATGTTAGTCTTCTAGGTATATATAGCATCAAATCTTCATGATTGATCATGAATGACCAATTGTAAACCTGTCAGGGGGAGGTTGAGAGGGAAGTAAGTAGTTGATTTTTATATTTTATAAAAGTATGAAGGTATAGATTTCACACCTGCTACTGAGGCTGACATTTTTCATATTACAGTATTCTTAGAAAAAGCACTGCAAGGAAAGATCAAAATGTTAATATAATGGGTATCTTTAAATGGCATTAATAGGGGATGCTTTTTTTCCCTCCTTTCTACTTTTCTGTTATTTCAAAGTTTTATACAATAGGAGTATATTACTTTTGAGATAGCAAAAAGCCTAATTTAAAAGTCTTTAAGCCAAAGCAATATTAAGAAAGAAAAACGAAGCTGGAGGAATCGGGCTCCGTGACTTCAGGCCACACTTCAAAGCTATAGTCATCCAAACAGTATGGTACTGGCACAAAAACAGAAACACAGACCAATGGAACAGGATAGAAAGCCCAGAAACAAACTCATGCACCTATGGTCAATTAATCTATGACAAAGGAGGAAAGAATACACAATGGAGAAAAGACAGTCTCTTCAATAAGTGGTGCTGGAAAAACTGGACAGCTACATGTAAAAGAATGAAATCAGAACATTCTCTAACACCATATACAAAAATAAACTCAAAATGGATTAAAGACCTAAATGTAAGACTGGATACTATAAAACTCCTAGAAGAAAACATAGGCAGAACACTCTTTGACATAAATCGTAGCAATATCTTTTTGGATCCGTCTCCTAGAGTAATGGAAATAAAACCAAAAATAAACAAATGGGACCTAATGAAACTTAAAAGCTTTTGCACAGCAAAGGAAACCATAAACAAAATGAAAAGACAACCTACAGAATGGGAGAAAATATTTGCAAACTACGAGACTGACAAGGGATTAATTTCCAAAATACACAAACAGCTCATACAGCTCAATATCAAAAAAGTAAACAACCCAATCAAAAAATGGGCAGAAGATCTAAATAGACACTTCCCCAAAGAAACATACAGATGGCCAACAGGCACATGAAAAGATGCTCAACATCACTAATTATTAGAGAAATATAAATCAAAACTACAATGAGGTATCACCTCACTCCAGTCAGAATGGCCATCATCAAAAAGTCTACAAATAATAAATGCTGGAGGGTGTGGAGAAAAAGGAACCCTCCTACACTGCTGATAAGAATGTAAATTGGTGCAGCCACTAAGGAGTACAGTATGAACGTTCCTCAGAAAACTAAAAATATCGAGTTACCATATGATCCAGCCATCCCACTCCTGGGCATATATCCGGAGAAAAACATAATTTGAAAAGATATATGCACTCCAATGTTCATAGTGGCACTATTTAAATACAACAGCCAAGACATGGAAGCAACCTAAATGACCAGCGACAGATGAATGGATAAAGAAGGTGTGGTGTATCTGTACAGTGGAATACTGTATATATTCAGCCATGAAAAAGAATGAAATGATGCCATTTGCAGCAACATGGATGGACCTAGAGATTATCATACTAAGTGAAGTAGGCCAGAAAGAGAAAGACAAATATCATATGATATTTGTTTATATGTGGAATCTAAAAAAAAAAAAAAAAAATTAACTTACTTACAAAACAGAAATAGACCCACAAAGAAAACAAACTTACAGTTATCAAAGGGGAAAAGGGGGGAAGGCATAAATTAGGAGTTTGGGATTAACATATACACACTATTATATATAAAATAGATAACCGGCAAGGACCTACTGTATAGCACAGGCAACTATACTCAATATTTTGTAATAACCTATAAGGGAAAAGAATCTGAAAAAGAATATATATATATACATATGTATACTGAATCACTGTGTTGTATATCTGAACCTAACACATTGTAAATCAACTATACTTCCATAAAAATAATAATATATGTAGCTTACATTTGCAAAAAAGTCTTTATGTCAGATAATATAGAGTCAATGTGTTACAAGAAAAGCAAGTCCTGAGATCTGTCGTTTTTAATGTATTCTTTAAGTTGATAAAGAAACTTTATGAAGTTAATAGATTCGTTGTTGAGCAAAATAACAACAGCAATGATAATAATAATTTCACCTGTTCCCTTTCGTGCAAGTTCCATATTCCACTGGGGTTTTGTGGTGGGTGTGCCATCGGAACCTGATGAGTGCTGGGGGATTAAAACAGATCTGGAGCTGGCTGGCCGATATTTAGAGAGCCCTAAAATGCCAAAGAAGAGCGAAAACAGGGATTTATTTCTTTGTTTCCCAAAAGAAGAAAACAGTCTGAAGGTTTTTATAAGTTAACCTTAAAGCCAGAATCAGTTCAACAGTAAAATTCCAATAATAAAAAGAATACTACTTTTTAAAAGTACTGAAGATCCCCCATTTGATTTACTTCTTTGTCATGGTTCCAATATACTTAAGTCTGAGAAAAATACACATTCAAGAAAGACAGTATACCTGACTGGACTGCTGAACATATAAATTGAAGTCTACATTCTGGGGCAGAACCATGTCATGTTTTTTATTATTTATGTGGAACTTTGCATATAGTAAAGCATGCCTGCTCCCCCCAAAACTTATTAATACATTCTATTATAATATTTACTCAACAAATAGATCAAAATAATTTAGGAATTACAGAAGATATTTAAAAGAGGAACGTTTTAATGGTATAACATGAACAGCACTGTAGTTATCAGGAGACCCAAGTTCTAATTCCAAACTATCCACAAATTAGATTTACAGTCCAGGTAAGACATTTATTTTTTTGTGCCTCAATTTCATTTGTCACATGAAAAGTTCAAGGATTTGGGTCTAGCACTGAGTTGGCTATTACTTGTGTGTGTCATTTAGGGTAAGTCATTTAATATCTCTCTGCTTAAATTTCCTTGTCTGTAAAATTGACAGAATAGATAAATAACTGTTAAGATCTCTTACAATTATAAAAGCCAAAGAATTCACGACCTGTCAGTTTTCAAAGATAATTAGGTTCATATTCTACCTGATGCCAGTTTTCAAATTCTACTAGCTCATCCTAGATTACTAGATAGTAAAAAGTACTTTAGGTCTCACAAATAAAATTAAACAAAAAGCCAAACAAACAAAAAGCAGACCAAGGTAGGTAAGGGAGACTTGCACAAATATAGCATGTTAAAAAAACAAAACAAAACACTTCATTCAAATATAAAGATCATAAAAGATAACCACAAGCTGCATGAAGTATAAATAGGATTTTCCAGTAAAAAGAAACAGGAACAGGACCTCCTCCACAAAAAAGAAAAATAGTCATATTCATAATAAAAGAAATGCATTATAAACTTAATGATCATTTTATAGTTAATAAATATCTTTTAAGTTATTATATTGACAATAAAATAGTACCATGAGATACAAAAATGATAAATATTAATGAATTACACCTATGGATCAAGATGGATGAATTTTGGCAGCACAAGGTTGAGTGAAGAAGACCAAGTCATACTGAGTATCATACCATTTTCATATAATTCAAAAACTAAGGGCAAGTAAACATATAGATCATATATATATGTGGTATACTGTAAAGAAAAGCAACAGAATGATTAAGAAAAAGAAAAAAAAACTCGACAGTATTTATTTACTTGTAATGCAAAGACAGGTGAACAGAATCAGGGAAGAAGCATAAAGGAAATGGCCAAGGCATGGAGTATAATATACATGTTAAGGTGGGTGGCAGGTTCACTGATATTTGTTTTATTACTGTATTTCACAACTTACATGCAAGTTACATCAAAGCTTTATTCCTGAAAATTTAAAAATGCTGATGACATGAACTAGGTATAATCTCTTCAAAGGGCATTATGGCAATAATATCAAGAGCTATGAAAATCTTCTAAAGATAAGTATACAATAAAGCTAAAAAATCACCAAAAATATATTTTGGGGAATTTATCCTAAGAGCATAATTTGACAAAACCAAAAGCTTTTGTATAAAGATATTCAGAGAGAATTATTTGCAAAAAATTAAAATCGGAAACAAATGCCTGCCCACAGGGAAATAATAAGGTAAATTCAAGTGTATCAACTCAATACTGCCTCAGGTAACATTTTCAAAAGAAAAGATTATGTTTTTTGAGAGATGCATGCAAAAATCTATGATATGATGTAATATTATGTGGAACAGGCAGTCAAGAAGAGGAAGTAGTTGTGTTACAGGCTGCATTTACTGTAGTCAAGAAGTTTTGTATATAATTATGGTTACATTATTTATAAAAAATCAAATCTAGTATTTAATTTTGAGGTTAAGCCTACTACAAAAAGCAAAACAAAAAAAGAAATGAAAGCATGGACATATATACACTACCAAACGTAAAATAGATAGCTAGTGGAAAGCAGCCGCATAGCACAGGGAGATCAGCTCCGTGCTTTGTGACCACCTAGAGGGGTGGGATAGGGAGGGTAGGAGGGAGGGAGACGCAAGAGGGAAGAGATATGGGAACATATGTATATGTACAACTGATTCACTTTGTTATAAAGCAGAAACTAAGACACCATTGTAAAGCAATTATACTCCAATAAAGATTAAAAAAAAAAAGAAATGAAAGCTATTGGAAGGAATCTGATGAATGGATTTTTGAAAAAACAAATCTAGAAGTAAGCCGAATATTTAAAAAGGACCATAATAAAGTAAAAATCAAATGAAATACTTTAAAAAACTTTATTCCTTTGCTGATATGTGTTATAATCTGATACAATCTAGTATTTTATACTGGCTACTTATAAACTTTATAGTTGTTCTCTTCAAAATAAAGCAACACACCTTAAAATAGTGATATCGTGTGAACTTTCTCCATCAACCCGAGTGAATGCAATATATCTTACCTGGAGTTGACGGCCTTTCAAGCATGTTTAAATGATGGGAAATGAACGCCTGGCTATCATGAACAGTATCCATATCAATCTCCTCCTCATCTTGAGAGCTTGAAAACTAAAACACACACATACAAAACAAAGGAGCAAAAGAGCCATTATATCACTTCATGTTTGGATTTTTGCTCTTAAGAAAGGTAGCAGAAAGGCCACAGGATATACCCCCAAAAAATCTTAAAAGGAAAAGTAGTCTTTTTCTCAAAAAGTATTAAGAGAAAGAAAAGATTATTTGGTTCAGCCTCCAAAAGAAGCTGATTGGAAATTACAGGAAATATAATAGCAACTAAAATCTGTTCCTATGTTGTGGGAAGAAATAGTGAGCTGTGGTAGATTGTGCACACACAGTTCCTCCTCCAAACAGAGAAGTATGTGATAACAGAAGTTTAACAATCGGTTGGAATGTCTTAGATGGACATTTGGGTTCTTTTATGGTTCAGTCTGTCCCAACTGTTCCTGCTAAGGAAAAACCATTGCAAGTATTCAAAAAGATTTACAAGAAGGTGAATATCCTACACTGTTAATACAGGTTTAACCTGTATTTCTTACTCTGATTTTGAGTTTGACTTTACTGCTATCCTCATTCTTCTCCAGTATTTGACCAGGTTCTAGTGGGGACCCCAGTGGTGTATCAGCCTTCCTCTTCACTCCCTGCTGATGAGCTGATATATTACATGATGCTTCCTTGGCAAGGTGATCATCTTCCTGTGGCAATATTCAAGATCAAAATTAGATTTCTGAAGACAAGTAGCTCATGTTATAGCTGAAAACTAATACCTACAGCAACCATGCAGATTAGAGCATGCCCAGTGCCTAAAAGTTATCAGCAATGGGCTTAAAATAAATCTCACCTTTTCCTATCTGCTGGTCTTATTGGGGGGGAGAAGGGAGATAGTAAAGTGAACTTTTAAAGCTTTCCCCAAAGCATATATCTTTTGGTGTCATTTTCTTCTCTTATCCTGAAGACTCCAAGTATGAAAGTGGATAATTTAATATACATGGGCAAGAATTATAAACATATTCATTTCCACTGGTTTCTAAATATTCAGATATAAAAGAGCTCTCTAATGAGACTCTTTTTTTTTTCCTATTAAAAGATGTGTCTTAGTTCTTCATAACCCAAACTCTAGGATACATCTTAAATTTATAAGTATGGTTATATTTCAGAAAATCTAGGTGGATAAGTACTTTTAAATGACTATTACTAACTAGCATAAAGAGAAATTTGAGTTTTAAAGTGTCAAAACACCAGTAGGGAATTGCCAGGCAAGTAATCTGGTCTAAATATTGGTGAAAAATGAAGCTTCAAGTACTGGGGACATTTTGTCATCAATAAGAAAATCATTTCTGGAAAACTTTCTTTAAATTACAGTAAAATAATTGATATGACCCTAAAGGTCTTTCTACAAAAAGTTTGGTAATTTCATAATGCATAGTTGGAAATAAAAGCTTTTCTAAAAGCACACATACACATATATGTAAATTAAAAAATGTAATGCATACTCTCCTCCCAAAATCAGCAGATGACGCTTTTAGCTGACCATTCATTGTTATTTATTTGATTCAATAAGCATTTTCCAGGCACCCTTCATATGTTTAGAATTGTGCTATTATGCAAAGTAGCAAAAAAAAAAAAAAAAAAGTCAAGGCCCTGTGTTCAAACAGCTTGCCATTACAATATATGGACAAGATAGGTTAACATGTAATAGGCTAAATATTCATTTCAGTATTCTACTACTCAAAGTAGAAATTCTATGCTCAAGTACAAAAAAATCATTGTCATCACAAACAAAGGAGTAAATGGACTAGCAGCACATCATTTGTTATGTGCAGCTCTGTATCAATAGTTGTCCGTAGCACTTTATAAATTGTAAAGCGCTAAACTAATGTCAGCTAGCAGTTTTCTAAATGGCACAAGAAGCTGTTAGTGGCTTTAAAATTCACCAGTTCAAAAGAAACAATTCTCTTCTTCAGAGCTCTACATAATAAAACTACACCTTCTATAACACATGTAATTCTTACAGGGTTCTGAAATCCAACTAGCTGTGTGTGACTACTTGGATTAACCGCAGCTTCTTGGTTGCCTGCTATGGCCTCTGGAATTATGGTTGGATTCAAGACAGCTTTTTTCTCTTTCAGATTAAGGACCAAGCCAAGTTCTGGCAAGGGTAAGCAGGAAGGTCTACTGAGGCCAAAAAGTGTGAAGTACAAGTCCACAGCACCACACCGTAACCGCCAGTCATGTGAAGTACCTAGGAAGTAAATAACAGTAATAATAAAAAGTCAACATACACATTTATCCATACATTTTTCAAATGCTCCAGAACCTGTACAGAGGGAAGGGATGAGAGGGTTATGATACCTAAAGGAGCCACCTATTAACCTAGGCCCCGATGGCAAACCCTCCACTCTAAAGACGCTTCTTATAACACGGGAACCTACAACTGTTACAGAAACAGTAAATGTTCAAATGAAATCATGAATGTTACAACTGGAAAAATTTTATTCTTTCATTCTTCCTGCAAAATAAAAATTAGACACCTAGTATAAATCCAATATTCCCAAAACAGTGTTTTTTCTGGCTCTAAATCCTTTTAGTTCCTCCTCCTTGGTAACTGCTCCACATTCATTCATTCTCTGTTTATCTTATCTGATTTTCTTCTTTCATAGCTTGTTAGGAAGACGGCACACCAAGAGCCTTCATGAACCCTACCACTGGAAACAAATTCTCCTAAGCCTCAAATTTATTACTTTCAGGTTTTAAATACAGTAAGAAACTCTACAACTATTTGAAATAACATAATTCTAAACTTTGACTTATTTTAGAGAAGGAAACTATTTTGCTAAACACCTTCATATTTGTGTTGTTCTAGTAGGTATTTATTTAAAAAAAAACAAAAATAAGCAAACCCCAGAGATGGCAACTGGTTATAAAACATGTATTGACCAGAAGAAAACTGCATCTGTAGAAATTCAGTTTAAAGTAGAGACACTTTCCAATTTCTCTGATGAGTCTCAGTGTCTTCATCTCCAAAATAAGGGTTTTGGTCTCAGATTATACCTTACCCTATAGCAATAAAAGACCAGAGCACAGTGACATCAGAACTCTTCCTCACTTGCCTTCTTTTCCCCAGTGGAACACTCCAGGTAGATACTGCCACCAAATAGAACTGTCAAGGTGAAATTATCATCTAGGTTTAGATAATTTCTATGGTTTCTAGGCAGAATCTAAAATGACCTAGAGAATTTAAAACATGTGAGAATAAGAAATATTCTTCTGGATAAGAAAAATAAACCATATAAATACTTAATTTTGGTCAAGAAATGTGGTTTCAAACGGGTACCATAATGTTTTAAAAAGGAGAAACAAAAAGGAAAGAAGTTGCTACAGCAAACTTTAGACAGCATAAATATTAAGCTTTGTGGTTTTCAACAACAAATATTAAAATAAGTAAATACATTGTAATCAAGTACGATTTTGATAAGATTTACTCTGACAGATAGTTAACTATTATATTAACTATGTGCAAAGAACGTCCACATGGATTTATAATCTTAATTTACAGAGTTCTTACTATATACTACACACTTGCTAGGCAATACGCATGCCATTAAAGAGCTATCAATCCTATTTGAGACATCTTCAGTTTTGCTACTGTGTGATAAGGTAACAGATACGTAACACTGTTGGAAGCAAGAGAAAGAGGCAGGAGCTCGAGAAGTATGAGTTTTTATATCATAAAAACTACAGAGAAACCAGAAATCAGAAGAACGGTACAGAGTGAAAGTAAGGATTTTATACTGGAAATCCATTTCCTTCTCTGGAATATCCATATTTGGACACTTTAATCGACTGACATCGCCTAGTTTTTTTGTAGGCACTCACTATTCTTCTCCTCAAAGAATTTTACCTATGTAAATGTTCCACAAAGGATAGGTATCAGATTCCTGGGCCTTTTATTACAAAGGCTGGAGGGGCTCAACCCTCTCAGGAAAGGGAGGGAATCCGGCCAGAGCAGCTAGCCCTGTATCTATCTATTCATAGGTATAGCAAGAAAAGAAGTGAATCTCAGGCACTTTATCAGTAAAGAAGCTAGAATGGCTTAGGGTGCATTTACACTGGAATAAAACTTAACCTTGAAGAGCAGTATTGCCCAATTATGTCCACTGCAAACAATGATCCTGGAATCTTTATATAATGTAGATGACACTGTAACAAGTCAGGCAACTGAGTATGAATTCCTAAAAGTTTCTTAAAAAATTAATTTAAAAAAGCAAGTAGATAATGTATATTTTGATGAGCTAGGGTGTTGTTTTGTTTTTTGAAAGTCAGCTAAGGATGGTTAGGCAGCACAGTGAATGAAGGCTGCTAAAAGCACTGAACCTCTAGAATATGGTTTTTGTTACTTTTTATTTCTATGTGGGCTTTTTGGTTTTGGATTTGTAAAGGTTTTGGTAGACCTTCAATTTGTATGAAGGAATGAGCATTATTCTTCTGTTCCTGGGGGAAGTCCTTGATTAAATGTTTTTTTCCCACAAAAAAACTGACTTATAAATATTACAATTCAAGGCTGATAAGAGGGAGCTAAAACAATAAGCAGCGCTTCTGTTAAAATTATAAGACAGAAAAAAAAAATGAGAACATCATGTTTCAAAATCATGGAATAAAATTTTTAAATGGTTGTCACTTTATAGTGGAATATAGTTGGAAAAAACACTTCTGCTTACTTACTAGTTAGCTCTGTGATTTTGGGCAATTCAGCTGCCCAGGCCATAAAATGAGAGCAATTAACTTAATCTTTAAGGTCCTCTCAGGTCTAAAATTCCATGATTCCAAATCAACCAATTCTATGAGAAATAAGCCCTGAAAGAGCTCCTGATTTCTACCCTCAGTGATAGCATTCTGAAGACCCTTCTTTAATCTTCTAGCTGCTACCCCACCCAACACAATCACTTATATGGCAAGGAACCCCCATATATACGAAAAAACAAGTCATTATTCTTTCCTCTCAAGTAAAACTGCTGTCCATTCTGGTCTCATTAGCAGTTATACTTTGGGACGAGCCCTGCTTACCTGAATCAGAAGAACAATGCTCAGTGTTGATGTTCTCTATTCAAATCAGAAAGTATCTAAAGACAAATCCTCCAAATAACAAATCTGATCTTAAAAAAAATCATCGGGCTTCCCTGGTGGCGCAGTGGTTGAGAGTCCGCCTGCCGATGCAGGGGACACGGGTTCGTGCCCCGGTCCGGGAAGATCCCACATGCCGCGGAGCGGCTGGGCCCGTGAGCCACGGCCGCTGAGCCTGCGCGTCCAGAGCCTGTGCTCCGCAGCGGGAGAGGCCACAACAGTGAGAGGCCCGCGTACCGCAAAAAAAAAAAAAAAAAAAATCATCACTTCATTTTCTGAAGTAATTGACATTAAAGCTGATCAAGCCAAAAAGCTGCTAAGAAGAAAGCTCACTTTAAAAGCCACCATTTTCAGGACATTTTTCTTTTTTTGGCTGTGCCCTGTGGCTTGTGGGATCTTAGTTCCCCGACCAGGGATCAAGCCCGTGCCCCCTGCAGTGGAAGTGCTGAGTCCTAAGCATTGGACTGCCAGGGAATTCCCCAGGACATTTTTCAATAAACCCAGCACTCCTTATTGATGACAGAAGCTTAAAAATTTGTAGGCCAAACAAATATGACTGCCATATGGTAGTTCTGTCCTGACCTTTCTATCTTACACCAAAGTAAAAAAACACAGCAAATTTCATATATATTCATGTGTGCATTTACATATATAATTTCTGACAAAAAAAATGGGGCTTCCCTGGTGGTGCAGTGGTTGAGGGTCCGCCTGCCGATGCAGGTGACACGGGTTCGTGCCCTGGTCCGGGAGGATCCCACATGCCGCAGAGCGGCTGGGCCCGTGAGCCATGGCCGCTGAGCCTGCGTGTCCGGAGCCTGTGCTCCGCAGCGGGAGAGGCCACAGAACTGAGAGGCCTGGGTACCGCAAAAAAAAAAAAAAAAAAAAAAAAGAATTATGTCTAATAAAAATGTTTTCATTTTCTTCCACCATTCCTGTTTCTAAGAGGAAGGGTTTGGGGGAGAGAGAAACAGAGGGGCGGAACTTTGAAATCTGATGTTAATATCAAAATTGTTTATTTTCTTATTCAGAAACCTGGCAAATACTACTGAACTGAATTTTAAGTAGTCCTTCATTCTACCCCCTAGAGCGCAGCTGTAAACTTTCAAACATTAAAAGTTATGATGTAAATAAATAGCCTTCAATGTTCTGAATAATTACATAAGTGTTTTTATGTCATTCTTACAGTGAAGTGCCAAACAATGAAGAGCAGCTTGGGAGTAATAGCTAAAATTTCCTTCATGATGATACAGTATCTCTTCAATGAATGCTTATTATCTTAAGGGGAAAAAAAAGCATTGTTAAGCAGGCAAGGCCAGAGAAAGTAGTTACATTTTAAAATATAATATTTTAGACATTGTGGGCCTTTTGGTCTCTGTTCAATTACTCAACTCTGATGCTGTAGTGTAAAAGTTGCCATAGACAATACGTAAGCAAATGAGCAGGACTGTGTTCCAATAAAATTTTATTGGTGGATGCTGACATATTAATTTCATAAATCGTTCAGGTGTCATGAGATACTATTAACATTTTTTCCAATCATTTAAAAATGCAAAAGCCATTCTTAACTTATGGGCTGTATAAAAACAGATGGTGGGTCAGATCTGGCCCTAGAGCCACTGTTAGCTGACCTCTGTTCTAGATGACATATATACTTTGAAATCTGTAGAAATGAATTAGTACAAGTACATAAAAATTTACAACTGAAATTTACTGATGAACATGCTAATGAATAACATATTGATGGGACATCATCATGCAGCATTAATTTACTGCACACAGTTCCAAACACTTATCTGGCTGTCAGTTTACATGTAACTGTCAATATCAGTGCCAGTGGAGAATTTATTCTCAAACTGAATTTATTAAACATAATTTAAGGTCTACATTATTACAAAAAATGTAGTCTAGTCCAGCGGCCATTTCTATAGAATGAGACACAGTTACAAATAAATACTGGAATTGCTGTAATAAATTTATTTGCCATGGAAGAATGATGTGTAATTATTTTAAATAAATTACTATATTATAATTAGTTAACATTTTTATTACTGTGATTAGAATTTTGAATTTTGTATTTTATGTTCAGTAGTTTGATTTGTGAATTTTATAAAGAATGACTTTACACCTGTTGCAGTTGTTATAACAGGGAAATAAACACTATACTGACTTAAAAAAAAAGCACCAATAAAAATTTCTGATTCTTAGGTTTTTATTTTTTAAATGAATTTTTTAAATTACTGTCATGTTGAGCTATAATCCAGTATTTTACCTAAAAGCTACAAAAGGTAGGATCTCATATATTTTGAATTTTGAAACATTTTTCTTTGGGAAAGGAAAATGATTTCTTTCACTGTGCAAAAAAATACACACAGCTAACAGACGTCAGACAGGTCATAATTCCACCTGCTCCTCGCTGCCTACAGGATAAAACACAAATTCCTGAGGCCCTTTGCTTTTGCATGCTAATCTATCTTTCCAGATAACACTCACTATTTTCCAAATACCCTTTCAGAACTCAAAGGTTTTACATATACTTAATTCTCTTACCTAAAATGTCTTTCTCCTATGACAAACTCTTTTCCATTCCTCAAGAGCTGGCTCAAATATCACCACTCCATGAATAGTCCAGCATTCCAGGCAGGGCTCACGGTTCTGTTCTTCAGGTTACCAGGGTATTTTGCTCTTCTCTTTATTTTAGCAACTACCTGTTTGTATTATAGTTTATCTGTTCCTATGTCTCTCTTTCCATTATACTAAGTTAATGGAAAAGGCATCTTTGTATGCAAAAACATAGCACAATGGCAAACAGGAGGTGCTCAAGAAATAACTGATGAATAAATTAATGCTTGAAACCCTTAAAAAGAACTGCCCCTGGACAATGTAATATTTTTAACTAAAAATAAAACTATTTAAGATTCTTAAGCAATGAGGGATGAAGACTATATAATGTGAAAGATGTTTCTCTTTAAAAATGTTTTACTTTCTGTGGAGGATTATTACTTTAAAAGCTGTATGGGAACTATAAGGACATTTTTGGGGACAACTGAGGAAACCTGAATATGGGATATATATTGGGGTGGAGTGTGATAATGGTATTGTGTATATGTAGGAGAATGTCCTTATTCTTAGGAATATACGCTTAGTATTTTGGAAAAAGTATCCCGAGGCAACTTATTTTCAAATGATTCAGAAAAAGAGGGTTTGTAACATACACACAGAGAGTGAAAAGAGAGAAAGAAAATATGGTAAAATGTTAACAACTAGTTAACAGAGCTGAAAATATTCAATATATGGTTATTCTTTATACCATTTTTTAAATTTTTCTAAGCTTTGAAACTTTTAGAAACAAAATGGTGGGGAGAAAATGTTATATGGGAAAATTAAACCAGTGAATGAGTTAAGATATTTAATATGAGTATGCATGTTACATACATCTATAGTTGTGTGTGTGTGAGTGTGTGTGTGTGTGTGTGTATTTTCACAACAAAAACTGTTAGGAAGATACCTGAGTAGCGCCCAAAACTCAAGGATAAGTGGAGCTACCACACAGCAGGCAGAGTGCAGAGACCAGGCAGTCCTGGCATCCTGAGAGTAGAAGTCTGAGAACCCTCCTTCTGGCACAGAGCCATTAAAATCCCCCCAGTACATTTCTAAAAAGAGTATTACTAATAGTCATTGAATGACATATCAATTTTTTAAAAAGCACAAATATGATTTCTTAGTTCATCTGACTTTCAAATTAATTTCAATTTTCTAAATCCTGTTTCTATGTATCCTACTGCAATTAATCTCTTATTGAAAAGTTTCTGAAACCAGCTAAGCAAAGAAACTTTGATTCCTCAAGAGTACCTGATGACCATCTCATAAGATGATCCTTCCTTAACTGCCATGATACGTCTCCATGTATTTTAAATGAGTTCAAAAATTTTATAACTAAGCAAAGTCAACACTTCTCAAATCCACCTTGGAACAGGACAAAAATAAATGAATGAATATAATTAAATCCCTATCGCCCACAATTTATTTGTTCTCCATATGTAAATCAAGATAATGCTTATCTCAAGTGACGTGATAACCCAGGAACCCCAATAAGGAGTAAGGGGCAGGCAGAGTTCAGCAGGATTTAGGGACTTAGATGATGCTCTAGCTCCTTTTGTTACAAGTGAGTTCTCATTAACATTTATTAAAATAGTAACTGTTAAGAATATAGCATGGGCTTCCCTGGTGGCGCAGTGGTTGAGAGTCCGCCTGCCGGTGCAGGGGACACGGGTTCGAGCTCTGGTCCGGGAGGATCCCACATGCTGCGGAGCGGCTGGGCCCATGAGCCATGGCTGCTGAGCCTGTGTGTCTGGAGCCTGTGCTCCGCAACGGGAGAGGCCACAACAGTGGGAGGCCCGCGTACCACAAAAAAAAAAAAAAAAAAAAAAAAAAAAGAATATAGCAATGTGAAAAATTCTCATGATAAAATGCAATTTAAAAACTTCACTACAACTACAACTATGTCCATACACATATACACAAAAAGCAATTTTTTTCCCTAAAGGCCAAATACACTCAAATCTTAACAGTGGAGATATAATGAAATTATATAGTATTTTCCTTTTTTGTTATTTTGTGCAAACTCTGCAACATGATATTACTTATTATTGGAAAAAAAAACTTTAAAGGAATTTCTTAGATCAGATTCATTTATGTATCCCAGAGGCCCAGGCTTGGAAGGGAAATGGGCAACCTTCTAATCAATCTTCCCTAATGCCCAATGTTCTCCAAAAACATTAAAAAGAAAAACAAAACCAAAAAACCCTCCCAATTATTTGTGCCACTCCCACTGTTCATATTGCTCCCAGTTATTTATCTGAAGAACCAAGCAAAAAAGTTTATGACTATGGCCTCACTCATCTGTTCTGTTTAGATTACTGGCACAGAGAATTCCAAACTGAAGTAGTAACTGTACTTTATGCTGAACACCATCAAAAATAAATACTAAACATCAATCAGACCTTGAGTTTGTATAACCACAATCTTCCAATGGGCTTCAAATGTTTTACAGAGATTGTCTCATTAATCTTAAACACATATTTATTTTGTCCATGAAATCTTCCCTAGAAGGTGATATGAGAATTCTTTGTACTTCACTATGCTTTCCTCAAAGTTGTAATCCATCACAACCATGGAATCATGCATTCTTATTAAGAATATATTCAACACAGTACAGTTTGTGCCACATATTAACTGCTGAATGATCCTTCACAAGTTTGTGAACTTGTGTGCTCATCCCCTGGATCCAAATGACAGTAATCACAACATTCTTTAAGGTAACCACAAGTAGCAAAATATAAAACATTATGTAAACAGTAGCACTTATTCTTCTAGGTATTAGGGAAAATATGAGAGTAATAATTTGGTAATATCAACATAAACTGGATTATGTGTTGTTTTCTGAATATTTTGAGGACAAGGGCCATCCTATTTTCAATTTTACTAAATTTCAATGAAATATCTACTATGGTGCCTTTACTTGGGGTTATTGGACTATGATTATGAAACTGAGGGACAGAAGTTATACAACCACGACATCTCAGTGACAGTAAATTAAATAATTTTTGAAAAAGAATCATAACTTGGTATTTAGTTGTGATTCAGTGAAGCAGTCACTAATAAGATAGGCAGGGCAAGTTATTTTCCAATATTCTAGAAAGAAGGTAAAGTGACATATTTCTTAGAATGAATACCCACTGCTCTCTCACCATCTATCTGTAACAACCTGTCTTTAAGCAAAACACTTTTCAGCCTAGCTTATGATTGAATTTTAAATCAAAACCAGTGAATTTTAAATCAAAACCAGTATTACAATTTCAACATATCAGAGACATAAGGCAAATTTTCTTTACATGTATACTACAGTTAGAAGTCAACAGGAAAAGACCAATAATTCAATTAAATAAAAATGGCAAAGAATATGAATGACTTACATGAAAGGAACTACAAATAGCTGACATATATGAGAAGTATAATGATATCATTACTATATTAGTATAACAACATTTTTGAGCACATAATATAAACTAGTTACTGTGCTTTACAAATATGAACTCATTTAATTTTCAGTTTGCAGAAGTAGGTATCATCATCACCTGCATTTTAAAAATGAAAAACGATAAGCTTAGACAAGTCACATTGAGAGTAAGTCATCCAGCTGAGACTTAACCCTCAGCAAACTAGTTCTAGAGCTCATGCTTGGGAGCACTAACCGCCTCTTGACTTCACTTAAATAATGGAAATTAAAACTGTGATGAGATGCCATGATCTCCAAGGTGCAGAACAGTAACAATATGTACTGCTCTGAAAAGGATACACAAGAAATTGGTTACCTCTGGGAAAGGCCACTAGGAGGCTAGGGAAAAGAGGTGAGAAGCCATTTTTTCAACCCTCTGTAACCTTCTGAAATAAAAATAACAATAATATTTGCAAATTCATGTCTACAGCTCTTTAAACATTTGAGGCACTTGCCCATAAATTAGTATTTTTGTTTCCTCAACCACCCTGTGGGGCAAAGTGAGTGTCTATGTCCTTAGCAAATGTAATCACAGCCACCACTGTGAAGGTAAGTATTCTTTAAAAAAAAAAAAAAAAAAAAAAAAAGACAAAAATTAACCACAGTTCTTTAGTATGGATAACCTGTTAAAAAATGAAAATACCCCAATAATAAAAAAAATTTTTTAAAGCCATTGCTGTCTTACCAGAATTCATAAGTTTCCAAAGTTGATCTACCAAAGCTTCATTGCATAAGGGAGACTCCATGTTCTTAGTAAATGGTGGGTTCTTAGTTAACATGTTTAGAATCTTATGTCTGAAAGATAAAGAAAAACTAAATTTTTGCTAACCATTAAATAAAAACTTTTGAAAATTATCTGCAGTTCCTCCTTCCTATTTTATCGTCTCTCTTCTGAGATCTAGCTTTGAGTTTAAGTTTAGTTCCATTTCAAAAGACATTATGTTGCATTCTAAACATTTACTATTGTTTTTTTACTAAAAAATTCTGGTGGATTTGTTCTCTCTAAAAGTGCCTTAGGGTACAATGAGGTCTTCTAAAACCTGACTCTATATATCCCTAACCAACATTTCCTATCCCACTTCTAAAATGAACATTTTACTCTTCTTAGAAAAGTTTACAAAAAAGACTGGTTAGTAAATATAAAAATCTTAAAATGAGGCAAAAAAAATCACATGTAGGCCAAAAAGTCTACATTTGAGACAATAAAATAAATATAAACTTTATTATTATAGTAACTTTGCAAAGCATGAAAATGTGCAGCACTATTTTAAATACGGAGATTGCAAAAAGGTTTCCTCAAAATAAGCTGAAGTTTAAAAGAGTCAATTAAGAAAAGTATCCTCACAGAGGGTAGGAGTTAAACTCCACTATTGGAAGTTTTCATCTTACATGAAAGGCTACCCAAACACATTATGGAGTCTTCTGAAAAATAGGACAATGTGACCAAAACAAAATTTGAAAAACAAATGCACAATGCTATGAGCAGGAGACACCATAAAAAAAGAATAGAGAAAGAAAAGGAGAAGCAAGGAAGCCACGGCAGTAGTCTAGTAGTCTAGCATTCAGGATAAAAGCCAGGTCTAGGACTAGGTCTGAGAAATTCAAGATCTCAGAATAATGGAAGGCTTGGGTATAACTAAGGAAGAAAGAAACTTAGGTCATTATATTTGTTGAGGTTAGCAAGACCTTAAAAAGGTGAACCTGGGAAAGTTTTACGTTTAGTGGCAAGAGATCAAATTGGATTTGTTCTTGAAAAAAAGATGGGAGGAAAGTACAACTGCAAGGTTGTAGTTTAAGTCACTTAACCCCTTTTGGCTTCAATATCATGTCTGTAAAACTGAAAGATGTGACTTTCACTGTTAACATACTTTTGTGATTTGAAATTTTAAGACTGAAGACTATTGAAAGGCTACGAGAACCAAACGTGAAATGTGGTTATAGATGCAATTTATACATAGGTAATACAAAAGGGGGTACACACCTTATGGATATTTCATATCCGTATTTTCATATCTTTATGAGTAATTTGTTTGTAAGAATAGATTGGTATTACAGGTAAATAATACCGTTTAAAACGTGGATGGATTTTTCTTTAGAAGATGTTAATGTTAACACTTTTAATTTGCATGAAGAAGAAAAGTTAAGTTTCTATCCGGTTGCTTCCCCAATTACCCCAAATACCAAAGTGGTAGGGCCCAACAAATAAAACTGTATGGTATTTACTCAGATCATTACAAACTCTTTATAGCCATGCCAATGAATTGTAAATGGTACTCTGGGGATAGCTCTGAAATTATAATTAAAAGAGGAATAATGATTATTATGTGTACTACTTTTAGTAAATTAAGCATTTTTCAAAAGTTGGTTTTCTTTAAAGTTTAGACGATAGAAGGCTTTCACAAGAAGTATTTATAACTGACTAAACACTCAACGCAATACTCAGAGGAGATAAAGTTTAAGAGCAGAAAATGAGAATCTTATGCTTAATTTTTTAGAGATTAAACAAAATTCACGATAAGCATACACTTCAGATATACGAAACAGACCTGAAGCAAATCCTGAGAAAATCATGGGTTTATGCCATGTTCATGGCAGCAAAAACATCACATTATTTCCCTGAACAACTGACAAATTTCTTGTTGGACTAGTCCAATCCCATTGCCAATCACTATCTATAAGAAATGTAGTCAAATCGAAACCAGAAAAATGTTCAAAATCTCTCTGGAGAAAAGGCATTGAGTGTAAGTGTGTCCCTTGAGGAACTGATATATTGTGATCATATATGAATGCTTGATTCCAACATGAGAAGATAATTCCATGTCATCTTTAAAATAATCCTACCCAAATCTAAAGTAAATATATTTAATAAGTTCTTCTTATTAATGTAAAAAGTAATATACATGCATAGAAATGACCAGAAAGGAATAATCCAAAATGTTAAGAATTATTGCTTCTGGTTGAAATAATTACATGCTATTTTTAAGTTGTCTTCTTAATGTGAGTTTATATTTTTCCAAATCTGAATGAGCATTTTAAGTTATTCCCATTGAAAGGAAACTGTAATTTTCAAAAATGTAAATTTCATTTGTTTTAAAAACAATGCACCAACCAAAGCACACTTACTTAAATTCTTAAGATATCCTAATAAAGAACTGATTTACAATCTGAAAATCTTTTTTTAAAAATTTATTTATTTTGTTTATTTATTTTTGGCTGCATTGGGTCTTTGTTGCTGCACACGGGCTTTCTCTATTTGCGGTGAGTGGGGTCTACTCTTCATTGCAGTGCGCAGGCTTCTCATTGCGGTGGCTCCTCTTGTTGTGGAGCACGGGCTCTAGAGCGCAGGCTCAGTAGTTGTGGCACACGGGGTTAGTTGCTCCGTGGCATGTGGGATCTTCCCGGACCAGGGCTCGAACCCGTGTCCCCCGCATTGGCAGGCGGATTCTTAACCACTGCGCCACCAGGGAAGCCCTGAAAATCTTCTATTGAGAGAAGACTATACAAGGAAAGCCAACAACCCTATTATTACATTTAAAACATCAAACCCAAATAAAAGACCAAGAACTTCCCCAAACATTTAAAAATAATTAAACAGCTTAAAGTTCTTTTTCTACATACAGTTGTCACTACAGAGATAAAATCACTTTTCTTTAACATATGAATTAAGTTAAACATATATATGATTAGAGGGGGGAAAATTATATCCAACCACTTGTTTAACATGTATTTAATTACCTATATGCAAAGCATCATGCTATGTGCCAGACATACAGTGGCAAAAGACGACAAGGTCCCTGTCTTTTTAAAACTTATACTCTCATGGGGGAGACAGCAGTAACAAAAAAAATCAAACTATAGGGGCTTCCCTGGTGGCGCAGTGGTTGAGAGTCCGCCTGCCAATGCAGGACACGGGTTCGAGCCCTGGTCTGGGAAGATCCCACATGCCACGGAGCAGCTGGCCCCGTGAGCCACAATTACTGAGCCTGCGCGTCTGGAGCCTGTGCTCCGCAACAAGAGAGGCCGCGATAGTGAGAGGCCCGCGCACTGCGATGAGGAGTGGCCCCCACTTGCCACAACTAGAGAAAGCCCTCGCACAGAAACGAAGACCCAACACAGCCATAAATAAATAATTAATTAATTAAAAAAAATCAAACTATAATAATACACATACATAGGAAGTATGTATATACTTGAGTAAAGGAACAACTGTAGGATTTTATGGGCAATTATGACTTGAGGGACCTGACCTAGTGCAGGTAGTCAAGAAAGTATCCTTGTAGAAATGGTGTTCAAATTTAGCTTTAAAGCGTAAAGGAGTAATTACAAGTAACTAATTTCTTTCCTCTAAATTTTAAGGTTTCAGCCCCCAAATTCTTCAGAGCTTTATCTAACTCTAAAAAAATCAGCAATTGTGATATACACAATAATACAGAAGTTTTTAAAATCAACATTTAAAAAAAAATTTAATTCTTATTAATGGCCATCTTACTATTAGGAGTTTAAAAATCAACCAAGGGGCTTCCCTGGTGGTGCAGTGGTTGAAAGTCCGCCTGCCGATGCAGGGGACACGGGTTCATGCCCTGGTCAGGGAAGATCCCACATGCCGCGGAGCAGCTGGGCCCGTGAGCCATGGCCACTGAGCCTGCGCATCCGGAGCCTGTGCTCCGCAACGGGAGAGGCCACAACAGTGAGAGGCCCACATACCACAAAAAACAATAATAATAATAAAAAAATAAAAATCAACCAAAAGCCATAAAAATAAAACGCTTTTTGGGGGGCAGGAGAGACGAATGTCACTGATTTTAAGACAGACAGAAACAGGAAAGTTTACCTAACTTTAAGATTAAGAATTCTATCCAATTAACACAGCAGAATATAGCAGCTCTATATGATGGCTACTCAACGAGTTTAAGAAAAAGTAACAGAACAGACTGGTGGTTGCCAGAAGCGGGAGCTGGGGGGTGGTGAAATGGGTGAATGGGGTCAAAGGGTACAAAACTTCCAGTTATAAAATAAATAAGTCATGGGGAAGTAATATACAGCATGGTGACTATGGTTAGTAATACTGTGTTGCATATTTGAAAGTTGCTAAGAGAATAGATCTTATAAGTTCTTATCAAAAGAAAATAATCTGTAACTATGTATGATAATGGATGTTAACCAGACTTATAGTGGTGATCATTTTCTAAAACACAGAAATATGGAATCAATATGCTACACTCCTGAAATTAATATGTCAATTACACCTCAATATAAATAGAGAGGAAGGGAGGAAGGGAGGAAGGAAAAGAAAAGGTAATGATGGGGACAAAGAGAAAAGGACAGAGTTCCTATTCAAAGTATAAAAAATAGAGGAAAAAAAACCCCCACAAAAATAGAGACAGATATCCCAAGACACCAAATAATACACACATACAGTAACTGTTGATGTGGTAACACTCCTATCCTGTGACCATTCACTGCCATTAAAGACTTTTTTTAAGACATGTTGAACTTTTTTTAACTATAACTATGGGCTAGATGATATTAAGTAAAGCCTAAGAGGTTCCCTATTCGTGATATAAATGAATCACATCACTTATGAAGTAAACACATCAAATATAATCATGAAATATATCTTTATACAGATTTTCAGTTTAGAATGTAAATAACAGTGCTCTTAAAATTTGAATGACATTAATAGCTCCACATTTCAAAAGCAATCATTTAGACTGCACAGTATATAATTTAGAAATATAACTTCAAGTATTATATAATATTATAACCTGCTGAAAATGATCTTCAAAACACAATTTTAAGATCTCAGAAATATGTGCCTTGGGTCTTCCCTGGTGGCGCAGGAGTTAAGAATCCGTCTGCCAATGCAGGGGACGTGGGTTCGAGCCCTGGTCTGGGAAGATCCCACATGCCGCAGAGCAACTAACCCTGTGCACCACAACTACTGAGCCTGCGCCCTAGAGCCCGCGAGTCACAACTACTGAGCCCACGCACCACAACTACTGAAGCCCACGCGCCTAGAGCCTGTGGTCCGCAGCAAGAAGCCTGTGCACCTCAAGGAAGAGCAGCCCTTGCTCGCCTCAACTAGAGAAAGCCCATGTACAGCAATGAAGACCCAATGCAGCCAAAAATAAAAATAAGTTAAAAATAAATTAATTTAAAAAAATGGAAATATGTGCCTTGATGTTAGTTCTTGATGTGAATTGAAAACATAAATGAATACATGATAAGCTTTATTTATACTGTATTTACACTTTCTGTCCCTTCTTGTCATCAGCAGCATCTTATTATAAACTTTCAAATGCATGAGCTCTGTCAGAGAGAGATATGAGGCTGGTTTCCTGCCTATTCTCTTTTATATGAATATTTACTTCAGAATGGGTGATTATGAGATTTTTGTCCATGTCAACCTTACCCCTTGTACACATCAATAACAAGGACAAATTATTTAAAATACAATTCAGACCACAAATCAAGAACTATGAAATACAAAGAGAAGAACTTTGTACAAAGAATATTTATTTAATAAGCATCATTTAAAACACTGAAATATAGATTTCAGTTAGCTGAAATCCCTTACATGGATTCTTCATGCTCAGATGCATTTCAGTGAAGTTAAAAGGCAGAGTTTATTTGTATGCCTTTTTAGATGAAAAATATCTGCCAACTGATGTGTAGTTGAAGAAGACAATGTCTCTAGGTCTGTGTTCTTATTTCTAGTTGGAATAGCTAAAATCTAAATTATCTTCCAGCTTTCAAATTTCATTTTATGAAACTGAATTATTACAACATATGAACACAAATTTGAGTCTACTAGGTGTAAAGAAAGGACGGCAGAAATGGTAAAAATTTTAATCCTGCTTGAATACACTATAAATATTCTACTTTGCAAAAGAAAGCAGCAGAAATGAAAGAAATGAAGAAGAAAATACAAAAATGAAAATAGTTACCATGTCAGGACCAGGATTTTCTTTTATTAACCCTTATTTTCTAAATTTTTAACAACGTCATATTACATTTTTAAATCCTAAGTCCATTTATTAAAAATTAAGATTCTATATAAGATAGAAAGGAACAAATGGGATACATCAAAACACTGCTCTTATTTACTTTTAAAATAGATTAAATCAATCGATACAGAGGTTTTAGGATAAGGGCTTCCCCCATATGCACTAAAAACGGTTACACAAGCTTTTCTTTAAGTTACAATAGAAATCACATGTAAAATTCAGGGAATTACCCTTAGTAACAATATATTTTTAAAAATGTCTTTCCAAAGGCAAATAAAATAAAAAAGGACATGAGTAAATGGATAACATATTCCTATATTTTCAAAAACTATACACATGTTCCATATACATGGAACAAGTATAATGCTCTGAAATTATTTACTTTAGGACTTACAAAAACAAAATATTACAGCATAAAAAAACTAACCTTACATAGGGTACAGGGTCATTCTGAATCATATTAAGTAGCCATTGCAATTCTTCATAACTCCTGTCCACTGAAAATAAAAATAAAGAAATACTTTTGTTGTTAATTATAACAAATTTAAACAAGTGACAAATAGGGAGTTTACACTTAATATTTAGGATTCTGCCTTAGCTGTATTTCCAATCAGACTTGAAGGATGTAGGCGATTTCTTACATGTTTTAATGCAACAGGCCACTTGGCAAATTTTACAAGTACTATGCTATATATGTGGCCAAAACATAAAACAGGATCAAGAGTATATTTTCCACTAAGGAGCAAATCAACAGTAAATACAACATAAAACAAACTGTAATTTATTAAGAGCTCTAAATTAGAGATGATTAACTCTAAATGGAAATGTGTTTAAATTGTTTTTCTAGATGCTTAAATCAAATTATAGAGAGGTTCGATACTCAATGGTATCTCAACTATATCATACAGTATGGTAAACTGTTTCTGTCCAAGTGGTTTCTTTCATTTAAGACAAAAGAGCAGCCTTAACTTTTCACTATAACATAAGAAACAACTGCAAAACTAGTACTATAAATACAATCAACTTTAACAAAATAACTTATTAACTATTTCCATTTACCTTTTCAAAAAGTATTGCTTTTATGATTTGAAAAGCTTTATTTTTAGAATTTTATTTCTAATATTTTCCATTTTTTCATTTTCTAATGAACTGGATTTATGATTCACACTTAAACATCTCTCAATTAAATTACACTTATTAATTTAGCATTCTTTTTGGAAGTCATAATATTAGCATCCTATTTGATTTCAGGTAGAACTAATTCATGAATTCTTCATATTACGTGATTTATGTGAGTGAACATCATTCATATACCTTGGCTGGGAATAATGGCATATTTGGTAGACCTCAAGATTTCCATATTTCACAAATTGGTAAAAGTCAAAATAAAACTGAAAACTGACATAGGATTACATTTTTTTTCTTGCCAAGAAATACGTGAAAAAACATCCATATTTTTACCAGCATTTTTTAAAAGAAAGAATACTTTAACCCTCAACAAAAAGGAAGAACAAATGACAGTCCTTTCTGAACTTGGGCCAACACATATAACACACACACTATATTGTTCTTACTCTTTTATAATGTCTTTCTAGAAGCAGTATTTCTATTGAAATTTACAAAAAATTATAAGGATTTGAGTATATTTTCCTCTACTTAACATGCAAAACTTAACCAATATCTACTAAAGAATTTCCCTCAGCCATCCTCTCTTTCTACATTCAGATGAGAATGTTATCATAACTTCTTTATTCTTCCCATATTTTAGTATAATCTGGAATTTTAGATTAATTTACATATTTCTTATACTGACATGTTATTTTTTAAGAATTTCTTTGAAATTTGCATTAAATTTTACAACCATGCTAACAAATATTTAAGCTTAGCTCTTTGTTTTATAGGCATAGTTGCTTGTCACTGGGCCTTTCATATCACACTTTCATCAATCTTGAGTTATTATTTTGATTCATTTACAGGTCAGCTGAAAATTATCTTTCAGAATTTTGTTTTTAAAAATGTTACATAGGAAATGTACTTCTAAGTCTTCAAGGCTATAGGAACAACAACTTGGCAAAGAAGAGAATCTTAGGTCATAATTTTCCCTAAGCATTATGTTACCCTGTGTTCACTGTCTTTTGAACTCTTCTTATTCTGAAGAAGTTACAGGCCACAGTATTCTTTCACCTTGTCCAATAACTGGGTTCTGATATTCCTAGGAACTTATACATTTTTTCCTTAACCTTAAAATTTTAAATTTCATCAGACTCTAGCTTAGGTCATTTATACTCTTTCAAAGTATTCTATTATTTCTGGGATTATTGTTTTTCTTCCACCTGCTCTATTCTTTATGATAATTTTTTTTTTTTTTTTTTTGTGCTGTATGTGGGCCTCTCACTGTTGTGGCCTCTCCCGTTGCAGAGCACAGGCTCCGGACGCACAGGCTCAGTGGCCATGGCTCACGGGCCCAGCCGCTCTGCGGCATGTGGGATCTTCCCGGACCGGGGCACGAACCCATGTCCCCTGCATCAGCAGGCGGACTCTCAACCACTGCGCCGCCAGGGAAGCTCTTTATGACAATTTTTTTAAACATTTTCATCTCCTTAACTTTCTTCTCTGTATTTCTGAAAATGTTTTGAATATGTAGTGTTCCCTTATTCATATTTTTCCTTATGTTTTTTTTCAACTTCACAAAGCCTTGCCTAATACCCCTCCTGAAGTTCCTACTTGTATCTCTTGCTCTACTTTCACAGATAAGAGTTTTGACAGGTACAAAATGTTTTCTTTTCTTTTCTTTTTTTTTTTTTGTGGTACGTGGGCCTCTCACTGTTGTGGCCTCTCCCGTTGCGGAGCACAGGCTCCAGACACGCAGGCTCAGCGGCCATGGCTCACGGGCCCAGCCGCTCCACAGCATGTGGGATCCTCCCGGACTGGGGCACGAACCCGCATCTCCTGCATCGGCAGGCAGACTCCCAACCACTGCGCCACCAGGGAAGCCCCAAAATGTTTTCTTGAAACCTTATGTAATTAGAGATTTCTCCCAAACCTTCTATTTCTTAAAATAACATGTAATTAAAGCTATAAAATGATACACTAACTTTTCAGAAAGACCAAAGATATCTATCTATAACTCTATTCTTTTCCCTCATTTACTAATTCTTATATGAATTCTACATTTACCAACTCTCAGTGAGTCAAGAATTTAAAATCAAAATATCTGTATTGTACATAATATGAAAACCCTAATAACTAAATAGTAAATGGTAAACAATTCTTTCTATTGATAAAATGATTATGGGCATATATTTCTAAAGCATTACCTTTAGTATAGTCAACAACTGCTTCCAAAGCTGCTATCCTGATGTCCACAAAGTGGCCATATTCTGCGTAAGATTTAAAAAGAGCTGGATCACTTGGCACATGGCCATTCTTCTGAAGCACTCGTATGGCTCTCAAACAACTAGGAAAATGTATTTATAGTTAAATACTCTTGTTAAAGTATTCTAAATTAAACTTGTTTCCAAGGCATTAGAAATTAATCCGTAACAGTAAGCTAAAAAATGAATGGAATTTGAATCCACTTTTTAATTTAACATTCAATGTTTGCAATGGCCATAAAAAACCCTATTAAAAGAAAACAAATTTCAGAACTTTGGAAATTCAGTTTCAGGTATTATACTTATAACTGGAAAACACTTCAGAAAAATGTATTTAGCATAAAACATAACTTAAAGTATTCTCTCCGGAAGTTTTAGTAATACATACATAGTTTATTCACTAGTATATATGGAAAGTTGAAACTGTTCATAATGTTGAATGGGTAAATCAACTTTTTTTTAGCGAACTCCTAATGAAATAGACAGAACTTGTCAACAGTCATACATACAAAGAAGTTGACAGAAGCCTTAAAAGAAGCCTAACAATACAGGGATAAACTATAATAGAGTTTAAATTATTTCCAACGGGATAAAAGATTATGCAGACATCAAATACAATGCTTATGAAGAATTTCTGATGACATGAGAAAGTATTTATGATATAAGCAGAATATAAAAACTATATATACAATATGGCAAATAATTAAAAATTTATATAGTTACCAGAGGAAAAAATTTAAAAGGCCGTTCTCCAAAATAGCAATAATTTATCCATGGGTGGTAGAATCATATAGGATTTTATTTTCTTTTACTTTATTTCCCAATTCTCTATGCAAATAAGTTTCTCTTAGAATTATGAAAGCAAATTACTTTAAGAAACAAATATGAAGAATCATTATACCTGACAGTGATGGTGTGTCTATAACTCGGAAGAAGTTTTTCCATATTCAAAAACCTAGTGATTTCTTCAAGAATGAGTCGCACATCCGGATTTAAATTATCCAAAGTTCGAACTTCATTATTCACACTGACTGCAGGCGTAACAGAGTTGGCAAGGGCATCAATCATTTCTGCACGATAATAGTTATCTGAAAACTAAGCCAAAAAATAATTACGAGAAGACAACAGAATTTACATTTCTATTCAAAAGTTAATAAAATATGGTAACTTAAAAACATAATTTATCTGAAAACATAAGCAAGTTTTCAGGTTAATTCAATTCTGTCCTTTGTATAGAGTCACACAACGGAAAAAAGAGTGAAAGAGGTTTACTAATTAGAAATACATTAGTTTACTTGACAAATGTTTACTACATGTAAGACACTCTCATAGTAATCTAGCCAGATTCCTCTAAAAGGAAGACCACAGTCCACAAATCCTGCTGGTAATACAGAGCTTCAAATCAGCTATTTCAGTGCTCTATTCTCATCTAAAACATCCAACCAAGGGTCACCAGATAGCTGAAGAAAGCATTAACATAAAGAGAGACCAGAACAAAGTGGGAAAAGTGACTTGGAGGAAATAAGAGTATACAAGGAAAAGAAAACCAGTAGAGGGAAAAAAATTCAAAAGCGACCATTAATATTAGCTGAGAAGTAACCAATGATATGCCTTCCAACAGGATAATACATTTTTAAAAGAAAGAAATATGCAGAGAATCAGAATAAAAATTAAATTGGAATATAAAATTGAAAAAAAACTCCTAAAATTTTGAGCAAAAAAAAAAAAAGATGAAAAATAGGAAAGAAAGCACAAGGAAGTTGGAAGGCTGGTGTAGAACACATGACATACAAATAATAGGAGTTCTAGCAAGAGAAGCAGAGAAAAGGGAGGAAACCATCCAAAAAAACAAATAAAAATTCCTAAATCCATATCCCAGTCAATTCCCAGAGAAGCAATTTATTGAAAGCAATCTGAGTGTGGTTTGATTTAAACTCAGCAACTCAGATACTCTAGCCTAGAAATCTGAACATGGAGCAAGCAAATTAATTACTTCTATCAGCAGTGTTGGGATTATGCTGTGGCAAAACAAACTGCTAGGAGACAAAGGAAGAAGACCTGGCCCCTTCTGACTTCCACCATGGAGCCAGAACATCCAACTGACACACATAATGGCACAGTCCCTAAACATTCCTATTTTTGAATACCATGTAGGAAAAAAAACAAGGCACATAAAAACAAACAAAACCAAAGAAAAAATACTCCTCAAGTATTCACCATGGACGAGTTTTGTTTTCAAACTGTTCTAATGATTAAAAAAATTAATCTCTATAACTTCAGCCAACCTTTTCTCTACGGTTTCTAAGTTTTGTTTCACACTCAGAAAGGCCATTTGCATTCAGAGATCATTTAAATAATGTTCATAGGTTTTCTCCAAGTATTTTTATAGTTTCATTGTTACCTCTGATAACTGCTTTGCTAATAAAGCAAAAGACCATTTACTTAACCACTGTTTCTGAACTAAGTATTCAGAGCACAGAATAAACTCAGAAATTAAAAATGAGACAGGGATGTGGATGAAGTACAAAACCCAAAATATTTAACATTTACCCCTCAGACCATATCCAATTCTCACAGACAATCGAATAGGCTAGATTATCTGATCACCCCAAAGTCAAGTGAAGAATAAATAATTTGTGAAACACAACTGGGGGTGTGTGGGGGCATTTAGTACATACAGCAAAACTTCCTACAAAAAAAAACAACTGAAGGCATCAACGTCAACGTACTGCAGCAAAGGCTGACTGAAGTTTTTAACAATGATTGTTTGGTATCAGGAATCGTTCAACCCATGTTCTGCATACTTATTTAAGAAGACAAATTTCATAAATGTATATATGATTTATTAGAAATATATGTTAGAAATTCATGTGTGTATATAAAAGATTTTCATAGAAAATGACTAATAACCAGGCTTGAAAGGGATTTAATTTTAGTCTTCTTGAAAACTAAGTTATCTAGAATTTTGAATTTAACGCTCCTGCCCAATTCATGAGATGTTAAAATTTAAAAAAAATATCTCCCCACCCCCAAATCCCAACTTCTTTTTGGCATTTAATGTTCTGTATTTCTAATTTAATCTTAATCGCAGAAAAATCTTTCATTTCTTCTCATGTACTTTATAACTTTATATAGTGAAACTTTAAAAAAAAATATGCTTAACCAAAGCCCTCAGAGACAAATCATTAGTGGTTGGAAGTGAAGTACTTTAAAAACAAACATAAGAAAATCAATGAAATATTCTTAGGCACCATCCAATCACATCTTTTCCTCCAGTTTTAATCCATTAATCTGCAAATTTTTAAATAACAAAAAAATCTTTTTCTCTCAACCATAATTTTTAAGTTTTGACATCAGACAAATCTGGGTTTCGCTCCTGGCCCTACCGCATATATGACCTTGAGTAAATCTGTTAGCTTTTATTAGCTTCTATCTCCTCAAATGGAAACTAAGATAATTATAGTATCTATCTCAGAGGTCTGATGAAGATCATATTAATCAAGTTTTGGTACAGGCCATGGAACATACATAAAACTAGCTATTATTACTGTTGTTATTATTTGCATTTATTCTGTCCTTAATATCTTCAGGGATTAAGATGTATGCTAGTCTTAATTGAAGACAATTATATCTTCAAATGAAAGAAATTCATACGTAGATGAAGAAAGCAATACTATAAGTGAAAGTCAAAACAAACCAGCAGATTAGGAAAGAATCTTACAAAACCTTTTTTTAACAATATTCAAAAATGGAAAGAAAAAGTGTATCAGCTATAATGTATTCTTTAAAGAACTAATTTTTTTAAGGACTCTTAAATCATTTGAATGTTACTCTACTGACTAAAGAGGAAAATTCTGCCTTCTTGATTTTCACTATAAATCACCATTTGTAAATAAAATACTTGTGACTTTAAAAAAATTAATTTATTAATTTTTGGCTGCGTTGGTTCTTGGTTGCTGTGCACAGGCTTTCTCTAGTTGCGGCAAGTGGGGGCTACTCTTCGTCATGGTGAGTGGGCTTCTCACTGCAGTGGATTCTCATCATGGAGCACGGGCTCTAGGCGCGCAGGCTCAGTAGTTGTAGCTCGCGGGCTCTAGAGCGCAGGCTCAGTAGTTGTAGCGCACAGGCTTAGTTGCTCTGCGGCATGTGGGATCTTCCTCGACCAGGGCTTGAACCCATGTCCCCTGCACTGGCAGGCAGATTCTTAACCACTGTGCCACCAGTGAGGTCCACTTGTGACTTTTTTTTACTGTTGTAATGTTTTATTAAACTTCTCATGAATTCAACTTATCCTACAAGTTACATGTGTCATTATATGTGCTGTTCCTTCTGCTCAGAGTAACCTTCCTAGACTGGCCCTACTCAGACTGGGAAAATCCTATTGTTTATGACTCAGTTCGAGGGTCACATCTTATGTACAAAACTTCCCTGAGTGTCTCTCTATACCCTTGGAAGAAGGCACTACGTCCTCCGAATCTCCCTAGAAATTTGTGTATACGTACCTCCACTTTAGCAGTTATGAATAACCTGTTTAATTGTCTGATTTCCCCATTAGGCTGAATCCTTGAGGCCCCAGAATCAGACTGTGATATGCAGCAGTTCTTCAACAGATGTTTAATTTAAATGAAATTCCAGACGGCAACTACCATGCATTCTTTCTATGTAACGTGGTATACCGCCTAGCATAGCATATATTCTCAAAAACACTTGCTGATGGTTAGAATGATAACAAGGTGAAATAACTTTTGAAGCATGGCATTCAATAGCTATTTACTAAATAAATGAATAAAACACACATAATGGTAAGAAAGAAAAAAGTCAAATTCATCAATGAACAAGTTATCCCAAGAGGAACTGTTTTCTGGGTATCACTTGATAAAAGAAAAAAGGAATAAAAATAAAATTGGGCTGTCAGACTTCACCAAAACAAAAGTTAGCTGAGTTCCCCAAATTTGATGTACTTCTATCTCCACGTTATAACAGTATAAGGAACATTTAAAAACCAAGTAATCTTGGTTTTCATCTACTGATTATTATAATAAATCATGTTTGTATATTTCTTTCTCTAGAAATTTCAAGTATAATGGAAACAATGATTTCACAGTCTAAATATTTCTTTAAAAACAAAATATCACTGGCTACTTTTATAATACTAAGGTATCTTACCTTATTTTTTCTGTTGTCATTGTACTTGATTAAGTCTAAAATAAATGTTAAGACTTCTTTGGGACAAAGGTTATGAACATCTCTCAGTAAAGCCATCGCAACTGGCATAGTCTACAAAAAAATATTTTTTTAATTTTCATTACTACAATTCGATGAAGTATATGCTGAAACAGGGTTACTCTGGGGCTGACACAGGTATCTGGATGGACCCCAACCCCCACCGACTCCTACCCCCTCCCACTGGGAACATGTCTCAAACATGCTAACAAAGGAGCTGAGTAGGAAACCAAGGGGAAAGCTGCATAACTGGATACACTCTGTAGCCCATTTGTTAGAAGAGGTATGTGTAATGTAAATTCAGTTCTGTGTTTTACAAGGGACAAGATATGGGCTTTAACATTAGATAAGACCAATGTTCAACTTTTACTCCACTACCTATTAAGATGGATTATTATAGCTAGTTGCTTACTGAGCAGGAGTCTAGTTTCCTCACAACCATTTTCAGGATTAACGGATACAGTGGCTGGAGGCATGTGGCAGGCAGACAGTAGAGTTCAATCACCAGTCTGAGAAGATACTGATTCTCCAGTACCACTGCCCCATTCTCAGCCTAAGGAAAAATGGTAAATTATCTAAAATCCAGCTTAACTTTCTCCTTTCCAAATTGTCATAGGCAACTTTTCTAAGGAAGTAGAAGCCTGACTCACAGTGGTAACCTCTACCAGTAAAACCAAGCTATTCAAACTTGAGGCAGAACTACAGACAAATAGACATCACAGTCCCCAGTACACAGAGAGATTTGGACTACCCCGTCTTCTGATTCAAAATAACTATTCCCTCTAAACTGGGGGACAGAAAGTAGCCACGCTACCAGAAGCAAGGGGACGGTCAGTGTTACAACAGTTATTATTAATGCTGTAAGAACTGAGGGAAAGGTTTTTTCCCATAGAAATAGGACTTAAATTTGATTTAAGCACTAATCCTCTCTCTCTCTTTTCTGCCACTAGAAGTATTATGTGAAAGGTGAACTAGTCTAAAGCACTGCTTTTCCAATTTTTCTGACTGTAACCCACAGTAAGAAATACATTTATTTCCCAACCTCTCTCTCACACACACACACACACACACACACACACACACTATATGTCATGTATATAAAGTAAAAAATAAAACCAAAAAAACCTTACACCTACCCTTATTTCATGTGTTGCATTCTAATACTGCCTATTGTTTTATTTAAAAAAAAAAAAAAACTTCCAAATTGATTTCATGACCCCCCTCATTAATGGATTACAACTCCCAATCTGAATATTGATCTCAGGTATATGGAAGCACAATGGCATAATGAAGGGGACACATTCGGTAGTCACAGAAGTTAACTTGCTTCCAGACCATACATTAGTGAAATGGCAATAGAGAGCTGAGCAACATGTTCAAGTACTATGAAATGCTCGGTTCTTTAAAGTAACAGGATGCCTCAGACTTCTCTGATCACACCAATATTGGCTTTTCCCAAACCCGATCTCCTGAATCTGTTCTGCTGACGAAATTCTCTATCAATATGTCATGACTTCCACTCTCACCATGTGTCTCAATGTGGCTGGGTAATTCTTTTCCCATTTCTCTCCATCACATACAAATCTCACCTTGCTTAACATTCCCCTCAACATCTATCATTTCATTTACTTTTAATCTGCTTTCTACCTGCCTGAGAAAAAGGAATGTTCTTATCTTTTCTAAAATTAACCTCACAACTATGTCCCCACCCACTACTAATAACTTCAGAATTTGATCTATCTTATGTTTTTTATATTTACTTGCTCCCAAGAGATGAATATTTCATCTCTGCTTCTCCACTGGTTCCTTTCTCTGTGCCAAACATGCCTCAAGCTTCTTCTCCCTCTATACAAAACAAAACCTGAAATGTCCTTTCTCAGCCTTGCTTTATCCTCAACATGTCACCTTTCTCACACTCTTCAACACCAAATCATAAAAGAATAGCCTTCATTAGTTTTTTTCTACTTCAACTTTACTCTTCCTTCTAGTTAATCTAGTTAATCTAATCTGGGCCTTCATTATTAAATTACTCAAAATATTTCACAAATGATTTCCAAATTGCCCAAATGCTGACCACTCTGCCATTCCCACATCACTTCCTAAAACAGCGGCTCTATCACACCACCACTTTCTAAATTACCATTTGTAAAAAACTTGCTATTTGATAAGAATATAGTGTGAAACACTTCACATGCTTGATATTATTTAATTCTAAAAAAAGATAAATTTACAATTGAGTAAACTGAGGCTTCTAAGTAACTTGTCTTCTTGCAAACTGCTAGTGAGCAGCAGAGCTGGTACTGAAACTAGAACTGTGTGCTGTATTGGCTCTGATTCAGAAATGCTGTCCACATCCTACAAGGATGGCCATCAGAAGGACTTACCCATACCTCCATCCCCCATGTAACCAACCAAAAAGTCAAATTATCCATTTCTACTGACTTTAGTATTAATATGGACAATGACTTACTCGCACACAGTTCATAAAATCAATGAACAATTGAAACTTTGGAAAACATTTTAGAAGCAAAAAGAGAACACAGACAAAATCATTTATAAGAAAGTAAATAATATTTGAAGAGTTCCCAGGTTAAACTGAGATATACAGATATTGGCAAAAAACAATCATAAGAAAACTGGAAGGGAAACTGTACCTTCTGTAGAAAGTAACTTTGAAAGCTCATAAAGTTGTTTGTTTTCACAATGTTTGGACAAGTTTTACAACAAAACATCCTAGTAAAGAGTGACTTCATGGCTGGTGGTCCTGTCCATGTGCTCACCATTGAATTTGCAATCTGCAAGTAATTAGAAAATGAAGTAATTTGATCACCATGGAAAACATATTTTTAAATAAATAAAATAGCTTTCTAAAAGTTATCAATACAATCGGATTCATTTTTAACAATTTCAGTTCTTAGAAATTTAATACATTTTAGCTTCTCATGATCGTTTCCAAGAAAATGTATATAAATATATTTATATATTTATAAATATATATAAACTCTACCCCACCTAAAATTCTTATGTACACTTGTAACTGTTTTCTACAAGTTAGTTTCTAAACTGGAGCACTCTTCTTATGTTTTAAGAAAACTTGTTTGCAAAGACTTTTATTCTGAGTAAGTTTTGTCCATTTAGGCAGATGCAGTTCTAATGTTTTAAATTTATCAGATAGAAACATCACCATGGATTTTAAATAAGGCTTTTAAATCTACCCTAATTTAAAAATAAGCAAATACAGTGCTACCACCTAAGTCTGTAAGAACACTTTACAAAAAAATCCACATCTTGCTATTGATACTTTTAGTGTATATAAAAATCATATCTGAAGTTATAATTAACTTTAAGTAAGTCTATAATTTTATGGATCTGCTAAGAATTTAGCATGTGAGAATCATGAAGAACTTTATAGGAGCCATGAAATTACATCCTTAGCAGATGATTATCAAAGAAAATCACATTTTCCCTCATATATCTGAGTAGATGTAGGAATCAAACTGCTTACTAGTTACCATTAGAGATAAAACAAATCTAAACCATTATAATCTGTTGAAATGTTGGACAAGTGGATTTAGCAGGGAGGAAGGCAAGAGAGTTAATATATGGGAATGAACCTAGTACCAATATGCTTTTTAAATACCTGGAACCCAGTATTTCTGGCCAAATATTTGTCTGCATTTTCTGGCTTTCATTTGTTCTACCTTCAGGTTTTGTTTTTTTTTTTTTTGTATCTAAAGAAAAATATGTAGTTTTCTTAATAAATTAACTTTTCTAGTACGTTAAATAATAGAACTTATCGTTTTAAATTCCATATCCCTAATATTGATTACTAAGCTCAAACCAACAAGAAATCACCACCACAGTGGGATAATTAAGATGAACTGATTTCGTGTACTACAATATAAAATATCACTCAAACCAAGGAATTTCTTACATTCTTTAACAATTCTTTGGTTGGCAATTCAATAAAATGGGAAAATTCTCTTTGGTTTTAAACTCTCAGTTTCAGTTTGACAATTATAAAATTTTAGTGCATTATTTATTTTCAGGTCAAAACGTGTTTCTTCAAATCAGCCTTGTTAAAAGCATTTGGCAAAAGCTTTCAAGAGACCAACCACCAAGTAGAATTAAAGACTACAGTGAATTTTAATTCACCTTCAGAGATAATTTTGTTTTTTTAAAATACGCATCAGCCATCTTGTTTTCTTTCTACTGTACATAATCTCACCTTTGCAAGGCAGAAGCAAGCTGACATTCTCACACGGTAGAAACACTGCTCCTGTTCTAATATGTCAGTAAGGGCAAGCCGAGATGCTGGAGTGGGGAACTTTTCCAAGGCCAAAATGGACTCTTGCTGTGCCACAACATCCCTCTCATAGCGGAGCTGATACTGCCACATAAAATCCGCTTGCTCAAATTCTACTTTCCTCAATACTGACATGTCTGGGTCTATCCTTATCCACAGCAAAGGAGAATCAGCACTGAAAGAAAATATAATTTTTTAAATTTATTTTTTCAATTTCATATATTTATAAAAACACAGCATTTATTAACCAGATTCCCTTCTCCATTCAGTTTTACTGCGTTCATGTTTTTAAAAATCACTTTGACAATTTTCTCATTATGTTTAATATGAATTTCAAGTTTCTCACAATGTCTAAGCTATCTATATGGATCTATTTTTTAATAAATTTATTTATTTATTTGTTTATTTATTTTTGGCTGTGTTGGGTCTTCGGTGCTGCTCGCGGGCTTTCTCTAGTTGCATCGAGCGGGGGCGTCTCTTTGTTGTGGTGCCCGGGCTTCTCATTGCGGTGGCTTTTCTCTTGTTGCAGAGCGCGGGCTCTAGGTGCGGGCTTCAGTAGTTGTGGCTCGCGGGCTCTAGAGCGTAGGCTCAGTAGTTGTGGTGCACGGGCTTAGTTGCTCCGCGGCATGTGGGATCTTCCTAGACCAGGGCTTGAACCCATGTCCCTGCATTGGCAGGTGGATTCTTAACCACTGCACTACCAGGGAAGCCCTACACTGATCTTGTTGAAACAAAAAAATCCATCTGAAAATATTAATTTGGGGATTTTGATTAGTGATTGTATGATGTGAAAAGGGGAAATTGGACCAAATTTCTTCATTTTACTTCCTAAAGTCTAATACTTGCCAATGGCTATAAATGCCACTCTTTATGAGACATCAATCTGTAACTAAAATAAACTTATTTCTTTTTTTTCTTAATTAACTAATTTATTTATTTGGCTGCGTCCAGTCTTAGTTGTGGCACACGGGATCTTCATTGCAGCATGCGGGATCTCTACTTGCGGCATGCAAACTCTTAGTTGCAGCATGCGAACTCTTAGTTGTGGCATGTGGGATCTAGTTCTCTGACCAGGGATCGAACCCAGGCCCCCTCCATTGGAAGTGCAGAGTCTTAGCCACTGGACCACCAGGGAAGTCCCAGATAAACTTATTTCTTATTAATTTATTAAATTAATTTGTTTAGCTGACTTTTTTTAAAAAAATGCTAGACTCATGATCATTTTTATCAAACAGAAAGTTCTGAAATCATAGTTCAGAGCTTTAGCATAAATTTATCCTCATGTACCTCTCAAAGTAACAAGAACAGTTTTAAAAATCTAGTCTAGAGACTTCCCTGGCAGTCCAGTGGTTAAGACTCCACACTTCCACTGCACAGGGCTCGGGTTTGATCCCTGGTTGGGGAACTAAGATTCCTCATGCCGCCTGGGGCGCGGCCAAAAAAGAAAAAAGCAACCAGCCTAAAAATCTAGTCTAACACTCTTATCAAAGAACACCACCTGAAATATAAACTCAATTCAACAAATACTACTGGGTACTTACTACAGGCAAAGACTTAATATGGAAAGATTATATAAACTGTGTAATAAATAGAAGTGATATTTGGTAACCAAGTTAGTAAATAATTACAGATGTTTTATAAAAAATACACAGGCACAATATGGATGGGCGAAATAAACTCTGAGCTACATTATATTTAAAAATAAAATGCCTGTCAATCAATAAATATTACCACAAAATTTTTACAATGATATTTAAATTGTTTTTTGCAAACATAGCAAGTCTCAAAGTGCCCTGGGGCTTTGTCCAAAGACAAAGAAAACCAATAACATCTGAGAACTCACTGGAAATGCAAACTATCACGACCCACTAGTGAAGAGCTGGGTCAGAAACTGAATTTTAAGAAGATTCCCCAAGTGACTTACACGCACTTCAGTTTGAGAAGCACTGCTCTAGAGGCCACCAGGGAAGCAAGAAAACTAATTCAAGGCTACTTCCTCTGAATTTCACCTGGGCCAGGCTAGATTTACTTTTCTCTCTTTGATTAATTATAATTTTATGTTAAAATTTGTTTTCAACATAAGGTTTTTATTGCTTCTAAAAGTATTAAAAGCACTAATTTCAGGACATTTACATACTTTTAGATGTAAATATATTACTAGATGAATGAGAATGCAGAAAATGTTATATCCTTAAACTTAAGTAACTAACTTACTCCATTGCAGAAAGATCCATGTCAACTTCTTCTCCATTCATCAGTGGAATTTTTTTCTTCTTATTCCTACATTTAAGGAAAAGTAAGTCTGAAAATTGTGACATTTCCAATTCTGAAAACAGATAAAGAGCAGCTGAAGTTCAAATTAAGAATTTCACATAGTGTTGAAAGATATCCTAAGGAGGAAGAGATAGAAAATGTAATGGAATTTAAACACCACAAAACCTGTCTATTTTGAAACTGAAGGGAATGAAGTAAATGATATTAAAATGTCTTCCTGATCAAAGTTTAACAAAAATCAGAAATATACAATTAAATGTTAACTTAAAACATATATATATTCCCAAAAACTGGTACCTGGAAGTTTTATACAGAAAGATAAGAGATCTACCAAATAAAGAAATTCTTTATAAAAAAATAAAAAAATAACCAAGCCTGAAATGAGACATGAATAATTCTGAACATGTTATGTACATGCAAGGTGCTGTCCTATATGAAATAAAGCAAGTGGTAAACTACAAAACATCTTAACAGTACTGATTAATATGTATAATTAATTAATATGCACAAGATTTAAGATAAGCCAAAACAAAAGCAAATGCTTCCATGCAAATTACTCCTGAATCATAAAATCTACTGGATACTACACTAAATGCATGGTCACATGAAGACAAAATAGGAAAAGAGAGCACAGTCTTCATATGTTCCTCACACCATAGGATACATAAATGATGTGCTATTACTACAGAGAAAGCAAAACAAAGGAAATGTTATGAAAAGGATAGCAATCAGATATTCTCGATTTCAAAGGTGGACAGGACAAAAAGAATTTCACTTTGAACTAAGAAAGAATTTTCACAGAGAATGATTACAGAGATTTCAGAATCAAGTTCTCTAAACGCCTTCAAAATCAACTGACATTCTTGTCTGTCTGAGATAACCTAAGTGTAGTCATAAGTATAAGACTTCTGTCCCTGAAATTTTGATATTACTACACATTCCTTTCACTATTCAGAGCATATGCTAATAGCTGAATTAAAAAACAAAAGAAGTGGTAAAGAAAAATATATTAAATAAAAGATGAACCATTGGACATTTTTTAAGTAAACTGGTAATGTGCGTTTGAAAGACATCAAGAATGTTCTTTCAGGGCATGGTGATACAGAGAAAAGGGAGAGTAAAGGAGACGTAGTAAAGAAGATGCAGGGGCTTTTCATGACATATGTATTCAGCTATTTTCCTTATAGTCAATGATCATTTCCCCAATATTTTCTGTAGATATTAATCAAATGAGACTAATAAGAATGAACCTAAGCGATTTGTCTTGAATTTTTCCTGGCTCCAAAAACTCAAACTTCCATTCCACCTCCCCCTGTCCCTACAAAATAAGGATTCTCAAACTTAAATTTTAAAATTAATCATTTAATTCTAAGGATACAAATGTTGTCAAGAACAGAAAGCAAATAAAGAATGTCTGGGGACTTCCCTGGTGGCACAGCAGTTAAGAATCTGCCTGCCAATGCAGGGGACACGGGTTTGAGCCCTGGTCCGGGAAGATCCCACATGCCGCGGAGCAACTAAGCCCGTGCGCCACAACTACTGAGCCTGTGGCTCTAGAGCCCACAAGCCACAACTACGAGCCCGTGTGCTACAACTAATGAAGCCTGCACACCTAGAGTCCATGCTCCACAACAAGAGAAGCCACTGCAATGAGAAGCCCGCGCACAGCAACAAAGACCCAACGCAGCCAAAAATAAATAAATTTCAAAAAAAAGTTTGGTATTACTAACTTGAAGTAAAAGGGGGAAAAATACTAGATAACATGTTCTCTACTTAAAAATTAGGTATACATTAGGGTTTTTATTTTGGCATTTTAATCTTTGAGACTGAAGTTTATAGTTATGATCCAATGCCTACCTTCTGCTTTTGGAATGGCAGGGTATATCATGTTTAAGACTGTTTTCTTCAATTTGCAATGTATGATTGAAGGATCCATCTAACTCCTGTACTGTCACTTTAAGTGGTCCCTTTAAAAAGAAACATACTGTTCAAAGATAGTACTAGAAAAAAAACCAATGTGTGTTCTTATGTGTACAGGTATATATATCAAGATATAAAATAACACTATACAAGACCTCCATGTGGAGACACAGAAAGGCAGCTGGTACCAGAGGTGGGGATAATTGGGAGAATTTGTTTCCTCCAAGATCTCTATCAGCAACCCTCTTCTCCCTTCCCTGACACTTGGTGTTTTCTCAATTTCATTCTTTGCAAACAAAATCTCACTATGAAACTTCCAAACAGCTCCCCAACCATAAACCCTTCCTTTATTTAAACTGGTGAGAAAGCAGTGCAGGAGGCCATTTTGGAAAAAAAACTTACCACATATTTCTGAGTTCCAGGAGATGTATAATCTTGTTTTATTTCCAATTCCAAGACATTTCGTTTTCTATTAAAGGCAAAACTTCCATAAAATTTTACCACTCCGCTCTGGTCTCTGAAGAATTGTAAAGGAATTTTTGCATACTAAAATAAATACGTACTAAACAAAATAAATTATTCATTAGGGTAGTAATAATTTTCAAATGCATTCTCCCCGGTTCAAAGCTTAAGAGCGTACTCCACTCTAAACCAGGTGGCAAAGTATTCAAAATTCTTGTGAAAAATGTTTCCCCAGATTTAAAAAGAAATTCTGAAACATTAAGAAATTAGTTTTTTTGAAAGAAGCAAAACCACTCTACTGGGTTATTGATATAGTGCTTTGAAATGAAAAACATGTAACAATTGAAAAGTTCCAAGATACCACTCAAATTGTGCCAACCTCTAACCACATCTAAGTCACCAGACCACTGCATCTTACAAGTAATCCTACAGGCCTGTCTGGTGGATTATTTACCTCCCTCACCATCAAGCCTATTGCTATACTCACACACTAAAAGGTACTTTAAAATATGCCAAATTTTACAAATATAGATGTGTATGTATGTGTCTCAATACTTAGTAGGCACCTTAGAGGAAATGATTTACAGTTCCTGGTTATTTCTACTATTACTTACCTCCTTTCATCTCGCAAAGCCCTTTTCTTCCTCCTTCCCCTTATACACATAACCTTCCCTCCTTTGCTGAACCGCTATTGAAAAGGATACACCCACTGCTTTATTAAAGGCTGGATGTCTTTGCCAGAGACATTCGAGATGGATTTCAAAAATCCAGATGTGGAAACCAACATCTGACTCCACATATGTGACTGGAACTTCTGAGATGAAGCAGTACTAGCCAAACTTAGCAGTTTATTGAAAACCTGCAAGGATCAAAGTATCATTTAGTTTGTATAAGATAATATACATTGCTTGCAATTCTGTACTATTCCCACTTTGCATTATAACTTTATTATAGACTATTACAGAAGACAATTTCACGTCTTACTTCATTGATTGTTTTAGTTAAAGACTATTAGCAGTGGAAGCATGAAAAGATTTAAACAGCCAGACTATAAAATCATTCTTCCTCTAAATATAATTGAATTTTAATGACATCCTGGCCAGACAATGAATACTGTGTTTTTAAGAGGTATAATAATATACAACACCTATAACATATTGTGCTACGAGCTTTACATAGGAACTATACATTCTTTAAGAAGTTGAGGACACTCATTGGCATTTATACCACTCTAAGAAGTGAACCGGCTCTTTACAGACCCCATCTCATTTAATATTTCTGTTCTTTAAAGGCAAGATAAAGGACAGAAGGATTCAAGAAACTTAACTTTAAGGCAAATTTAAAATGCTTTTTAAAAAAAGATTACTAAAAAGTTATTTTCCACTTACCTCTAAGAATAATATCAATGGAAAAAGAATAGCTGAACATTTATAATACAACTGGCTTTCTATTACCTCAACTAGTACATATCAACTATTTCCGCCAAAACTTGCTTAAAACATATGGCAGAATTTAGCGATAGCAAAAATAACCATCTTTTAGATAAACTTGCTTTTTTCTAATGAAAATATTTGTAAATGGCACTTCATCCTTAATATTCTAAATAATGCCAAACACAAAATCATAGCATAAACAGGTTTTACTTTTAACCTCACATTTTAGTTTTATCTTCATAAAAATCCTGCATTAAGTGGGTCAAGTATTCATACCCACTCTACATCTGAGGAAACACAAACAAAAAGAACAGGTTACTTACTGGGCAAACAGCTAATTGGATGCCCTGACTCCTATTCTACAGAATAGTATTCAGATTGTATACATATAGAACAGATCTTTCTCTACAATTGTTAAGTTCTTTAATGCTTACTTGTAACATAAATTCCATACTGATCCTATTTTCAATCAATCTCATCACAAGGTGAGCTTTACACTGAAACATAGTGTAGTATTCCCAGGAGAGCGTATGTGGATGCTTTATGGAAAAGTGTAGATGGGATGCTGGACTAAAAAAATAGAAAGATTTGTTTAAGATAACAAACTTGAATTAAATAAACAATAAATTTCATAGCTACATCAAGACAATAAATCAAAAACTTCATGGGAATACCTTAGCAATTTCCTTAGTATGAGAGCAAGGAAGACTAGGAAACATCTAAAAATAACTTAACTAGACATAAAGGAAAATTTGAATGAACAGAAACACATGCCAACCTCCTGGTAGGAAGACACAATAGTGTAAATACTTCAGTGCTTTCCAAATTCATCCATACAATCAATGCAATTCCAATCAATACCCCCAGGTTAAAGCATACACAAAAAACATTCAAGATGGATTACATATCTTAAACAAAAACAATTATAAAAGTACTAGAAGAAAATAAAGGAAAAAAGTTTCTTTTCATAATTTTGGGGTGGGAAAAATCTTCACAAGGAAAAATATAAAATCCAGAGGACATAAAGACCAGACTATGTAAAAATTAAAAATTCTGACATGAGATCATCAGTAAATTAAAGGATAGGTACAGTCTGTAGAAAAATATTTACAACATACATGAACATTTAAGGTGTTTACACTTTTTTATTATTTCAAATAATGCTACAGTGATTATCTTTTCATACATGTGCAGGTATTTCTGTATGGCAAATATCTAGAAGAATAATTTCTATATGATAACATACTCAGAAGTTGAATTGCTGAATCTAAAAATTACCCATTTTAAAATTCTGATTGGTACTAACAAATTACCCTTCAAAATCAGTGTACCAAATTATACTCTCACAATCAATGTGTAAGAATAGTCATTACACTTCCTTAAAAAGCATGGCATACTGAAATATAAAATTTTGTAATTTGATATTTGAAAAATTACTTTTATACTCCACTATTACTTCTGGGCCTATGGACAGCAATATGAAAAAGGTTAAACAAATTCCAAGGTATAATGGAATACTATATAGCACATAAATAGAACAAAGTAAATTCACATACAGTCACATGGAATGCTTGCCAAAATACAGATACGGTTAATTTTTTTTAAAAAGAGAAGTACACAGTAACACGCATGACTCAATTGTATTTTGTAACTGCCAAATACACATAAATAAAGACCAGAAAGAAAAAGAGGTCTGGAAGACAATATACCAAATTTATAATCAGGTTATCTGCAGGGAGAGGAAGTGATGGGAGTGAGAAGTGGTAAGAGGGCTAAAAAAGATCTTTTACTTTTTACTCCACATGCTTCTGAACTGTCTTGTTTTGAATCTCTTCAAAGAGCATGCATTCATGTGTTGCTTTTATACATAAATTTTGAAAATCAAACATACAAAAGGAACTAAATAAATGGACAGAACAAAGGTAAAAGCATTTAGTGTAAATAATTATTTATACACAATGGGAATGCTCTAATTATATGCTGGGAAACTGCCATATAGAAGGCAGTCAAGAGAAGAAAGTGAAAGGAACTAAGATTTTAATGAGTGCATACTATGTATAAAGCTTTACCTCAAGTAATCCTGGCAACCAACATGGTTAAGATGGATCATCATGGTTGTTTTACACATTAAAACACAAACACTCACAAAGGTTATACAATTTTCTAGGCTCACAAAAATCAGTAACAACAAAAATCCAAGTCTGTCTAACTCCAAACTCCTATGCCTTCCCACTGACCTAATCTTGTCTCAGTGACCATACTTCCACCAAAGAAAAGACTACTGATTATACAACTTGCAGTTTCTTAACCTTTGTTGTACTTTTAGACACTTAGGTAGTCTGGTTAATCCTATGGATCACAGAAAAAACTGCTTTTAAATGTGCACAATAAAATACACAGGTTTAACAAAGGAAACCAATTATAATGAAATACAGTTATCAAAATATTTTTTAAAACTATGACATTACCAACATATGTGCTAGTTTATTAATGCTTTAAATAACAAGACCTAGCAGTGGTCTACTGTAGTAATTTTAAGGTAATGAGTGCAAAGAATATTTCAAGATACTTGCTAACAATTAAAATGTGACAAGAAAACATCCATGATTTCTACTGTTGACAAAGTCACAGCACTGTCTGTTACCTACAGTCATTAATTAAAAGAAATATAAAATTTCAGTTAATGGTGAGTAAAAAAATACAGAAAAACTTTCCCATCCAATTCAATCCATATTCCCTTAGGGAATTCATGGACCCTAGAACAAATAAGAATCCCTGCTAGTACCATTATGTTGTTATAAGTGGTTGTCTCAGTGACTTGCTAAAAAAATTGAAAGGGAAAGAAAAGAAGGAAAGTGAGAAAGAGGGAAATGAAAGAGGGAAAAAAGGAAAGAGTAAATAAGTGTCTAGGTAGCTGACCATTCAGATAAACAGGTATAGGTAGGATGTGTTGATGCTGAAATCATCTACTTAGCCTTTTCTATTATTTTTAAACATTTACGAGAATAGTACAATACATTAGCATTAGGAATTAACATGAAAAAGAAAAAAGCTTTATAATTTTTAGTCTTTTTTTAATGTTTAAATCCATTTACAGTCATCACATGCAATAGTAATAAAAGGGGTAATTAGAATACTACCAATGTCTATGGGCTCAGTATTATTACAGACCATTATTATTATTATTTTTTTTTTGCGGTACGCAGGCCTCTCACTGTTGTGGCCTCTCCCGTTGCGGAGCAAAGGCTCCGGACGTGCAGGCTCAGCGGCCATGGCACACGGGCCCAGCCACTCCGCGGCATGTGGGATCTTCCCGGACCGGGGCACAAACCCATGTCCCCTGCATCGGCAGGCGGACTCTCAACCACTGTGCCACCAGGGAAGCCCTACAGACCATTATTAACACTTCTTTGGCCTGTGTGGGCCTCGATACACATACAAGTGATCTTAAAAGACTAATCCCATAAAACAAGGTTTGTAGTATCTCTGAACAATAAACATACTTATCCTTCTCTTTTCCTCCACCAAATATGGGATGTAATAAAACTCCACCAGTTTTTAGTTCGTACGCCACTATTTTGTCCAGCTCCTTAAAAAGACATAAAAATAGGGGTCAGTGAAAATTATTTTACATATCAAATTTTAGAATTCAGCTGTGGTTTCCAATTTCCTGGAATCTGAATGTAAATTTCTGAAAATAAATGAAATGTATTTGAAGGGTAGTTTATGTTATAAACAAAGCAGACTATACAACTGGCCGAATGATAGAGCCAAAAAGCCTTCTCTACTTTGTGACTTTAGGGCTGGCCAGTAGCCTGGCAACTTTTCCTAATGGCTCTCCCCAACCTCTCTGACCTCTTCTCCAAGTTTATTTCTTCCTTCTCTGTATTTTGCTTCTGGTGGAGGATTTAAGCAAGTAAAAACAAACAGGGATAAAATTATGACAGGATCTATAATTTTAAAACTTCTCTAGTTTTCTTTAATATGACACAGATCAAAATGAAAAAATAAAAGTTTAAGTGGAAAAAAAGACAACACAACTGTGTTGGAAATTCATGACTAGTTTAGGTAACATACAAACAGTACAGAGAAGTGGTAAAAATCATAATGGTTAAAAGCCGGGTTTGAATCCTAGCTCTACTATTTACTAGCTGTGTAACTTTAGCCAAATAACTTAGCCTCTCTGTGCCTCAGTTTCCTTATCTGTAAAATGCAAATAATAACAGAGTAGTTAGGAGGATTAAGATAGTTACTATTTATAAAATGTTTGTAACACTGCCTGAAACACTATAAGTTTTTGAAATTAAAAATTGACTCTTCAGTTCTAGATGTATGAATCTTTTATAGTTCTCAATATTTGAAATCTTTTGCAATTACTTTTTGGCTTACTTAAGTTTAGGTTTAGATGGTGAAGGTATATAAAATGAGAAAAGAAGGAGGATAGAGGGTGTCTATTTAATGAGGCTATTAAAGGCTGAAATTTTTCCACCTGAGAGGTGAGAAGATAAACATGATATGATTAAAATGTATATGAACAGAATGGGCTAGGCAAAATACAACTGACTTTCTCTTTTTGGCCAAATCTTTAAATAATGGGAAAAGATGTGAAAATGACAGAGAACATAAATACACTGAAGGACTAGCCAAAATACAATAAGTACTTATTATGACCTAGGCACTATGCACATTACATGTATAACATCTCACAATCCTTGTCCATACTACTACTACTTACTTACTCTCCTTATACAAAAGATGCTTGGAAAGATTAAGCAAAATCATAAACAAAGCTTGTGAATGTATGAAGCAAAATGAAAAGCAAACTGACTCCAGAATCTAGGTTCTAAGCCTAAACAAATTTAGAAAGCACAAAATTACATTTAAAATGACTACTATGAGGAGCTGGAATATATCTAACAACTAACTTGATGTTTAAGGAGCTTAAATATTCTCGTTCTTAGTAAAAAAGTCCTTGGAGGCCAACACTGACAATGGAAAGCAGATAAAATAGACCATTAGTCTTTCTCTGTAAAATAATTCTCATTTGGCTGGAAAAACTCAGGGACTTTCAAATGACAGTAAGTGTTTTATAGTTACTAAAAAATAAAGGACACATGACTTGAAAATCTGAAGAACACTAACATGTCTTATTGACTTCTAAGTGGATAATGGATCTAGTTGCTTTTACCTCTTTAATCCAATGGCGATATTCATTAACACCAAAAGTTTTTTTCATCCAGAGACCATAAATATAGCCTGAAATTCCCTTCAATACCCATTCATCAGACCTAAGCAAAAAGTCAAATAATAATACATCATTTTATATATTTTTAATATAAATAAAATATAATAAATTTTATTATTTTAATAATAAAAATTCTTCAGATATTTTTGGCCAAAGGCCAAAGAGGGTAACAGAACAAGCATTAGCATGTACTTCTCTGCCTTCTTAAAGAAAATGAAAGTTATCAAACCATTTGGTTTTCCCACTTCCTCTGGCTGAAGTCTGCCTATCCATTCATTGTACCTTCTTCACATCTGGCATCAACTTAATAATAAGACCACTTCATGCTCTTGGTTCAAGGTACCTACATTTGTGCTTTGCTCTGGCAGTGCTGCTTCCCTTATACCTAAGTCTGCCCATACTGTCTGCCTCTAAGGAAAGACGTGCATGTAGCCAGGACCATACTGCTCAATTCTTTCTCTTTTTTTTTTGATTGATTGATTGATTGATTTATGGCTGCGTTGGGTCTTCGTTGCTGTGCACGGGCTTTCTCTAGTTGCAGCGAGCGGGGGCTACTCTTCATTGCGGTGCCCGGGCTTCTCACTGTGGTGGCTTCTCCTGCTGTGGAGCACGGGCTCTAGGCACGCAGGCTTCAGCAGTTGTGGCTTGCGGGCTCTAGAGCGCAGGCTCAGTAGTTGTTGCGCACGGGCTTAGCTTCTCCACGGTATGTGGGATCTTCCCGGACCAGGGCTCAAACCCAGGTCCCCTGCATTGGCAGGCGGATCCTTAATCACTGTGCCACCAGGGAAGCCCAATACTGCTCAATTCTTAAAAGTCCACATTCTTTTATTACCAATCCCATGCATAATTATCAGTGAGATCCTAAGACCTCAAGTTTAATTACTTATTTTTTAGTTTCTTAAGTGGAAAAGCAATGACACCTTTCATTCATTTATTTATTCGTATGTTTATCCATTCATTCATTCATTCATTAAAACATTTTGTCTATCATGTTCCAGATACTATCCTTTAATGAAACTATGTGTCTTAGGAAAATTACTAATCAAGAGGCCTTACCCTCCACCCTTTCCCCTCCAGAAAGAAAGAAAAAGACACCAAGACTTACATACTGTATACTATAATCATAAGTTATAGTCTTAAGGGAATTTTGTCTAGTTCTTCAAATTCACCTCAAGTTTAGAAAAGAAAATAAAAAGTGTTTTATTTCTCACATCTTTCAAGTAAATTAGTACAAATCTAGGAACTAACAGGAAAATCCCTGTAGCATCATCACTATTGTAGAGGACCATTATTTTACCTTAAGTATTACCAACTGCACTCAATATTGACATCAGAATTCTAACTATAGTTCTCTGTACACTGAAGTCCTTGTATCTACAGTATTTATTTAGTTCTTTAAGAAACTGATGTTATCAAAATTCTTACCTTATTCTTATTGCAAATTACAAAATTAACTCTATTGATATACTGAGGACACGGCCAAAAATTTAGGATGAAATTTATACTGATTACTTTTCTTTAAATATATATAGTAGTGTCTGTTAATTACCTGCAGTTAGGACAAAGTTCAACTTACACTGCAGGAAAAGAAAATAAAAATAAACTTCCCTGATTCTTCTCAGTAGTTGTAAACTTTGAAATTACTCACCAAGACATTCTGGATATGAAACATCCAAAAAACTGCTGGGCCAAGGACTGGGCTAAACACCTTCTAGTCAAAGGTGTCTCATCTATAATCATGGCGCTGTGTAACAGATTTGTGCTGGAATTTAAAAGAGACAGCTCATTATAACCAAGAAATAAATAATTATTCAATCAAAATAAAATTATCACACTTTTTAAATAACAGAATTTAATTAACACATAAAAGAGAAAAACCAGAATACTGTCCCCAAGAGCTTTTACAATTTTAGTTGAAATCCATAACCTTAATAACTTTTGTTTAAAGCAAGGACTGTAATGTTTCCCACTGATCTCCATGAAAAATATAAATACCCTTTTAGGGGGGTAGGGGGTTGCAGCATCAATCAGAAACTGATATGTTAATCAGAGACTAATCTTTTTATGAAGGGCTCTTCTAATTTCAAAAATCTTTTCCCAATAATACTATTAATTTTTTGTGTTATATTATTTACTTTCAAATGCACTGACCCATCAGATTGTCTAAACAACTCGGAAGAATGCAAGAACACTACTATTATGTCCATTTTGCAGATGAGAAAATAGACCCCCCCCAAAAAATGACTGACGCTGAGACATATAACTTCTAAATTTGGCACTTTTCAAGGAATGAGAGAAGGGAGGGAGGTAAAGAGGGTAAAAGAAAAAAGAAATAAAACTTTTTTTTTGCATACAAATTTCTGATGATATCAATAAATTCTCAAATAGTGCTAGGACAAAAACCCCACTAGATACCCATATAGTAACTTGTATCATTTTTGGTTTTAATGCATAAGCCAAAAAGAGACTAAAACACATATGTAAGAAATTAGTATCAGTTAATTCTGGATAAAGATAATATGAATCTTTTGGGTTATTCTGAAATGTTCTTCTTTATGCTTTTCTACATTTTTCAATTTTGAAAACACTGGATTTTCTACAAAGCCAACCATAACTCAATTGAAGGGAAAAGGTTCAAACTGCATCTTAAAATTGATCACAGGGGCTTCCCTGGTGGTGCAGTGGTTAAGAATCTACCTGCCAATGCAGGGGACCAGGGTTCGAGCCCTGGTCTGGGAAGATCCCACATGTCGCGGAGCAACTAAGCCCGTGCGCCACAACTACTGAGCCTACGCTCTAGAGCCCGCAAGCCACAACTACTGAAGCCCGTGCACCTAGAGCCCGTGCTCTGCAACAAGAGAAGCCACCGCAATGAGAAGCCTGCGCACCGCAACGAAGAGTAGCCTCCGCTCACCACAACTAGAGAAAGCCCATGCACAGCAACAAAGACCCAACGCAGCCAAAAATATATAAATTAAATAAATAATAAAAAAAAACTGATCACAAAATAAATAACCTATCTTCACATCATTAACCTAATTTAGGCCTTTTGAATTTGGATACAAACCTAAAAATGCTCATGGACGCATAAGCAGCCACTTCAACATAAGCCTCATCGATGAATACAGTCTTAAAACAAGAATATGGGTATCGACATGTAAGAATTTCTTCATAAAATTCAAAAACTTCATGAAGATACGACGTGGTATGTTTAAGCAATGGAAGAAGCTGAGGTAAACAAAAATGAGTAACCTAAAGATAAAAAACAGGGAAGATTATTAAATAAAAGAGTTAACTGAAATCTTAAATTTCCTAAATATCTCAGTTATAAATGAAGCTGCATATAAATCCCTCCCCCCAACCATTTTTTTTTAAACAAATCCATGGCACTGGGAAAATACTGGTATGAAATTAGTGACTATTTTTACTATGTTTACAAAATATTCATTGCACTTAAGACTTAAATTCATGATGGATTATAAGTCTTTCATTGGATTATAGATCCAATGAAAATAATAACTTTGGTTCCAAATTAAAGTTTCTTTTGCATATGCATACAAAACAATCTAAATTTCCAAGGCTTATTGTAAACCTGCCTTTGATTCATAAATATCTAACCTAGTGAATACTGCACATCATAGTACTATCTTAAATAATTAACAGTCATTATACTATCTTCAGTACATATAAAAAACAATATGAAAACTGCAGGGAAGCTTACTGGTAGTGAGGAGATAAGAAATATCAGCAGCAGAAATAATAAGTCTGATTTTCTTACATTACATCCCACTTTGGACACAGACACTCAAATATCACATACTGTCTCACTGTCTCTTATTATGATTCTGTGCCAAATGAACAACATCAATAATGACATATCACTCTGACTAGAATGACTCAGCAAGGTTTCATGAAGACTACATTTGTGCTAATCTTTTTGAATTGAACAAAAGTTTCATATGTAAGGAGAGGAGGAAAAGAGAACATCTCAAACAGTCAAAGATGGGAAAAAATATGGTTTGGTCAGAAAAAAATCTAAGTAAACTATATTGAATATAACAAACATAAATAGAAAAGTAATGAGGAAAAAGCTAGAAAGGAAAATTAGGGTCAAATTCTAGAAGCTCTTGAAAGCCATGCTAAAGAAATTTGATTACTGCAGGATATGGAGGCAAGGAAAGTTTTTAATATACAATAAAAAACTATTCTTCTGACAACATTATAAAAGAACACATTAGAGACTACCATAAGTGAACAGTGAGCATTTATTTAACATTAGTGGTCAGGGCCCAAACTGCATCATGATAAGCACTCCTCTTGGTACACAAACAAAAAATAAAATACTATTCATCAAATAAAGAAGACTCACTTTTAGACAAAACTACATGATAGCAAATCTACTGACACTGCAATAGAAACTATTTATTTGAGACAGAGAAAGATTAAGTCACGGGCTTTAAGTATTCAGGAAAAATATTTCTTGACTATCATTTACCTTTCTCCCATCCAATGGCTCAGAGTGGGAAAACAAAAACTCTTCCAAAATACAAAGCAGGTACTAATCAAATCTTGATTTTCAAGTTGATCATTTACCAAAGATGATAAAATTCACTGCCAATCTTATCAGTGAATATACTTTTAGGAGTCATTGTCAAGACACCAAAAGCAAATTATTCATAAAATATCTTGAGTATTTTCCTTGAGTGATTTTATAAATCTTGTAAATTTCAGGAAAGCAAATACAAGAGCAGACTGAGGAGCTCACTGACTTTCCTGGTTGCCCTCAATTTTTGCTCATACAACTGCAAGAAGTTGAGATATACACAGTCACAATATAAGCCTTATAATTAAAACTAAACTAACTGTAATCAAAAACATAAAGAACTAAGAGTAAATAGAGAGTCATTCAAATGTTAGTTTAAACCTATACAGAAGCTATGAGTGTCAATAACCAATGAATCACTTCATAACCACCAGAAAGTTGATGCTTGAGGAGGCCTAAAAGCACTAAGGGGCTTATCAATTGATATATGATTTGTGGCCAGATATGGGATGGGAGGAAATTGGGAGGAAACTTTCGTTAGTTCATTGACCAGAATTCTAACCCTGCCTGCCTCAGCCTTTTCTCTTCCCTCTATATATGCTGAAGAGAGAATAAATCTTGCTCTTTAACTTTGAAATTGTAGTATTTCAGGTTCTGGAGATGGAACTGTAGCATTCATAAACTCATGTTAATTCTGTAACACAATCAGTTACAGAAATCAACCTATATTCTAACCAACCTATACTCTAAGGTATACTTGAAGTTCTTTTGGAACACTAAGCCCTCTGGTGAAAAAAATACGAAATTTTAATATGCCAGCATTTTAAAAGGAGTTCATGTCATTATATATTTCAGATAAAGAAAGCTTTTCTCTCTAGTGATAGTTCTAACAGTTGAAAGAAGAATTAAGAAAAACTTAGTATTTGATTAATATTCTTCTGATTAGGCATGAAAGAGTGGGAGGGAAAGAAGCAAGAAGCTATGATTTACCTCATGCATATATGGATCTACAAGTATTTCAAAAGGTCCAATGGCCAAGGAGATATTCGACGCAGCTGTTGGAATGGTAAGCATGTAATGGAAGGTTTTCTTCCTCATATCATGGGTATACACTGTCTCCACCAAATCTCCATTGGAAACAGCCACCATTGCAGCATCCACTGTAAATTCTAATTTCCACGTACATAATTCAGAGTAAGAATCAACACATGGGAACCAAAATCTAGAAAAAAGATCAACAGTGCAGAAAACATGTTGAAAGTGTAACCTACGTGGTTTCTGCCACATATAAGTTATTTTAACATTTACAGAATATGCACAAGAAGAAATTTTAGCTATTTGCCCACTGATGTTTTTTACTGAGCAACCTGAAAGAATGTGATTAAAGATAAAGTCCTGTCTCCAAATATTATTGGCAATATTAATAAAATATATCATGTAGTACCTCCAGTTTAAACCCTGAAAAGAGGTAAGCAATTCTTAGTTTCCAAGTTTTTAATTAAAAATCATTTTTACTTGTATATTCATAGTCAGTTTTTATGTAGCATTCATTTTTGGAAACTAAAAATGCTTACAAAAAAGTTTTTAAAAATACAATATTCAGAATCTATTCCAAAACGTCAGGAAACTGCTTTTCTGGAGTATGTGATGCATTGCATAAATTCAAACAGTGCTGGTAAAGCCAGACATAAAATTTCTATTCAATGTTCCATTCAGATCAGGTTTTACTATGTGCCAGGGTCTGTACTTGTTATTGAAACACAGAGAAATATAAGACATCATCCCTGGCTTGGAGGAGTTAATAATCTGAGAAGACTACACATAACATAATATTTCAATAACATGGTTAACTGTAGAGCTATGAGAATGAACTACAATTACATGCAACAATAAAAGTACATCTCACTACCACAATGTTACACAAGAAAGGCAGATATAAAGAGCATAAGGCATATGCTTCCATTTAATAAAGTTCAAAGATAGGTGTAATCAATCTACAGTATTTTAGAAATCAGGATGGTGGTTGCCCTAGGGCAGGAGGCTATCAGGTGGGCAAGAGTGAATGGAAGTGGGTAGAAGGGGGTACTCTGCGATGCTGGTAATGTTAATGTTCTTTTTCTTGATATGAGTGTGAATTACACGAGTTTGTTCACTTCTGAAAATGTATTGAGCTTTCTATTTACAATTCGTGTAATTTTCTGTATGTTTTACTTTAATACAAAAGTTTAAAAAAATGAAAGAATTGAGACAACTTTAGAACAGCAGACTTGAAAAGGAAAGGAGGGAAGACAGGATTGAAGAGGAACAAGATTCAGAAGAGGTTCAAGCAGTTGGGGATCAAGCTCATACTTCTCATTTTACACTAAATACATGTATTGCATATTCACAGAAAAAAATGCAATTGAAAAAATGAAATCAACTGAAATACGTAAGAATTAGTAATCTACCTTGTGGAATTTTGATACCCACAAGAGAAAACATGAGCACCTCTCTCTGCCATACTTCCCTCTACACTGGGTACCACAAAATGAAGACCTCCTTTTGGCTGATCCAAAGAAAAATTGATGTGTATCTTTAGCACCTTTAATTCTGCAACAAATAAATACATACATACATTGATATATAAAAATATAATTAGGTAACAGTGGTCTATATAATAAGGGCAAAGACTTACACTGAACATAAAGTGGGAATCAAAGGCTGAGTTTTACATAAAAGATCACACTACTTAACCTAGTTTAGGCTTTTACCATCTCTTTGCCTACAGGAACTCAACAGTCTGCTTCCACTGGTGTTCTTACCTCCACTCAATTCTAGTCACTGCTAGTTGTGTTCTCCCAAAATACTGGTCAGACCATATCCCCCTCTCAACATTCTGACAATGCTATACTGCCTAAAGAAAAGAGTTTAAAACTACCACATAGCTAAGGCCTTCCAGATCCCATTCAAAACGTACTTTTCAAGTTTGTTCTCTTAGTACATTCTCACAGATTGTTAACCCTACTTGTGACTTTAAGGAGTAGGGAGTGGGGTAGGAGGGAAGGACTACCCAAAAATTTACATTATGCAGCATTATTTACTGTTTGATTTCTAAGTAATAAATACGTGCTGCTTCTGTAAGATTAAAAAAGATGTTCCTTTTAATTTCCCTCCAAACATTACAACCATATGGACTTTCTCCAACCCGTGAACATGCAATGATGACCTTCCACGCCTGCCCCCTAAACTAGGCAACTCCCCTGCAAGGTAAAACCCTCCCCCCACCATATACACCAACAAACTATCCAAAAAGAGCAAAAACAAAACAAAGTCTTTTACTTCCTTATCTTGATTAATTTTATCAAGCAAAATAAAGGTAGGCAGAAGGTTATGTATGATAATTATAATGGCTGTTAACTTTATACAAGGAAATAAAGAAGATTCAGAAATAATAAGACAAAGTAAAAGTATGCAGAGTGGGTGTTAGCAGCCCTACGTTCTAGCCTCGGCTCTACTACTAATTAGTGACATTCAGCAGTTCACTTACTCTCTTTAAACCTCAGATTACTGTTCCGTAAAAGGAAAGAATTGAATCAGATGACTTTTTAGGATCCTTCCTTTTATAAAATGCTACAATTCTAAACTGAGTTAATACTGTGTGGGTTCTCAAATCTTGACAAATTGTTCCAACCATCTAATTTTTGTTTTATAACTTTCGCTTTAAAAGCAACAATGAACTGAGTTGCTTTTTGTCACAGCCCTTGATTGCTATTTTCCTGTTAGCCAATTATCTTTAAGGAAAAAAAGAGCTTCCAACTCCTGTATATTTCAACTGATTAATTTATAATTTAGGTACCATTAATTTTCATGAAAAGTTTCTAGTCACTGAATCCAACATGATTTTACTGTATACTCAACATGTTCTTGGTATTTTACCATCAACGTGTTTCCATAACTCTGATGGAACCTTAATGCAAAGTTCTCCATTTCCTGCATCAGGATCCACAGCACTAACCGCAGCTGCATAAGCATTGGAAAAATAATTGAGATTTCTCCTGGGGGAAAAAAAGAAAAGAGAAAGCCAGCTTTAACAATAAGCCATATATTTCACCAAGCATTTTCTTAAATACTTGGCACCATTTGTTTGTAACCATTATATCATCTTACATAACTCATAGGAATGCTCTTTAGCCAAGTAACTGTTGCTCTATTTCCCAAGACTAAAACTATTAAATTATAAATGCAATGGCATATATAGTCTACTCACCAATGCTATGTGATTATTATGACTATCACATCCTTCATTTAGAATGCCAAAGCCACTACACTTTCCTAATACAAATGTAAAGAATATACATAGAATTGAAGAAATAATTATTCTTTATCTGGCAAAAATTTGAATGGATTCAACAAGCTTTATAATCTGATAGAAATTAAGATGTTTAAAACAAATCAGAATGGGAATTAATTCCTCAAAATATAATACTGCTCCTCTCCACTCCCCAGTACATGAAAATGTAAGCTTAATGAAGGAGAGGAACTTTCGGATGGTTCACTGTTATATCCCCTAAATGCCAGGGAACACTAAAAAAATATTTGTTCAATAGGTACTTGGCCTTATTTCCTACTGAATGAAAACAATACACAGAAGCCTTATGAAAATATGAAAATGCTGTTCTCATATGATTTTCTAATTTTATTCCATAAAAATAAGTCATATATATATATATGTATATACATACACACACATGTCTCATTTCCTCACTGAAATCAGTTAAAGTAATGTGGAAGAAGTGGAAGAAAGAAAAAAGACAAGGAAAGGCAAGAGCGAGAAAACAAGATCAGACACAATACTGTGAGCCGTATTCTTGTTGGGCACCTTTATGCCTATCACCTTGCCATTAGATAACTCCACAAAGTAAAGTCCGTGATATTTCACTAGCTTAATAAATGTTCAACCTAGTTAAAAGACAAGTTTCATATACTCTACAGAGTCATTATAGGGAAAATAAAAGAGGAAAAGCCATGAAAGAAAACATTAAAATTACACACTCTCAATATGACGGAGGCCATTCCTCCCCCATCTCCAACTCTCTCCTAACTAGTAAGGATGTAATATTAACTATGACTTTTAACAACTACAAAACACAAGGTTCTGAAAGTAGTTAAGCAGACTTCTCAATAATTTTAACACTTTCTTTCTCTTAGATAAATATGTAAAATAAAAGGTATTAAAAACTCCAGGACCGGGCTTCCCTGGTGGCGCAGTGGTTGAGAGTCCGCCTGTCGATGCAGGGGACACGGGTTCGTGCCCCGGTCCAGGAAAATCCCACGTGCCACGGAGCAGCTGGGCCTGTGAGCCATGGCCGCTGAGCCTGCGAGTCTGGAGCCTGTGCTCCGCGGCGGGAGAGGCCACAACAGTGAGAGGCCCGCGTACCGCAAAAAAAAAAAACAAACAAAACTCCAGGACCACAATAAAAAAAAACAAATGACTGTTTTTTCACATACCAATTTTTTTTTAAATTATCATACTGTAAAAGTAACTTTTTTCCTTTGGTATATAGTTCTATAAATTTTAACATGTGTAACCATCACCACAATCAGGATATAGAACAGTTCTGCCGTCCACAAAAGCCCCTTGTGCGATGCCCTGTGTCAAATAAATGGAATCATACAGAATGCAACCTTTTGAGGCTGGCTTATCTCACTCAGTATGTCTTTGAAATTCATCTAAGGTGTTACATGTATCTATTGTTTGTCCCTTTTTATAATGAATAGTATTACATTGAATAGACTGTACCACAGATTGTTTTTTCATTTGTCCACTGAAAGACATCTGGGTTGCTTCCAGCTTTTGGCTATCAGGAATAAAGCTGCTACAAATAACTGTGTAACAGTTTTTATGTGAATTTAATGTTCACTTCTGTAGTACAAACATCCAAGAGTGGGACTGCTGAGTAATATGGTAAATATAAGTTTAGCTTTATAGAATCTGCTAAACTGTTTTCCAGAATAGCTATACCATTCTGCATTCTCATCAGCAATATATGAACATGCTAGTTGCTCTGCATCCTTACCAGTACTTAGTTAACATACTATCTGATTTTAAAAACTACTTTGTACATTTATAGGTTGCAATTTCTTTTCAGTAAAATTTCAAAAACATGAAATCTGAAAGATAGCTGAAGAACTTGTAATATCCTCCAGTTATCTGTGAAATTCAAAAATAAAAAAATCTTTGTTACACAAAAGGCCAAATTTAAACATTACATATTAAACCACTCTTTTTTTTATGGAAAATTATTCTCAATCTCCTTATTTCCTGAGAAAAGGTAAAGTGGTCCAAATAAAATGGTGAGTCATTATAAATGGAATCTATTGGAAAGTCAGTTATGAGGAACAATCTTCTCATGGTCTGGATTTCAGTGTTTCCTTTCATAATATGAATCAAAAATGTTTCCTTTCATAATAACCTAATAAAAGCCAAAAATTACAAGACAAGAATATAAGTGTTTTCAATTTTCAGAATAATAATCATTGCAAAATATTAATATGCCCCTGCCCTATAACCACCACCCATTCTTCCTTAAGGAAACAAAGCTTAAAGATAAGTAATGTTGTAGGGGATACTTAAAAACTAGTAAATTAAGGTAATCAAAAGAATTTTCTCCAAGAACCTATGATAAACATCTATATTAAATTAAAATAATCTGTTAATTTTTTGTCAGATAAAGAACGTGTGCCTCTTAAAACTGTGTGTGCAGATTTTGCAAAACTTAAGATTTAATTATTTGTAAACTTTTTCTCTGTTTAAAAAAATTTCATGGAAGCACAATATACATCAGAAATATATATATACACTCTAAGTATACAGTTCGATGAATTTTCACAAAACCAAAGTAACCAGCATGCAGAGCAAGAACAGAACTTTAGCAGCCTCCCAGAAGCCCTCTTGTAATCACTAACCTAGCCCTGCTTCCTACCACCAAGGGTAACCTATTATTCTGATATCTAATGAGATAGATTAACAACTTAATACACATTCTTTTGTGTCTGACTTGTTTTATTCAACATTCAGTTTGTGAAATCCATCCATATCATTGCATCTAGCTGTTGGTCATTCAGTCTCATTACTTTTAGAATTCCAACAGTGTAAGAATATACCACAATCTACCATTCTACCATTAATGGGTTTTCAGGTAATTTACAGTTTTGACTATTACAAATGCTGCTGCGAACAGTTCTGTACTTTTTTCTTGGTGAACATATTGGATATACACTTAGGAGTGAGACCACCAACCATAGAGTATGTATACATTCAATCTCAATTTACATTTCTATTAGCTGTGTTTGAGAGTTCTACTCTATATCCGTGTCAACACTCAGTTTTTTCTTCTGTCTTATAATTCACATACAGAATAAAATAAATAAATAAATAAGTAAAAGCCAACAGAAAAATCCATTTTCCAGAAATGGAACCAATATCAAAATTAATAAAAATGACTTTTCAAAAATAACTGAAACAACAATAATTTGATAATGATGCCATGAAATAAGGCTGCTTAGAGAAAACTCTACCTTAACAAGTTTTTCTCTGAAAAAGTCTAGGGTATTTCACTGATAACAAGCTCAAACTTGAGTCAATTACTTTAAAGTAGCTATTGGTGAAAAGCTAATGAATTTCAAGCCACTAGAAATAATGAGTATAGATAAGAACAAAACAGCTTTACTGCTATGCATGTGTGATTACAAGTCCAAATAAGAAGCACCCTATCTAGTTCTAGGGTTACCACATTTACGAAAACACAACGCCAAACCAGAGAGTATTCAGGGCAGGGCAAAGAGAATGGTTAACAAATTTGGAAAGAGTTTTAAATAAGGAATGGTTGAAAGTATTGAGATACTACAGACTGGAAAAGAGAAAACTTACAGGAAAACAATTTTTAACTAGCATAAGTTTGTGAACATTATAGCAAAACAGACTGTGGCTCGATGTAATAAAGAACTTCCTAGCATTCAGAAATGAAAGGGGTGCTTTAAAATATAGCAAGCTCTCCTGAGCTGGACATATTCAAGCAGAAGGTAGAATAATATAGGAAAAATTCCTGTTGAAGTTTTGACTAAACAAACCCCAAAGTTCTTCCAATTATGACAACTCAATTCCAAGCAATACTACTAAAACAACTGCCAGTGAGGCACTGTGGGCTGAGTTAAAATATAAAACTAGTATCCATATTACTTAACCATAATCAAAAAAGGAATCAACCACTTCTACCATATGATATCAGTAAAATAATAACATTTAAAATCCCTTTGTAGACGTCTGTATTAAAATATAGGACCTAGAAAATCTTTTTAAAAAAAAAACAATTTAAAAAATCAATTCTAATCACTCTAAAAACTGCTCCAATCACTCAAAGTTACTTCATTTATATCTTAAGTTAGCTTCATTTCTACTGCCACTCCTTAATGGAAATGAAGACAGGAAACAGGAATTAAACTCATTCTTGAAACTCAGGAAAGTGGAGACTTTTCAAGTAAAATAAAAAAGGTCTTCTCAAAGCAGCAAAGCCTATCCAGGGAAGGAAAAGAAACAAGGAGGAAAGAGATGTCAGCCACTGTAGGCTACTCATGCACAGAAACAGTCTCTCTGGTAAAATCTACATTTACTTTATTCTAAGAAGAGAGAAATGTAGCAAAAAAAAAAAAAAAAAAAAAAGAAAAGAAAAGAAAAAACAGAAAAACCACCGAAGAGACATAGCTTCTATGGAGGCAAACTATACCTACAATATGTAGGATTCAAACAGAAAATATATTTAGAGAAACTTCAAGTGCTTAAATTATTTTCCTGGCAGACAATAAGCCAGAGAGAGAGAGTCAGAGAGACAGAGATACAGACGGAGAGAAAGAGAAGCCTTATAGATGTTACATAACCAACAGGCATTTTATTTGCTAGTACAGGTAATTTAACAACTCAGCTAACGTCTAGTTGGATTAAATAGGTAGAAATGCCTTTTAGTCCCTTATCTAAATGTTTCCTTTCCTTACATTCCCCCTGCAGTTCAAAGGTGCTGAATCTCAACCAAGGTAAGCACACTCTTGCCATTAAAAATAGGAGGGCCTGGCACCTTAACTTTAAAACAAATAAGGAGAAAATGTGATGAAGTAGCATATTACTTCTTTGAATGTTAGGACATTCTTGTACATATTCAAGACCAAATTTAACCACTGAGTTTTAAGTTTAACTTTCAATTTAAATCTGCTACATTTAATTTCTGTTTCAGCTTTAGCAGAAATTTTACTGCTTCATTAGAGAAAGAAAGTTACTTTAGAAACAAGAAAAGTAACAGAAGTATCTAGGGACATGCTAAAGACCTTAACTATCTGCCTTTGCCAAAGTTCTCTTTAAAAATAAATAACATCATTCACATGAGATACCTTTCACATCTAACTGCTAAGCAGTATTTCTTCTGAATAACTGGTAGGTTTCTGTCTTTTGCCTTACAAATCTTATAAACAATAGTGTTTCCCTCTTTCGTATGGCAACCAGAAATATCAAAACCAAACCTACAGTTTTCCTCTAGTAACTTAACAGTGTGGTACCCACCATCTTATACTTTTTTACCCTTTGTGCTCATTTCATTAGCTACTTTAAAAAAACTGTTGTCTAATAAAATTCTAAAACCACTCTCAAATCCTCTTTTGAACAAGTCAGAGAATAAACAAACACCAGCAAAAATAACTGTCATCTCTCTTAAAAAGTAATCAGGATTCTAGAGCCAGGCAGAAAATACTAAGTGACCATGGCTAAGAGAGCTCTGGTGCTACCTGAAAAGTTTAAATATACTCTATCGTTCCCAATTTCCTAACCTAACCTTCGAAACTATTCTCCTTTATGACTTCCTTTTCTTTCTTTATAATACTAAAAGTGATGAGGTATCTTCCCTATCACTAGAGAAAAGTTTTAGGGGATATCATCACCTCAAAATTAACATAGCAAAGCTTGCTTTCTCAACAGATTTGAAGTCCACTGTTCCTGTCATTGCACTGTCACAGATCATCTTCTTTGAGACCTGAGCAGCAACAACTGGTAAAGCAGCTGTGCAAACACTGTTTTGTGACTGGCAGATGGAGAAGCTTCTTACCCTGTCATCAATGCAGAGTTCTAGGCTCGACAGGGTGGCTCTTTTGGCCTCTGGCAAGGTAACGGCTCCCCTACCTGCTCTTTTACACATGCCTTTTCCATCCATTAGTGGTACTTACTTACTGCTCCAAAGGCAAATGATTGCTTTTTTCTGGGGGAAAGAGGATGCAGATGATTCTGTAGTAAGTCTTTTCATGTCAGTTCTACAAGAGTGGCTGTAAAAGCATGTAATTTCAACCACTCACCTTTATAGAATGGGAAGTCACATGAGCAATTCAGAGACTCCCTTAATTTTCCCAACACCGTTTTCTCTTCTGAGTTTCAAAGATTTTAAACCAATGATTATTGGGATGATAAATATGTCTATTGATAAGTGTCCTTTCTCAACCCTCCCAATCCCTTAAAGCAGTGGTTCCTGCTCAAGCTTTACCTTTTATCAGAATCACCTGGCAGGCTAGTTGAAACACAAATTGCAAGACCCTATCCCCAGTTTCTGAACCAGCAGGTATGGGGTACTGCTTGGAAATTTGCATTTCTAACAAGTTCCCAGGTGATGTTGATGCTGCTTGTCTAGGTGTCACACTTTGAGAACTGCTGCCATCAGTCAAATATTATACATACAGACTAGTTAGAATATCACCTTGACTAAACAGAGTTTACAGTTTGGAGCATTCTAACCCAAAATACTAAGAATCACAGAAATGATATAATCCAATGCTATCAAAACAGAAAAAAACAAGTGCCTTCAAATGTAGTTGACAGTATTTAAATCAGTACAAATCTTCCCAGGGCACAATCAAGTGAAATGCTAAAAAGAGCCATAAAAGAATAATAAGTAATCCTATTTTCCTAAGGAAATAATTCAAAGTAAAAGAAAAAAAAAAGATCTAGAAAATAATCATGTAATCCACAGTATACTGAATAAATGGAATATTACCTGACCATAAAAACAATAAAAAAACGAAGCCTATCATGTTATACGTGGAAAGGTGAAAACAAAGTATTTAAATGAAAAATGCAGAACATAAAGCTGATCACAAAGATATAAGTTGACTGATAAAAATCAGAAGTAGTCTCAATAGATGCAATATTTAAGGTGAAGGAATGAGATATTTCAGACTATTTTTATGTGATATTCTAAAGCTGTCAAATATTTTATAGAATATTTTAAAGTAGTTTCTGGTCTACAGATTACAGTATCATCTAATTCACTGAAGATTACATTAGTATCTATGAAACTAACATTTTTTTAAAACTTTAAAAGTAGAAAAATGGCTAAGAAAATTTATTTAAAGTTCTCTGATAGTACTTCTTTAAAACTGCAGTCTGAAGAAAGGAAACTTAATAACTTACTATGTTGGCCAGAGCTAGTAAAATTTTTTGAACCAAATGTGTGCAGTGGTAGAAGCAACAGAAATTATAATTAGAAAAAAATAAATTGGGAACCAGAATCTAATAATAATCTAAAAAAAATCTGTTGAAAAAATTAATCCAATCAATGAAAAAAAAAAACTGTTAGAAATATCGACTTTTAAAGTATGTAACTTACTGTTTTGATTCATTGTGACAAACTTCCAAGGTTGGATCATTATAAATAAAAGCAGCTTCTAAATCATTGATCCTTACTCGGTATATTCTACACTGTTTGCTGTTCAACTTGATTCTATTTAAGTTTGTAACTGTGGGAAATATAGTCAGTTCCACAAATCCCTGTAAAGATAAAGAATAATAATTTCATTAAAACGAACACAGGTATGTTTTGGAACATATTTCTTTGATTTCTACTACTTAAACACATACTACAATCCAGAGACAGAATCCCAAATAGCTACACACATACAAGTACTCTCCAAGGATCTTCACTTCAAGAATGGCTGTCCTAGTGACTGAATGGGTGTGAATTATGTTACTTTATCATCCTGGTGGTTCACATTCACTATCAGTGAAAAGTAGAACATCTGCTAGGAAAGAAAGTAAAAGGACTACTCACAAATATAAGAATTTATAGACAGACTGGAATCCAAACAGAGAGGAAGGGGAAAAAAAAAAAAAACCCAACAGAGCAAAAAGAGAATCAAAACCACTTCAGTGAGTAAAAGAACAAGGCCTCTCAAAATAGGGTAAAAAACTATACCACCAAAGCTAACAAGTATGAGTCTCTGCTCATGGGAGGTAAATCAGGACGTGAAGTGGCAAGAGTTACAAGAAACATTTAGGCAAGTAGGGAAAAATCTACTGCCACCTCCAAGAGCAGCAGACACTTCAAAGTGCTGCATGATTTCCTACCAAGCAGTCCCAAGGCCATATATAGTTCTACCACCTTAGCTGTGTGGCGAGCCATCTATCTGAAGCAGGTACATAAGATGTGAGAGACAGCTAAATATACCGACTGTCCACCACCCTCTTGCATTGAATCAAATGGGAAAGATGGACCACTGAAACACTGAATGTATGTCCAGTGAGTTTAATATTCTGGGTTGGAAACATAAAATATGGAGGACATGAAATAGTAACATTTCAGGGGCTGCAACAGGAATATCTAAGATGAAATTCAGGCAATAACCATACAGAAGTGGATTATAACAACTGCAATGGCTACTATTTAATGAGCACTACTATATGCCAGACATTACACTACTTTCATATGTTCTCTCTAATCCCATTAACAACTTTAAGAGACAAGTACTACTTTATACTTTTTACAGATTAAGAGTTAAGAAAATCATACCATCAATAAGTAGAGAACTGAGATTCAAACCCACATCTAAATGATCCCAACTGATTCCCATTATGCCATAATGTCTCTCAGTACAATGCTTTTAAATAACATGCAAGAACATAAGAATATTTTTTAGCTAACATTCAGCCCAACTGCTCAAAAGCCTATTGATTCTACAGCCCCTTTTCCCCCAATTCCCAAATAAGAGAGTCATACATCCTTAAATTAGACCATCTGGACAGAGTTATGTGGAAGCAAATAAGAACAGAAAAAAGCAGAAGCAAAAATACTGCTGATGAAGTCTCTTGAGTTGAAAGGTGTCAAACTGTGAGCAATTGTATGAAGATCCAAATTCCCTTAATTAGCATACCAGCAATCCAATGACCAATCTACATAAATGAGCTTGGATCAGCTGAAAGACAGCAAGGAGAACCAAGATAATGTCAAAAGTGAACTAGAAAAAATTACGGAAAGTGCTGTCATGAAGTGGTTACAGGAGCGAGACATAAGAATAGGCTTTTGCTTTCTAAACTAAGTTTAACAATAATAAACCAGTGAACGGAGTATACTTCATGAAGATAGGGAAAGCCCAGTCTCCTTGAATCATCAGGTCTCTGACACCACCTACAGCCCTAACCTACACCTGCCTGCAACATACAGACCCACTAACTGGCCTCCAATCCCTGTCAACCTTGGCTACTAGCATAACTGCAACCCCCCAGGTCATCTAACCTCTCACTTACTCTCTCCTCTTGCTCCTGCTCTCTCCCCACCACCTGACGGCAGACCATCCTCCTAGAGTCCCTACCCCATTTGAAGTAACTCCCCTGTGCTATTCAGCCTTTTCAAAAACTCCTCTACTTGTCAGCCTTAGATGAAACATCTCTTGAATCCCCTTTGAAAAGAAGCTGCTTATTCTTTTACTCACTATAAATTAGAAGAAGGGAAAACAGGAAGCCTCCTACTTTCCACTATTTCTAGATCATTTATAGGCTTTTATACAGCATATGCTGTAAGAGCAAGGGCACAATAGTGTCACTGTCTTCTTGAGGTAGACTGCCTGCATTCAAGTCCAGCTCCACTACTCAGTAAGTATATGAGCTTGAGCTAAGTTACTCTAGCTCTCGGTACCTCAGTTTCCTCATCCGTAAAACAAGAATATCGACACTACCTACCTATTGGTGTTATTATAATTGAGCAATTTAATACAAGGAATGCACTTAAAATCATAGCTGGCATCAGTAAATGTTTTTATTATTGTTCTTTTCCTATGTGTTCAAGCCATACAGGTACACCATCCTCTGTTCCTTTCATTAATATTGCCCAAATTCCCCAATACTCACTGAAGGTTCATTCTTTACCTTTCTAACCCATCTCAGCCATCACTCTACATGACATGAACGCAGATATAGCTGATCCATGCAGTATCACTGCTTCAAAGTTCCTTAATTTCAATTCCTACAGTCTTCACTGCCATTCCAGGATAGCAATCAAGATCACACTCTGAAAGACACCTCATCACTGCTCAGGACTGCTCTGACGTTGACATTTTAAACTGGAATGCCCACCATGCCTGTACTTCTCTGCCAGTCCTCCTGTTCAACCACATGAAATTCTCCTGCTCCTTGGCCTCCTCCAGGTTCTCACGACAATCCTCCCTGGTATTTTTAGCGCTACATTCTTCCTCATCCACCCAAGAGCCTTAACTTGAACCACCCTACTGCCAATGATCAATTCTCTTGCCCTTCTGCTGCACACACCTATCTTTCCCTCCTGTTTAGGAATGATCCTTCCACTACTGCACTAGAGGCCATCCTCTGTAGTATTCTCAGAAATCCTGCTCTATTAATTACCCTCTCCTATAATTACAAGCTCTCCTCTTTTATAAGACTTTTTTCCATGCCTACAAACATGTTCAACTCTCACTTATCTTTCTTTTAAAATCCTGAGATTTATGTCACCTCAAATAAATTAATTTTTGCCCTTTTCCTGGGGTTACTGTATCTTGGTTCTGAACTGACACTAATCCCTGGAGTCCCAAAACATTACAGTAGTCCACTAGTCAGACTGGAAGTCTTTGGGGTTTTTTTTTGTTTGTTTGTTTGTTTTTGGCTGTGCAGCACAGCTTGTACCAGGGATTGAACCCGGGCCCTCGGCAGTGAAAGAGCGAAGTCCTAACCACTGGACTGCCAGGGTATTCCCCAGACTGGCAGTCTTGGGAGGTCAAGTAATAAAGGGGTTCCCACGTCTAACGCAGAGTAGGACTGGAGATTATTTCCCCAGTCCAGAACATACAGTATATATTTTAGTAATTGGCAAATCCCCATATTCATTCTCCGACCTCACTCTCTGAGTGAGGACTACAGTGGAAGGACTAAGTGGACACCGCTGGAACACCCATCCCCCTTCTCCAAGATAGCAAATCGATGCAACTAGACATCTTTGGGGAACTGCAGAGATTAATGCCACAACAGAGACTTGAATGATGCCTACTACGTCTTCATTTAACTCAATTATTTGGCGAGTGCAAAAGTCAAGTAGGTTTTCGAGAATGATAGTGACTTATCACAAACTTGCCAATCACAACCATGTTTGCAGATGCAGTACTTTGACCGCAGCAAATCAGCACAGTTCTTGGTAGCTAATATTGTGACTAATTATCAGGCGAATTTTTTTTCCCCCAATTCCTATCAGAAAAAAAAAATCAATCAGAAGCAGGTTGTCTTCCAGACGTCAGAAACCCCTCACTGTCATCTAGTAACTAATAACTATATCAACTCTCCTGCTCAGTCAAAACATAGTCCAAAAAGTTCCCTGATAGCCCAGAGGACAGGATAGCCCAGAGAATTACACTGGTATGTTATATTGACAACATTATGCTATCCGGACCTGGTAAGAAAGGAAGAGTAAGTTCTCTAAATGCCTTAATAGAAAACACGTGGATACCAGAGGCTGCGAGTTAAATCCCATGAAAGTTCAGGGGCCTGTCAAATTAGTAAAGCTTCTAAGGTTCCAGTGGTCTGAGGCACATAAAAATAAACCTTCTAAAGTGAAAGACAAGTTGCTTCATTTTGCACTGCCCGCCAAGAGGGGGAAAAAAAGGAGGCACAAAAATTGGTAGGCTTCTTTGGATTCTGAAAGCAATATACACATTTAGGCATACTACTTACTAAGCAACCTATAAGGCTATCAGCTTTGAGAGGGGTCCAGAGCAAGAAAAGGTTCTGCAGTAGGTCCAGGCTGTGGTTCAAACTGCCCTGCCACTTGGGCATTATGACTCAGCATATCCAACGGCATTGGGAACGTCCACAGCAGACAAAGATACTTTACTGACTCTGGCTTTCTTCAATAGAATGACAGTACACCATCATTCCTGGGGTTTCAGAGGAAACCCATGACTTCTTCTGCCAACAACTGTTTTCCATTTGCAAAGCAACTACTGGTTTGCTACAAGACCCTGCAGTAGAGACTGCACACATGATCATGGGACTCCCCAAAATTTCATGTAATTTTTGTTACCTAAAATGGCCATTACGAACTCAGTATGTGCAGTAGCTTTCCATTTTTAAATGGAAACACCACCTCTGGACCAGGCCCAAGCAAGTTCACAGGCACAAAGAGCAAACAGCATGAGCAGGTGACTCAGAATCCAACGGGCCTTGTTCCCATTGCATCTCCACCGCTCCCTCAATCCACACCCGTGGCCTCATGGAGAGGTCCCCATGCTCAATTAAAAGAATAGGACAAAGCACAAGCCTGAATTATGAATAAGTCTGCACAGCATGCCAGCGCAGTTGGAAGTGGATGGTAGCTGCCATCAGAACCCACTGAAGTGTGGTCCTGAAAGACAACGGAAGAAAAGCCTACCGTGGGCAGAACGTTGGTGAATACAACTGGCTGTACACTGCTTACAGACGTAGAGATGACCTGAAGTATACATCTACACTGATCCATGGCAACTGCTGGGTTGGCCAGCTGGTTAGGAATATGAAAAGAACAAGACGAGAAGACTGAAAATAAGAGGATGGTGGGAGAAGTAAATGTAAAAATGAATTTCTCAGAGTAGCTATAATATGAAAATATTTATGTCATCACGTAAATGACCAACAGAGGCATCCTCAGAGACTGCAGAGGGAGCCCTCAAAAATCAACTGGCAAGATTATCTAGCCAGTAGATGTCCCAGACTCTTTCCCTAGCCACGCTGCTCAACATACAAAGTGGTCATTGGGGCAAGACCCCAAGGCTATGCATGAACCCAGCAACATGGTCTTCCCCCAACAAAGCCTGATCTGGCTACCACCACTGCTGAGCGCTCACCTCCCAACAGCAGTGGATCGAAATGAGCTTCTAATACGGGACCTTCCCAGGAAGGATCAGTCAGTCACTCAGTAGTAAAATGACTACATTAGACAGCTGGTATCATGGAGGGAGACAGTCATTTGTCCTCATATAAAAATAGACACATATTCTAGATTTTCCTTCCCTAACTATAAAATACGTGCAAAAAGCCATACATGTCAACATACTATCCCATACATGCCTCCATGTGTATAGAAAAGTGTGGCAGTGGGCTCTTACACACAAAATTACTCGTTTTTACCTTTTGTCCTATCATCCAGAGCAGCTGACACGATCAACTACTGAAGGCTCAGTTACAGCACCAATTGAGACCTCCAACAGGATGCCATCTTAAACTAGTGGACAATATATCAGGTCATCTCTTCATAGCCAAAATAGATCTGGGAACCAAGGGACAAAAGTTGGAGTGACTACGTTCACCATTCCTTCAAAAAGCCACTGAACAATTTTTGCTTCTTGTCTTTATGACCTCAGGGTCAGTGTGTTTGGAGGCCTTAGTAGCTAAGGGAGGAATGCATCCACCTGGGCACAGAGTCATGGTTCTATTAAACTGGAAGCTGAGACTTGACCACTTTGGGCTCCTCATGCCACTGAACCAATAGGCAGACAAAGGGGTCACTGTACTGGCTGGAATGACTAGCAGCAACTGAGATTCTACTACACAATAAAAGCAAGGATTCCATCTGCAATCCAGGGGATTCACTGGAATGCCTCTTAGGTCCACGTGACCAACAGTCCTCATCAATGGAAAACTGCAACAACTCAATGAAGTCAAAACAAGCAAGGAGGGCCTCCCTGGTGGCGCAGTGGTTGAGAGTCCGCCTGCCGATGCAGGGGATACGGGTTCATGCCCCGGTCTGGGAGGATCCCATATGCCGCGGAGCGGCTGGGCCCGTGAGCCATGGCCGCTGAGTCTGCGCGTCCGGAGCCTGTGCTCCGCAACGGGAGAGGCCACAACAGTGAGAGGCCCGCGTACCGCAAAAAAAAAACAAGCAAGGATGTAGACCCTACAGGAATGAAGGCCTAGGGCAGACCAAAAGAAATGCCGTCAAAAGGAAAGAGAAAAGCGAATGGGTGGAGGAATAAGGAAGCTGCGTATATCAACCCTGACCCTGACACCGGCTGAAGAAAGCAGAGGCTGTAGCAATTAATTTTCACATCCTTTCAACCACTTTTCTTCTACTGTCTTATGTGAAAGATACTGGTGATAGCTAATATCTTAGATGGGAATAATGCTGAACTGCCATTTCTTCACACCAATAGATTAGTCCAGGGATCAGCAAACTTTTTCTTAAAGGGCCAGATAGTAAACAGACATAACGGGCCACACAGTTTCTGTCACAGCTATTCCACTTTGCCATTGTAGCTCCAAAGCAACCATAGACAGTGTATAAATAAGTGGCTGTGGCTGTGATCAAATAAAGCTTGACTCACAAAAACGGGAAGTTGGCTAATGCCAACGCCTACAATAGCTGATAAGGCTTCGTTAAGTTGGGAACACTTTCATCATAACAAAAGACAAGAGAGGATGATCTGGGGCAAAAGGGGTAGACTGTTCTGGATATTCTCCTTTTGCCCCTCCTAATCTGCCCTCTCTGCTTTACTCTGCACCCCAGGAGTAGCATTAACTAGGGACGAGCCCTCTGGCTGCCTGTTGGGGTGATCAACTGGGAGGCACAAAGAGAAAACTGAAAGCAGAAGAAAATCGAGCTCCGTATATTTATTCCCCCAGGTTCCTCCCTGCCAGGCTGAAGGACGCAGTAGCTCCACTCTTCTATCAAAGACCATAGCTCCTGTAAGGGAAGTGTTTCCTACAGGTACAGTAGGTTCTTGTAACCTCTCCCTTCCTTTGTTCTCTCAGGTTTAGAAGTGATAACTGTTTCTCGTTGCTAACCTAGGGTGCTCCTCCAACTTTTGTTGGTTTCTCTTAACCCTAAGTAGTCCCTTCATTACTTCCCTCAATTAATCTGTAGACTGTGCCTTCTGGGACTCTAGCCCATAGGCCACCTAACCAATCTTTCCAACGGGAGACGTAAAAATCACCTACAACTCCTTTCTAGCATTCCTAGTTAAGAGTCATCTGCAAGTCCTTTCTGCCTATCATAGTGCCAGGGGTAGAGGATGTGGAAAGGGGAACGTTTGATTAAAAATGGCTCAATCACTTGCTATCTTCATGCCCTTAAGAAATTTACTTATCCTCCATTCTTTCAGCTGCTTTATTTATTAAAATAAGGATTAAAATAGTATCCATCTAAAAAAAATTAGCATCTACCTCATGGGGTTACTGTGAAGATTAAGTGAGGTCATACACACAAAACCTTAGAAGATGGTCTTACATGTAGTATGTATGTAATAAATGTTCACTATCAGTCAATCATGTCAACTCTATTTCTATGCCATTTTACTAATGATACCTCCATTCAGGGCTAAATCATTTCTACCCTAGATTATTACAGTAACCTTTAAACGAGACTCTTTAATCCTCATAACTTCCATACCCAATTCATACAACCCAACACACCTAAAGTATCCTTCCATGAAGTATAAGGTAAATAATCATATGTAAGGGATTTTGAAAGAGAAGTTCCTTAAATGAGGATATGGGACTTCATAAACCTTTAAGCATCCTTATAAATCTAAGATTCTGTGATTCTAATGAAAAGGTTACATTTTTAAATAGCTCATCTTAAGTAAACAAGTTTGAGAGGGAAGTTGATGTCCTCACTCAAAGAAAACCGGCTCTCACTGAGATTTTGATCTAGTTAATACAGATCTCCCTGAAAGAATAAATTATTTGGGTTACCAAGGACTTTTCCTAGAACAGATATATCAACAATCCATACATCTAAACTGGGGTGGGGCGGGCAGTCTACTAGGTTTAAAACACCTTATCTAGAGCTTCAGTGTAAAGCACTGCCACCTCAACAAGGTCAGCTGAGAGTCAGAAAACACAAGTGGCCTCTTAACAGCCAAGTCAGTGCACGTACCAATCTTAACTTTTTTCATAGAAGAAATCTCGCTGTGGACTTATTCTTCTTACATACACGATTCTAAAATGTTTGGTAATACGGACTTTCATATTCCACAACAGATTAAAAGAAATAAAACTTTAATCAGGAAACAGGAAGAAAAAGAAAAGAGAGAACTGAGGTGGCAGCCAATACAGCACAGCCATGGCCCTTAGAGTCATATAGACTTCTGAGTTCTAATTATTACCTATTCTCGAAACACAGTTACCGGGACAGAAAAGTTTCTAAGTACTGTAAAGGGTGGACTGTTACTGCTTATAACCGCTGAGGATATACTTACCACAACAGATTTTCTCTGGAAGTTTATGTTGTTGATGCAGACGACCTGATGAGTTGTACATTAAAGAATAAAGAAATATTTCAGTTATTAAATAATGCATAACTCTATCCAAGTATAAACAAGAACTGTGTTCTAGGCAGCTCAGAATCACACTTATCTTTCATGCTAAAACCCTACAAATTAGGGTAACTTGCTCATTTTAAATTTAGCAACAGCCACGAAAATAAATTTCTTTGGACAAAAATGCAACTTAGTACTTTAAGAAAAAGGTTTATTAACCTGCAAGAAGCAGTAGATCTGCTGAATTACACTGTCATTCAAACCATTTTCGGCCTACAAACACCATCCCCATCACCGTGAGTGGCTCCCAGTTTCCCACTAGGTCTCCCAGGCCCACGAAATCAGTTTCAAGCAATCACAAAACATAATTAATGAAAACTAAACGTAGAAGAAAGGGAGATGAAAAAATACTTATAATTTATAGGGCCTTGGGCTTTCAAAGCCCTTGTCTCCTTTCTTCCTGTTCATTCTGGCGGGCTCTAAACCAGTCGGCGGCATGAAGGGACCCCGCGGAGCTCGGCTTCCCGGCTTCCCTGGGGGCGGCGGGGCATTACCGGTCTCCGGCACCTGACACTCCCCGCTCCCCCGCGCACCCAACAGTCACACCCCGCGGCCGGGGCTCCCACGGCACCCACTCCCGGCCCTGCCCGATCTGCCGCCGCCAACGCCTCCAACTCGCTCCCGCGATTCGGCTCCGTCAGCTGTCTCCGCCGAGCTTCTGTCACGGAGATGCCCCTCACACCAAGAACCAACAGCGCCAGCCAGCCGACATCTTGCCGGTCACCTCTGACCAGCGACGTCAGCGGAAGTGGGACAGCGTGAGGGCAGGAGTCGGAAGTTATGTGTCAGTGGGCGGGGCTTGCCCGAGTGCCGGAGTTTTTTGTTTTCGTCTTTTCGTATACGGACGGTGGGTGAGAACTGTTTAAATTTCGGAAAGCGGCCAGAGATATTTTGTGGGTGAGGCGAACACAGCGAGAAGGAAAGAAGGAAACACTAAATTTTAGAGGAATAAAGATCTAGCGCAAACATATTGAACAGTATGGGGAAAAGGTTTTCGAAGAGCCAGGGGCTGGGGACTAGGAACCCGGGAAATAGGAAACCAGGAGAGGTGTGCCTCTGGTCCGCTGTGTGAAAAGACACCATAAACTCACTGGAGCTCAGTGATTTAGGCTATAAAATACGTGATTAGACCTCAAGGAGTCTAAATTGAATTCCGGAGTCCTCACTAGGCACTGCTGCCTCAGTGTTTATTGAAAAAAAGAAATAAAATTAGTGGATTATATAGATGCAGAATTTATTGAAACACCGGACAAATATTTTGAAGCCATCGTATTTGCACTTTATGCATGAGAATAAAACAGTTGTAAATTCCAATAACAGTTAAATCTTGGTTAATTGTGGATTGTGCGGTTACAAAAAAAAATTAACTTCGGACTAGATTTAACCTTGGCCTACCCCTTCCAACTGTCTTGGTGACAAGTTCATTAGCTAAGTTAAAATTAATTTGAACTTTGTTCTAAACGAAAACACACTAGGAAAATAAAGATGTAAAGGAACTTTATCAAGCATTCCAAAACCTGCCAGAGATTACTTGTAGTTTTCGAGTATTACCTGTGTCAGTATCCTTTATTATAGCATTATAAACTACTGTTAGCATTCTTCATTTAGGATTAGTATTGAAATGGGTCTTCTTGAATTATAAACTTTAACACCATTTTGCATGGAAGATGGGGGGATATTTAGGGAGATAGATGCAACTGGATTAAAGAGAGGTCACTGGGTTAAGGAAAGAATGGGAGACAAAGAAGCAGAGAGGGAGTATGCAAACTTTCATCCCAGAGTGCATATCTCAGGTGGGAAGTAGATGGGCCCCTGGGCTGGACACCTGGTGTCTGTCAAGTGAAGTAAAATTGAAGCTTTGTTTTCCCCCCTATACTCCAAGGATAAAGCTAGTGGCAGAAGCTGACCTCTGCTGATGTAAAGAGATAAGATGACCACTCCTGAGGTCAAGAAAATTTCCCTGACTGCACAGGCACAGGAAGGCTCCTTGGACGTCAAAAAAGAGAGGGGTGCCACCCATGAGTGTGGACACATCCCCACAAGCCTCTGCGGTGGAATCCACCTTAGCAAAAAGTTGGGCACGCATGTTAGGGAGTGTCCTAGAACAGGTCAGATGTGGGAAAAGAAACAAGATAATCGTCCAAAGATACACAAAGACCCGGAAAAACTGTCTTATGTAAGTGATTTAAATCACCTCTTTACTGGGCTCCTCCTCAGTAGGGAGGACGCCCACACCCCTTCTCTCTGGGTGTGTGTTTCTGCCTTGCTTCTGTCTTAAACAATCTGTTTCTCTGTGTGCTCTCCCACTTGTGCCATGTCTCTAATAATAAACTTTGTACCTGTTTTTACAGTTTTTGCCTTCTAGAAACATTCTTGCTTTCAAACCGGGCAAGAGCCAGGGGAACTTTGCTTCTCGCCTCTAGCCCCTGGTGGACTAGCGGCTAGGATCCCTGGTTTTCATCCAGGCTACCCAGGTTCAACTCCTGGGCAGGGAACTAAGATCTCTCTTTAGAACCGCTCACTGCTGTCTCTCTGAAATCGTATCTACATCAGCCAGGTGAATAGGAGCAACTGTCAAGCCAATTTCATCAATATAAACAACTAATTTAGATAAATGATATAGCATCACATGACTTCCTGTTTTGGTGGAAAGTCAAAAGTAGAGGGGAACTGACTTGAGAAATGACATTTAAGTGAATAAATAATTCTCTTCTAGGAAACTATTTAGCTCTCTGAAAACTTCTAAATTTGTTAATAATTAGAATGGCAAATCCTAATTAAAGAAATGCAGTTTTAAATATAAAAAAAGCAAAACTGTTAATTCTATAAATAAACCCACAAAGACTACTGAGACACTAAATATAGGAAATAACACTTTCTTTTGTCCTTGTTTTCACTGTGTACCTAATACAAATATAACCTGAAAGATATAAAATACCCTATTACGTTTACGAAAAAAAAAGAGCAGTAGTTTTAAAATGCTTAAGATGAGGAGAAAAATGCCTCAAAGAATTCGGTTTTTAAAAGTCTGGACTACAAGTACATAAAAAGTTTTCTTATAACCAGCAACTTTACAAAGCAACTTTAGTCGCAAAGACAAGACTGTTGTTCTTTTTAAGAAATGGGTCTTCTTGAGTTATAAACTTTAACACCATTTTGAATCGAAGATCGAGAATATTTAGTGAGTAATGCACCAATGGTTTGCTTCTCTCCACACAAATCTCTGTGGGAACAGTAAAAAAATTAATGAACATCATAAATATTCTAGGGAACATAACACAATTTTCACAGCACTAGCTATTTATATCTCTCTCCCCCAAATCCATCTTTCCAACAAACATAAGGGTGTGTATTTGTGGGAGAGATAGGGTAGGGAGAGATTACTAAGCCATAACTGAACGAGGTACATCACATGTATGTATTATCTCCAACCTTCACAGTAAGAGTAACGTATAATTTAACCCCATGTTAGGTATAAGGAAACAGGTTCAGGTGGTAAAGGATGGAGCCAAATTTTGCAGCCAGCTCTGTAGGTCTCCAAAGTCTGTGTTTTTTCCATTATATCACACAGGCTTCCAAATCAGACATAAAAGCAATGTGACACAGTGGGGTCTAGACTCGGAGAACCTGGATACCAGGCTACCTGTGTAAGCTTATCTAGGTTACCTAACCCTACCTGAATTTTAGCTTCCTCTTCTGTACCTCAAAGAAGAGAAGACTTTGACTGGAACATCATGAGGGAAGGGAAGATATGGGAGGACCTGAGCTGGGGAAGGGATCAAGGGAAGATCACACAGGGCCTTGAAGAACATGAGAGGGAGTTGTAATTTAATTGTACATATAATGGGAAGCCAGTGGAGGGTTTCATAGAAAAGCATAATGTGATCTAAGTTTTAAATAATGGAGGCAATGAGTTGATGATTATGGAAGCTAGGTAGTAAGTACATGGAGGGTTCCTTATATTTTACTGTTACTTTTGAATGTTTAAAATTTTCCAGAAGTTTAAAAGGAGGGGAGAGGAGAAGGGAGCAAAAACTAAAAGAGGGAGACCAATCAGAGGCAGGTATGAGATGATCCATCAGGTTTCGCTCACAGTTTGAAACAGGGGGCAAGAGAAAAAAAGACAAGGAAGATTTCTAGACGTTTTGCTTGGGTAACTGGATTAATGGTAGTGCTGGTAGCTGAGATGAGGGTGATGGGGTTAGGACAGGGGGAATCAACAGTTCCATTATGAGCATGTTTGAAATTCCTATTAGATATCCAAGCAGAAATTTAGATTAGGTAACTAGATGTAAGAATCTGGAGCGCAGGAAAATGGTCAAGTATGAAGATAAAATTAGGAAGTCACTGGGCTTACATGAGGGCACCAAAAGAAAAAATACAAAATGAAGAGAAGATAGCCAATAATAGAAGGCTAGAGCACTCCGACATTTAAAGATTGGGAAAACAAGGAGACATCAGCAAGAGATGGAAAAGGAGCTGCCTTGGGGGAGAAAGGAGAAGGCTGGTGTGTTTCAAGTAGGAAGGGGTCCACTGCGTCAAATAGTGTTAAGAGGCCAAGTAAACAAGGACAGACAATTGACCACTGAATGTAAAAAAGAAAGATGCCATTGGGTTAAGGATCTGTCATTGGGTTAAGGAAAGAATGGGAGACAAAGAAACAGAGAGGGAGTACACAGACTTAAAGGGAGCTTTCTTGTGAAGGAGAGCAGAGGACGTGGGGTTCCATAGACTGTTATTTTTTTTTTTTTTATAAGATGAACAGTACTACAGAATACTGTTCACAGCAATACATGTGTTGCTGGCCATAATCCAGTTGGTGGGAGACACTGATAACACAACACGGGAAGGGACAACTAGAGGATCCTTTTAACAAGGCCAGAGGGGATGGATCTAGTGCAGAAGGAGGGTTGGCCTTAGAAGCAAGGACAGTTCATGCATCACACAGGATGGATGGCAGAGCAAGTGTGCGCACACACAGGAGGCTGGCAGACTGGGCCATGGGAAAGGAGGTAGTTCTTGTCTTGCCTGCTTCTGTTTTCTCAAGAAATATGGTTGTGGGCTTCCCTGGTGGTAGAGTGGTTAAGAATCTGCCTGCCAATGCTGGGTACACAGGTTCAAGCTCTGGTCTAGGAAGATCCCACATGCCGCGGAGCAACTAAGCTGTGCGCCACAACTACTGAGCCTGCGTTCTAAAGCGCGAGCCACAACTACTGAGACCATGCGCCACAACTACTAAAGCCCGTGTGCCTATAGCCTGTGCTCTGCAACTGCAACAAGGGAAGACACCGCAATGAGAAGCCCGCACACGGCAATGAAGAGGAGACCCTGATCGCCTCAACTAGAGAAAGCCCACGTGCAGCAATGAAGACCCAATGTAGCCAAAAAAAGAAAAAAAGAAAATACGGTCATAAGCTTAGGATGAAGAGGTAACGGGGTATTGCTGGTATGAAAAGAGAAAAGAAGATGTAAAGTAAGTTCCAATGGTTGAAAAGTTTCATGAGGAAATGGTGCCTTGCCAGGGGCCCTGCTAATTACCACTGAAGTTTTTAAGTGAGACTAGCAAGCCACACTGTGTCATTTCTCTCCAGGAAATTTCAGCTGCCCTGGTGCAGGTACAGAGTAAACAGGAAGTTGGGTTTAATCTTTGAAGATTTTTGCCAATGAGGTATGACAGGACACAGAGATAGGGTGCAAGGCGTAGAGCGGGTACAGTAAGAGTTAGAAAGACTGACCCTGGAAAGCAAGCCAGGGAAAGAGAAGAGAGAGGCCCTGAGAGGTAGGAGATGCAGAGAGGAAGTGGTAGTGTTTATTAGTGGCTTTGAGGTTGGTTCTACAAGCAGTGGCTTCAGGGCTAACTTGTTCTTCCACAGTCTGGCTTCTACCAGAATGTTAAAGTAAGGGAGTGGGAAAGAAAGAAGGTGGCCATCAGAGAGGGGTGCTTGCCTTAGAGTCATAGGAGGGTATACAGTTGACTGTCCCTCTATGAGCTGCAGTTTGCAAGGAGAAGAGCAAAGAAGTGATTCTAGAAGCAGTAGTAAGGAAGAGAGATGACACATACCCCACCTCCCAGATCAGTAGTTGTGAAGAATGATAGAGAAGACAGCCACCACTAGAGAAAGTTTGGAAGGAAGCAGTGTCTTCCAGGAATACTCAAAAAAAAAAAAAAAAATCTGAAAATCTAAAACCCTGTGCCACTCATCATAAGAAGAACAGTCAAAATCCATTCGTAAGAAATTACTTACTCAATATATGGAGCAATATCTTCTTCTGTCCACTTCTCCCTCAGAGAGAACAGACTATTAAAACGTTCCTGATTATCCTCAGGCAAATCATCTACTTTCAGCAAAAATATGGTTTCTGGTCTTGAGTGTCTATCCACCAAGGCTAAACCCTATAAGAAATGAGAAAAAGGACAGTTCAAGTAATGGTCTGATGTTTAAAAATGACTCATTTACCTTACGTTTAGCTTAGCCCAAGGTATTTAAAACATCATCCACATGAAACTTACACAAACTACCCAGAAACTTACAATAGCCTTTTTCATAAAAGAGCCCCTCTAAGCAGTGACTTAACCTTCCCTTCTGTAATCTGGCTTTTACTACCACCAATTTATTGAGATGGCTCTAGTTCTAAAGGTCACTGATGACCTGTCGTTGCCAAATCCAGTGGGCCCTTTTCTTGGATTCATCTCGCTAGACCCGTTTATTTTGTTAGTGTTGATCACTCCTTCCTCTAAGCCTTTAAGCCTGCATCACGATCTCATTATTTTTCTCCTAACTTGATGTTGTAGTTCCCTGGCCCCCTACCCCATCCCTCTACTTGTTTCACCGTCACTGTCCTAGGTAACCTCTCTAAACCCGTGACTTCAACCACCACTTACTTACAAATATTACAGTCATCAGCAAGTATCTTCAACTCAAATCCCTCTTCCAAGCACCAGACCTCTATATCCAAACCTATATATGCACTCATTGTGTTTGTCATCCAAACCTGTTCTCATCCTGCTAATCCTAGGAAACCAAGGCATCATCCTAGATTCCATTATTCAAACCCCACATCTAAGTGGTCACTAAATCATACATATTTTAAGGCCTTAACATTTCTCTGTCCTTTCCCCATCACCTATTTCTTTGGCCCATACTCTCTGAGTTAGGAGTAAAGTGTTGGAAACCTAAATTTTTCATAATCTAGCCAACCTTCCATCAACCCATCCTCATTACTGTCATAGTGTTCTTTCCAAAAGGCAAAACTCATCAGGTAGCATTTCTAACTGATGCCACTCAACGGCCCCAAAGAGCTTTCTAGATAGAGCTGAGATTCCTTAGCACAGTCCATAGTGTCCTTCACCAACTCACCAGCACCCTTCTCTCCAGTCATGCATCCCTACTGTGTGTCCCAATTTTTATCCCTCCATGCTCTCCTGGAACCTTGTCTCTCCTGGAACCTTGTCTCTGCCCTTCCGTCTAGAGTAACACATGATCCTTTCATACTCGGCAGCTAAAACATTCATTCCTTCAGAAAATCATCCCTGATTGACCAGTCAGATGGATAAGCCCCTTCATTTGCTCCCATAACATCTTGTGCATGCTCTTCCCATGGCACAGATCACTCAACATTGTCAGAAGAGATATATACATGTAATGTGCACCCCCATTGCCGGACCCCAGGCTGAGGACCTAGATGGCACCTTGTGTGACATTTTCTGCTCAGCATCTAGCAAGGTAAGTTTAGACATAAAAGGAACTCTGTAAATATTGAGCAAATACTTTCACTTATTTAATAAATTCTCATTGAGCATATACTACATGCCAGGCAGTATGCTATATATTGGCAAGCAACAGTGAAAAAAATTCTCTTAAAGTGGAGAGCAGAGAACCACATAATAAAACATTTTTCTGAAGCTAAGTGAGAATACCATGAAGGAGAAATCCAGGGTGCCATGGAGAGTAAAACAGGAAGTATTTTTTTTAGAGTAAAGGAAGGCCTCCTTGATGAAGTGACTCAAAGATGTGTAGGAGGTGGCCAGGTGACACTGGGGAGAAGTTTATTCTAGAACAAAAAGCTTTGTGTAAAAGTCCTAAAGTAGGAAAGAGCTTGATGATCTTAAAAATCTGAAAGAAGGCTGGTATGCAGTGGACAGGAGAGAAAGTATCAAGAGATGAAGCTTACAGAGGATGGTATGAAGGGCCTTGTAGACCAAGATTTTACATATTTTATATTGTAAAATATTATTTTATATTATAATACTCTGGATTTTATATCTTAAATGCAATGGGAAATCATTAAAGTGATTTAAGCAAGAAGTTCATCTAATCTGACGGACATTTTTGAAAGATCATTTTAGTAGCACCGCAGAGAAAGGATTGGAGGTGGGCAGTTAAAAGTACAGAAGGCCCGCTTAAGGATTCTATTGTGAGCCAAACATGATAGTTTCAGCTAAGACAATGCCGATGGAAATGGAGAAAAAAGGAACAAAATGAGATACACCAGGTGGGAACCAGGATTAACTGTAAATGGGCCTGAGTGATCTCACTGAGTTGACAAATGTTCTAAAACTAGACTGTGGTGGCTGGTAACTCATTAAATTTACTACAAATCACCCTTTTCAAAAGGGTGAACTGTGATATGTAAATTACACTTCAATCAAGCGGGATTTTGGGGGGTTTTTTAAGGATTTTTGTGATGTAGAATGCACTCCTAATGGGGGGCTAGGAAAATAAACAGGCTCCAAATTCAGTTCCAATACAGGCTTCACTTCACCTAGTAACCTGCTGAGCTATGGAGGTAATCACCTGCTGAGCTATGGAGGTAATCACCTGCTGAGTTATGGAGGTCATCACCGTCGCCGCCTTACCTTAAGCTGATCGAGCCTAGTTATCACTCCTTCAGGAACACTCTGTTGCCACACTTCCTGAAACTCAGCGAGATTGAATTTCACGGCATTCTGAAGTAGCATTTGTGCTGTAGCTCTGCATATTTTATCTGCACTCAATTCAAAATAAACTTCACCTAAGGAAAACGTATCAGAGAGTTTCACATGGTCCTCTGACAATTAATTATACTACTCATTTTTATACACAACTCATCTCCCATCACCCTATGGAGTTCTTATTTTTAACAGGAAGACATTTGAAAAAGGCATACCAATTTTAACACATAAGAGTTAAAATACCCGTTAAAATACTTTCCCAATCTTACCTTCCTCTGTATATTTTTTTCCATAACATTTAAGACAGTGTCCGATCATCTCCCTGAAAAATTTTAAACACTTATTTGAAAAGTTTTTCACATATTTATACATTACCTTTTAAACACCATTGCTAACTAGAAACTAAGATAAATTGGAAATAACTAAAGGATTTTGGTTGCCAAGTATAAAACCTTACATTAGAAACTAACTAAAATACACTGGAAAGTTACTATATACCAGGTCCCATGCTAAATATTTTTACACAAATTATATGAGCATACCTTTGTTATAAAATAGCTTAAATTATTCCTTTATAATTTTTATGGCAGAGAAAAAAAAGATACACATTTATTCACCCCAATGACCAAAATTCCCAAGTCCTTCTTGGTTGTATATTCTTTAGATTTCTATAAGATATCAAAATATAAATAGTCTATGCCCTGGGTTTAGTCTTACCCTGAAAATAATTTTCTTCCCCTTAAGGAAATCTGGAAGGACAATGAATAACATACTTACTCTGTCTCTAATGGTCCAAGTTCCTGAAGGCATGTATTCAAGGGAACTTTACTAAAAGACCAAGATTCAGAATCCACAAGCTGAGTTATGTGATTCAGAAGTTTCATCTCATAATCAAATTCAAGAATCCTCCAATAACCTACAAATTCCAAAGTTATATTTACCAAAGGACATTTTAAACAAATGAATTGGCTGATAGACTGATAAAGCAGCAGTAAACTCTTGCCCACTGCAAAAAAGAGACACGAAAAGTCTTAGCTTTCTTTGTAAACAATGCTTCTGTTTATGCTTGTCTCCTGATCATTACAAATTGTGTCTTATGGGAGATCAGATGGTTTTTAAAGAGTACTTTTCATATGACTAACGTTTTGATTTTTTTTCAAGTGCTTTAATACTCAATTATCTCACAATAATCTTGTCGTTCTAAATGGAAATGTGGAAACCTGTAGCTGGTACAGTCATTTCATTAGAACGTCATACAAATGAGGTGAAAGTCATAGGTTGGATATCCCACACAGTGATCTCTGCTATGGGGCACTGCCATGGTTACAACCCTCATCTCAGCTATCTTGGAGAGGTGTTCTCATGCTCATAAAGAAGTCTAGCTCATTTAAGAGATAACAGACTCAGAAGTACAATGTGGACCAGCGGCAAAATAAAAGCTGAGCCTCAAGATACGTTTCCCTATTCCTGTGAAAGACTATGAAATGCTGTCTTATAACCAAAGGCACTACCACCACCCCTAGAGAAACAAATCACATACACACGCACCAAATCAAGTACACTCACACCAAGGGAGAATGTTCCTATTCTTACTCTGAAAAAATAAAGGCAACGTTAAAAAATGGAATGCGTGATGTAAAACTGAAAAAGAAAACTAGGAAAAAATAATCTTTGCATCCCCACACACACATACCCCCAAAATGTTATCCATTCCCATGCAATAAGTGAATAATACAGAGGTCTGCATTAAGCCCATTGGTTCTTCTTTTTTTTTTTTTTTTTTAACCTTAACATTCATGGTACCCCCCTTATACCATAGTAATTAGCAGCAGGCATCCACAATTAGAAACTTTATGCCCGATGCTTAGGACCAAATGTGTCTCAAGGAACCACAACAAAGAGCTAAGTGTTTCCAGTTAGTTCTAAAGTCATCTGCAGCTGCTTCGCTCAGCAGAATTCACCACATTTGAGAGTTACAGTCTCACAAAAGCTAATCTTGCTTGGAAGATTTAGGAGTGCATCCACCAAACCATGCCAATTTCCTCCTTCCTAACACATGGGTGCAGAATTAAGCTGCTTCTCTGGGCAAGCTTAAGAGGGCTGAAGGGCTTCCCTGGTGGCGCAGTGGTTGAGAGTCTGGCTGTCGATGCAGGGGACACGGGTTTGTGCCCCGGTCCGGGAAGATCCCACATGCTGCGGAGCGGCTGGGCCCGTGAGCCATGGCCGCTGAGCCTGCGCATCTGGAGCCTGTGCTCCGCAACAGGAGAGGCCACGGCAGTGAGAGGCCCATGTACCGCAAAAAAAAAAAAAAAAAAAAGAGGGCTGAAAAATGCACACAAACATCTACTCAAGTGTTACTGCAGGCCTGGATGCCAGAAAAAAAAATAGCTCCTACTCTACCACTCCAGACCAGGAGATAATCAAAATACAAGATACTACTGGGCTTCTCCATCAACCCCTGAGACCAACACATACCACTGCAACTTTTATACAGGTTTCTTACATAAACTACTTAACACATTCAAAAGTATGTTGAGTTATCACAAGAAGAAACACATCTTCCAAGCAATTTGGAAATACAGTGAGTTAATTCTGAACCAGGAGTTCAAGTACCTGGGTTTTGTGCCTTATTCTGTCACTAACTCAACATGGAACCCTGGACAGGTCCGTTTCCCTTCCTAGGCCTTAGTTTCCTCACCTATTGAAAACAATGAAGGGATTAGACTACCTGATATCTAAGACCTTTCCTGATCTAATATGGTTCATCTATTACCACTCAGTCCAAAGAAAAAGGCCTGTAAGGAGTGGAAAAAGTCACTGGTCAGAGACTGTAAAGGTGATCACATGTAGTCTCTACCCCACACCCCAAAATACAAATATCACCTCTGAGCCCAAAAGAAGGTTAAATAAATAGCATGGAACAGCAATAAACAGGTGAAGATGTCCAAAAATGTCTCTCATATGATGCCCAATTCCATCATTATTAATAATAGTAAGCCATGCTACCTCCAATCTCACAGGCATTTAGAACTTGTAACTGGGCCATTATTTCTTCCTCACTTGCCTGAATTTGATCAAGCAAATCTTCAGTTGTATACTGAAACAAGAAAACAAGAAAACAAGAAAAAAAAAAAAAAAAAGCAAGCACATTTTTAGGCCAAAGAATGTTTTTAGACTTATTGAATAAATACATAGAAGAGATTAAGGCAAGGTACCCTAGTTTAATTTCTTTTGTTAATCTGTAATGATTACTACATAAAATCAGTGGATTCTTAGAAGAAAACAGAGGATGACTCTTTGTGATGTTGGATGTGGCAATGGTTTTAGATATGATGCCCAAAACACAAGCAACAAAAGATAAGACAGATAATGTGGACTTCATCAAAATGAAAACTTGTGTATTTCAAAACTTCATCAACACAAAAGGACAAATACTGTATGATTCCACTTACATGGGAGATTTGGCATAGACAAATTCACAGAGACATAAAGTGGAATAGTGGTTGCCGGAGGGTGAGAGGCAGGGGAAACTGGGGAGTTAGTGTTTAATAGGTACAGAGTTTCAGGTTGGGAAGATGAAAGTTTTCTGTAGATGAGTACTGGTGATGGCTGCAGAGCAATGTGAGTGTATGTAATGCCACAGAGCTGTACAGGTCAAAATGGTTAAAGTGGTAAATTTTATGTTCTGTTTATTTACCACAATTTTAAAAATCAAGAAAAGACAATTCATAAAATAGGAGAAAATACTTGCATATCATATATCTGTCAAGGAGCTTGTATTTAGATTATATAAAAAACTCTCCTACAATTTAGTAATAGATAAATAACCCAATTAAAAATTGGGCAAAGGGGTTTCTGTATAGGCATTCTCCAAAAATACAGAAATAGTCAACAAGCACATGAAAAGATGCTCAAAGTCATTAGTCATTAGGGAAATGCACATCAAAACCACAGTGATACCATTAGGATGGATACAGAAAAGACAGATAGGAACAACTGTTGTCTACGATGTAGAGAAACTGGAACCCTCATACAATGGAAATGTCAAATAGTGCAGCCACTTTGGAAAACAGTCTGGGAGTTCCCCAAAAGGTTATACAGAGTAAGCACAGGGCCCATCAATTTCACTCTTAGGTATGTAAGAAAAACGAAAATGTAGGTTCCCTAGAAACTTGTACATGAATGTTCACAACAGTGTTATCCATAATTATCAAATAATCAATAATATCCAAAAAGTAGAAACTACCCAAATGTCCATCAACTGATGAATGGATGAATAAAATATGGTATATCCATAAGATGGGGTACTATTCAACAATAAAAAGGAATGAACTACTGATGCATGCTACAACATGAATGAACCTTGAAAACAGCATGCTAAGTCAAAAGCCTGTCAGAAAAGGCCACTTATTGATTCTTTTCATATGAAAGGTCCAGAAGAGGCAAATCAATAGAGACAGAAAGTAGATTAGTGGCTGCCTAGGGTTGAGGTGGGAGAGAGAAGGAGGGAAAGGTAGGATTAGAAATTAACAGCTAAGGGGTACAGGGTTTCTTTTGGGGGTGGTGAAAATATTCTAAACTTCATTGTGATGACTGCACAACTCTGTTAATGTACTAAAAACCGTTGAATTATATACTTTAAAATGAGTAAATTGCTTGGTATATGAATTATATCTCAATAAAGCTGTTACAAAGAAAAAAATTCAATCAATCAGTCAAACTTCTAATACAAATATGGTCTTCAGAATACCAGTAGAGTTCTATAACTTTGAATTACATTTAAAACTTAAAATTTTTTTTATCTGGTTTATAAATATTTTTCCATACTTCCAGGAATTAGTCCATTCTGACTTTCCATTTTCATAATGTCTTTTCTCAAGAGCTCCTAATTATAACTTTTAATTAAATAAATTACTTTAATCTCTAAAAAAACTATCATTTCTTAGTTAGGAACATGAGAAGCTTTCAGCTACATAAATGTCACCATGATATCTAGGACTTGCTTTAAAATACTCCAGAAAAAGAAAAAAAACCAAAAAAGGTGGAAGGCAGCAGGTGGACAGAATAAATGAGATTGACAAAATATTGACAGATGTTCAACAGAGTGATGAATATATGGAGGTCTTTCTGTTTTGGGGTATGTTTGAAATTTTCATAATATGAACTTTAAAAAAAAGTCAGCATTAAGTGTCTCTATAGCTCTATTTTTTAAATTCCAAATTAAAAAATGAAAATACTAGTCTTACTTCTGAGTGATTTGAATCCTTTTCTTTTTCACTGTCAGGTCCTTCATAGGTATTTTCCATCAAAAGTTTCTTTAGCTTCTTTAATTTAGGTCTACATCTTCTTAATTCCCAGTAATTATTAGAAAAACCAAAGATCTAGAAATTACAAATACATCATAATCATTTAGGGGCCATTCTAAAAGAAAACTTCATATAAAGTTTCAACCAACCCACTCGCCCTCCACAAGAAGCAAGAAAAGGGAGCCAAAGTATTCTGCTTTCTGTTGAGAAGGCCCCCATCCAGCCACCTCAAGCAGATGGATGGGTATCTTCAGGTACCATCTTTTCAATCCCCAGTTTAGAAGAGACTGCCAACATAGTGAGAATGGATAATTAAGCTCCATATCCCAGGTATACGCTGGAAACTAGAGTATGCCCAGAAAAGAATGACCAGGATGGTGAGAATTCTGCAAACCAGGTAGAAACACAGAAGAAGAATATCTTTAGGCTGACAAATAGAAAATAAAGAAAAAGCATTATCACAGTCTTCAAACAATATATGATAAAGGGAAGGGGGGGAACCCTTGTTCTGTGTTGCTCATGATGTTAAGGATGAAAGACTCCTATTCAATACAAGACCTTCCCACTAATTAGAATTGCAATAATTCCTTATGGACTTGTGAAACAGTGAGAGGCTTATCACTTAAAGAAATCCAGGTGACAGTGGCTAAATGATGGATAAATATTTCTTATCCCTCTCTGTATCTCCAGGATTTGCCCAATGTCTAGCGCTTAGTAGGTGCCCAATAACTGTTTCACATGAAAGAAGGGAAAAAGGCAGAAATGGATTGTCTCCTTCCAGCTCTAACATGGAAGGTCAGGGAATGCATCTACTCTAAAACTAGTAGAAGCCTTGATTGATAAGACAAGGCCCAGAGCCTAATGGAGATGCTGCTGAATCTAAGAAAAGTTTAAGGACCAAAACACAAAGATTGATTTCATCCACAGTTCACAAATTGGCAGCCTGCTGGCTGTATCCAATGCACAGATGTTGGTGTGTACTTTTGTGTTGGGAGAAAAAGGGAGGTTTAGTATAGAGTTTTCATTAGTTGCCAACATTGAAAAATAAGATGTTGCCCCCCAAAATCTAAATTTTAAGCTTCACTTGGACAAAGGAAATCCGAAGATGTGGCAATGCTGGGCCTGCTTTCCCACAAGGCCAAGAAGTGCCCATCCACTTACTTGGGGCTTGTGTGCTCTAATCTGTCTTAGATCCCCCATTCCCTATTACTCCTGAGACTGGGTATTCACTACCATTTATCAACTCCAGTCTGCTTTGCTCACGTGCATTCCTTAGCCAGCCTTTTTAGGCATCTAAAGTGCAACCACAGATTTAAAAACTCTGGTTAGTAGAGCTTTGTTAAGTTTTACTCAGTCTCAGAACACAGAATTCCCATAAGAAGAGCTCAAAGATACTCACAGGTATTGTTATACCCTCCCCAAAGCACCTACAAAACAGCTACAAGAAAAATAACACCTTTTCCAAAAGGATGAACTGTCAATATTTCTAGTTAATTACAATGAAAGACACAACCCTGCAAAAAACAAAATGCAATATTTACTGGCAGTTCTTCTGTTCTAGCAACATATATGAATCACTGAAATGTCCCAGTATTTTCCCTTATTTCTATTCCAATTCTATTTTTAGGAACTAGCTGGCCTAAAGTTTAATAGAATTAAGGTCTGTGCTTTGATTGTATATGTATAACAATCTAGCCAGGATGGGGACTTTGGTTTGGTATCTGCCAACAGCAGTCTCCAAAATAATTAAAAATTTGTTATACATGGCTATAAATAGTAATGAACTAAACTAATTTCAAAGGTGAAAAACACACTTCCCTCAGAAACAAATTTCTTCATTTCTCTGCCTCATCTAATGCACTAGTTATGGTTTGAGGGAGTCCTTTCAAAACCTATCCATGGTAAAACTTTTAAAATGAGTCACCTAATAGCAAATTTTCTATACTACAGAAAATGGTCAGCTTATCTGGGACTTAGATTGGGATAATAAAGACAACTTTACGTGATTCCAAACAAACAAAAATAATGCTGAGAAATTTCAAATTTCATTAGAGAACTTTTCAGATTCTCTATGATTGTACATTTTACACCTCAAGTTTGTTTGTTTGTTTTTTGGCCACGCTGTGCGGCATGCAGGATCTTAGTCCCCCCGACCAGGGATCCAACCCTTGCCCCCTGTATTGGGAGCACGGAATTTTAACCACTGGACCGCCAGGGAAGTCCCACACCTCGAGTTTTTAATTAAATGCAAGATTAGCAAATGTGTTGTCATTCTCACATAAATCAGGAAACAGAAGACAGTACCTCAGTGTGAATAACGTTACAGTGTGTCTCTTCCATCTTCATCTGGTCTGGAGTTTTGCAACCAGGAATAAAAAGCAACATATTGGAAGTGTCTGCTATTTTCAAGTCATATGTTTTGTCTTTACTACACAGAACGGCCATCTCATCCTTATCACCACGAATCACAAGACTGCAGGAAAGTGGGAAAAGAAAATACTTGCTTTACTGAGACACCAATGGACATCTTCATTATAAACAGTTCCAAAATCCTCTAGGCTTCTAGAATTTAAAGCTAAGTCTTAAGGCTGTGTCTGGCCCCTGCTCTCACAGCCCTCCCATGAGCTCCACAGAGCAAGGCCTGGGCCAGTTGAGACCCAGAGGGGCAGCCGGTGGCCTCACTAAGGAAAAATAATTCCACATGGGCAAAAAAGATCCAAGGAGGCCAAGAGGCCAAATGTTACCACGTGGCATCTCTGTGCAAACTGCTGGGAAAAGCATCCAAAAGCTTCAGTGAAGATTTCACAACTTTCTAAAATTACTGAAGCAATACTTCTCAAACTTATGTGTAGGCACATTAGGGAACCTTGTTAAAAAGCAGGTCAGGGGCCTTCCCTGGTGGCGCAGTGGGTGAGAGTCCGCCTGTCGATGCCGGGGACATGGGTTCGTGCCCCGGTCCGGGAGGATCCCACGTGCCGTGGAGCGGCTGGGCCCGTGAGCCATGGCCGCTGAGCCTGTGCATCCGGAGCCTGTGCTCCGCAACGGGAGAGGCCACAACAGTGAGAGGCCCGCGTACCAAAAAAAAGAAGAAAAAAAAAAAGCAGGTCAGGATGCAGTATGCCTGGGATGGGACCTAGGACTCTGCATTACTAATAAGCTCCCAGATGATGGCCATGCTGCTGGTCCTGGTACCCACCCAAGAGTTGTCCTTGTTTTGGCCTGAGTATTCCCTAACAATCAAAGGAGCACAACCTGGGCTAATCGTCACCTATGCTGCAAAGAAATCGGGACCCTGAGAAAAGAAAGCTGCAATGTTGAGTGAAAAATATGAAAATGGTATGTTTACAAACTAGACTAAATGATGTCTCCGATAAAGGGTCACAGGTGGAAAAAAGCACGAAGAAGGAAGAGGGGAAGGACAAAAGTGAGGACGTGGAAGAAGAAAAATGATAAAGATAACGGAGATGACAAAAAAGGAGTCGATTCTAGGAGTTTTCCTTGTCTATAAAGTATTTAAACCTCCTGTACACAATTCACTTCTTTTAAATAAATAATAAAAAAACCTGAAATAGAAGACTGAAAATATTTTTTTAAACTAATCCTTAAGTGAAAATAAAAGGTTTTTTTTAAAGCTTCTTGGTGCTAACAACATTTAATAGTCGCAAGTACCTACTCTTAACATTTATTTCCACGTGGCACTATCCCTGCTTTCAAATATTTTGTTTAAAACAACTACCCCTTCCTTCTGCAAAAAAAAAAAAAAAATTAAAACACACATTTTCATTCTGGTTTTTGCCAGCTAGATTAACTATAAGGGTCCTCGCACCTTAAGTCTTTTCTCAAATTTCTGCCATCTCAGCTGGGATGAAAACCCATGAGTGACGTTCTCCTTCAGTTACTTTAAAGATACGTTATTGCTAGCATCTGAAGACTAGCCAGTTAACTATAACACGGTTAGATGAGTTAAGTAGGCAAAGTGAAAGCCTGAAGGATTCAATTTAAAAAGCATACACGAGGGCTTCCCTGGTGGCGCAGTGGTTGAGAATCTGCCTACTAATGCAGGGGACACGGGTTCGAGCCCTGGTCTGGGAGGATCCCACATGCCGCGGAGCAACTAGGCCCGTGAGCCACAACTACTGAGCCTGCGCGTCTGGAGCCTGTGCTCCGCAACGGGAGAGGCCGCGATAGTGAGGCCCGCGTACCGCAGTAAAGAGTGGCCCCCGCTTGCCACAACTAGAGAAAGCCCTCCCACAGAAACGAAGACCCAACACAGCAAAAATAAATAAAATAAATTAATAAGCTCCTACCCCCAACATCTAAAAAAAAAAGCATACAAGAGAACAAACTATACCTAATAAAATACAGATGTTGGAGAAACAACAGAGCAGAACAGAATTAAACCAGAGCCCCTAACTCCTCATTTCTCTCATTTCCAGGGACTGCACAAAGTTGAGAGAACGGACTTCTCTGTTTTTTAACCCACGGTCTTGCAGCAAATGTGTAGCTGACCTAGAATTAGAAAACAGCTTCCGACTCCACTGAGTGACCCCAAGCAAGGCTGTTTTTTGAGGGCCTTCCACAATTACCAAGTCTGTAAAAACAGCTTTACACTCATCCCCCCTCAGTCCTATCTACTGAGTAAAATACATATAAGTAGCAGGCAAGAGGAACTCCATAAATACTGGATATTACCATTGGGCCTTAAGATAGAATGGCAAAGCGTTCTGTGTAGTGCCTGGCCCCACTGTTAACATCTCCAAACCTTCCCCAAGGTTCTATTTCCTGACTTGTTTCCGCTGACAGGGGCCTCCAAGACCAGCCGGACTAGTCCAGCTAACTGGACGGACTAACAGCGGCGCGGACTCCTCGGGAAAACGCAGCCAGCTGGGGATCAGGTCACCGGCCTGCTGCGAGGGGCCTGGTCAAATCAATGCACCTCTCTGGCCCAGTTTCCCCATCCTGTGTTTCCCCGCAGGAAAATCAGAAGGTGGATGGCACGAGGCTGGAGGCGGCAGGCCCCGGCCCCGGCTCACCTGTGTCCTGCCTCAAGCTGCTGGCACAGCGCGGGCTCCAACTCGAGCAGGCAGAAGTCGCCGGCGGCTGCGCTGGCCCCGGGGCCGAAGCCCAGGCAGTGCACGGTGGGCAGCAGCTCGGCCGCGTTCAGCTTGGCGATCTGCAGGGTCGCGTCCACCTCGTCGCGGGTCCTCCTCATCTCTGCGCGGGGTCGGGGGTGGTCCCGCGGTGCGCGAGGGGCCGCAGGTTTAAGACAGTAGAATGAAGCTCCCCGGGCGGCCGCGACCCGGCAAAACAAACAAGTAAAACAGAGCCTGTTTTAAAAGCGCGCCTAGGCGGCTGGGGGTGTGTTTCCGGGGCGGAGCGTGCTGCGGGGGCGTCCCCGAGAGAGTCCGAAAGCGTCCCGGACTCGTGCCCCGCCGAGGACTGCTGGGTCACCCAGGCCGAGCACCGGCTGCTGGAAGGAAACCCGGCCTCCGCGGGGAGCTCTCGGCGGAAGCTGGCTGGAGCTGAGCTGCGACCCCGCGGGGCGCCACGTGGAACCTTCCCCCACCGCTTCCGCTGCCTTCCTCCCCGCCCTGTTTCCTGCCAATACCCCCATTTCCTCGCCATCAAAATAGTCGCGTCTTCCGCCAGTGGCGGGTCTTGCAATAAGCACTTTGCATGCATAATTTCATGAATCCTTCACCACAGCCCTGCGAAGTGGACCCTTTTAAATACCGTTCTGCAAATGAGGAAGCAAGCTCCTTACCCGAGGTGGTACAGCCAGGAGGTAGTAAAGTCTGATTCCAGTCTAGTCTATTACGGCTCGAAAAATACCGCACCGAGTTTGTGCAAACACCTTGGACCCGGAGTGAGGTCCTGGTAGAATTGCACAGGACATCTCACTTCTTTGGGTCTGGGGACCACTCATTAGATCTGGGAATCTATGGCTCGGACTAGATCCATCCGTTCGTTGAGTACCTAGTCTGGGATGGATGGCAGGTGAGGGGCTGAGACCCCGTGTCAAGAGGAAAGCACCTTCCTGAGGTAGGCAAGGCCCTGCAGCGTCCTGGGGAGACAAACGCACCACTACATGATGTGTAAAGTGCTCCTTCGGCTTTCTCTAAGGTGTCTTCTAATACATCAAGATAAGATCTTCTACCAAAGCTAGATCTTAGGCTGTGCTGAACGTAGCATTTTTCCCCGAGCAGATCTACACAGGCTCACATACACAGTATGCAAATTTAGATCTAATATAAATATTTGACTGCTCTGCTTTTTTTTCTATTTATTGAACATTTTTGGTTTTGTTGCTTATTTTTTCACTGTCTCTCATGAAACTGATTTTGTTTGTTTGACTTTTTTTCCCTCTGGCGATTTGGAAGGTCTATATCCCGCCTCATCTACTACTGCTTCCCTCTTCCTCTTCAAGGCTTCCTCCTAACATCAGGCACACAGGCTTACAATAAGATCTTTCGGTGCCTCCCACCATTTGGGCCTCTGTTTGTCTGGCATGTTCTTCTCTTGCTGAGCACGTGTCTTTTATTTATTTTACTTTTTTTGCCATGTGGCTTGTGGGATCTTAGTTCCCTGACCAGGGACTGAACCCAGGCCCTCACAGTGAAAGCACAGAGTCCTTGCTGAGCACTGTCTGACAGAACTTCCTGAGATGTTGGAAATGTTCTATATCTGCACGGTCCAATTTGGTAGCTACTAACCACAGGTGGCTTTTGACTGCTTGGAATGTGGATAATGTGAATGAGGAACTGCATTTTATTTTATTTTTAATATGTATTTATGTATTTATTTGGCTGCCCTGGGTCTTAGTTGTGACATGCAGGATCTTTAGTTGCGGCATGCAGGCCCTTAGTTGCAGCATGCATGTGGGATCTAGTTCCCCGACCAGGGATCGAACTCAGGCCCCCTGCCTTGGGAGCTCGGAGTCTTACCCACTGGACCACAAGGGAAGTCCCTGAATTTTAAATTTTACTTAATTTACTTAATTTAAATTTAAATAATCACAGGTGGCTAGTGGCTACTACACTGAATCATTCAACTCTGGGTCAATAGTCACTTCTCAGAAATCTTTCTCTGGCCTCCCTGATCAGGTCAAGCCTGTCAAATATATATCTCATGGCAACAGGTACCTCTCATGCCTAGATTTTAAGTAAGTTGTAATTTTACATTTGTGTAATTGCTTAATATGGGGTTTTTTTGTTTGGTTTGTTGGGTTTTTTTTTTCTCTAAGACTGTAAGCTATAAACTTCACTAGGATATGTTTTCAGTCATCATTAAGCAGAGTGCCCAGCACATAATGGATCTTCATATATATTTGCTGAACATTTGAATGAGTGAATAAATGAATGAGTTGTGATAATGTTTACCTCTAAGGAGGGGAGTGCAGGGGGACATCAAAAAGGATTTCTGGTTTTTCTTTACTGTATAAATTTTAACACTGAGAGCATATACATGCATTAAACATGTGTAATAAAATATATTTAAAATATTTTTCCTCAGTATTACAAAACCTGAGGTATGGAGACTTTCCTGGCAGTCCAGTGGTTAAGACTCTGCACTTCCACTGCAGGGGGCACGGGTTCAATCCCTGGTCAGGGAACTGAGATACTGCATGCCTCATGGTGCGGCAAACAAACAAAAAAAACCCTGACATACAGGCAAATAACTTCAATGGACAGGTAATAAATCATACATGAGTGAGGAAGGGAGGAAAAAGGGAGAAAAAGAGTTCCTGGCACAGATTGAAGGGAGACAAGTGTAGGAGACTGGTAAGATCTTAAATGATTGATGAGGGTGGCTGGGCTTGAGAAATAATTTTTGAGATTGAAAGGACAACAGTGGCTACTTGATTAGACACGGAGAGTAAGAGAGGGAAAAGAATGAAGGATGAATTCTAGATTCCTGCATGAGCAACTGCATCCCCTCATTTACAACATATTGTAAGAAGGGTAGGAATAGGTTTGGAGTCAGATGAGTTCTGGATTTGATACTTGGAGATTGAGTTGTATATGAGAATATACATGTGAGGATCTAGACTTGGAGTATGAAAAAAGGTTTGGCCAGGAGCTAAAAGATAAGGCTTTTAAATGCACATATATGGTAATTACAAGGGCGCCTGTGAATGAGATGGGAGCTGAGCAGGACCCTGTGGGACCTTTCCAAGGACAGACCCCTCCATCCCCTCTTTTCATTTATAGATGAACTTTAGCCTTCTAGCCCTTTCCCTAGTTCCAAAGAGCAAACTTAATCAGCGAAGTGAGGTAATACAGAAACAAAGGAAAACAGTCAAGCAAGACAAAATAATAATAATAGTTTAGCCATAAAACAAAATCAAGGACCTTTAGTTCCTCCTCAAGGGCTACAGATAATATCCTGAACCATATCCTTGAGTTGTTTTGCCGATACTAAATCCCCCATCAGGTGGAAGAAGTTAACTGCTGACCACCAGCACATAGACCCCAGACCAGTCGGAACAAGAAGGTTGATGATGTTGATTCCTGAAATACCACCCAGTTACCCTGCCACCACCCAATCAGAAGAGTTGTATGTGAGCTGATTACACAGCCTATGACTCTCTTCCTCCCACCGTCTTTAAAAACCATTTCCTGAAAAGCCGTCAGGGAGTTTGGTCATTTGAGCATGAACTGCCTGTTATCCTTGTTTAGCCCCATGTTGAGCACCTTGCAATAAAGCTGTACTTTTGATGAAAACGTGGCCTCTGTGCACTGGTGCCAAATAGAATCTCAGAGACAGAGTTTTGGGTGAGGTAGAAAAGAATAGCATTATTGCTTTGCCAGGCAAAGGGGGACGCAGTGGGCTCTTGCCCTGAAAAACTGTGTGTCCCAACCTGGGAGGATTTGGTGAGGAGTTTTATAGCAGTGGTTCCAGGGCGGAGTTGCTGATAAGGATCAGGGTGTCTGCAGGGCCTGCACTCCTTTAATCTGGCCTCAGTTGTTCTGATGAGCTTCTCGAGGATATCAAACTGTGACCTTCTCTGGAATGAAGAATGCTAACATCTTCCATTTGTTGGGGGTTTTAGTTCTATAAAAGAGCTCAAAGATATTGTTGTGTGTATTCCCTTGAAGGGGAACCAGGACCCTGCCCCAAAGCTGCACTATTGTTTCTTGGCTGCTCCTCCCTTGTCTCTGCATCCCTTCCCTTCCCTGATTAGCAACTGTTTGAAAGGCTTCTGTGCCCAGGAGTCCCACAGGATCCTGCTCGGTTTCACTTTTCCTCACCACAACCTGGTGTCAGTAGATTGGCTTTGCTGCACATCAGGCAAGCAGACCCAAGTTTGGTTTGGTGACAAGATCACCCAGCAAGAGTGTTATGTACAACTAAAAACTGGACTAAAGATGAAATCTCACCAAACAGTGGAGGTGGAAGCCTTGAAAGAAATACCTCCCTGGAGGAAAGAATTGCACATGGTAGGAAAAACAGAATAGTGTCTTGGAAACCACATTACTTTGTATTTACTTAAAATCACTTCAGGTAAGGAAGTGCTGATTCACAGCAAGATTTATTTCATCCTGTGGGAAATACAGTAGTTTAGATTTTAACTTCATATCCTTTATTAATTAAACTTTTTAGGCTTTGCTTATAGAACAGGATTTTCCCCACTAGATGGTGGTAGTGTTTCATGTTTCACAGAGTAGCCTGCTTTGATGTTTTGTTCTCCATTGCCTTAGAAAAGAGAAGAAATATCTAGTAAACATTTACTGAGTCAAGCACTCAGGTGTGTATCCTGTATACATTATCTTCTGCAGTCCTTGCAATAACATAAGTCAGATCACAGCATTCCTCTGTTCAAAATCCACCAAAGGATTCTGATCACTTTCAGAATAAATTCTGACAACTTAAAGAAAAATACACAATGAAAGAGTTGTGAATTTCAGTTTTATTCAGGATCTTAATGAGGACTAGAGCCTGGGAGACAACCACGCAACTCTGAAGAGGTAGGGGAAAAACCAGTTTATACATGATTTTTGGCTAGGAAATATGTGCAGTCAACCATACATCTTGGTAAAAGATGACTGCTGATGACAAAGAATAGATATCTCAAGTTAATGATTTTACTGCTTTTCTGTGTATGGGAAGATGCAATAATCTAGCATCATTGAAATTCTTACTGAGATATGCATCGATCTAAGGGCCTCCTCATCCAAAGCATAGAACGCCTCATCTTGTTTTTCATCCTGAATTCCTTTCAGGGTGCGCTGGCAGTGGTCAATGGCAGTGGGTTATGACTTTACCCTTATAGAGCTGGGTGGTGAGCAATGCTCCTTGTCTTATTGATCTTAATTTTTCTGTGTCTACAGCCTCAAAGTCCTTACCAAGGCCCATAAGACCTTATACAATCCTCATCCCCTCCCCGCCCCCTCACCTAGGTGCCCCTGCTGTTCCCTAAATTTACAGGAGGCACTGCTGCCTCAGGACTCCTTTGTTTTTAAATCAACTTTATCGAGGTACGATTTAAGTAAAATAAATTGCATGCATTTAAATCGTAAAATTTAAGGATTTAACAAATTTATACACTGGTGACACCACCACCACAATCAAAATGCAGAACATTCTCAGTACCCCCAAAAGTTTCCTTATGCCCACTGGAAAAAAGAGAAGGAATATTTATGAGATATTAACTTCTATTTACTTGGGGTTTGCTTTACTCTTCTTTTTCTAGGTTCTTATCATTGATTTTAGATCTTTCTTTTTTTCTAATATAAACACTTAAAATGTGTTTATACATTTTTATCAAAGCCCTGCTTTAGCTGTATCACACAAATTTTGAAAAGTTATCTTTCATTATCACACAGTTTGAAATATTTTCTAATTTTCTTTGTGATTACTTCTTTGACCCATGAATTGTTTAGGAGTAGACTGTACTTCCAGATATTTGTGATTTCCTAGATATTTATTAATTTTTAACTTAATATCATTATGGTATGGCTTATACATGGAGAACATACTCTATATGATTTCAATTATTTTAATTTTATTGAGACTTGTTTTGTGGCCTAGCACCTGGTCTTTCCTAGTGAAATTGCCACTTTTTTATTTGTTTTTTTTTCTCCACCTTTTTTTATTCTTTCCTTCCTTTTCTGCCCTCCTGTGGATTACTTGGATTTTAAAAAAAGAATGTCATTATAATTTACCAGTTGATCTTTTAGCCCTTTCTCTTTGCAACATTTTAGTAATTATCGTAGGGATTAAAATATACATCCTTGAAAAAGGAACCCTCCTACACTGTTGGTGGGAATGTAAATTGGTGCAGCCACTGTGGAAATCAATATGGAGGTTCCTTAAAAAACTAAAAATAGACTTACCGTATGATCCAGCAATCCCACTCTTGGGCATATGTCTGGAGAAAAACATAATTCAAAAAGATAAACGCACCCCAATGTTCATAGCAGCATTATTTATAATTGCCTAGACTTGGAAGCAACCTAAGTGTCCATCAACAGATGAATGAATAAAGAAGATGTGGTGTATACACACAATGAAATATTACTCCGCAATTTAAAAAGTTTACAAATGAGCTTATTTACAAAATAGAAACAGACTCATAGACATAGAAAACAAACTTATTATTACCAAAAGGGAAGGGGGGGAGGGATAAATTAGGAGTTTGGGATTAGCAGATACAAACTACAATATATATCCAGAGAAAACTCTAATTCAAAAAGATACATGCACCCGAATGTTCATAGCAGCACTATTTACAATAGCCAAGGCATGGAAGCAATCATGGATAAAGAAGACATGGTATATATATATATATATATATATATATATATATATACATACAATGGAATACTACTCAGCCATAAGAATGAAATAATGTCATTTGCAGCAACATGGATGGACCTAGAGATTATTGTACTAAGTGAAGTCAGTCAGATAGAGAAAGACAAATATCATATGATATCACTTATACGTGGAATCTAAAAGGTGTTACAGGGAATTCCCTGGTGGTCCAGCGGTTAGGACTCTGTGCTCTCACTGCTGAGGGCCTGGGTTAGATCCCTCGTTGGGGAACTGAGATCCCACAAGCTGCACAGCACAGCCAACAAAACAGAAGTGATACAAATGAATTTGTTTACAAAACAGAAACAGATCACAGACAGAATAAGAATTTATGGTTACCAAAGGGGAATTGGGGGAGGGATAAATTAGGAGTTTGGGATTAGCAGACACAAACTATTGATACTATACACAAAATAGATAAACAACAAGGTCCTACTGTATAGCACAGGGAGCTATATTCAATATCTTGTAACAAACTATAATGGAAAAGAATAGGAAAAAGAATATACACATGTATAACTGAATCACTTTGCTGTACACCAGAAACTAACACAATATTGTAAATTAACAATACTTCAACAACAACAACAACAAAAAAGAAAGAAACAAAAAAAAAGAAAGAGAAAGAAAGAAAGAAAGGAAAAAGGTGGCCAACTCACAAGGTTATTTTGAGGAATAATTGTTTAACACATGTATAACCCTTTGAGCATGGCCAGTCACAGAGAAAGAGCTCAATAAATATAACATTATTATTCCATTAAAAAATTCTCAATCCCATCTAACTCAATGTCCCCTTTAAAAATAATAGATAGTATGTGATGCTCACTTTATTTTCTTGTCATTAAACTCATAGAGAACATAAGCTTTCTAGGTGCATTATTTAAAAGAAAATCAATATGATGCCCTTATGCTGAAATATAGGGAAGAAATAGAAAAGGAAAATCACATATAACAAAATAATGTGTATTTTAATATTCAAATGACTCTAGTAGAAGGCCTAGTGTGGTCATCAGATATTTATAACTAATGAATAATTTTAGAATAACAGAATTAAGACAATATTTAACTGAATATTGCCATCACTTCTTTTTTATATTTGGTATTTTACAATTTGGCTTAATATATTCCTATGCAAATACACACACAGGCATGCAATATCTAACAAATGCACTGAAAAAGGTGTGCTGTTCTCATGGTACCACACAAATGGTGGGTGAAGCAATTTTATACAATGATGAACTTTTTTGGTAAAGTTCTGAACAGAACAAAGTACAAATTTTTCTTGATGTACGCAATAATTGCATCCATGGACAATTCAAGATTACATTTTAAAAATTTAAAAATATCTTGTGTTTCTATGTAAAACCAAACTAGGTTAAAGCTCAGTTCACTGCAAACATGTTTTTCTTACCCTTGAAGATCCCACAGGACATAGGAAAGACATTCAGGATTTAGGAAAATTCATTTCTTCTTTGTGAGGTGTTGTCTCAAGAAAATGAGAATACCTAGTATCCCTAGTCCATGCTCACTAAAAGCCAGGAACACGCCCAATAAGGAGACAAACTACACCCTCCTCCCCAACCCCATCCAAATTTCCCCGAAGCCTTCCTGAGCGTGGCCCTTTTCCTGCAGGAGACCCAGTATCATTTAGTGTCATTGCAAAATGGACCACTAGGTGGCAGCATATACCAAAGATTCAGTATTTTTGACACCTTTACAGCATTAAGAACTTGGGAGTGAGCAGGGCTGGGACTGGAGGACCTCAAATTTATTTGTAATGTTTTATTTCTATCACTACAAAAAGTGACAAAAATATTGAAAATGGGTGCAAGTAATGAACACGTGAATACTTAATTTTCTCTATCTTTACATTTAATTTTTAAAGACAAGTTCCCTTCTTAAATAATCAACAGAAATATCTGGACAGGATGTTGCTAAACCATCAATCTGCTTCCATTCACAGAAGGAGAATAAAAATTGTGGCAGCTGGAGATTCCAGACTTCCATTAATGGTTAAGAATAACGTACGTCTTCAAATACTATGAGAATGTGTAGACAAGAGCAACACACCACTTTGGGGAGTGCAAGGAGATAGCACAGAGAAGGTGGGGTTTGAGTTGTCTTTAAGATCAGGTGGGAATAATACAGGTATATACGAAGAGGCAATAACAGTAATGATAGCTAACATGCTATTAAGCTTCGTATTTGACAGTATTCTTTCACAGGTTTTAATCAAGCTCATCTTCTCACATTGCTGCTCACCCTCTTCCAGAACTATTCAAAGCGTGGTCGGCAAGCTGGTAACCATTACCTGTATTGAGAGCCACTGAGACATACAGATATTGAGAGAAATCATTTATAAATGTTTATAGCAATTTGACCATTTTCTATCTGTTGACCACACAATAAAAAATTGGGGCTTGTGCTTTGTATGTTTTTTTAATTTCTTTTTTACTGTATTTTACCATAGTGTCAGTCTTCAGTGGATTGAAAACATACATACGCACATGCCTGTGCAAGCACACATGCACACACATTTGATCCTTATCTACTAAAAGTTTGAGAAGCACTGGCTCCAGAACACCAAAACAGCCAGAAGGCATGAAGCAGGTGAGTAGGGTGCACTGGAGGAGAAGCCTCACATTTAATAGTTTCTACCTATGGCAAGTGGGCTTATTCAATTTTATTTAATCCTCCCAACAACCCAGTGGGATTGGTGGTATGATCCCGACTTTACAAAGAAGGGAAAAAACATAGAAAATATAATGAACTTTCTCTAATGGAGCCAGGAGTCAAACCAAGATCTGCTGGAATTTTTAGCCCTTTGAAGATCTTGGATTAATTGCCATTTCAGCACCCTTCTCTCATCTAGCAATACCTATAGATCACACTTTATTCTGGGACCAGTTGCTCCAGAGCTCAGAGTCTTGGCATTTATGCTCACATGTCCTTAAGAGTCAGTTCACTAACGTTTCCCTAAGTTAGGAAAAAGGGTCTGTCTTCTAACCCAATGGAACATGGTGTGTCTCATATGTCAAAAGAAAGGTTAAAACAATAATAGCATGCCAATTCCCCATTTCCTGTTCACATCTATACACACACATACACACACACACACACACACTCACAAAACCTTCTCGTCAAGCATGAAAAATAAATTCTGCACTATCTCTCACTGGAGTACTGATATCAGGTATGTTACTGACTTGATTTTTTTCCCCGTATGTTAAGGTGCTTTTTTTAATAGTTTTTTATCATAAACTTGTATGATAAACGTTTTTGATCTTGAACTTTTTATCAGAAGCTATTAAACAAGAAAGGATTTTACAAAAAAATTTTTTTCATTTTTATTTTTCAGGTAAAGGAATCTGTCTGAATTCAAACCACACATGACTAGATTTAAAGGGAGAAAAACCAGAAGACAATCATAATAGTGATACAATTTACAATATGTAGATAGAGCTTTTGGATAAAACTAAATGTTGCTTGAACAATGGATAATTAGGAATAGGTAATTTTTTTTTCATTTTGCACTTTCAAAAAGCTTAAAACCATTAAATCAAAGAGAGATTTAGTGGGGCTAGGTCTGCACTTCTCTTTTCTTCATTCTGAAGGCCTATTAATAATAAAAAATTCTTTAGAGATAACTTGAGGAAAGTGTTTTGTCTAGCATCAAAAACTCATAATGGAAAGTATGTGGCAAGAATTTCTTCTTTTTTTCCTTTCTCTTCTTCTTCATATTAAAAGCAGTAATGATATTAAAGAGAACATGTATTGAATACATAGCATGTACTTGGAAATTTTACGTAATGTTATTTCATTTAAGCCACACAACATCCATATAAAGTAGGAATTATTCCTGTTTTATCGATAGGAAATTGAGGCCCAGAAAAGTTAAGTAACTAGCATATGTTTGCAAAGTTGGTAAATGACAGAATCAGGATAGAAACTTCATTTTTGAGCTTGAAGCCCATGCAAACTTTTGATAGTCTATGTAATGATTACAGAATTAAAACATGAGCAACAGCCAGTTAATCTCGTTATCTCTGGGACCTCTACTTCTGTTAAACGATTTTCCTACTTTATGTAGAATTTGGATCAAGTTACCCCATCTCTCCGGAACTGCTTCCTGAGTAAAACGAGGACAATACTAATTTTATAATTTGTTGCAGTTAAAGACAGTAACAACTACCTGAAGCATCTTTAATGCAGCAGATTGTCAACAGATGATAGCCACAATTATTTTTATTTTGTGAAGGAAGAAACTGGGGATTAAGCACATTTAGTTGCAAAATTATAGGTGTGGAGCTGGATCCCAGGTCTGTCTGATTCCCAGGCCAGCGTTCTTTATTGACTACACCGAAAGGTAAGTAAGCTGTCTTTGGTGAGGAGGTTGCTTTAATTTCTTAAAGCCCTGCAATGACATGTACAGACTTCATTGTTCACTATTTAGCTAAATTATTATTTTCACTCTCTGGCAATTTGGGACACGGACAGTATAATAAAAATGCCTCCACACTTGTCTAGTAACCTCCCCGCCCGTCCCCAGGATCCCACAGCATGAGCTTTGTGGGTAAAGGAAAACGTCCACAAGGAATTCGACCTCAAACAGCACAATTAGCTCAGAACCGCCCCCCCGCCCAGATGTTGATATTTTCCTCTCTCGGCCCCGCCTCCGACCACGCGGGGCTCCAGCCACGCCCCCAAGCTGGAGTTACTGGGGCGGACTCGCCGAGCGCTTCAGCCTACCCACAAGGGATTCCCTCTCCAGCCAATCGCGTCTGAACTACGGGACGGCCCCTAACAAAGATGGCGGTGGAGGCCTCAGTGAGGGCAGGCGGATTTAATACCCGAACCCGCGGCGGACGGCGAAGACAGAGGTAGCGGCGCAGCCCCGACCATGGAGGAGGGCAACAGCGCTGGCAGCGGTGGCAGCGACAGCAGCACCAGCGGGAGTGGCGGGGCGCAGCAAAGGGAGCTGGAGCGCATGGCTGAGGTCCTGGTCACCGGAGAGCAGCTACGGTAAGATGAGGGGCAGTGCCGGGGGAGGCTTGAGGTGGCACTGCCAGCCAGTGTCCGTGGCAGTCGCGCGCGCGCGCGCGCGCGCCGTGGCTCGTGGCTAGCTACTCGCGCGGCGCTCCGGGACGCCTGCGGACGCGTCGACCGTCCGCGCCGCGCCCCCGCTTAGCTGCTGCAGCCCGGCGCCCTGAGGACTCCGGACTGGCGCGGGGCTACTGAGGCGGACGCGGGTGGGCGCGCGGTGCCCGCTGCGCCCTCGCCCAGCTGCTGCAGCCCTGCGCCCCGCAGACGCGTTGCTGCCGACCGCGCGCGCCCTCTCTGCCCGGGCACCCGGGAGCTGCCAGGCCTCCCGGCTGACAGCTAGCTCCTCTTCCGCTCAGAGAACGAGAGGAGCGGGTGAAGGGCCCCCCGCCGGCCCCAACCCCAGCCCCTTTACTCCTAGATAAAAGGAGCCAGACCAGATCCCCTTCACTTAAGGTTTTACTTTTGGCTTGCAAGTCTGGCGTCACTCCCCTGAGCCTCAGTATTTTCATCTGTAAAATGGGGCTGATCACGGCAACTTCCTTGAACGGTTGTGGTGGGGGCTAAACTGAGAACATTTCTGAAACACTGTACCTACCACTTAATTGGCACATACTCATCAGTCATTATTTGGGTCCGCAAGGGGGCGTGGAGGCACCTTGTTCCGCTGCCCTGCTGCCAGCTCCCCCAGCGCGCACATTTTGGGCAGCAGGGTCCATTGGCCCCCGGCTGCTGCAAGAATTGGGACTTGATGTGTGTCACTGCGTCCAGGACAGGCAGTTACCCCCAGATTCGGGGCCCCCTCCCGCCCACTTTATCATTCCCATCCCATCCTGGTCCTTCTTGGATTCATGTTTGAGAATTCTCCTTACGGTATGACCGGTTCCGCAGCTGCCCGTCTTGTGGTCATTAATCAGTTTGCCAGGGGGAGAAACCTCTTGGCTTTACAGTGGTTGAGTCAAAACTTGCATGCCGGCCCCTGTCCCATCGGAACGGTGCGCTTGCCTCTTACTTCTAGTTCTTGGCCTGAATCTCCAGGCTCATTTTGGTTTCTAAAATGCTGTGTTTCAGGACCCGAAGGAGAGAGACTCTTGCAACGATCCCTAAAGGTTTGGTAACCACCCTGCTTGCTGCCCTTAGATTGAGAAAGTAAATTTTGGAGGTCAGAATTAATTGAGCTTAAAGTTACAAGAGGCAAATTGCGCATTTCTATCCCTCGATGATTTTTTAATGTATAGTCAGAATTAAAGGGAATAAAAGCTTCTTTTCCATCAAGAGATTTTCTAACTGAAAAAAAAATCAAAATAAAGCTTTTCTGATTCACCTTGAAACACTTTAATAATTTATCTGCTCCTCAATTGGGTACGTTTCACTTCCTTTAAAATAATAAACTGCAAGGTGCCTCTGTTTGTACAGAAAGCACTTTCTCCTTCGAGATGCTTAAATACCCCTTCCTTGGTTGGGGAGGTCGCCAGAGCACTTCTCCTCTTCCCAGGCACCCCACTGCACGGCAGCAAGTTTGAGGGGTAGCCTTAGTGTGTCGGTAAGGAGATAGAGGGCTGTCTCGCAGTCGGGTGACATAGACCTGGGTTTGAATTTCTGCTCAGCCACTTTGTTGCCAAGAGTTAACATTGTTAAGTTGTTTTGAGGAGGACTTTAAAACCAGAGTGAATCTGGGTTTGCTGCTTACTACTGTGCGACCTTGGACAAGTTACTTAACTAAGAATGATGGGTAATAATGGAGCCTACCTCTGTATCGTGATGAGGATTATTAGATGAGTTAGTGCTTAGATCAGTGCCTGGGATATAGTATGCACCATGCCAGCCTTAGCTGTTATAGTTCTGTGACTTTGGAAAAGTTAATTCACTTCTCTGAGCCTGTTTCCTCATCTGTAGAAAGGCAACGAAGATAGCACTTCATAGGGTTGTTGTGAGAGTTTTCCCCTGGGCTTCATGTATTGAAGATGGTTGTTGGAATTAACGAGTGTTATTGGTCTCTGTGTGTCACCACACGTGACTTCCAGCTGAGCAAGATCTAGCAGAAAGGATTGGTTGGTGGTTAAGAACACAGGCTGCCTGGGTTCTTATTTCTGTCTCCACCATGTATTAGTCCTGTGACTTGCGGACAATTTACTTAACTTCTCTGTGCCTCCGTTTTACTTCTCTTGCAGGAATTTTGTGAGGACTAAATGAGGAGATGCTACATGTAAAAGGCTTAGTAAATGTTAGTTGCTTAATTTTACTTTGGGAAACTGTCATCGTTGCTTTTTAAAAATCTCTACCATCTTTGCACCGTGCTGAGTACAGAGTACATAGTAATTACTCGAATATTTGAATAACTAGTGTATATAATTAAATATACTATTGTAAATACAGATAATGTAATATTCAGAATTTAGGGGTTTAAGTGGCCATGTATGCCCCTAGCTTCTTGGTTACCGGAAGAACCTCTCATAAAGGAGTAGGGATGCAGCCCTCCTGGCTGTCACTGTCACAACATGTTTTCACATCCCTAACTGCTTTCTCACTGGCTGATTGTGGGGACTTTGTGATGTCCAGGCCTACTGCCTCTAATTGCTATACACACACACTCACTCACACACTCACAGACACACAGACAATTGCTTCTCTCTGCCTTCTCTTTCCTTTCCATTGCTTTCTGGGTCATCAAAGATGAAGTGAATGAAGGTGGTAAGGAAAGGAGACACCAGGATTGGGATTTGAAATACAAAGTTTGGCTTCCAGGTCCAGCTCTGTGAATTTTATTAATTTAATATTTATTTATGTATGTATATATGTATGTATGTATTTATTTTGAACTACTCTTTTTTTTTTTTTTTTTTTGCGGTACGCGGGCCTCTCACTGTTGTGGCCTCTCCCGTTGCGGAGCACAGGCTCCGGATGCGCAGGCCCAGCGGCCATGGCTCACGGGCCCAGCCACTCCGTGGCATGTGGGATCTTCCCGGACTGGGGCACGAACCCGTGTCCCCTGCATCGGCAGGCAGACTCTCAACCACTGCACCACCAGGGAAGCCCACTATTTTGAACTACTTTTGCTTGGGCAAGCCAGTTAGCCACTCTGGGCCTCAGCGACTAGGCCTGCAGAATGGGAATAATAATATCCTCCCACGTAAGATCTGTGGTGTTGGAGCAAATGGAGTATAACGTGGGAAGGAACTTTGTAAAATAAATCAATAAATCAAGAGTAGTTGTTGCTATGATTATTATAAGCTCCAGATGTGAAATTGGGGGTTGGCTCCGTAATCCTGACACTTTGGTAAGGGCAGCTGGTTGCATAAGGATATGAAATTGAGTAACATTTAAAAACATCTCCTGCTTTCTTCTCCAGCCTGACTGCAGGATCCTTTTCCTAATCTCTTTGTGCTTTCCCTTGTCGTAAAAGATTTTACTTCCTTGCTCAATGTATCTGAGTATTTTTGTATCTTAAAACTGCATTTGGATACCACTTCACATCCCCAGGATGGCTATAATCAAAAAGACAGATAATGAGAACTGTTGGCAAGGATGCGGGGAAATTGGAACCCTTACACACTGCTGGTGGAAAGGTAAAATGATGCAGCCACTTTGGAAATCATTCTGGTATTTCCTCAAAGACTAAACATAGAATTACCATGTGACCCAGCAATTTTACTCCTAAGTATGTATTCAAGAGAAACAAAAACATATGTCTACATAAAAATTTGTACACAAATTTTCACAGCAGCATTTTATGTAATAGCCAAAACCAGAAACAACTCAAATGCCCACCAACTGATGAATGGGTAAATAATGTGTGGTCTTTTCATACAAGGGAGTATTATTCAGCAGTAAAAAGGAATAAAGTACTGATATATGCTACAACATGGATGCACCTTGAAAACATGATACTAAGTGAAAGAAGGCAGACACAAAAAGACACGTATTAGGAGGTTGGCCAAAAAGTTCATTCGGGTTCTCCATGTTACGGAAAAACCCGAACAACTTTCTGGCCAACCCAATATGATTCCATTTATATGAAATGTCCAGAATAGGCAAATCTGTGGAGACAGAAAGTGATTGCCAGTGGCAGTGGGGAGGGGGAATGGAGGGTGATTGCTGATGGGTGTAGAGTTTCTTTTGGGGATGATGAAAATGTTCTAAACTTGATTGTGGTGATGATATCATAACTCTGTGGATATGCTGAAAAACCATTGAATTATAGACAGTAAATGGGTGAATTATGTGGTGTGTGAATTATATCAATAAAACTACTACAAAAATGCATTTGGATGACACATTAGAGTGATGAAAGACAAAATATTAAAACTTTAAAAATAAACTTTATGTTTTCTTTTTGGATTGGCCAAAGAATGCGATGATATTTATCATTAACTTGATAACACATTACTGCCACACCAGATGGGACTGATATTTTACATATATCTTTTTATGGTATTATTCTTGATACAGCACAGAGAAAATATACCATAAATAGTCCAGAAAATTGTCTCAGAACATTCCTGATTTGAAGATAATTAACCATATAAAAATCATTCATATTACTGAGGTTTCATACGATGACTTTTTAAATCATTATTTTTATGTTTTATATATAAATCTTTTATCTTGAAATTTGTCATGCAATCATAACTGACAGTCTAATTACAGCATCCAAAATCCACCTTATGTTTCTTCTATAGATTAATCCCAGAGATACTTAGCAAGAAAGTGGTTTGTAATAGAGCATTTAAATAAAGAAGGCCAATGAATATCACTGTTCTCTCTGTGGTAATGGTAGGCATGATAATAATAACAATAATACTTATATGGCATATATTACCTGCCAAAGACTCTTCCAAGTGCTTATATATACTATTAGAAATATATATATATTAATATATATTATCAAAAGCATATATATGCCTTTAAGCTTTATAAGCTACTCTGTGTAGAAGATATACTTGTTAGCCTCATTTTACAGATGGGAAAACTGAGGAATGAAGTATGCAAGCTAACTGGCCATAGAGTTTTCAGCCAGAAAGCTCTAGAGCTGAGAGTTCTTGCTCTTAAGCAAAATGCTAGATTACAATTTAGAGGGTTAAGAAGTGTCAGGGTGGGCTTCCCTGGTGGCGCAGTGGTTGAGAGTCCGCCTGCCGATGCAGGGGACACGGGTTCGTGCCCCGGACCGGGAAGATCCCACATGCCGCGGAGCGGCTGGGCCCGTGAGCCACGGCCGCTGAGCCTGCGCATCCGGAGCCTGTGCTCCACAACGGGAGAGGCCACAACAGTGAGAGGCCCGCGTACCGCAAAAGAAAAAAAAAAGAAAAAAAAAAAGAAGTGTCAGGGTAAGACCAATGTACAACAGAATCATATATATAAGACTATGATATTCTGGTATGAGAACTTTTGCAAACAAGCAAGTAGACAAATGATTTTTCCCTTCTGTCGGGAAAAAGCTAATTAATTTCTAGATGTGTTTATGTTTTGACGAGATAGAACTTTTAAAGTGGGTCTCCCTTGCCATATGGTTTTAAAAACTTAATTTGAACTCATTCTGAATTTGTAATCATTTTAATGGGAAGATAAATTACAGTTCACTGTTTTGCCAGCTGTGAGGATGGGAGTGGGGTAGGGGGAGAATTAAGAATGTAATGAGGGATGCTTAATTAAGAGAGAAAACACCTCAAGCTTTTCGGTTATGCTCATCTACCTAGACTAAATATGTTAATTACAACAGTCTTATCCAGTCATTAAAGCTGGGTCCCTAAAAGCAATTTACGAGGCAATGAGTTTTAGCTAAGTTGTAGGAAATTGCAGTTCTTTCAAATTGTTTGATGTATTGCCTTTTTGCTACACCAGACTGCCTTTCCAGACTCCTACAGCCTTGCTGTTGCCTTTTTCATAAAAACATGTTAAATCAGTATTGAGTTGCTTTTCTGAATTTGCTTTGCCAATGTTAATGCAGTATGCAGATAGAAGGTAAAAATCAGCTTCTGGAACCAAAGGCCAATCTACAATAAAGTAAATATGAGATATGGAATGTAGAGATACAGAACAGAACAAGGAGAAATACAGCTGACCCCTGAACAATGCGCAGGTTACGGCACCCGCCCTCTGCACAGTTGAAGATCCGAGTATGACTTTATAGTCAGACGTTCTCTGTATCCCTGGTTCCCCATCCACAGATCCAACCAAACATGAAATATGTAGTACTGTAGTATTTATATTGAAAAAATCCAAGTATAAGTGGACCTGAGCAGTTCAAATCCCAGTTGTTCAAGGGTCAACTGTAGTTTGTTTTATTGCACTTTGAACTTAAGGAACTTCAAAATTGGCTTAGAGAATGTCTTAGGGGGTAGCCCCTACTGGTGTCCGTTAATATGGAAGCCTAGCTCTACTAGACATTGTAACCAAAGGGAATAGAGGGAAAGCTACTGCCCAGATGCTGCTACTGAAATGTAGGAATCCAAGCAGGAGGAATATGCTTTTATTCTTCTAATAAGCAGAGAGGATATCCTGGCCTTGGGAAATTACCACCTGTTCAGATGAAAAAGGGAGAACTTTAGGAAATGGCAAATGACTGTATTTGGAGTCAGTGCAGACAAGCCTCGTGTAGAGTGATGAGCTGCCTTTACACCAGAGGCTTTTCTCATATACAGACCCTGTTCCTATGAACATCTTTTCTGCTTCACACATTGGATGTGGGGACAGCAGGCACAGTCCTGGCACATAGCAAGCTCAGTAAAGACTGCTTTCTCCCCTGGAGAGAGAGACTGGGAAAGTACTTGGTCACTTGCCAAAACCCTCATGCAAATGGAAGACACTTAGTAAGTGCTCAATACATGATTGTGGAATTATTTTACACCTTCATGCACTTATTCTTACGTAAACCTGTTTTTGAAATGAGTGCAGTGTTAATTGTTTCTGAGTAATATGTTTGTGGTTACTTTTCTAAAAGGCCAATGCTGATATTTAGGTTCTGGCTTCTGTCGACTTTGGAATCAATAAACCTGAAAATAAGTTATTAAATAAACACACCTCAAATGAAGAGAATGAGAGGTGATGGATGATTGTTCTCCTGTCCTAGAATTTCTAGTATTTATTTGGATCAGGAACTCACGTCCCTTTATTAGGTGGCAGCTCTTAAATTGTTGGTGTCTATGAGTTTAGTGATTAGGAAGAGACAAAGGAAACAATCATCAACCCTCTTTCTACCTAGTAAGTCATCACACTTTTCTCTCTTCCTCATTATCTACCAAGGAGAGATGGGTCCCAGATCTGGGATCCTTGTCCCTGTATTATCAGCTTTAACCAAATTTGGAAGCTTATGTCAGTGACTGTTTTTATGGATTATTAGATGCTGGGGGAACACCAGTGGAGACGGAGTACGGGGAGAGAGCTTAGCGGATCAGACAGCCTGCTTGTAAACAGCTGTTCCCGTGGCAGTGCCAGCAGGGGCAACAGGAACTATTTTCATCAGGGCTGGGATGGCCCCAAACTGGAAGAGTTCAGAGAGAACAGGAATATACTCTCATCTGCACAAAGAGTCACTTTTCTGTAGCTTTTCAAATATTTTTAAGGTTGAGTAGGAGAGGCGAGATGGAGAAAGAAAACACACCTGGGAGTGGGGGACAAGATATCCCTTCGTCTGTGCAGTTTTCTGATAACAGCTGTTGCTAGGGTGTGGCAAGAGGGGACAAATGCCAGAGCCTCCAGCTGGGGGAAGCTCATGGCAGCTGCAGAGGAGGTAGATAGCAGCTAGTGTCATCAGAGAAAGGCTCAAATCTTTCCACTTGGAACCTTTAGCTGCTTCTGGTGATTTTCTTGTTGGTGCTGGTATGTGTTTGTTACTTGTTTTAATCCTGATGACACTGTCTCCCTGCAACACTTGTACCTACAGATTTCTGATTCTGATATTTACCCAGAGGTTCCTTTCATTGAAGTAAACTGTGGCTCAGCACCCACTTAGGTCCTGGCCTTATTTTGATCATCCAGCTCTGTGAGGCTCTCCTTTGAGTGGTGAAACTGTTACAGCCCCAGAGAACCGAACCTTGTGCTTTGTGGCAGATCAGGTAGGCTTCAGAAGGACCAGTTCTGGTACAGAGTGCCCAGTAGCTTCTCTGATCATGACTTAAAGTGTGAGAAACAAAAGAAGATCAGAATGAACATTCTCTCGTTAAGAGAGAAAGCCTCATTTCATGCTATCCTGTTTTCATTACAGTTAGCTTAGTCCCTGTGCTTTTATTATGTGTGAAGTTGGCCATTTTCTAACAAGTTATAAAATTCTGGAGGAATACACTATGAGTGGTGTGTCCACAAAACAAACAAACAAACAAACAAAAAAACAAGGGTGATTGGGAGGGGGTTAGTGTAGAGATATATAACGAGGTACTGGTTTAAGAACAACCAGTGTATAAATGTGCAAATTTACAAAAAGGGTATGTTAAGAAAGGATTGTTTTTTTCCATCTTAAAAAAGGATTTAGCACATTTTCTGTTGAGGATCCTGGGTTAGTTTTCTGTTTAAAATGCAATTCTTGGGCTTCCCTGGTGGCGCAGTGGTTGAGAGTCCGCCTGCCGATGCAGGGGACATGGGTTCGTGCCCTGGTCCGGGAAGATCCCACATGCCGTGGAGCTGCTGGGACCGTGAGCCATGGCCGCTGAGCCTGCACATCCGGAGCCTGTGCTCTGCAACGGGAGAGGCCACAACAGTGAGAGGCCCGCGTATAGCAAAAAAAAAAAAAAAAAAAAAGATGCAATTCTTTTTATATGGTTTGCACACTATTTTCAGGCACATATACTGAGTCCAGTAAAGCGTGAACTTTTGGATTGTAGAAGGGTTACGATTTTTCTCTAAATCCGAAGCTGTTCTAAAATAAGTTTATTAAAGAGTAAAACAATAAATGAAGCACATACATACACAACACAGATACAACAGATGAAGTGATAAAAAGATAACTATTAATACATTTTAAAAAATTTGCTCATTACTGGTCTGTACCAAATAGCATGACTTATTTGTGGTTTCTAAGGTTTTCTTGAAATAACCAGAGATCACAGATGAAGTTGCTGAAAAGGATCACATGTTGATTATATTGGATTGAAAGTACAGGCCTGAAGAGTGTATAGACTGGAATCAGAATGCCTCGGCTTAAACCCTGATTCTGTTATTTACCAGCTGGATGACCTTGGGTTAGTTATTTCATGAATCTGTGTCTTAGTTTCTTAGTCTGTAAAGTGGTGATGAAAATAGACTTCAGTAAATTGGTCTTAGAATGATATGTTGATATTTGTATAGCACTTAAAACTATGCCAGGCAGTTAGTGTTATAAGTGTTTATTAATAAATAAATATTGGGGAAAAAAAGAATTTACTTTATTAATGACTGTTTTGTAGACTCTGATAGTCAAACCTAACAGTGGGTATAACCTGTCCTCATGAGAGAGGATGAATAGACCTTAGTTGCCATGATAAAGTACACTTATCCTACTACCATACTTACAAGGGCCAAAAGTTATCACAGAGTATTTAAGGACATTCAAATATAAGGAACAAGAGTGAACTAGAGCTTTTTCCTCCAACATTTTATTACGAAAGATTTCAAACATACAGAAAAGTGTAAAGAATTCTACAGTGAATGCCCCTTTCTCCACCGCTTGGATTCCACAATTAACATTCCACTGTGCTTGCTTTAGCACGTGATACAAGATACTGATTATAGTTCTCTGTGCTATACAGTAGGTCCTTAACTATCTACTTTATATATAGTAGTGTGTATCTGTTAATTCCAAATTCCTAATTTATCGGTCTTCCCCACATTCCCCTTTGGTAACCATGTTTTTTTCTATGTCTGAGTCTGTTTCTGTTTTGTAAGTAAGTTTGTTTGTATCATTTTTTTAGATTCTATGTATAAGTGATATCATATGTTATTTGTCTTTCTCTGTCTGACTGACTTCACTTACTATGATATTCTCTAGGACCATTCATGTTGCTACAAGGTTCTTTTTTTTTTTTAAGAGATAAAACTTATGTATAATGAAATGCACCATTTGATGAGTACTGACTAAGACATATATCTGTGAAACCCAAACCCCTATCTGGATATCTTTGAATGCTTTTGGCTGCAAGAAACAGAAAATCGACTCAAACAATGTATTCACTCCCGTAACTGGAAATCCAGGAGATGTGAATAACCAACTGATACCATGTGCATACATAATTATATTTCTTCTGAAATAATACTGTATCCTTAGAATTATGATACTCTGCTATAGAATTGTCATCTATGGAGTCCTTACCTCCCTTTCCTTTCCAGGACTCAGCAGAAGTGTTGCAAAGCTGAAGGAAAGGTTGGATTTTACTTTTTTTTTTTTTTTTTTTTTTTTTTTTTTTGCGCTACGTGGGCCTCTCACTGTTGTGGCCTCTCCCGTTGCGGAGCACAGGCTCCGGACGCGCAGGCTCAGTGGCCATGGCTCACGGGCCCAGCCACTCCACGGCATGTGGGATCTTCCCAGACTGGGGCACGAACCCGTGTCCCCTGCATCGGCAGGTGGACTCTCAACCACTGCGCCGCCAGGGAAGCCCCTGGATTTTACTTTTTGAAGCCAAAACCTGTTTCAACAGCAGCATGAAGGGCTCTGCTGTCCTGCCATATCCAGGCAGGAGTCCTCTCAGTGTCTCATCACTAGTTCTATGAATAATTTCCAAAGTCCATCTAGATGCCAGACACTGGGTTAGGTGCTGGGGACAAGAGGAGGACCTTCATTTTCCAGACTTCCCTCTGTCATCACTTGTATCTCTCAGAGTTTCAAGCACGCTTTTGGCCTACTGTGGATCAGAAACTTTATTTTCACTTTTATGGTTTAAGATTTCCAAATCGTGAAATAAACCAAGTGCAAAATAATAAAAAGGCTATTAATCTTAAGGTAACATTTCTGGACTTGCTTAAGGCAAGAGTCCTTTGTTCCATTTGTATTTGTCCTGAAGCAAAAGTAATTTCATGAAGGGGTGGATACCTTAGGGGAGTGGGATCTACAAGGATGCCAGGGTGGGAAAGGTCAAGTAACGTATATTACATGAAGTTCATGCCTCGTATATCTTTGCATAATAAATTTGTTTTAAAATATGGATACATAATAAAATAATTTAATACATTCATATGTTAATGATGCAGTATAATTCAGTAAGTATAAAAATTGAGAGAAATGGAAAAGAAATTATTGAAAATCTAAGGACGGGGGAGTGTCGCAGATGCATTTATGGCAGAGAAGGACACTTAGGAATGGAAGCCATGCATCTAGCACAGGGGAGATCAGTGACTCAGAAATTCCTGCAGGGCAAGAGGGATCAATGACAAAAGAAAGACATAGGCCAGAGACCTAGGACATGAGTCTGAGAGATGATAAACAGCTTATATCATGGGAAACCTGGCCAGAAGCGGGTCTTCAGGTTCTGGGTTGCCCTGAATACGTTACTCTTCTCTAACAAGCATGGGGCAGTAGTTTGGTACAGTACAAAGATCTTCTCATAACTTGTAGGGAAATTTGGTACAAAAGAGTTAGAGATGATGATAATCATTGTAGAGGAGGGTGATCAAGGTTTGTGTTTTTATATGTGGATTGTAAAGTGAAGAACAGTTGGACAGTTCAGGCATTTACTAAACAATAATAATAACAAAATGTCAGGTCCTGTTCTGTGAGCTTGCATGTATATTGTTTTATTGAATTCTGATAATAATTCTATCATCCCTATTTTTAAATGGAAGAAACTAAGGCATGAGCAGTTTGCCCAAAGTCACATAAGTAGTAAGTATGGGAGCTTAATTTTGAATCCAGGCCTCTCAGAATTCCTACTAGGTGCAGACAACTATGGAAACAACTCTGTAAACTAGCAAGCAGTAAGGCCCTTCCTTCTTGCCTTCAGGTCACAGCCTAAGCCAGGCAGAGAGGGGGAAAAAGACATATGCATTTAAATAATATATGGCGGCAGTATATAAAGGGCGACATGTAGAGTGGTTTAAACAATAAAGGGGATTTCTTGGCTTATGTAATGTTAAATTTCAGAGATACGTAGACTTCACATGAGGTTTGATCAGGATTCCAGGTCTATTTCTCTTAAGTTCTCTTGATTCTACCTTTCTCTGTGCATTAACTTTGCCTCCATGAAGGCTTCTTTTGCAGTCATATGATGGCCACTAGCACCAGTCAGACTGAAAAGAGAGGACTGGCTGCCATCAACCACCTACAGCAGTCTTGAGCTTTCATGTTTTTGGATCATCTTGACTTACAGACTCACAAGATATTAAAGCAGAGCGAGTCCTTCGCTGGTTGTCCTAGGCTTACCCATCTGCAATACTGTGGCAAAAAGGCTGGTATTACCCTGACTGCCTTAAGTCAAGCAGCAGCCTGCCGCCTCCTCCTTAGAGGCACAGGTAGGATCATAGCTGCTATACTCTGGTGAAGGGTTCATTGGGTGTTGCAGAGATAAGCCCAGTGTCCTCCACAAATGATAATTTGGGCTCAATGATGAGAAACCAGTGGGAAAAAAATTGTACAGGGTACGGTGTAATTAAGGCCAAATTTTAGGAGAAATAACTTAAAGTTGCGGGGGGGGGGAGCTTATACAGAGAAGAAGAAAGTGCTCACAGAAAAGCCACAGAGAAGATACAATGTGGGAGAGGTCAGGAGACATTGGCATACATCCTGGACCCTACTGCTTTCAAAGTAATTTTCCCTGTAAACTTCCCCATCATGATGGTCACCTGTTCATCACCCATATGCTCCCTCCCTCCCCTTTCACCCCTCACTACCCTTTGAAATGGAAGAGATGCCTCTGGTGTTCAGGGTTTGCTCAGTAATAGAAGTAAAATAGAACTCTCAACAGATGACTAAAATGGCAGGTGGCTCAGGTTCAAATTGCAAAGAATGATTTTTGCATCACTTGGGTTTTGATGTCTTTCCAAGTAACACCTCCACCCAGAAAGACTCCCAGCCAAAGCTGTATAAAAGTTATCTCTTTGTTTAAGCAGGCTGCTTTAGGAATCATTAAGATGCAGACTTTCTGAGGAAGTTGCAAAATGTTCTTCACTTACATGACTCAACTAAGAAAGGTCTTTCAGGTCATGTGTTTTAATATATTTTGTCAATGTTTTCCCTCCCTTCTCCAGAAATTGGAAATAGGAGCTACCTTCGATGATCAAGAAGGCAGATTTTTCACCACTGTTAGTAAGATTTAAGCTTATATCTCATTGCACCATTGCATTGACTTTACAATGGCAACTTTGGCACTGATTTTGTACCGCATCTTACCATAAAGATAACGAATAGGAATAAATCCAAATTTATTCTTATGATTTTATTCTTGGAGAATACTGCATGAATTTAGCCTTTTATTCTTCAAAATGGGTGGTGTGTGTACAAATGCAATAAACCTTTTGTCCTCAAGTCCTGACAAGAAACTGTGATATAAAATTGTGACTTTTTCTTATGCCTGTGTTGGCTACAAAAGAGAGAAGCTCCAGTTAAACCCATTGAGAAGCATCCATGAAAGCTGAGAAGCTGGGCTTGGAGCCAATGCATTTGTCTACATGTTCAACATTTGCTGACTTGGCAGTAATCGGGGCTTTAAGCCAAGAAGAGCAGAGTCTGATTATTCAGGACTTTATCATAATTTACAATTATGATACCTCAAGTGGAGGTGCAGTGGTTAGGGCCAGGAATTCCTTAGAAACCACAATTCCAATGCATCGGGGTTTGTCAGGCCATTTTGTTTAACAAGGGACAAAACCAGTTGATTATTTAAAAGCTTAATGAACCAGAGGGAATCTCTTCAGTTGTCTTCCTGCAGCTCCACTTTGGGTGGTTATTTTGCTGCTAGATAATTTCATTTCTGAAAGGGGAACACAGAGAAGGAGAGGAAGTTGGTTTGGCTATTTGTCAGCAGTTCTGAAAGAATGTTTATTCAGGGAGGAGTATGAAGCCTGTGAGAATTGGGGGATTATCTGGACATTTTCAGTCCTTTGATGTTGTGCCTACCCAACTAATGCTCCTCAGCTGACCTTCTAGCCTCTGCCAGAGAAAACTTCTAGTGGCCAGGACTCAGTCACTTCTTTTTGAGCATCTACATGTATGGGTGGTGAGGGGATAGGCCACCCTTAGCACTGCAATCATAATTATGGAATCTAATATACATTTGGGGAAATCATGGTAGTCCTTATTGGTGGCTTATGTGAAAAAAAATTTTTTTTACTGAAATGTAGCCTGGCATTCCTTAAAAGAACACCCATCTATAATAAAATATGACAATTTGTTTTACTTTGTAGTCAAAAATGTTCTTCTTGATAGAGCATAGCAGTAGATACTAAATTATATTGCTTGGGGAATTCTGGGAGATAGGCCTTCATGGAGATTATAGTACAATAGGTAACAAAGAAAAAACACTTATTGAAAACTATTTGGTAGTCTATTCAGAGACGTGTTCAAAGGTTAAATCTGAGATACTCAGTGTGTCACTTAAAACTGCATTTACTGGAATGCAGATATTTCAGTATTTCACCATAAGGCCTTGAGAATCGTATCTTATCTGTGTGACCTGCACCACCTCCCATACGAGAAGGATTGTTCAAGCGAAGTATGTGTTTTCACAGGGCAGATGTTTTCTTCTCTAAGAGCCCCTGCAACCAGTTTGATGATTCTCCTGGAAGAGGGTCAAGGTGATTGCAGGCCTGACTCCTTTAGCCCTTTAGACTTAGGAATGGGAGGTGTCAGCAAAAGGTAACACCTTCTAAAAGGGAAGTCCAGCTCTCATTGCTGAACTTATTCTAGTGACTTAAAAGAATGGGTGCGGGTTTCCCTGGTGGTACAGAGAGTCCGCCTGCTGATGCAGGGGACACGGGTTCATGCCCCGGTCCAGGAGGATCCCACATGCCGCGGAGCAGCTGGGCCCGTGAGCCATGGCCGCTGAGCCTGTGCGTCTGGAGCCTGTGCTCCGCAACAGGAGAGGCCGCAGCGGTGAGAGGCCCACGTACCGCAAAAAGAATGGGTGCTTCTCTGGTTTTGAGCCTTCCAGTGCCTTGTACAGACCTACATCAGGGCACCTACAACCCTTTCCATTTTTGTCCTTCTTGTGTAGTGAGGGAGGGTGAAGGTGAATACCATGGTTTTTGGTGTGGATTAAAGAACATATTTACTGGGGACCCATCAACGCAAAGGGTCAGCAAGAGGGGATATGTGGTCCTCCATTCTCTCATTATTCCACAGAGTTGGGCATAAGCATGAAGCTGCCTGACATACAGTGTGTTTCTGTTCCATGGGAGGGACTCTGACCCCCGGCTACACAACCTTCCTACAATGCAAGCATGAGCATGGCCTTATCTCTGGGTTACAAATAATGTGAACTCAGGCGCCTAAGTGTCTGAGCTGGGAAATGCCAGACGCATCAGCACCTGGAGACCTCCGGGGCTTGTTCGAAGTTACAGCCCCTCCTGCTGGGGAAAGGCGGCCACCAGTCCTAGGGGAAGCTGGGTTTGGGTGCAGCCCCTCCTGCTGGGGAAAGACCAGGCTTCCAGTCCCAGCCAGCTCGCTGCCTGTGAAGTCAAGCTGGGCCTCTAAGGTCACAAATCTTGCTGTGTCCCCCCCAGCAGATGGCAGGTCTGTGCACTCTCCGAGGCAAGGTATGGCACCTTACTCATTCTTAGGTCCAGAACTTCTGTGTCTAAAATCCAGGAAGAGGCATACCGTATTTCAGCGCTACAAGTGCATTTTGACTTACTCTGAAGTTTTGAAATGAGGACTTTAAACTTTACCGTATTTTATAAATGAGGGTATTTAGTTCAAAGGTCAAACTAGGTTATGTCTTTTAACCTCTGGCCTTGTTTTTAATAGCTTAACACCACGCTTCCTTCTGCCAAGATAGATGGATAAATCATCCCTTGGCAGTAGGTTCTAAGTTTTATAGCTATGTAATTTGTTGCGATATTCACTGGATTGGTGTTACCCTGATTTTCTTTTAGCCTTCTCAGTAAATAATAATAATTATAATAAACAGTATTTATTTATAATAAACTTGGCACACTTACTGTATGCCAAGTAGCGTGATAAGTATTTTACATGAATTGTACCATTTAATCCTTGAGTGGGTATCATTAGTCCCATTTTAGAGATGGGCACACAAAGTCTTAGAGAAATTAAGAAACTTGTCCAGGGTCACAAGACCAGCAAATAGAAGAGCTGGGCTTTGCAGCTTCACAGTGTCCTGCACAAGTCATGCTCTTAGCGTGTACACGTTGAGCATACAGCTGTGCTCAGCTCTAAGCCATTGGAGCCTGGAGGTCAGAAGCAAAGAACTCCCTAACTACTATGGACATGGAGCCTGGACTCTTGTCTCTGAGTATTTATTCTGTGTTGGGCAAAAAGTAAACTTACATATATGAAAAAGATGAATAGCACCATTAATATATTTAAAAACTTATTAAGAGTTATTTAAAAGCTACAAAAACTTGGGTTAGTTGTGTGACTAATAGGCTATTTACACTGCTATGTATGGCTGATTACCAGGAAGCATACTGATGTTCGTGTATATATGCAGAGTGTCAGATTAACTTGTGTGTTTTACTTGAAGATAATAGTAAATACTCTTCACCTATGGATTAACTAAATTAGAAGTTCTGGAATGTGAGTCCAGCGGGTCATATTTTAGGTTCTAGAAGGAAACATTTATTGCCGCTTCTCAGCAACATGAAAGATGCATATCCTCAGACTTATGTTTTGCATGTGAGGAATAGATTAGTCAGTAGGATCTCATGCAAGGAACATTAAAAAATGTTCCAGGGCTTCCCTGGTGGCGCAGTGGTTGAGAGTCCGCCTGCCGATGCAGGGGACACGGGTTCGTGTCCCGGTCCAGGAAGACCCCACATGCCGCGGAGCGGCTGGGCCCATGAGCCATGGCCGCTGAGCCTGCGCATGCGGAGCCTGTGCTTCACAACGGGAGAGGCCACAACAGTGAGAGGCCCGCGTACCGCAAAAAAAAAAAAGTTCCAAATATTATTTTGGAGCTTTTCAAGGTATTGCTCAGTTTCTGTTTAGAGCTAGAATAAATTTTTAACTTAGTTAACTGTAGATCCGTAAAATAGACTCTAATATAGAGCTTTTGACTCATTGTCCTCAAAGAGTGTACATTGAAATAGCCAAATAAGGTGAAATAGCCAAATAAGCACTGGGCATTTAGTTCAAGATCCTCTTGTTTCCTTTGTAGGAATGCGTAAGGCAATCATTTTATGATTATAATTGAATTTTTCACACCAAGTCTTTAGATTTGCAGGAAAATAAGTCCTGTAGTCTAGGTGTTGATTTTAGGATTAGAAGAATGCAGAACTCTCAGGGTTGGGGAATTTTGGATTCAAAACAGAATAAGTATAAAAATTTTCTAAGATATCAGGATATTTGGGCATAATGCTAGAATTTTCAAGTATCCTGAGAGAAAAAAGTAAAGACTTTACTTAATTAGCCATATAGAATCTTAAACCGTTTGTTTTCTAATTATTTTTCCCCAGCATGCATGCCTGATACCTGTTGCACTGACAGAAGATGACATTAATAATGTATACTTAACTGTAGACTAATGTTCTCTGTGCAGTGTTGCCAAAGCCCATATTCCTTTTGGTGAAAACCATGTCAAGACTACATGTTGCTGTTTTAACCAGATGTGAAATGCTGACTTTATTTTCTCCCATCTTCGTTTTTCCTTCACCCAAAACCCTCTGTCAGCCACTATAGATATCAAAATAGTGTTGTAGGTATAAGGTCACATTTATTCTTTAATTTTTCCTTTTCCTGTGATTTAATGCTTTCTTCATTTTGTCCCACGTTGAGTAGCTGCTTGTGCGTGTGTATGTTTCCAGGCTTCTTCACATCACTAGACAAGAAATTACACTAAAAATTACAGTTATTACTTAGCTGGTTTGCACTTTAACCACTTACAACTCTTCTCACCCCTGTTAATTCTTACTCTTGGTCTCAGGACCTAATCTAGGAACTGAATAAAGAAGGAATTACCTGCTCTTTTCATTCATTTCCATATCTCCTGTTAGTGGGAATAGTTGTCTATCAGTTGGGTAAGAAGGCATGCACACATTCATTTAGACACTCAACATAAGCTTATAGAAGTTAATGCTTGAAATCTGTGCAGAAATCTGTATATATTTAAATTGTTAGTCAAGAATCTCAGTTCAATAAAGTATCTTCTTTCAGAGACAAGTCTTTTGTTGTCAGCAATTGGAATGGGTTTTGCTTTGTAAAACCTTTAAAAAAAATCACAACTCTGTTATGAAACAACAGCAGTTTGTACTCCCTGAATCACTATATAGCTCAGAGAAACTTGCTAGCCTATTTCAAGATCTTGCAGTCTCCATCTTCTAGAAGGTCTTAAGACCTTCCCTGGAGGTCCACTGGTTAAGACTCTGTGCTTCCACTGCAGGGGGCGCAGGTTCGATCCCTGGTCAGGGAACTGAGATCCGGCATGCTGGGCAATACGGCCAAAAAGAAAGTCACCAGGAAATTTCTTGCCTATCTAATTAGAAATCCGTCTAGCAGCCCCCCGTGCTTCCTTAGTGAGAGTCTTAAGCATATTCTCAGAGGAACACAGTTCCTGCAGTTTCTAAGCTTGCTTCTTCAGCCTTCTCTCAAATTTGCAAGAGCCTCTATATCCTTTCAGTAAAATCCCTTTTTGCTTAAGCTAGCCAGAATTAGTTTCGGTTTCTCATAACCATCACTGACACAGAAATTAGTACCAGGAATGAGACATATGAATACTACGTGACAAAAATCACAGATACTTATTACACTCATTTTTTTAACCTTTTCTTTTTTCTTTCTTTATTTTTTTTTTGGGCTAAAAGCAAAGAGTCAGGGATATTTATATAAAATATTGTCTGTTACAAAGTGTAAACAAAGACTAATTCTGCTTGGGATAGAATAATCATCTTACGATCCCTCACATTTGTATGAGCTTTACTACATAAAAGTGTTTGACTTGTAACCACATTTGTTATATAGAGGGCTGAATGTTGTTCTATTTTTGTAACTCTCGTGGCATCTCCACTGTTCTAGGAATAGGGTAGAATATAAATAAATGCTTGTTGATTGATCCTTTATGGAAAGTTTTCAAGTCATGAAATTTCATTCTTCTTTTTCCTCCTTAACAAATAGGCACACTGAGGTTTTAGGAATTGAACTTCTCTATGCTTTAGAGTTGACGTTGGGTATAAGAAGCAGAGTGTCCATGGACAAGGACCCTTAGGCCGTTCTATCGTGAGCCAGTTAACATTTTTTGATCTCTTTATATTTTTAGTCTGTCACTTCAGTGTGCTGTTAAAATTGTTAAATATTTAGGTACAAACATAAAAATCCCACTTTAGAGTTAGCTGATTATGCAGTTGCAAGTAAGATGACACACAAACATATTAATATTTTTAGCTTTCACGGAGACTATTAGAAAGATACGATAATTACAGCCTCGTGGATCCACAGAACCTATTAGTTCATGGCTCAGATACCTTCAGAAAAAACGGGTGGAGGTCATACTGGGAGCCTTTGGTCTGTAAAATCACAGAACACTTGATGGGTGAGATGAATATATTCAAAAATTCCATAATAACAATTCTATAACAGTTTATCTTTGTTTTGTGATGAGTATTTGTGATACCAGTTACAAACACCAACTAACATTTAAACAGCATCTTGTATTTTCGAAAGAGATTTTATATGTATCATTCTATTGATTCTTAACATTCTGTTGATCCTTAGCCTGTGAGCTAAGAGGAATCAGTGGTTCTTTTTTTTATTTAATTGAAGTGTAGTTGATTTATGATGTTGTGTTAGTTTCAGATGTGTAGGAACAGTGATTCAGATACGTACACACACACACACACATATGCATATATTTATTCCTCTTCAGATTCTTTTCCCTTATAGCTTGTTATAAACTATTGAGTATAGTTCCCTGTGCTATACAGCAGGCCCTTGTTGGTTATCCTGAGTGATTATTCTGATTGAGGGGAAGTGCTTTCCTGAAGTTCTGTCATACTTGGGTACATGGAATAAAAATTTGCTAAGTGACAAAAATAAATGCAACTCAGAGAGATTAAGTGACTTGGCCAAGGACACACAGTTACTAAGTGATGGGGGCAGAACTCAGATTTAAGATTTTTGATTCCAAATCCCACATTCAGCTTTGTAGTGCTGATGCCCCAACAAGGGCAACTGAAGTTGTGTTCCGTGGTAAGAGGTAAGATAAAGAAATATGTTTGAAATCTTAGAATGCATATCTCTTAAATTGAACAGGGATTATTTTACAGCTAATAGTAAATTCTGTGGTTCTGATGCGTGCAAATGGAATTTAAAAAAAATCAATTGGAGAGCGAGTCTTGAGGGCCATGCTGCTTTGGAGTTCACGCTGAATCATCACATTTCAGGGTTATTAGACATGAAAGAAGCTTTACGTGTTAGAGACAAGGAAAGTGAAGTTACAAAAATGCATGCTCCATGAAGGTAGAGTCAATATATATCTTGTTTACTTGTTACTTACAGCTTCCGATGGATACTAGATGTTCAATTAATGTTTGTTGACTGGGCAAGGTCCAGAAAACTAACGTAGTTGCTCTAAGTCACACCTTAGTGAAGGTCTTCCCAAAGGATCGATCATAACATGGTTGATTGACATACCATCTCCATGTCATCAGCATAATCAAGTGGTTGAACTTTAGGCTGTTGGGACCTTAGTGATAATCTATCGAATCCAGCCTTTTAAATGACTCTTGATTGGCCATCTGACTTGGTACCAGAGTAAGGATGGAACTGACCATCTTGGTTCCTCTCTACCTCTACTTTCATCATGTCAACTCTGAAGTATTTATGAGGAATCAAGATGATCTCCTTCTCTGGAGACCAAGTGGCCCCAAGGCAGTTAGGTCGTTAGTGTATGTAGAGCTGAGGCAGAACATGAGCCTTGTGACGCAGTCCTGAGTTCCTTTCCTCTCAGTCGCGCAGGCATCTCTGCCAGACTCTTCCGTCTGAACTCAGCATCTCTCTGCATTTCTGATTTGTTCTTTCCAGCTTTAGCAGTACTTAGTCTCTGCCTTTAATTCAGGATTGAAACTGGCCAGCCCTCACTGGTAAATTTTAAATGCATCACTTTCTCATAGCCCATCTCTAAATTTTCTACTTCACTGGGGAGTCAGGGGTTGTAGTCTAATACCTTGGGTATAAACACACTTCCTCACCTCCACACAATTAAAAGGAAAAAAAATTGTTTTCTTGTGTTTGTTGTTTATTTTCTTTTCTTTCTTTCTTTTTTTTTGGCTGTGCAGCATGTGGGATATCAGTTCCCCAATCAGGGATCGGACCCCGCACCCCCTACAGTGGAAGCGCAGAGTCCTAACCACCGGACCACCGGGGAAGTCCCAAAAAAGAAAAAAAAAAGTGAATAAATTTCTCGTACGCATAGTGAGAGTCCCTTACGTGACAAGCACCGGGGCTAGCCTTTGAGAACAAAAGGTAAACCACAGGACGCCTGTCCTCAAGGAGCTCACAGACCAGAGATTCCAGCCAGTTAGTGCCAGAGAGAGAAATGTGGACAATTACAATGCAGCATGATAATTTCTGTGGTAGAGGGATGTCCAAGGTACAACGGGAGCCACGGATAGAATGGCTCTGCCTCTGAAGGCCTTCCCGAGCAAGTGACAGCTGAGCTGGGTTTTGCAGGAGTTTACTCAGGAAGGAGAACAGTAAGAGGAGGAGGTGCTTTTAAGACAGTGAAAATAGCAAGAAGAAAGACTTGAATATGTGAAATGGCATAGCGTGTTCAGGGAAGTCCACATAGTCCTGCAGTCCATTGGTTTTCAAATGCCTTGCTTGCCCATCCATGTCTGTGCAAACACTTTGAGCGTAGATTCCCCCAGTATAAGCATATTACCTGTTACACACAGGTAATACCGTACTGACGCATTGTGTATATCATAAGCACACTCACAAAATAGAAAGTTAAAAGATCCCTTTAGGGACTTCCCTGGAGGTCCAGTGGTTAGGACTCCGTGCTTCCACTGCCGAGGGCGTGAATTAAGATCCAGTATGCCACCTGGCGTGGCCAAAACAAACAAACAAAAGTCCCTTTAAAGGCGAGATAAAAGAAATACAGACATTCTGATATTTTCTAGCCACACCCCAAAGGATGGTCTTAGGTTCCTCCTTTGTAAGCCACTGTCTAGACCCTCAGCTCCACGAGGGAGGCCAGGTCTGTCAGATTCACTGCAGTTTCTCCCACGTCTAGCACTGTTTCTTGCATTACTAGGCATCCAGCAAGTATTTGTTGGATTGAGTTGATTTTTCAGTATTGCTGGAGGGTAAGCCTAAAGTGATGAGCTGATAGGACAAATGCTCCCTGGCTTTACTGAAGGAAGACCTTTGTGGATTTTCCCAAGACCCGAAGCAGAACACCAGGGCTTTGAGTTCAAGCTCTGACTCCCACTGTTTATCTTAGGGAGGGCAAGACCCTCACAGCATTGCTCTGTGTCTCATGAGGGCATTTGCGCTGTTCAGCAGGGGGCAATAATGTTCCTGCAGATCATGTGGCGCTTATGGTGAGTGACTAATAAAAGTGATATTGTGAAGCACTTGGCACTGATGAAAGACCTATCAAAATGGTAAATAGCCCTTGTATAAGCGGCAGAGAAAAGGAGGGCCATTCTTCCTCCCACCATGGCTCTTATGGATAATGATAGCAACATCAAAAGCATATTTTTCTGTTTGACTTGTGAGAATAAGGGTCTATGATGTTCTAGCCACAGAACTGTCTTTTTCACATGGCAACAAACAAAACAGAAGGTCTCTCACAGGCCTTGCAATTGTTAGATGAATATAAACAAGACTTAAGGCAGTGTATGTGAACTTTTTAAAAAGCGCAGTTAACATTTTATTATAGATTAGTTAAGATTACAGGGTGGGGGAGGGATACATTAGGAGTTTGGGATTAGCAGATACAAACTACTGTATAAAAAATAGATGAACAACAAGGTCCTGCTGTATAGCACAGGCAACTATATTCAATATCCTGTAATAAACCATAATGGAAAAGAATATGAAAAAGAATGGGCATATATATGTATAACTGAATCACTTCGTTGTACACCAGAAACTAACACAACATTGTAAATCAACTATACTTCAATTTAAAAAAAGATTATATACTTGTAGGTATATATAGAATATAGATTTCATCAGCATGTTTCAGAGAAACCTAGATATACCCTTTCTTATCTTTTCCTCCCAGAGAAATTTCTTATATACATGCCTGCTGATAATGTTTTATCTTTAGTTAATCAGCCTACAAATATTTATCAAGAGCCTGTGGGGCAGCTTTTGTTTCTACTGGAAAAGATATCAAGAAATAAACAGCAAGATTCCTGCCCCCAAGAAGATGACTTTTTAGGTAGAGAAATAGAATAGGAATCCATGAATAAATGGAGGGTAATTGAACAAAATATTGTGAAGAACCCTGGAGAATTAAAGCAACAGTTTTAAAAAGGAGAACTCCCTGTGACCTAGAAAAGAAGGAGATGGCTTCATGGGACGTGAGGAAAGATGAGTAGGTTTTATAGAAGTGGAAGGGAAGAAGACGGAATTCCTGGCACTGGGAATGCCATGGGCAAAGACACAGAAATGGGAGCTCTTCATCCAGGGTGCCTAAGAATATTGCCTGGGTGGCTGGAATATGTGGGGAATCATTCCTAGAAATCAGATGTTGGGGAAGAGGAACTAGTTTGGCAGTGAATGATGATGAGAGAATGTGTGTGTTTATGGGTAGAGGTGTGGAGGGAGGGAGGAAAGAAAAGTGGGAGCATTGAAATGATTGCAGATTTGTGTCCACCATGTTTTGTGTATGTTGAGTTTGGCGGGGGTCTGGATTTGATTTTTTCACTGCATGTTTTTAACCCAGGATGTTCACCTTTCTTTTCATTCTAATGGTCACCTCCTGACCTTCAGCTCATGTATTCAAGAAATGCAGAATAAACTTAATATTAAGTAAAAGTTCAACGGATCTAGTACAAGATAGGACTCAAACGTAGTGATATATTACAAAAACAAGCAGAATTTATTCTCAGCTCTGATAGCCACACTGCAAGCACATGTAAAGAAGTAATTGTACATCCAGTGTGATGCCTGGACTTTAGTCATTAGTGCAGATTCATTGTGGAAAGTTTCACTGGTTGAGTTTGGTTTGGGTAGGAGCTTCTCCTTTCTTTGTGTTAAATGTTCAGAGATTTAGAGAACTAGATAGTGTGGTCATTGCAGCAAATAAAAAAATAAGTTAAAGAAAAACAGAAAGACTAGAGGAAGAAACATTCTTTTTTTGTGGAAAAGAGTTTTTATTGAATCAAATAGCAATCCAGTCAAATCGCATATTTGTCCCTTCATTATGTATTCAGTGGGAAAGTTACAAGTCTGATAAATGGAGACTGATTTGCAGGACATTGTAAGGTTTCTCAAGGAAAAAACCAGACAGTTTAACTTATCAGACACTCGCAGGACAGGTGTAATTATGATGTAAATCAGAGTCCCTGCGGAACAGACCCTAGACTTAAACAGATGCGAGGGCCTTCTTTAAAAACCACCAATTCACAGAACACAAGTATCATTTGCTTCTTGGTGCCTAGAGTGAGAGTTTGTTATGTTGGCTTTGCTTCCTAGCACACAATAAGACAAGTACTGGGATGGAAAGATATTGGAAACAAATGCAGTAGCATGGTGACTTTAAATTAGGAAAGGCCTTTCCAAGCTGCTCTAGAATCTTAGTGATTTCCAAACAGTCTACTTTTGGTAGCTTTGCTACCTTGCCTCGGGTAGTCTAATTAATAGTGTGACTTTTTAGTTGTGGAAATGCCACTGCAGTTCAAATGACAGCTGTCAGGAGAATGTGGCTGAGAGCCAACTAGATCTTTAGGTATCTAGCTATCTTTAGAAGGTACTGTCTTTGGTTTAATGAGTACTGTAGTTCATAAGTAGCCACAGGTGTTTGGAGCCATGTTAATATTTGAGCTTACCCTAGGGTTTGGTAAGTTTTCAGATTATTTATATAATCATCAATGGGGTTTAAATAGCTGCCTATCCACCATAGCAAAATAGAGAGTTGTAGAGAAGATGGAGTCTTTGGGGTGCTTATAAAGTAATGGAGGACCCTTGAAAAACATAAATATGGAAATAACACTGCAGATACAACCACTAACATAACCAGCTACAGCCATGCAGAAATATTCTTATTAATGAATGAGATTGGATATATCCTTACAAGTGTGGAGTCTTGGTAGATGAGATATCTTAAGTTCTAGATGCAATATGTGGCTTCTCCACTTGTAAACTTATTAGTGGCCAATTCCGACCCCCAGAGTAAACCTTCTTCTCATCTGTAGATAGGGGTTAATCACCTCTCCCCTAACTACCTCACATGGCTGTTTGCAAAATCAAATGAGGTGAAGAGTATGGAAGTCATTTATAAGCCATAATGTGCTAATAAGCACATGGCTTTATTATCATGTAGAACCCCATGGAGACTCAGACACAGAGAAAACTGCATATTCGAGAATTACCACCCAGAGCCTTTCTCTCACAAGCAGTGTAATTCCTTCTTGGCTGTTGTTGATGGTTTTTGCTTCTGCTTTGGCCCCTCTTCTTTCTGATTCTCAAACAGTTTGAGTAACCTGGAATCCAGATAAGTGTGGGTCTAGGTACATAAGGTTATATGTACTAAAGCCTCGTTAAATACAAAGAAACATACACCAGGTGTATTCAGCGACCACAGCGGCACACAAGTAGCCTGAAAATTTAACTGTAAGTGTATCGAGTACCTGCAAGGGTCACTATGTTAAGAAAGGGAAAATGTAAACCTATTGAATAAGCCAATACCTAGATTTCCAGGAACTTTTCTCACTAGCTGTGTCTGACTGTTGAGTCTGTGAAGATTTTCCTGAAGGTGATATCAGGAATAGCATTTTATTATGTAGCCCTGATAAACCTCTTTTGCTTTCTTCATAGTCATAAGTGAAATACAGATTATCAGGCTTTTTGAGTTTCTCCCAGGGTTTCCTTTTACTTGCATTCTGTTAGTCATGAAAAAAAAATCATAATAGCAAGTGTATTAGGGGTCCCCACGGAGTGCAAAAGGTGACCTAAAGATTTGGATGGAAGTGTATTGAGTATCTATAAGGGACAGTTAACCTCCCAAGATGCTTATTTTTGAGTGGTTGGATGTTTCTCAACAGCCTTTCATGACCTTTTTTTGTCATGAAAGTCCATGACCTTTTTTTGTCCCCTAATATTTGTGTGTGTGTGTTTGCATCACGGCACCTGTGACTCTCAGTGTTCCCTTTTTTTATGTCTGTGCTTTGTCACCTTTTCCCCACAGCAGAGCTGCTTCTGGCCCTTGGCGTCACAGAACTTGAGTGAACGCAGGACCTTCAGATTTGCCTCCTTGTCCTTGGGGCTGCCAGGCACTGTGGCCATCTCCCCACTTTCCTCCTCTCTGGGGGTCTAGCTCCTCCGCCGAGCTGCCCGTGGACTCCTGGAGGGCCCCAGCCACTGGCCTGAGCTGTACCTGCCCAGATCCGCCTGGATCCTGACAGTAGACAGACCCTGAGCTAAAGCCAGACCCCTGCTGTATACTCATTCTGTGGAGAATGGCGTGGGCTCTTCCTGAAGGAAGAATTACTTAACATTTCTTTTCCCGGGGGAACCAAACACCCACAGATGGTCCAAGTACTCCTTCATATTAATGGAAAGGCAATGGAGAAACACTTTGAAGTACTGCCCAGTAAGAGCAACCAGAGTGGGTCTACAGCCACCAAAGGGCCCAAGACTAGAGACTCAATTTTGTATTCTGTTCTGTGGTCAAATTTCTCTCTGTCCAGCTGAAAACAAAGATGAAAACCCAGACTCTGATACTGAGTATGATTTACCATTGGCCTTGTCCTAGACACTTCGGGAAATACAAAAGAAAGAGATAGTTCTTTCCTCATACAATTTGTACTATAGTTGGAGAGAGAGAATTAATGCAAATAAGAGTAAAGTAATACAAAATAATATATGGGTAAACATGGGCATTTGTAGAAAATATATCATAGAGGAGTCAGGAAACCACATCATATCTGGTTGGTTGCGAGAAGACATTACGGAAGAAGGTTGAGTCAAGCTAGACTTTAACAGATGGATAGGAAAAGAGGGAAGAGCGTAAGTCTGGGGACAGAGGCAGAAAAGAAGGTGATGCATTTGCTAAAACAGAGGAAATAGAGGAAAAGGAAAACAATGTTGGATAGATTCAGTTTTAACTGAATTTGGAGTATTATGGAGACTTTGGTGTGTGTGTGTCCTATACACAGAGGACACAGCATTTTCACTTTGAAGAAACAACACCTGTTTCAGTTATAGAAACTAGTCCACCACTCTGAGCAGTTGTTTAAGCTATGCCTGGTATGCAGTTGGAGCTCAGTAAATGCATATTGGTTGAGAAATCTTTCACAAGCCCCTTAGCTGAAAGCAGCCTCCACTATAGCCACGGATGTCCCCGATAACACTTTTGAGGACTCTTGGAATATTTTTAACCCCGAAGAGACCTTTTCTATTCCCTGTTATAGACCCACACACCCAAAGCCTGTAGCACTTGGGCAGCTTCAGCATCTGTCCTGTGAGCTGAAAATAGATGATGGTAACCCTAGACGGTGTTTGGACAGCATGCTTAGCACAGGATTTGCTCTGATATGTTCATCCTTGCTTGGAAGCCCGAAGGAAATGAAATTTGCTCTTTCGTGCTCCCTGGCCTGTGGTTAGTGGCTGATCTTTTCAGTACAAAATGTACCCCAAATGGCCTGTTCTATTTTGATCTCATAAGTGAGGATTTACCCTGGAGGCTCTTCGGACTGTCCATAAAAACAGAGAAGTTAGAGCTGAAAGAGAGTTTAGATAAATGTGGTTGGCGTCCTCATATTCCGGATTAGGAAATTGAGGTCCTAAGTCGTAAGGGCCCTCCTCCAGGTCACGTTTCCTAGACAGAGACTGTGCACTATGGTTCAGCTGGCCTGACTTCTCCCAGAGTCAGCACAGCACCTGGCTTCTGTGGGTCCACCTGCGCTGGGACGAGGGTGAAGTCCGCTTTCCGAACCCAGCTTCTGCGTCGGGCATCCTTCCCCACCAGGGGGACCAGCTCTGTCCTCTTCTTCCCTCGAAATCGTGCACCTTCCTGTTTTAAAACTCCCTTCCAATCAAAACGGGAACAGAGTCAATACTGTCATTTATCCTTGCTGCTTAGCTGATTACATGTCATGTGCGTGAGCTTGTCACTTGTTGCTCGGCCAAAGACCCGTCTTGAAAAAAAAAAAAAGACTTTCATACCTTCTTATTGGGTGGGAGATGGTGCTCGTTCTCAAAGGGGAACGAGCATCAGTGAGCAGGTGGGGAGACCCAGTTAAAGCAAGGAGGGGCCCTAAAGATCACATGGTAAGGCTGGCCCCGGAGTTAGTTCACTTGTCGGCCTTCCAAGGTTTTGACACGGGTGAGCCCATAGATTCACGGGTTCCTGATTCCCCAGGGAAGGCACTCCAGGGCCTGGAAATATACCCCCTGAAAGTAGGCCCCACCTTGACCACACCCTGCCCCCTGCGCCCCCAGATCTGCCGTATCAGTGCTCGGCTCACAGGCCACTCTCCTCCCCTCACCCTTTTCTTCTGTTTAGCCCATAGCGCAGTGTTGGTTCTGTTTCACTCCACCCCAGTGGTCCACAAAGTGTGCTCCCAAGTGAGCAGCCTCGGCATCACCTGGGCTTTCGTGAGAAATGCTGATTCTTGGACTGACCTCCAGACCTACTGAGTTAGAAACTTTGGAGGCGAGGCCCAGCCTTCTGGTTCAGCAAGGCCTCCAGGTGATCTTAATGCAGGTTGTCCTTGGCATCCCTGCTCTCACCTTCTCTAACTTGAATCTCTGCCTCAGTCTGCACATCACCTGGCTTGTATTTTTCACATTCCACTGGGGGCGGGGAGTTGAGGGCGTAAACTGAGCAATATTTTAGTTATTATCTCATGATCTTTTTTTTCTTTTTTTCTTTTTGAGGTACGCGGGCCTCTCACTGTTGTGGCCTCTCGCATTGCGGAGCACAGGCTCCGGACGCGCAGGCTCAGCGGCCATGGCTCACGGGCCCAGCCGCTCCACGGCATGTGGGATCTTCCCAGACCGGGGCATGAACCCACATCCCCTGCATCGGCTGGCGGACTCTCAACCACTGCGCCACCAGGGAAGCCCTCTCATGATCTTTTATGCTTAATTTTTCTGTGTATTATTCTTTGTCTAAAATTGGCTCTGAGGGACTTCCCTGGTGGTCCAATTAGACTTCACCTTCCAGTGCATGGGGTGTGGGTTCCATCCCTGGTCGGGGAGCTAAGATCCTACATGCCTTGTGGCCAAAAAACCAAAACATAAAACAGAAACAATATTGTAACAAATTCAATAAAGACTTTAAAAATGGTCCACATCAAAAAAACTTAAAGTAAAAAATAAAATAAAATTGTCTCTGAGACTTTTTTTTCTCAGTAAAGAAGTTTGCAGTTTCTAACATTAAATATTTTGTTGGAATGCAGTGTCTTTTTCAAGAGTGCCATGTGGTCTGGGTGTTAACCAAAGATGACTCGCAAGGCTATTGCAGACAGGGTCCAGGCCAGCTCTTTCATCAGTGTTAAAAGTACTCCTTGGGCTTCCCTGGTGGCGCAGTGGTTGGGGGTCCGCCTGCCGATGCAGGGAACACGGGTTCGTGCCCCGGTCTGGGAAGATCCCACATGCCGCCGAGCGGCTGGGCCCGTGAGCCATGGCCGCTGAGCCTGCGCGTCAGGAGCCTGTGCTCCGCAACGGAGAGGCCACAACAGTGAGAGGCCCACGTACCAAAAAATAAAAATAAAAAAGTACTCCTTGATAAAGTGCTAGATTAGCAGCAGCCTGTTTCCAGGCTGTCCTGCAGTGGAGTTCAACAGATCAGGTCAGAGTCAGGAGGCCAAGGTTGAAGTTCCAACTAGGAAAACATAGGCAGGTTATCTAATTTCTCTGTTTCCCCATCTGTAAAATGGTGATGTCGGGGAGGGCTTGAACTAGATGGCTGGAAGGTTCTTTCCAGTTAAAACAATTCAGTGATTTTAGTTATCAGTTTGGTTGACACTTCAGAAGAGGTGGGATTGGTTCTAGCAAACCCCACAGGAAGCAAAACCTTGGTGTGTTTTCAGGGAGTGACTGAACACTCTCTCACCTTTGGTTCTCTCTGTCTTTACCCAAGAAGAAGGTACTTAACAAAGAAGAACAGCCACATCTCTCCAGTAGTTGCTAACCCCCGCTGATTGTTCTGAGATGCACTCCCAGAGACATTAAGGAAATTTAGTGCAAAGTCCTGCATCCATACTGGAAAACAGTGGTCAGCAACTGAGGACTGCATTTGTTCTAAAAAGCAACTGAAATGCATATTTAGTGGCATCTTGATGGTACTTCTGGCAAAATCTGACAATTATATATTATATAATAATAATAATAATAATAATAGCAGTAAGAGTTGACATTTATCAAGCGCCTACTATGTGCCAAGCACTTTACATAGTCTCTCATCTAATCCTCACAGTATGAGACATACATTACTATTCCCATTTTATAGATGAGAAAGTTGAGGCACTGAGAAGTTGAATGCTTTGTCCAAAGTTATACAGTGAGTAATGGATGTTGCTTGGATTTGAACCCCAGTCAGTCTGGTTTCACAGCTTGGCTATTAGTGAATGATGAATAGCCAATGCGGAGGGCAGGGAGGGAATTTGCTAACTAATGCAACTATAGCTTAACTACAGCTTTCGGGGAGGAGTCTCTATTCCTCCCTGAAAGCTATACTTTCTTATTCCCCACTTGCTGCCACCTGAATAGTACCATTTATTGGCCCTGTGCTGGATCTTGGAGAACAGGGGTAAGGGAGGGACATAAAGTTTGCCCCAGTTTAAGAACTACTATTCTAAGTGAAGAGGAAACCTCTTTGTTTCGGGAAGAAGGAGTCAGGATGCAGCATCCTCTCATTACAGAGGGGTACGACGGGGCCAGGGGGCCAGAACCAGAAGCGGCCCCTGAGCAGTACGAGTGCTGCCTGGTCCTTTACCAAGACAGCAAGGCTCGGTTGACTCCGTAACCAGTACTGGTCCTGTGAGTCACTCTGTGTCCTCAGTGTGTTCCACGAACCTTTCTGGGCTTGTTTCTTCACCTGTAAAATGGCAGTTAGAGGCCTGATTCTGCTAGATACAGTACGTAAACAAATAATGACCTGTTTGGAAAAAAATCTGGGCACTTCTTGGGAAGGCGCTTTGTAAGCGGGACGAGCACCTTTCTTCTGACTCATCAGAGGAAGAGATCCGAGCTGGAGGTCGATGCTACTGTTCTTTATTCCTTGGAAATGGACACCTCCTAGAAAAAAGCACACATGGAGGAAAAAATCAGTGAACATCTCAGGTCTAATGACATAAAGAAGGCTGACTTAGGGACCTTCCTGTCTTGACCCTGTATTTACATCTTATCTTAAGGATGAGATGATGGATTTTAAAGGGCCTCATGAGCTTTTATGCGCATGTCATTGAAAAGTGTTTGTTATATGTTCCACATGAACTGATGCTGACTCTCTGCGATGGTGTAACTTACCATGTCCATGTCCACCGCACCCCCCCCCAGGAGTGTCATCTTAATTATACAACATTGACTCAGTGCAAATATGAAGATAACGTGATGACTGCTCTTGTAGGCGCTTCTGTGATCCCCATCTGTATTTATGTGGTAGTATCAGTGTGATGTATAAATTGCATGCATTTTCACCTTACCATGGCACTTTAGCATAACTAGAATGTTTTCTCCTTCTTAGCCTATATGAGCATAAAATAGGCAGAAGACAGGTGCTTCCATTTAAAGTTTGATGGCATGGAAAGCTCTCTAAACATAGAAATCAGAAGATCTGGGTTCAAATCCTAACCCTACTCTTTATTAAAAATGTGAGTTGAGTACATCACTGTAATTTTTCTGAGCCTGCTTCCTTATCTGTCACATGAGTATGACAAGGCCTGCCTGATTGACAGGGATATTGTTAGGCTCAGTTCTGATAGAGTTCGGTTCTGTTCAGATGTAAAGTATTACTGTTATTATTTTTCCTAATGCTCCTTCATCATGATTTCAAATACAGCGCGTGATATATGAGACTTGGAATCAAGCATGCTTCCTTCCTGGGTGTGTTTACCATCTCAATTCATTGGGGTGACAAGACACAGCGTACATGGGACTTTGCTTTGTACTGACTTGATGTGAGCCCTGGAAGGGCCCTGTGTAGAACTTATGACTCGGACTTTGTTCCTGATTCATATAGCCATTGCTTACTACCCTCCTGAAAAGGAGTCTTACTAATGGAACATTTGACATTAAAACTATAGAAGGTGGTTACTGAAGCTTTCTGCATAGTGTGTGTGTGTGTGTGTGTGAGTGTGCGCGTGTGTGTGCGCGCACGCGCTCAGTCTGAGACCAATTCCTTCTGGCCCTCCAGAATCACATGTACTCTGGTTATATTAACCACTTCTGCACTCTCCTTCCTACCACTGCCTGTATTGTTCTGTTGTTCTCTTCAGGCTGAGAGAATTCAAGCATCTTCTTGAAGCAAAACTACTTGAAATGTCTATTACGATCCTTTCACATAAAAGTATACATATATAACCATACACATGGACATAATAGATTTTTGCAAGAATACATAAGCAACTATTCATACTGGGTTCCTTTGAAAAGTGGGGGTCAAGGAAAATTTCAAACCCGTCCCAAAGTAATAAATACAATAGTGCAGCAAACTCCCATGCACCCATCTCCTAGCTTCAACAAGTATCAGTTCATCACCAGTTACCCAGCTTTGGATTATACTTATTTGAAGTTTTTTAATCTACCGGGAGCATGCATTAGTTTGATAATTTGAAATTTTAATTATAAAATAAATCCAAACAAAAAGGAAATGCAGTGTGTTAGGTTTCATTTGTTCCTATCTTTTTTCTCATCCTTTTAGATTCGGGGCCTTTCAAGGGTAGGTGATTTAGAGTGATTTTCTGTAAGTTCTCCAACCCCCAGGGACAGATATTGGCTGTTGCTGAACATCTGGAAGGGACAATAGCTTTGGTTTAAAGCACATCTATGTCAGTGCTGTTGCCCAAATCACAAGGCTCACACTGTCAGCCCCACTGTTCAGCATGCTGTGTTTTTTAATTAAACTGTTTACTTCAGCTGAGATTTATGACACTGTTTTTAAATGAGAATGTGTGGTTTCTGTCCCCCTTTTGTTCCCTGAGTCCTGCAACCTGCTGCAGTTTTCTACCAGCTGTTTTTTGAAAAACAATTTCTGCGTTTCTTTTCCTATGGACAGTAATTTCTTAAGGATTATTAACACCCTGCACTCAGTAGTGTTTGTTCTCCTAGGGCTGGAAGAGGAAATTGTCGGATGCAATTTCAGCAGCTGGTTCGCTGGCCACGAATAGAATATTACAGAATCACCTTGACTCTAAAGCCTGTGAACCAGCTGTCTGAAATGAATGATGGGAAGGTGGTTTTCGTACTTAAATTCCTTAGACAGTGGTGTCGAAAATGTAACTAAAACAGAGGTGATTATTTTTCCCAGGGGTTCAATGTGGATCGATTTGCACTATGCTATTCAGAAGACTCTTCTGCCGTATGCACCTCAAGGCTGAGGACATGGCATGCACTACCTGATTTTTCACATCAATGAGTATCTATCCCCTACTATGTGCCAGGCACTAGAATTGCAAAATCAGATAAGCAACTCTCCCTTAGCATCCTTCGCTTCGTCTAGTTGTCATACAGTGGGATGAATTCTTTACTAGTGGCTGTAAAATAGCCGCTAGTATTTTAGAGAGCAGAGGAATGAAGGTTGTTTTCTGCCTTTGGAAGGCTGAGAAAATGTTCACGAGCAGGTACCTTTTAAGCTGAAGAGCAAGTAGAATTTTTTTCTAATTATTGCAGGCAGGAGGAGGGAGCATTCTAAGCAGAGGGGTCTCTGTCTTGAGCAGGGGCATGGAGGGTGATGGAGAAGAATCCAGGACATCCAGACTATAAGACAGGCACGCTTGTGATTGGAGGTGAGAGAGGGCGAGGAAGCTTGGGAGGCGGGCTGGGGTCAAGGTGAAGGCCTCCCTAGAGCCTGGGTAGGTGAAGTTATTTTGGATCCAGGTAGTCAAGGCTTTTACAGCCACCCGAAAGGATTGGTCCTGTTCTGATGTTATTAGAGTGTATGTAGCTTGGAAGAAGAACTGGAAAACGCTAATGAACCAAGGCGCTCCAGGGTCAGGTGTCTCTTGCTGTCTCCCATTTGTGGCTTCAGGGCTCTTTCTCCTGCCCTCTGGCTTCCTGGAGCTGGCCTGCCTCACCCCCGCCCTCCTTCCTGATTGCCCAGTTTCCTCAGTGTCTTGTAGTACTGAGGATTTGCCACCTGTGTTCTAAAAACTCCATGTAGATGGTCTGGGGGATGTGGAGGGTATACATGGGAGAACCAAATGGGAAAACCAGGAAACATCCTGGACCTGGGAGCCCTACCCGCTTTTAGCCAGGGCACTCCTCATTGCTCTGTTTTCTACATTGACTCCTAGGTAAGTTCCACTTGAAGAAAGTGTCCCAGCACAAATAGGGTTTGAAAACTTCAGCTCTAGTTTAAATCTTGGATGGAGCCATTCTGCTAGGCTTAGCTAATTACTGTCACTTGAGTTGGGTAGAAACTTGTGGCCTTGGTGCCCTCATTGAGCTGCTGGTGGGTGTGTGCAGGGGCCTCTTTAAGTCAAGGGCTCTTCCAGGCAGGCGCCGCCCTGTGCAAAGAAAACAGGCATGGGGTGTTTGAACCCTGCCTGGTGTGGATAAGGTGTGGAAGGCAGTTTTGAATCGAAGGGGCTGTTGAGCATGGCAGACAAGGTGACTGACTAACGTGTCCAGACAACACACCATGTTTAAAAGTATGGCTTTCAGCCCCGGTTCAGTATCTTACAGAGTCTTTCTAGAGAATGCTATTCCATGAGAGGCTCAACTACGCAAAATTTCTGTTTTTCCACAAGACTTTGAAATATTGCCTATCCTTCTTGGTGATCTCCATGCATATTAGTGTATTAAATATTGTGGAAATTTGTAAGCAGTAACTTGAGTTCAACTAAACGGAAATGCTTTTTTTAAAAAAAAAACACATATACTAGGAATTCCCTGGTGGTACAGTGGTTAGGACTACACGCTTTCACTGCTGAGTCCCTGGTCGGGAAACTAAGATCCCACAGCCACACAGCGCAGCCAAAGCAAGCAAACAAACAAACAAACCACATTTACATCCACACAACAGGGAATAAAACTTTGGAAATTGATTGCCCTAGAAGTGAAAGCATATAAATAGTTATTTTACAAAAGATGAATTCCATGATATTAGATGTTTACTCACTTGTGGAGTGGGAACTCCCCCTTTTTTAGTGAGAAGCCTCCCTACCTTTTAGAAAGGGGTGTCATTTCTCTTAGTCCCCCTGTATATTTATTTGTTCACCAAATATTTATTAAGTACCCACAGTGCTAGGCAAAACACTTGGTTATTTAGAGTATGAAAATTCTTACCTCTTTATTGGGATAGCTTTTCTGGAATATATAATTTTTAATGCTCATTTTTAGAATTTTGTGTCTCTGACTATCAAAGAAAAACAGATGGTAGCACAGTTACTGAACATTTTTAACCCCTGGTAGCATGTCTAAAAAGATCAAGTTCTATGCTATCTCCCAGATTCAAAGTTATTTCCCCTCCATCATATTTCTGCTCAGTTTTCTAAACATGGAAATATACCAGGTCCTTGTGGGGCTGCAGGGGTAGTGACCAGTGCTTCTTCTTACTGTGCAGGGTGGGAATCAGAGGGAATCAAGTATGCTTAAGAATTAGCACCACGCTCAGGGTTGACAGGATAGTAACTGAAAGGTTCTATTCTGTAGTAAAGTTAAACATTACCTAATACATTTTTTTTAAGTTGGAAAATTTACAGGAGCTGAAACTTGTCTCTTGGCTCATAACATATTCCTCCTCCACCAAATTATATGGTAGCTTATTCCACATTTCAATTTCTAAATAAATTGGTCTTCATTATTCGTAGATTCCTGACAGACATCCCGTCTAAAAATTAATGTTTTGCATTCTGCCACTTTGAGCATGTTAAACAAATTACTCAGTGTCTTTGTCCCTGAATTAATTAGAGAGATTCGTGTGATGACTTTAGCACACCGATGTGAATGTGTTTTTTTTTTCTTTTTTTTTTTATTAGGGCTCATTTATTTTCTATTAATAATTACAACTCTACTTTGGTATCATTTGTGGCTTTAATATTACCAGCCTCGGGGAATTGTCATGAGGGTTAATGCCAATAAAGCAGTCAAAACTGTGCCTGGCACATAGTAAGGGCTCAAATGCTATCTTTATTATTTATTTATTTATTTATTTTTTTGTGGTACGTGAGCCTCTCCCTGTTGTGGCCTCTCCCGTTGCGGAGCACAGGCTCCGGACGCGCAGGCTCAGTAGTTGTGGCTCACGGGCCCAGCCGCTCCGTGGCATGTGGGATCCTTCCGGACCGGGGCACGAACCCGTGTCCCCTGCATCGGCAGGCGGACTCTCAACCACTGCGCCACCAGGGAAGCCCTGTCCAACAGCTTTTATCCATCTCTTCTGGATTCTTCAGTTATCCCTTCCTAGGGAGAGGCAACATGACGTGGCAGTTGGAAAGCCCGACTCTAAAGTGAGACCATCGGAGTTCAAATCTCACTTTCACTATTTGTTAGCTGTGTGACAAGTCACCTAATCTCTCTGAATCCTCAGTTCTCTTTGCCGTTAAAAAAAAAATGGAGATAGTAATAATGACTTCTGATGAGGTTGTTTTGAGCATTAGGTGATTTAATCCATGTAAAGAGCCTCACAAAAGGATTAGCTGTTGCCCCTAGGAAAACAAGGCCAGCAAGGGCAAGGATCTTGCCCATTTTCCAATGTATGTCTCTAATGCTTGCAAGTGCCTGATGGGCAGGTGGTAGACACTCATTCATATTTGTTATGTGACTGAATGAATTCAAATATGGTGGATCCTGAGCAGTCTGTGATGAAGAGGAAGTACCTCATTTCAGCAAGTTTCTAGAGTCTTGTTTGTTAGTTGGTTGAAACCATAAGCCCACTGGTGGAGAGAGAGAGAGAAGGGATTGAGACAGAGGAGGGGTGAGAAAGCTTTTCTCAGTCTCCTGAGTGACAGGAGAGTTCTAGGTTGTCCGTGGTTGGGTTTCCCTCCCCTTTACCTGTATCATCTCTAGGTCTGTGGGTGGAATCACTTCCTGGGGCCTCTGGGCTCTGACAGTATGGAAATCACCCACTGACATAAAGGTATTGGGATGGCACTCTGATGCATCTCAGGCTTCCATTTTGTACTGTTCTCTGGGATTGGCTTAATGATAATGTGTTATCAAAATTCCTCAACTGATTGCCAAATTTTCTTTCCAGGCTCAGGCTGCATGAAGAAAAGGTTATTAAAGATAGGCGACATCATCTCAAAACGTACCCAAACTGTTTTGTTGCAAAAGAACTGATTGACTGGCTGATTGAACACAAAGAGGCTTCTGACAGAGAGACGGCAATTAAACTCATGCAGAAATTAGCAGACCGGGGCATTATCCATCACGGTGAGTGAGGTGGCGACTGTCAAGGTAACTTGAGATGAAACAAAGGGCTGGATCTTCTGTTTCAGATATGAACCCACCCATTTAAGAAATAAACATTTTACTTTGTCTCTTGTATACCTCTCCCCAATTACATTCCCTTCCTTCTTCCAAGACGCATTTGACTTTATTTCCTTGGAGTTCTTTATATTTTTTCCTTTCTGTAGATACATCTCTTAGCAATGTAACATATTGTTTTAAATGTTTTAAGTCATTATAGAGAGGCATGCTTATTCTTGTGCAGCTTGATCAATTTGCTGTTTGTTGGATTCACTCATGTTGACAGTGTATCTTGTTTGCTCATTTTCGCCGCAGTGCATGCCATCACACCTTTATCCATTCTACTCACAGACATTTAAGTTGTTTCCAAGTTTTTGCTGTTACTCTCAGTGGTTCAGTGAACATTCACGAACGTGTCTCCTTGAAATCTCTAATCCTGGCCAAGACCTTCTCATGCTGTTATTCTCTTGGGCTGGAATGCCCTCCGTCTGCATTTCTGCTTGTTTTCTACTCATTCTCCAGGCCTCCACTTACATTCAAACTCTTCAGAGACGTGTACATTTCCCAAAGCTGGGGTGCTGGGTGCTCCTTTAGGTGCCCACTGAATATCTCCTCAGCTCTTTCATAGCCTGATCACACCATATTTTAATTACATGTCGACATTTCTTTGAATCTTGCTAGATTTCACATTCTTTGAGGCTGATGCCTACCCCAATATCATGCTCAAGAAGAGTTTGTAGAAAGAATGATGAATTTAATTTTGTGACTCTTTTAACAGATGATGATGATGATGATGATGATAGCTAATAAAACTGAGCACTTTTCTGTGCCAGGTACTGTGCTAAATAGTTTACTGTGTATTAAATCGTAGAGTCATGTGCTTGAGAAATTAGGTAATAAAACAAATCTTAATTAGCATCTTCCTTCATTTGAGTAATTAAATAAGAGGGTTTTTTTTGTTTTTTTTTTCTTATTTGCCTCTCTGTGTATATTGTCTTTCAGTGTGTGATGAGCATAAGGAATTCAAGGATGTCAAACTCTTCTATCGCTTTAGAAAGGATGATGGCACCTTCCCACTGGACAACGAAGTGAAGGCCTTCATGAGAGGACAGAGGCTGTATGAGAAGTATGTGCTGTAGTCTTGTGGAGAGAAGCAGGGCTATTTCAGTCGTTTATCATTTTGACTTCAGCCTGGCTCTTCCATGTGGAATGGTTACATAACTGTGCCTTTTAATATGAGAAAACTCTATCACTCACTTGCTTTTCTCTTTACCAGAAATTAAGTTGATTTCATAAGATTCTTAATAAAGAATTTATTTAAATAGTATTTTCTACATTTAAGTCTATTTAACAAAACTCCAGAAGTGAAAACAAAAGGTTGGCACTTAACGTTTGCCATCAAGTGATGCAGTTGCCAGTTCTCAAATTTTAAGTATTTTAAGTATCTTCTAGTATATAACTTAGAAGTTTAGTCTTTTAAATGGCTAGAGAAGCAGTGTCAAGTACAGGGGAAGTTCAGGTTCAGGTCAAGAGATGAATAGTGAGAGAACTTCAGATAGCAGGGTGGTGGAAGAGGAATAATCTCTCGGCTCTTTGTAACAGATGAATGTACTGTGGCCCAGGAGTATTTTGGTTAGTGGACATTGAATCTCCCAGTTGGTTTGTCTCTGAGCTGATCTGCTGTTTCCGTGGTCCCTTTCTCACCCTACCTTCCTTGTTGTTTTTAAGGGCAACCATTTGAGAAAGGAGTGCAGGGGCAGTGGCACCCTTTCCTTAACTCTGACTGGCTTTCAAAACATGTATTTATAACATAAAAGAGCCTACTCTATAAGTGGGATGGTGCGTGAGGGAGCTGCACCTGGGTGGTCGGATTAAGTAGCGGATGGTTAAGAGCCAGACAGGGTGTGAGTTCTAGCCCTGTTACCTTACCTTTGTAAACATCAGTGTCCTCTTTTATGACATGGGAGTGGGTGATAGCCCCTCCCTCCTAGTTGTTTAGTGCTGTCCTGGGAATTAAAAGAATAAATTGTGTCAAGTACTTAAATAGTTGGTTCAGTAACTCTGCTATGTTGTCAGACCCCATGGAGGATAGCCATTTCAGATATTAATATGACACTGATGACTATCCTCGATTCTGTCTGTCCTGTGTTCTACCTCTGTGCCAGTTCTGTTCACTTCGGTTTCTGGAGCTGGCATTGGCCAACCAATTAATGCCCGATATGTACTAGCTCTCCCAGTTCTCTTATTCCTTGCTTTCTATATCAAAGTATAGAAAATCCCTCATCTCCCTGACTCACATGAATTTGAATGGAAGGGATCCATCAACACCTCCATTTGTTTGCTTGAGTATGTATATATGTTTTGTTGCTGCTTTCATTTACTTTCTTAGTTCCTTTTGGAAAATTCTAGCGGATGTTAAGTATTTAAATTACTCTGATGGTCTCTTCAAACTATAAGAATTTATGTTGTCAAAAACATACATGTCATTTCCATGGAAGGAAGCCAGGGGATTCTGTAATACTCTTCTCTAGCTACAGATTATCTCTTGGGATCTGGGTAAACACTTCATGGGAGCAGGGATTAGCAATAATTGAAACGTCTGAAAGAGAACTATTCTTTTTTTTTTTAAAGATTTTTTGATGTGGTCCATTTTTAAAGTCTTTATTGAATTTGTTACAATATTGCTTCTGTTTCTTGTTTTGGTTTTTGGGCCCCTAGGGCATGTGGGATCTTAGCTCCCCGACCAGGGATCGAACCCACATCCCCTTGCATTGCAAGGTGAAGTCTTAACCGCTAGACCGCCAGGGAAGTCCCTAGAGAAATATTCTTATTAATGGGATGGATATGATAAGAAAAGTTGAAAAAAGTTGCTCATACCCTCTAGAAAATATTTACTCCAGCCCTACCTTCTGTTGCTTCTCCCCATACATCCTACGTGCCATTCACACTAAACTGTGTCTCTAGACCATCCAAGTCTCCTCTCTGCCTTCAGGGCATTTATTAATTCATTAATTATTCAACAAATATTTATTGAGCCCTCACCACCTGCCAGGCACAGTTATAGTTATATACTGGAAATGTGCCCTGGACCAAAGATAGACAAAACCTCTGCCTCATGGACCTTGCATTCTAGTTTGTTGTTGTTTGCTGTGCTGGGTCTTCCTTGCTGTGTGTGGGCTTTCTTTAGTTGCAACGAGCAGGGGCTACTCTTTGTTGTGGCGCACGGGCTTCTCTTCACTACGGCGCACAGGCTTCTCTTCATTGCGGTGGCTTCTCTTGTTGCGGAGCGTGGGCTCTAGGCACACAGGCTTCAGTAGTTGCAGCATGTGGCCTCCGTAGTTGTGGCACACGGGCTTAGTTGCTCTGCGGCATGTGGGATCTTCCCAGACCAGGGATCGAACCCATGTCCCCTGCTTTGGCAGGCGGATTCTTAACCACTGTGCCACCAGGGAAGTCCTTGCATTCTAGTTGAAGAGGCAGACATTAAAGGGATAGCACGTGAAGAGGAATGTAGTTTAGTATGGGTGATTTTCAGTATAGAAGGAGAAATAGACTCACTGAGGGTGACGAGGTTATTTTAGACGGGGGGACAGGGAAGACGTCCCTGAAGAGGTGGCATTTGAATAAAGTGAGCCTTGTGTGTATCTGGTGGAACAGCATCCAAGGCAGAGGACACAGCAAGGGTAAAAGCTTCGGGTGGGAATATGCTCTACGTAGTTTAGGACAGCAAGGAGGCCAGTGTGTCCAGAGGGCCAGAAGTAAGGGGGAGGGTAGGAGATGAGTTGGGGCCAAATCGTGAAGGGCCCTTACCGCCATGATATCGAAAATGTTATTTTAAGTGTGATGGGAGGCCATCAGACAGTAAGGAGTGGTAAAGTGGTGATCTGATGTACATTTTGCATCTGCTGTTCCCTCTGTCTAGAAGACTCTTCCTGCCACACTCAGCCCTTTCTCTACCTCACTCTGACACTTCCTGGCTTCGTGTTCAATATCACCTTTTCTGAGAATCCTTCCGCGTCCCCTTAAGACTGAGTTAGGTGCTGCTACTGTGTGTTTATGCCATGAAAGAACTGTGTTAAACTTTCATCTCTTTTTGTTTACGGCATTAGACTAAGAAACTTAAGGGGAGAGACTGCTTTATCCTTCTTTGTATTTCTTATGGTTTCACGTGTTCCTGGCCAATTGTCAATGGTAAAAATTTGCTGAAAAGGATGACTAAACTTTCTGATCCCTGGACGAGTTGATCTGTACTTTTGTTTTTTTGCTGTACTTTTTTTTTTTTTTTTTTTGCTGTACTTTTTCTGTGTGCAGTGGCTTCCTAGTCATTAGTGTTCAGTGTCTCAATTCCAAGTAAAGTTATTTCTTCAAACTGCTTGTAAAATTAGCACTAGAGAAGTAATTTAATAAGTACTTAACTTGCATGACCTAACTGCCACCTCGCAAATCTTGGCCCCTACTTTTGGTTGCTAGAACATGCATGGAACAAACTTAAGGGCCTTTGGAATTGATAGTTCAGTTTACCTGTTTGATCAATTTTGTTTGGTATATACACTTATCTGTTTTTTAATGCATTTTCCTTGTTTCTCTGGCCATTTTTTCCATGAATCTCAGCATGTACTATTATTTTGAAAGTCTTGGATACTTAAAAAAAATAACATTAAGAAATGAATAGCTGATTTTGTTCACAGCTCATCTTTTCAAGGACTTTATTTATTTTAGAACTGACTTTTTTCCCCTCTATTATTTTAGCTGGAACCCTTGTTTAGGATATCTCTAATATTAGTGAAAGAAAGTCTGACGAAAGATGTATTCCTTTAGTTGTTTTCCTTTTAAGGTAATAACAATAGATAATATTTGTTGATTGCTAGCTATATATCAGACATCCTGACTAATCTATTTTATTTAATCATCATAACAACCCCTAGTTAGATGCTTTCATTGTTCCCATTTTATGGATGAGAAAAAAGTTGCAAGGAGAGGTTCAGTGTCTTACCCAAGGTCACCTCATTCATTTAAAAAAAAAAAAAAACCAGCTGGAATTTGAACCTAGAGCCCAAACTTATTGTTACTAGGCTATTAATAAATCTCTTCTGTTGACTTCAATGGAGATTAAATGAATGAAACCAGTGTTTACTTCAAAAATGTAACATGGAGTTTGTGAATATCTGGGTATGAGATTTGCTATAAAAATTTACTGAAAATATCCCAGGATTTTAAAGTAGACTTTGGAAAAGGGGAGTAAAATGATTCTCCTTCATGGTAAATCTATGTGGTGTTCTGTAAATATGATAAAAAAACAACAGGGACTTTTATTTGTACATTAAGCTGCTCAAAACACTGCCATTAGATTATTTTATCTGAACCTCCTGAACAGAGTAATAATAGAGTAGTAACTAATAACTGTAATGATAATAGTGATAACATAGTAGATAATTATATAATATAGATGGGGCATTACGTTATTGTCCCAGAAGGAGGGGAATCTGGGATCCAGAGCAGTTAAGTCACTTCTGCGTCCTGGTGCTACAGTTCGAGGGGGACAGGAGATGCCTGAACCCAGGGTGACAGGTGTGCAGGCCGTGCTTTCCCCAGCCTCCCATCCAGCCCTAAGGGCCTGGTTCTATTGTCAGTATTTCCTTTTTGCTCTCCTCTGGCTTGTTTGTTCTGTGTTATTTATAGGCCTTTGTGAAACTTGGTGGTTTCTGGCTGGGGTTTTGCTGAGACATACTGATTTGGGGGCACCTTGGCTTTCTAACCCCTGGTGGTGTTTCTCAGTCTGCTATTTTGCAGGACAAATCTGCGTCTCAGGACTAAAAGTCAGTGACTCTGTGTGTTGCCTTTTAGTGTCTACGTCACTTCCGTTACCTTAACTCAGAGGTACTCCAACGAATGCTAGTTAAGGGGCAGAAGCTGACTTTTTCAAGTTGTCCCAACGTGAGGAGCATTGTAGGGGAGCTGGTGACGAGGCCTCTCTCTCACAGCAAGTGGCAGAGCGTGTGGGTTTTGGAGTTGCACAGTCCTCGTCTTCAATCCCAGCCTCACAACTTGCTCACTCTGTGACCTTGAGTGGGCTTTGAACCTCTCTTACCTGTAGTCTTTTTTTTTTTTTTTTTTTTGCGGTATGCGGGCCTCTCACTCTTGTGGCCTCTCCCGTTGTGGAGCACAGGCTCCGGATGCGCAGGCTCAGCGGCCATGGCTCATGGGCCCAGCCACTCTGCGGCATGTGGGATCTTCCCGGACTGGGGCACGAACCCGCGTTCCCTGCATCGGCAGGCGGACTCTCAACCACTGCGCCACCAGGGAAGCCCCTGACCTGTAGTCTTCAATGGAGATAAGTGGGGGACCCACTTGGAAAGGCTGTTGGAAGGATTAAATGAAATCCAGTCTGTACAGTGCTTGGCATAGAGTTGAGAGCCCACGAAATCTGAGCTGCTGCTGTTAGACTAGTAAATCATAATATAAATAAATGACAGTTGTTTTTCTTGTTTTATGATAGTATTTTAAGATACAGCCTAGCATAGAAGTTAAGGACCCAGGAGCCAGGCTTCCTGGGTGTGAATCCTGGTTCTGTGCCTTGGCCTTCCCTCTCTTTGCCTCCATTTGCCCATGTAGTAAATGGAGATACTGATTGTATCAACCTCATGGACTTGTGGGGATTAAATGGACTGATTAGTTTAAGCCTCCCCTAGAATAGGAGTCATGCCCTGCTGCCAGCTTGAGGGGAGTCTGAGAAAGAGGGTGTCTGCCCCTGGATCCGTGCCCACACTCTGTTGTTTTGAGGACTTCATCTAAGCCCACGCAGGGCACAAGGCGCTTTCATCAACAGGCTTCCTCAGACCTTCACTGTGGCCAGTTGTGGACTGAAGGTTCAGGGACCAAGGCACGGCATCTCCCTGGGTGGGCCTTCCAGCTCCCCCGTTAATTCTGCATGAGCACAGATACCCCCGACACACAGCACATGAACAGAACTCACATGCTCTCAAACAGTGCAGTTTTTAGTTTTCCAGTAAAAGCTTTGAAAGGACAAAAACCATCAGTGTCTTTAAGGAACAACATTGAATCTGTGTACGTTGCCTTCGGACGGTAGAAGGTGTTTCGGATGCATGTTCCAAAGTACAAAACTTGATTATCTTTGCATCAGTGGGCACAGTAGATCTCTTTAAGAAAAAAGTTGAACTCTGGATTACCGAGTGTTCTATATACTGATAAATAGAAGTAGCTATAAAAGAGAATATGAGTTTGGGGTGCAGTTTGGATCATCCTTACTAAAACTAATAGTTGAAACGCACATTTTAAACTAACCTTGATTTCATCTTCAGACGTAGAGGAGACTTCTCAATTTTATTATTCATTTTTTAAATCTGTTTTTTTATTTTATATTGGGGTATAGTTGATTTACAATGTTGTGTTAGTTTCAGTGTACAACAAAGTGATTCAGTTATACATATACATACATCCATTCTTCTTCAGATTCTTTTCCCATATAGGTCACTACAGAATATTGAGTAGAGTTCCCTGTGCTATACAGTAGGTCCTTGTTGATTATCTATTTTGTATATAGTAGTGTATATATGTTAATCCCAACCTACTAATTTATCCCTTCCCCCCACGACTTCTCAATTTTAATTTAACACCGTCTTAATATGGAGTTCAATCCCTTCTAGGTCTGGTTCATAAGGGCATTAGTTTAGTTTTTCATCCAAAGGGTCTTAGTTTTCTTATTATCAGGAGTTTCTCTCTCCAGCCACCAGCAGTCTATTTCTTCTGCTTAGGAGTGTATACCTGGTTGAAGAATTAAAGTGCCTGTATACCATTAGATCTCTTTGAGTTCCCACTGCTTTCTTTATATTCTCTATTTCATAGAACCGAAGGGAAATATAAGGGGAGAACTATATACAAAGGGGAACAGCCCTTTTGTGTATTTTATCTTATCAGAGGTTTCTCTACCATATACCCCTGGGATCTTTTTCCTGTTCCCTCCCAGAGGCTGGCACAATAAATATTTGTTGAATGAACAAAGGATTCTACATGCTGTGATTGCTACAAGCTGCTGAGCTGGTACCATGAAAAAGCTAAAGAGAGCTTGCTTTTCATGGTAAGCGACAGGAGTCAGAGGTGTACCTTGTCTTGCCTTTTTAGAGTTTACAAAGCATCTTGTCCATTAACCTGCTTGATGCTCTGTACAACTCTGAGTTACACCCAGTAGGCACAATTAATCCCATTGCAGAGATGGGGCACCTGAGCTAGAAAGAGGCTTAATGACTGGTGTAACCTGAAAACATGGAGCTGGAGTTTAAAAAAAAAAAAAAAAGCCTCCAAATTTTTGTCTCTTATTGCATTTGCAGTATAGAAGTGCTTTCCAAACCGGGATCCTGAGTTCTGCAAATTGATTCAAGTTTTATGTTCAAAGTATATCTTAATTATTTTGCAAACTGTAATAAAAATACTTTCTAATATGTTATATACAGCTTTTCACAGTTTGCTTGTGCTTCCTAGTTAATTATTGGTTTCACGGAATCTTGGAGTACATGTTTCCTTCTTGGATGATTTGAAGGGTGTCCTAAAATTGCAGTGTAAGTAGAATAAAAGTTATTACCTTTTGCGGGCTTCCCTGGTGGCACAATGGTTGAGAGTCCGCCTGCCGATGCAGGGGACACGGGTTCGTGCCCCGGTCCAGGAAGATGCCACATGCCGCAGAGCGGCTGGGCCCGTGAGCCATGGCCACTGAACCTGCGCGTCCAGAGCCTGTGCTCCACAACGGGAGAGGCCACAGCAGTGAGAGGCCCACGTACCGCAAAACAACAACAACAACAACAACAAAAAAGTTGTTACCTTTTGCAACTATTTAGTCTGGGTGACAAGGCATGAGTTTTGATACTGTGTAACTCACGTTGAGAACTGTCGTGAGTCTTAAGATTTTATCTTACTTGCAAGCTAACGGGTTTGCCTGACACCATTTCATGGATGCAGGTAGGAGACCCCCGGGTTGGGGGACAAAGAACAATTTGTTGCTCTCGGCAGTGGCAGTAGCCAGAGCATCATCATTTTTTTGACAGTTCCTCCAAGGCTTTGTTCCCAAAGAACAGCACAATGAGGTGCAGATGACACCTGCCAGGGTTGGGTTACAGAAGAGGAGCCCCAGGCTCGAGTAACCTTTTGAAATGGTCTTCAAGCAAACCTGCTTTCTGACCCAGATGGAGGAAGTATCTTTATCTTCCAGGTCTGTTCATTATGCAGACATTCTTGAAAAGATGGTGAGAGGAGTTGAAGGGACAGTGGAGGAGGCCTGAAGATGCTGATGATATTGATGAAAGGAGCAATCACAGGACACTATTGATGCTTATTAGATACCATGCCCTTTACATGTGTTTTCTTATTAAAGCCTCGTCCTACACCAATGAGTTAAAAAATGTGATTCTCCCTTTGGCAAATAAGGAAATCGAGGCTAGAGTGGTAAAGGAACTTGCCTACCTTCACATAGCCAGAAATCAGCGGTGGGGTGTTGGGGGAGCATTTCAAACCCTGGTCTCCAGCTCCAGAGCACATGAGCCCGCATGTAACTCCTTTTCAGTCTGCAGCTTCTAATTCACAAAGCTTCTGCAGCTTCTATCCAAGGAGGCTGTAGCAGGAATGAATACCACTAAACAATATTAAACAATATGCAGCTTATAGATTTTTAAATGGGCCTGAAATGGACTTTGTGCTCCCAATGCAGGAGGCACGGGTTCGATCCCTGGCCAGGGAACCAAAATCCCGCATGCCACGTGGTGTGGCCAAAAAATAAATAAATGAATAAATAAATGAACACATAAATAAATGGACCTGAAAAAAGTGTTCATCTCCTGGTTTCTCCTAAGTCCTTGGGTCTGGTTTTGGAAATCACATCATTCTTTACTACTTCTTGGCAATGCCACACTTTCCCTCCATATAATAAATATATGGCAATAATATTAGAGCTTTGTTAACATACAGTACAGGCAGCAGGCCAGCTGTGCTTGTCAGAAGTCATCAGCCCTAGATTGTCATGTACAGATTTCTAGCTTTGGTTGATTATTCAGAAATGACTTGGTTTAGAGGTAGACACAAGTTGTTGCTTCAACAGCAGACGTGATTCCTCGACAGGGATTCATTGCCGGGCATTTCTGCCAAGTTTTCCTGATCTTGTGTAATTGCAGGATGACGAACCAAGTCTCTGTAACATCGATTTTGCCAATGAATCTCTGTAGTTAGTTTTCAACTTGGTAGAATGGAAAAACCATTTAAGATTTCTGTGGGTGGAGAAGCGTGTGTCAGAGTTCTTCTCCACTCATCGAGACATTCAACCTGTCTGAGTCTTGTTTTCATCCGTAAAATTGGGAGAACAGACACAGCTCGCAAACTTGTCATGAAGACTAAATGAGATAAAGTTCAGCCGAGTCTCACCTCATACAGGACGTGTTGTGTTTCCAATATGTGAGGAAAAATGCACATCGTCGCAAGTATCCTCGTGTGACCCAGGTTGCATAAAAAAAAAAAAAAAAAGTGCCTTTATATGCAAGAATTCTGCATGGTCAGATGCCCAGCCTGTACACAGGACATTTCTGTTTGTCCTCCAGATCATTCTCTACCCTTTTCCCACCTTTCGTGTGCCCCAGGAGGCTGACTTACATGGCCTGAGTCAACAGGCTCCATTGCCATTGGCTGGGTCAGTGGGAGGCACTAGCAGGAAGTAGGTAGAAGGGAGGAGATAAGGTCAGAGTACTTATTTTTCTGCTTGCTGCCTGCTATTGAAGGCCACAGGTCCCATCAGGCAGCCCTCTTCTTAACATCTATCCCCTTTAGGCTCTGGAAACTGCCCTCTCTCCATAATCCTGAGGCCTGGAGTTGTTAATGATCACAGCCTGCTAGTCTGGACCTTTGCCATCTCCTTTAGTTTCCCTTAACCCTGCCCATAGCTTTAGTAGTTCTTTTATGCTAGACTACCTCTTATTAGCCCATTTGTAAATTTTTGTAGTTTCCTGCTAGGGGACCCTGACTGACAGAGCCTGTGAGACCCACCTGGGATCTGAAATGAGTTGTCTCCTATCTCCATGAATGGACAGGCATGAGGAATTGCCCACACTCTATCAATGGAAAAGTCACTTGCTCTTTCTGTTTTTTTCTGAGTGTGTACCATGCATGATGTGATGGTTGGAATTAGCACAGGATACTCTCACTGTTGTATGAGTATGGAGTATGGTTGGATTATAATGAATTTCTTTGGCTCCCTTTCTGACCCTCATCAACCTGAGTTCTAGCCCGGCAACCACATTTCTCCAAGGTAATTGTGCTTGATGTTTCAGTCTCTCTAGCTTGACTAGAAGCTCTTTGAGGTCATGGACCTTGAGGTCACACACAACTTTAGAGCCTCAATGTCCAGTACATAGCATATACCGAATAAATGTTTGTTGAAGAGATGAATAGATAAATGAACGCATGGTCATCCTTACTTAGGAAAGAAGTCAGTGGGCAGCCCCTTTCTTTCCTAACCTTGGAATGTGCAAATTGGACTAAAACCAGGAGTAGATATTTGCTATTCTAAGATCACTCTATTCGTATTTACTCATTGTAGGTTCTGATCACAAACATTCAAAGCGTAAGAATAATAATCATAGTCATCATTTCCTGAGGACTTCTGTGCATTAGGCATCATTCTAAATATTTTCCACATATTATTTTGTTTAATTCTTCCTGTACTTATAAGAGGGAGAGATTTTCCCCATCAATTTACAGGGAAGGAAAGCAAATTTGAGGTGGGCTAAGTGACATGCTTTAAGCCTCCAGTTGCGTGAACCTGTAGAAATGGCATAATGTCTCTCTCCAGTATGCTTTGAATCCAACAACTCTAGTTCACATCAAGTGTCAGTTTATTCCATCTGGAAGAGATGAAGAACTCAGAGTCGTTTCTAGAGGAAATGGCTCTTGTGTGTTTTTAAGTGTTGAGATTCTAGAGTGAGTGGATCTAAGGTGGGTGGGGCAGGGTGAGGTGAGGCCAAACATTCTGCAACAAAGGGGAAGAAGAACACACAGGGAGCAGGAGAGAAGGAAGGACCTCCTGGGAGGAGAGACACTTATTGGAGCAAAATAAAAGTAGACCTTCTAGGAGCGATACGAGGGGAAGGCTTGACTCGTTGGGGTTTTTAAAGTTGGAGGTTATTCCTCCATTATTAGAAGCTTTGTGTGGAGGCTCCTTGGGTAGGCGGCTTTGTCTTTCAATGCAGAGATGATTCCAAGAGGTATACAATAAGTCCCCTGCATATACAAACGAGTTCTGTCCCGAGAGCACGTTCGTAAGTCCAGCAAAGTTAGCCTAGGTACCCAACTAACACAATCGGCTATATAGTACTGTACTGTAATAGGTTTATAATACTTTTCACACTACTAATACTTAAAAAACAAACACACACACAAAATAAAGAAAACATTTTTAATCTTACAGTGCAGTACCTTGAAAAGTACAGTAGTACGGTACAACAACTGGCATTGAGTGAACAGGCAAGAAGAGTTACTGACTGGAGGAGGGAGAGGAGGTGGGAGATGGTAGAGCTGAAGGATCCTCAGCAATAGGAGATGGAGGGAAAGCTGCAATCTCACTCACGCCTGACGTTGATGGAACACACGTTCACGTCTTTGAAAGTTCGCAGCTTGAAGGTTCGTGTGCAGGGCACTTGCTGTAGTTGCTATGTTGTTTTTCTTGCTTTGTTTGCTAAATGAAAACATCCTTGCTTAATCACAGTCTCTTCACACAGAGCTGGGGAGTGTAAACAATGGCCTTGTTCTACCAAATCTACAGAAAGCATTTATTAATTTTAGAGCCCCTAACAAAAGAGTCTTTCAGACCAGAAAGAAAGAAAATCCAGATAACATCTTAAACTTTATTAAAGTTAAATATGTAGTCAAACTTTAACTATAAATTTAAATGTACTGAAGTATAGTATATCATTATATGCAGCACACATATCATAAGTATGCAGCTCTGTCAGTTTCACAAACTGAACACACTTATGGAACAACCACCCAAATGATTTTTTTTTTTTTTTTCGGTACGCGGGCCTCTCACTATTGTGGCCTCTCCCGTTGCGGAGCACAGGCTCCGGACGCGCAGGCTCAGCGGCCATGGCTCACGGGCCCAGCCGCTCCGTGGCATGTGGGATCCTCCCGGACCGGGGCACAAACCCGCGTCCCCTGCGTCGGCAGGCAGACCCTCAACCACTGCGCCACCAGGGAAGCCCCCAAATGATATTTTTTATAAAATTGTCCTCTGTATTCTACCATGATTCAATCTCCTAAATAAAATTAACTTTCGCCTCAGTGTTAGCATTCTCTAGAGTATAAAATTTCCTTGTAAGTAATTAAACTTTGGTTTTTCTATGTTTCACCTGTCACCTCCTCTCCCCGGGTGCTTGGAATTGGTTCTCCTGGCTGGTTGGGACTATCATCCAACCTGACGAGGATTGATAAGAGTTGATAAGGGTCGGGGCTTCCCTGGTGGCACAGTGGTTGAGAGTCCGCCTGCCGATGCAGGGGACATGGGTTCGTGCCCCGGTCTGGGAAGATCCCACATGCCGCGGGGCAGCTGGGCCCGTGAGCCATGGCCACTGAGCCTGCGCATCCGGAGCCTGTGTTCCACAGCGGGAGAGGCCCCAACAGTGAGAGGCCAAAAAAAAAAAAAAAAAGAGTTGATAAGGGTCAACTCTCAGGGGTGTGTGTGTGTGTGTGTATCATTTGTTCACTGCTGCTTTGTGCCAGACAATACACTAGATGCTTTACACAGATTACCTCTAATTTTCACAACCCCACTGAGGTAAGCATTATTACCTTCATTACATAAGAGAAGAAACTCAGAGCCCAACCCCAGCTTGGAAATCACAGTTCAGAGATTGAAACCTAGGACTCCCTCCCCTTGCCACTGTCACCCTGGAACTGTTTGTACTGATGGGAAAGAGCAGAGGAGAAGAAAATCATCCAGATCAGTCCCAGATTGCTTTTGCGTGGCACAGGGATATTGTCTTGTGTTCATTATATCAATATGTCCTACCTGCGCTAGGACAGATAGATTCAAAAAGACTGGGAAGTCTCTCCTTGCCATCACATTTCACTCTTCAGACCATGCCCTTCCCTCTAGTGCATGCTGAGAGGTGGCTGAGAGGCTGTTAGCATCTCCATGCACACCAGTGGCTCCAGCTTGCTGAGTGTTTCTTTATCCCATTATTCCTAGACCGAGGTTAGTGATTGGTCCTTTGCCACCGATGACTCCCTGCCGGTTTCTAGCAGATGGGTGAGATCAGAGTGTACGAGAGCAGTTTCAACCTTTCAGGAAGTTTGGTAACTTTGCTTCCTCCTGGTCTTCCAGAGTAGGAACTTTGACTTATTCTTTGTATTCTAGTGACCAGTGCAGGGTGGGGTATCCAGTAAGTGCTGATACATTTGTTGAGCTGAAAGCACAATTGTCATAATGGAAAGTGAAAAGGTGACCATCACAGGAAAGGGTCACTATGCTGTCATCTTTGTTATCTTCACTGACAATCCTGAGCTCAGAATTCATCCACTCTATCACCTACAGGATCAGAACCTTTCTGGCCTAATGGCATCCCATTGCCCATGCTTATCTCCTTCTGCTTTGCCACCTACTCCCACCACCCCCCCACATCGTGCTGCTACTTAACATTGAACTGCTTGTCCTGATCTCTCCTCATACTGTGTATCTGTACTTGCTTCTCCTTGATCCTGTATCCTCTCACAGGCTCTCTTTTTTTTAATTTTTTAAAAATTTATTTTTATTTATTTATTTTTGGCTGCGTTGGGTCTTCGTTGCTGCACACGGGCTTTCTCTAGTTGCATCGAGCGGGGGCGTCTCTTTGTTGTGGTGCCCGGGCTTCTCATTGTGGTGGCTTCTCTTGTTGTGGAGCACAGGCTCCAGACGCGCAGGCTCAGTAGTTGTGGCACATGGGCTTAGTTGCTCCACGGCATGTGAGATCTTCCCAGACCAGGGCTCAAACCTGTGTCCCCTGCATTGGCAGGCAGATTCTTAACCACTGCGCGACCAGGGAAGTCCCCCTCTTACTGTCTCTTAAGATCAACTCCTGTTTCGTCAAACAGGAGTTGACCTTAAGAGACTCTGGTAGACTTGGGTATTTTCTTCCTTACTTTCCTTTCATTCTATATATACTTATAACTCTATCGTAACATTTATCTACCCTGCCCATAGTTTTTTTTTTAATATTTTATTTATTTATTTATTTGGCTGTGCCAGATCTTGGTTGTGGCACGTGGGATCTTCGTTGCAGCATGCATGCGGGCTCTAGTTCCCTGACCAGGGATCTAACCTGGGCCCCCTGCATTGGTAGCACGGAGTCTTAACCACTGGAACACCAGGGAAGTCCCACCCATAGGTTTTTTTTGTTTTGTTTTGTTTTGCGGTACGCGGGCCTCTCACTGTTGTGGCCTCTCCCATTGCGGAGCACAGGCTCTGGACGCGCAGGCTCAGCGGCCATGGCTCACTGTCCCAGCCGCTCCGCGGCATGTGGGATCCTCCCGGACCGGGGCATGAACCCGCGTCCCCTGCATTGGCAGGCAGACTCTCAACCACTGCGCCACCGGGGAAGCCCCACCCATAGGTTTTTGATGTTTGCGTCCCACTGGATGGTAAGCAAGTTAAGGACAAAGTCCATGTCTTTTCATTTCTGCATCTCCTAGGATAGAGAAGATGCTCAGTAAATATTTATTGAATTAATGAATGAATAAATGAAATGTCCAAAGTAGTGATATTTTAATAGCTTTATTGAGATATAATTGGGTCAATACCACACAATTGACCCATTTAAAGTGTACAATTTAATGCTTTTTAGTATATTCACAGACATTTGCAACCATCACCAGAATTTTAAAACATTTTTGTCACCTCCAATAGAAACCCTGTACCTCTTAGCTGTCACTCTCTATTTCGCCATTCGTCCCTAAGCAATCACTAATTTACTTTCTGTCTCCATAGGTTTCTCTGTTTTGAACATTTCATGTGAATGGAATGATATAATTTATGGTCTTGTGTGATTGGCCTCTTTCGTTTAGTGTAACGTTTTCAAGGTTTGTCCATGTTGTAGTGTGTTTCGGTACTTCATTCCTTTTTATAGCCAAATATTGCTCCATTGTATGGATATATGACATTTTCAACTCCATCAGTTGATAGATATTTGGGTTATTTATACTTTTTGACAATAATGTATAATGCTGCCGGGACATTTGTGTACAAGTTTTTCTGTGGACATAGGTTGTCATTTCTCCTGGACATAAACCTAGGAGTAGAATGGCTGGATCACGTTGTAAGTTTGTGTTTAATGGTTTGAGGAACTGAGAGACTATTTTCTGAATTGACTGTACCATGTTACATTCCCACCAACAAGCTTCCAGTTTCTCCACATCCTTACCCACAGTTGCTATTATCTGACTTTTTGATTTTAGCCAACTAGTAGGTGTAAAGTGGTATCTCAGTGTGGTTTTTTTTGTTGTTGTTTTTTTTTTTTTGCAGTATGCGGGCCTCTCACTGCTGTGGCCTCTCCCGTTGCGGAGCACGGGCTCCGGACGCGCAGGCTCAGCGGCCATGGCTCACGGGCCCCGCCACTCCACGGCATGTGGGATCCTCCCGGACCGGGGCATGAACCCGTGTCCCCTGCATCGGCAGGCGGACTCTCAACCACTGCGCCACCAGGGAAGCCCCTCAGTGTGGTTTTGATTTGCAGTTCCTTGATGACTGACGATGCTTAGTATCTTTCCATGTGCTTATTGGCCGTTTGTATATCTTCTTTGATCTATTGAGATCATTTGTCCACTTCTAAATTGGGTTGTCTTCTTATTTAAGTGTTCTTTATATATTCCAGATGCAAATCCATTATCAGACATATGATTTGCCTTTTCTCCCATTCATTGAGTTGTCTTTTCACTTTCTTGCTGGTGTCTTTGAAGCATAAAAGTTTTACATTTTAATGTAGTTTAATTTATCTATTTTTCCTTTTTTTTCTTGTGCTTTTGGTGTCATATCTAGGAATCTTTTGTCAAATTCAAGGTCACGAAGATTTATCCTTATGTTTTCTTGTCAAAGTTTTATGGCTTTAGCTCTTACATTTAGGTCTTTAATATATTATGAGTTATTTGTTGTATAGGGTTTGAGGTAAGGGTCCAACTTCATTCTTTTACATGTGGTTCTCTAATTATCCCAGAACCATTTGTTGAAAAGACTATTATCTCCCCCATTAGATGGCCTTGGCACCCTTGTTAAAATCAGTTGGCCATAGATGTATCAAAGCATTTTGATACATTTTTTAAATCTGGTTTAAGATTTTTAAATCTGGTTTAAGAGAGGGAGTCTTAGGATTGTACAATGTAAGACCTTGGTTGAAAAAAAAGAGGAAAGACTGTTTCCCATTCTTCTTCATGTAACTTCCACAAATATGCAGGATAAAGTGGTCCTTCTGTCACCTAGCCTGTTAACCTGCAGAAAAGTAGTCCCTACTTGTCATTGTGTTCAGTTTTTTATCATTTTTCTTACCTCTTTAAAATATGTTCATTTTATTTTCCCTTGTTGGTATTATCTTTAATTTTTCTTAATTACTTCATCTTACCCCTCCTAACCTTCTTTATTTACCTCCTTTTTTTCCCTTTGTTTTTGGCAGCAAATCCTTCTATTTTCTAATAATTATGGAAGCATCCAAAATAAATAATAACCATTCCCTTAAAAGGAGCCTTTATAATATGTTTGAGAACCCAGCTTCCCTTGACAGTTGTTTGAAAGGGTTCACAGAGGTTTGAATTGTTTTGAATTCAGTGTAGAAGTGCTTGGTTTCTCTCCTTCTTGTGTAATTTTATGGTTATGAAACCATAGCTGAACGTAGCCTTTTAGGACAGCCATGGCCTTGGAATCCACACTCAGCTTCTATCTAAAGCTGATTCAAGTTCAGTAACAACAGCTGAAATGTTTAATACAACCACACTAAAAAGCTGAAAATGTTTAGCACAACACTAAAAACTGTGGGCAATGTGAAAATTACAACTTAGGTTCCAGCATATCAGTCTCTTCAGAGCATAAAACCAGCACTAAAAAAGTTCTTGCTTTTTTTCCAGCAAATCTAAAATAGCAAGCAAAGAGGAAGGGATTTTAACTTCAAAGACAAATAACACTCTCCATTACTGTTGTTTGTGGTATTCTTAGTTTCCCGTCAGTTGATTAACAAATATTTGTTAAGCACCTAATTTATACTGCCTCCCAGGGCTGGGTTTTCACCAGCATTGAAGACATGGTGTCTGTCCTTCAGAAGCTTCTAGTTTAGCTGAAGGGGTAAAAATAGTGTGTTAAAAATTGAGAGAATATATACAAAACTATGGTACTGGCTCAGAGTTCAAAAAAAAGGAGAGATCTGTATGAATTGCTTTTTAGTTGGGATATTTTCAAAGAGAGGTTAGTACTTTAGCCCTTCAAAGCAGAACCCCACTATCTCACTTAGCACCTTCGTGCGAATGAGAAACAGATACCCTTTTGCCCTTTCCTTCAGGCTCCTACAGTACCTCTCCTCCACAGGGACTGCTCCTGAGGAGTGGGCACTGGATTTTAGACTTCATTTGTCGCTGAAGCGAGGTTCCCTTGTGCAGTGAACAACCTGCACCACTGTACAAGGAGAGCCTTTTTTTTTTTGAAGAATAGTTTGGATTTCTCCAGGGAAGGGGAGGAGGGAGGATGTGAGGGAAGAACACGAGTAAGGAAAAAAGATGAGAAAGAGTATGTTCTGTTCAGTGTATAATAGGAAGACAGCTGAAGGAAGGTGAAAGGTATTTGTTGGCAAAGAGCGTAAAATGCTGTTTTTCTTCCCTTTCCCTCACCTTTTTTAATATATAATAGTTTTACTGACAAATATTAACCAAACAGTTCTCTGTTTACTAGTTCCTAACCAAATTATTATGAAAACTGTATCAATTTATGCCTGTCACATCTATTCTATAGATAATAGCATAGCATTATAATAGCATAGTATTCAAAAATATCAATGCTCATATAAGCATTTCGCCATAATTCATACTTTCTTCCTAATCACACGAGTCAGTGTTACACATTCAAACTGTATTTTGGAAGCATACATCTAAATATATAATTTGTACATTGGGAGCAACTTTATTATATTGGGCATTAATATAAGCATTTTGTCAGGGACAAGTCATCTGGTTAAATATAAACTTAACCTTAATATAACTTCTTTATTGATAATGTTTTTCCCAGTTATAAACATAGTATACTCTCTCTGGGGAATAATTTGAGTAATAGAGAATTCTATTAAGGTGAAAAGAAAAATCATTCAGAAACTGCCCCCAGGGGTAAGTAACTCTTTTAATATTTGGATGAATGAATTTTTAATTTTTAATGGTTATTATATATATAATTTTATGTTTTGCTTTTCAAAATAATTTATCATTACACTAACACTTTTTTTTTTTAAAGCTCTTTAAGTTCTAAAGCATCTTTCTGGCCTAATAGCCCATGGGTCATTTTGGCTTCCTCCCTAGCTTGTGCCCTTGTATACTATTCACATATGTTCCCACGTTATATAGGGCCTTCTCAGTTCCTTTGAATTTTTTTTCAATGCACAAGGAGATTGCTATCAGCTTCTTTCTATTCCTGTACTGGCTCCTAAATGTAGCAGTTCCTTCTATTGTGATGCTGCCTTTCCCCTGGGTAGAGTGAGTCTGGGAAATATGACTCAGATATATATCCAGGAAAGGTTGTACTCAGTCACATGCACAATCAAAATCTGGTGAGTACTTCCAGGAGACGAATATTGTTAATGCCTAACACCTTATAAGGTGTGTGGCTTTATGTCATGATTATAGGCCCACACAGGACCATTTTGACTGAAGATTTGTTCTATAAAAATAAGACTTTCAGAGCATCATCCCCATTAAAAATAAGACTGAACTTGTTCTATAAAAATAAGACTTTCAGAGCATCATCCCCATTTCTCATTACTAATTAAAATGGAATTGTTATTCTTGTCTATAGAAATATACACAGAATCTTAATTCATTTTGCCATAAAGAAAGGGGTTTGATCTTATGGCTCCATCTAGAAAATGTTTATCATCATAATCATTATCATCATCATTATGGTTAAAATGTATTCAGTGTTTAAGGTGTATTCAACACCACGATTGAAGCATTTCGTGCATTATCACACTTAAACTGCACAGCAGCTCCCCAAGTAGGCACTGTCATTATCTGCAGTTTTCACTGCAGATAGGAAGGAGAGTCATGTAGCTAACAGGTATGCAGAGTTAGGAATTGAAGCTACATTTGTCTTTAATTTCATGCTTTTAAACAAGTATAATTCAGGGCAATTGACATTCTGTGACTTCTGAGCCTAAGCAGTTTAAGAAGGCCTGGCATGGTTGACTGGTTTTTGATAAGAGTCAAAAAGATAATTCAATGGAGGATGAATAGTCTTTTCAACAAATGATGCTGGGATAACTGGATAGCTGCATACAAGCAAACAGAGTTTGACCCTTACCTCATGCCTTCTAGAAAATTTAACTCAAAGTGGATTATAGAGCTAAATGTGAGAACTAAAACTTTGAAACTCTTAGAAGACAACATAAGAGTAAATTTTCATGGGCTTGTGTCAGGCAGTGTTTCTGACATGTGACACCGAAACCACAAGCAGCAAAAGAGAAAAATGGATAAATTGGGCTACATAAAAGTTAAAAACTTTGGGGCTAGAAACAGTACCATCAAGAAAGTGACAAAACAGCCCATAGAATGGGAAAAAAATATCTGCAAATCATATTTCTGATTAAGGACTTGCATCAAAGAATATATAAAGAACACTTAAAGTTCAATAATGAAAAGACAAGTAATCTAGTTTTACAATGCACAAAGGATCAGAATAGACATTTCTCCAAAGAAGATATATAAATGAACATTCTGGTACATGTCTCTTTTTGAATTATGGTTTTCTCAGGGTATATGCCTAGTAGTGGGATTGCTGGGTCATATGGTAGTTCTATTTTTAGTTTTTTAAGGAACCTCCATACTGTTCTCCATAGTGGCTGTACCAATTCACATTCCCACCAGCAGTGCAAGAGTGTTCCCTTTTCTCCACACCCTCTCCAGCATTTATTGTTTCTAGATTTCTTGATGATGGCCATTCTGACTGGTGTGAGATGATATCTCATTGTAGTTTTGATTTGCATTTCTCTAATGATTAATGATGTTGAGCATTCTTTCATGTGTTTGTTGGCAGTCTGTATATCTTCTTTGGAGAAATGCCTATTTAAGTCTTATGCCCATTTTTGGATTGGGTTGCAGCTCTATTCACAATAGCCCGGAGCTGGAAACAACCTAAGTGTCCATCATCGGATGAATGGATAAAGAAGATGTGGCACATATATACAATGGAATATTACTCAGCCATAAAGAGAAACGAAACTGAGCTATTTGTAATGAGGTGGATAGACCTAGAGTCTGTCATACAGAGTGAAGTAAGTCAGAAAGAGAAAGACAAATACCGTATGCTAACACATATATATGGAATTAAAAAAAAAATGTCATGAAGAACCTAGGGGTAAAACGGGAATAAAGACACAGACCTACTTGAGAATGGACTTGAGGATATGGGGAGGGGGAAGGGTAAGCCGTGACAAAGCGAAAGAGAGGCATGGACATATATACACTACCAAACGTAAGGTAGATAGATAGTGGGAAGCAGCCGCAGAGCACAGGGAGATCAGCTCGGTGCTTTGTGACCGCCTGGAGGGGTGGGATGGGGAGGGTGGGAGGGAGGGAGATGCATGAGGGAAGGGATGTGGGAACAGATGTATATGTATGACTGATTCACTTTGTTATAAAGCAGAAACTAATAATAATAAAAAAAAATTAAAAAAAAAAGAATAACTGAGGCAGAAGAATGGATTAAAAAAAAAAGAAGATATATAAATGGACAATAAACACATAAAAACATGCTCAGTATCATTAATCATCAGGGAAATGCAAATCAAAAGCACACTCACATACCTCTTCACATACACCAGGAGGATCCTAATAACAAAGAACAGATGACAAATGCTGGCAAGGATGTGGGGAAATTAGAACTCTCATACTGTACTGGTAGGAATGTAAAGTGGCACAGCCACTTTAGAAAATGGTCTGGCATTTTCACAAAAGGTTAAAAAGAGTTACCATATAACCCAACAATTCTACTTCTTGGTGTATATCCAAGAGTAAAAAAACATATGTCCACATAAAAAATTTGTATATAAATTTTCAAAGTAACATTATTCATAATAACCTAAAGGAATCAACGCAAATGCCCATCAGCTGATGAATGGATAAACCCAATGTGGAATATTCATACAGTGGAATATTATTTGACAATGAAAAGCAATGAAGTACCAATACATGCTGCAACATGATGAATGTTGAAAACATTATACTAAATGAAAGAAACCAGTCACACAGGACCACATATTGTATGACTCTATTTATATGAACTGTCTGTAAGAGGCAGATTCATAGATGTAGGAGGTAGATTAGTGTTTGCCTAGGGCAGGGGGAATGGGGAAGTGGGGGATGATTATTAATGGTACAGCATTTCCTTTGGGGTGATAAAGTATTTTAACATGGATGGTAGTGATGGTTGTACAACTCGATATATATACTGAAAACCATTGCATTTTACATGTTAAATGGGTTAGTTATCTGGTAAGTGGATATATATTAATAATATTGTATTATTATTATTATTAATATCTTAATATGTGCTAATAAAAGTGTAAAAAAAATTCTGGCAGCATCTGCTTCTTTCCTCTTGAGCTCTGTATCTCAATGTCCAGGCTGTCTCATGGGAAGGAAAGGCTGTACTGACTTAGGAGCACCGCAGGGCCAGACATCCAGCCCTGGCCCACTGTCTGCCTGCAATTGCATGAGTGATCCCAAGCAAAGGTGATGGAGGAACTGCCCAGTTCAGCCCCAGGCAACCCACAGAATACTAAGATATGATTAAATGGTGGTTGGGCTTTTTTTAATAATTTGTTTTATTAAATTATAGTTGATTTACAGCATTGTATTAGTTTCTGATGTAAAGCAAAGTGATTCAGTTATACAAACATATAATAGTTTGCACCTGCTCATCCCAAACTCCCAATCCATCCCTTCCACACAGCCTCCCCTACCCTTGGCAACCACAAGTCTGTTCTCTATGTCTGTGAAGTCTGTTTCTGTTTTGTAAATAAGTTCATTTGTGTCATATTTTAGATTCCACATAAAAGTGATATCATAAGGTATTTGTCTTTCTCTTTCTGACTTATTTCACTTAGTATAATGATCTCTAGGTCCATCCATGTTGCTGCAAATGTTATTTCATTCTTTTTTTTTTTTCTTTTTTTTTGCGGCGCGTGGGCCTCTCACTGTTGTGGCCTCTCCCATTGTGGAGCACAGGCTCCGGACGCACAGGCTCAGCGGCCATGGCTCACGGGCCCAGCCGCTCTGCGGCATGTGAGATCCTCCTGGACCGGGACACGATCCCATGTCCCCTGCATCAGCAGGCAGACTCTCAACCACTGTGCCACCAGGGAAGCCCCTATTTCATTCTTTTTTATGGCTGGGTAGTATTCCATTGCATATATACGTACCACATCTTCTTTATCCATTCATCTGTCACTGGACATTTAGATTGTTTCCTTGTCTTGGCTATTGTAAATAGTGCTGCTAAGAACATAGGGGTGGGACTTCCCTGGTGGTTTAGTGGTTAGGACTCTGTGCTTCCACTGCAGGGCACGAGGTTCGATCCGTGGTTGGGGAAGTAGGATCCCACATGCTGCGCAGTGTGGCCAAAAAGAAAAAAAAAAAAATTAAAAACATAAGGGTACATGTATCTTTTTCAATTATACTTTTGTCTGACTATATGCCCAGGAGTGGGATTCCTGGATCTTATGGCAATTCTCTTTTTAGTCTTTTGAGGGACCTCCGTACTGTTTTCCATACTGGCTGCACCAATTTAAATACATTCCCATAAATGGTGGTTGTTTTAAGCCACCAAGTTTTGGGGCAACTTGTTACATAGCACGAGATCATTGGACCAAGTAGTGAGTCAAATTATTGTTTTAACACTGTGACTACATATTGAAACTAAAATCAATCCCAGGCAAGCCTTTGTCCTAAGGAGAGGAATCTGGATAGGAAGAGTATTATGCTTGATTTTAAGGGAAAATGAAATAAGGAAGAGCTAAGGGTTGTGGAGCATGTTTTAAATAACTAGCTGAGCCGATCCAGGCAGGCCTGCCAACTGGTCTCTTGTCTAAAGCTCACATTGGCAGCAGCAGCTAACCAGCCATTTGTCTAGAGGCCAGGAGTTACTTAGCAGGAGCTCTAGAGGGCTGGCAGGTCATTTTTCTGGTTTCAAGAAGTGACACAAATAAACCCCTATCCACTTGTCCTCCCCACACCCTGAAAGGAAAATTACTAAGCTGGACGGGACAGAGTGGTTTGACAACAGAAGTGAAGGCCAGGCGTTTGTGTCTGTATCTTAAATGGAGTATCAGTAGGGCAGAAACTCTTGATTCACCTCGTGTCTCCACACAGGGTCATTCTAAGGGGGCCTTTTTTTGTTGTTTTTTGGGGGTTTTTTGGCCACTCTGCAGCACGTAGGATCTTAGCTCCCTGACCAGGGATCGAACTCATGCCTCCTGCAGTGGACACATGGAGTCCTAATCACTGGACCACCAGGGAATTCTAAGGGGGTCATTTTTTATATACTCTTGGATAATGATGTGTAGCAGGGGAATGAAGAGAAATGAGCTTCATTTATCATTCAGCCAATACTTTTCTAGGACCTACTGTACTAGGAAGCAGCTGTCAGCCACATAGACAGGGATCCTGGTCTCAAAAAGCTTATAGTTACGTGAGCAGGCCATTTCTCCAGGGCTCTGAGAAGGCCTTTCAGGGACTCTGGGAGCCCTTAGAAGTGGCACGTGGTCTAGATTTGTGGGATGGGAGACTTCTTAGAGAAATAACATCTAAAACTGGAAAACTGAGGAAGCTCGTCTTCACTCTAAAATACCTTATTTGGGGGCTTCCCTGGCAGTCCAGTGGTTAAGACTCTGCGCTTCCAATGCAGGGGGAGCGGGTTCCATCCTTGGTCGCGGAACTAAGATCTCACATGCTGCTCGGAGTGACCAAAAATAATAATAATAATAAATAAAATAAAATACCTTATTTGAGGGTGAAAAGAAATGAGGAAATTCTTTAGTTAGGCATTTTGTTTTCTAGATTCCTATCACTGATGCAGGCTCCCAGGTCTAACTCCATGTGGCTTTATTTTATACAGTTTATTTCCAGGACCTTCCAGTATTCATTCACTGTTCTTTCAATACTTTCCAACTGATGTGACATGTTCCTCTTTGTGGGTTTCACATCTTTTTTGCCATTTCTCATTGATATGAATATATTCTGGTTATCTATTCCTACAAAACAAATCACCTTAAAACTGACTAGTTTAAAACAACAGTGATATATTATTTCTCCTGATTCTGTGGCTTGCAAGGCGATTCCTGTACTGGTTTCATCTGGGCTCATTCATACGGTTGCTGGAGGGTCAGCTGAGCTGGAACGTCCAAGATGGCCTCATTCTCATGTCTGAGAGTTGGTGCTGGCTATCACCAGGGCCTGTGACCTCTTCATCTCCAACAGGCTACCCTTGCTTCCTTACACCGCGGTCTCAGTATGGCATTCCAAGGGGGCAACGGTGAAAGTTGCAAGGCCTCCTAAAGCCTTGCTTTGGGAGTCAAATAATGTTGCTTCTGTTGCATTTGGTTGGGCAGTGGAATTCAAGGCAGCCCAGGTTCAAGGGAAGGGGAAATAGACTCAACCTCTTGCTGGGAGAAGCAGTGAAGTCAGTTGGAAAGAAGCATCAGGAGCTGTTGCGGCCGTTATGGCACATAATCTCCTATGGGATGTCAGGTTCTGCCCCTTGTGTTGAGGTATATGTGGCAGTTGTCCCTCCCATCTTCTAAGAAGGCCTGGTCATTATTATATTAAGTATAATTCTTATGGCTCATACCAACTCAGCTGCTACTAAGCCTCTGAAAGCAGCCTAGTAGCTATTTCTAAGGATGGATTAAAGTACAGAAGAGGGTTTACTTAGGAAGAGGTCTAAATAATATTTTTTTTGCAGATTTAATTTTTTTAATTGAAGTATAGTTAATTTACAGTGCTATGTTGGTTTCAAGTGTACAGCAAAGTGATTCAGTCATACATGTATATATATGTGTGTGTATATATATATACATATATATGTATGTGTGCGTATATATATATATATATACATATATGTATATATATATATACATACATACACATATTCTTTTTCAGATTCTTTTCTGTTATAGGTTATTACAAGATATTGAGTATAGTTCCCTGTGCTATACAGTAGGTCCTTGTTGTTTACCTATTTTATATATAGTAGAGTGTATATGTTAATCCCAAATTCCTAATTTATCACTCCCCTGCCAATAAGATTTTAAAGTGAGTTCTGTTACAAGCTGAATAAGGTTTTTAATAAGTTCAGTTATATGCTAAAAGCTTTTATAAATACTCTTAATTACTTCTTGGACTTTTGGCTAAGATCAAGTATGGTATCTGTTCTTATCAGTTTAGTGTAAATACTCTTAAATATAAAAGCATACACTTACATTCTTAGGACTTTTTAACAAAAGTTTTTAATGATAGCAATCCAGCGAAGGCAGTAGAACGTGTATTATCTTCCTCATTTAATATGAGCTTGGGGACACTTGAAGTAGTGAAAAATCATGTCATTAGTTTGTGGCAGAGTTATGTTTGAGTCCCAGGTGTCCTACTTCCCAAGGCTGTGCTCCTTCCATGGCTTCCAGCTAGTAGAACTCTGAAGATTCTGGAGGTGTCCCACTCCAGAGGAGTCCCCGTGAAGCTACTGGCACAAATTCATCACGCCCTGAGGAGCGCACCATGATTAGTTAAGTTTAACGCTTTGTATATACATTGTCTTTTGTACTGTTAAGTTGTTTCATTCACACTCACCCTATCATTCTCACAACAGATGGGTGAAGCTATCATTATACTCTTGAGAAAAAGGAAGGTTAAAAAAAGAAAAGTGGTTGCTTTTCATCTCACAGCTACCAAGTGACCCATTCTGAATAAAACTTAAATCTTCAAATTCCTAGCTGAATATTCTTTCCACAGCAGGATTGGGCTCTAAGTCTGAAAGCACTGAAAATAAACATCACATGAGTGGACACTGAGGTACGCAGGTTCAATTACCCACAAATGATATGATTTATAAACATGTGTAAAGTGCTCTCATTTGTATGACCCTGAGCAAGTTTCCTCCCCGCAACACGGAATGCTGTCATTCACTTTTTCTGCTTTGGATGAGAATTACATTTTTCTCATATGAATGAAGCAGGGGTTGTATTGTAATAATCTCTAAGGTTTCTTCCTGCTCTAGAATGAAATGGTACAGTTTGTGTTGCATACTATTGTTAGTTTGAGAAGACCTGAAGGTTTTTAAAAGAGAGAAATGAACTTTCATATAGAAGACAAGAACTCATCAGGAACAGTTCTAAAGGAAGATGATACAATCAATGATTGTGACATTTTATGAGGTTCTGTTTTCATTGTACAAGGTTTTGTGGACAAACGTGGACTCTATCTATCCTGTTGGAGCTTATATTTGAGTAGGGAAGGTAGTCTTTAATCTGATAATTACGTAGACTGTATAGGGAGCAATGGAGGTCTGATAATGATTGAAATGCAAAGGATAAGGAGTTAAGTAGGCTTGAGGAGTAGAGGAATAGTCCAGAGAAGTGAGGAGGAGTGTTCCAGGTTTGGGAATGACATATTCAAAGGCCCTGTGGTAGATGGGCATAATATGTTTGAACTGAAAGAAGCCTAGCATCTCTGGAGCACACAGGGGCCAGAGGTGAGAATGTTCCAAAGGGGATGGGGTCAGGGCCATGCATGCATTATAGGCCATATAAAGGGTTTTGGTCTTTAGCCTAAAAGCAATGAGAAGCCATTAAAGTGCATCTTCAACAGGGGCAGGACACTTTCAGGTTCAAATTTTTAAAAGATCATTTTAATTGCTGTGTCTGGGCTTGGGTGCTTGAGGTTGGGTTGAGAACAAGAGTGGGTGCATAGTATAGTCCAATTAAGAAACCAATGTAATTGTCTAGGTTAAAGGTGTTGGTATTTTGGGCCAAGGCAGTGGCAGTGCCAAAGATGGGAAGACTTAGACATATATGAGAGCTATCTGGGAGGTAAAAACCACAGTTCAGACTGGTAGACTGGGTTGAGGAAGATGAAGACATCATGGATGAAGCCTTGTTTTCAGGCTGCATGGTGGGAGCACTCACAGGCACAGGACCTCAGGTTTGGAGGGAAGAACCTGAACTCAGTTTTGGGCTTGTTGATTTTGAGGTGTCTTTTGGATGTCCATGTGGATACAAAGGTCTGGGGTTGGGAATAAAGCCCTGGTCTAAGGATATAAATCTGAGAATCCTTGGGGCATGGATGGTAATTGAAGCCATGGGGATATAAAAATTTGCCTGAGAGACGAGAGAAGAGAGATATTTGGGGAACTGAATCTCAAGGGATTCAAGCCTTTAAAGTCCATGGAGATGAGGTGGCGGTAACCCACAGTGGTCACTGAGAAAAGGTAGGGACAGAGAGAAACCAGTACAGCGTGTGACGTCCTTCTAACTGAGGAGAGTGCTCAATAGCACCTGATGCTATTAATGTCAACCACATGGGGGACCTACAAGATATCTATCGTATATGGACACAAGGGAGAATGCGTGTGCCCCTAGTAGTAAAGGCAGAAGCTAGAGGAGTGAAGAGTGCATGGGAAGGTAGGTGTGAGACAGGATACGTGGGGCTGGGGGGTTGTAAAGGAGTGACTTATGTAGTTGTCTTAGTTCAGGCTGCTTTAACAAAAATACTATAGACTGGATGGCTTATACAATAGACCCTCATTTCTCACAGTCTGGAGGCTGGGAAGTCCAAGATCAAGGCGCCAGCAGACCTGGTGTATGGGAAGGCACCTTAGTTTGCAGAGGTCTGCTCATTGTATTATCATCACAAGAGAGAGGAAGCAAGTTCTCTTCTGTCCTTTCTTATAAGGACAGTAATCTCATCATGGGTCTGTAGGGGAACAAAGTTTGCCACCCCAAAATGTCTCTTTGGTGTGTGGATTACTTCGAGCTGAAAACAATCAAGGCCCAAAAGACTCTGGAAGAACCTTTGACCTGTGACCTAACTGCCTAAAAAATTTTAGATAGAGGACCTGTTCCAGGAAGGGAGCTATCAACATAGATAACTATAGAATGAGCTAGGTGTGTAGGCAAGGAGAAACCTGGCTAAGTCTGTTTGTTAAAATTCCCCTGTGTCCCATTGTCTCTGCATAACACAACAAACATTTATTTACCAAACAGTTGCCTTTACATCTCCATGTGAATTGCCTTCCTCCCCTTTGAAGTCCTGAACCACTACCCCAACATCCTCTTTTGTCTTTAGCTGAAGGTAGTATTTAAAGTGAGGGTTTTGACTCTCTGACATAAATCACAGCGAGATCCTTTTTGACCCACCTCCTGGAGAAATGGAAATAAAAACAAAAATAAACAAATGGGACCTAATGAAACTTCAAAGCTTTTGCACAGCGAAGGAAACCTTAAACAAGACGAAAAGACAACCCTCAGAATGGGAGAAAATACTTGCAAACGAAGCAACGGACAAAGGATTAATCTCTGAAATTTACAAGCAGCCCATGCAGCTCAATATCAAAAAAACAAACAACCCTAACCAAAAATGGGCAGAAGACCTAAGCAGACATTGCTCCAAAGAAGATATACAGATGGCCATCAAACACATGAAAGGATGCTCAACATCGCTAATCATTAGAGAAATGCAAATCATAACTACAATGAGGTATCACCTCACACCAGTCAGAATGGCCATCATCAAAAAATCTACAAACAGTAAATGCTGGAGAGGGTGTGGAGAAAAGGGAACCCTCTTGCACTGTTGGTGGGAATGTAAATTGATACAGCCACTATGGAGAACAGTATGGAGGTTCCTTAAAAAACTAAAAATAGGACTACCATACGAACCAGCAATCCCACTATTGGGCATATACCTGGAGAAAACTATAATTCAAAAAGAGTCATGTACCACAATGTTCATTGCAGCTCTATTTACAATAGCCAGGACATGGAAGCAACCTAAGTGTCCATCGACAGATGAATGGATAAAGAAGATGTAGCACATATATACAATGGAATATTACTCAGCCATAAAAAGAAATGAAATTGAGTTATTTGTAGTGAGGTGGATGGACTTAGAGTCTGTCATACAGAGTGAAGTAAGTCAGAAAGAGAAAAACAAATACCATATGCTAAGACATATATATGGAATCTAAAATTTAAAAAAAATCGTTCTGAAGAACCTAGGGGCAGGACAGGAATAAAGACAGAGACATAGGGAATGGACTTGAGGACACGGGGAGGGGGAAGGCTAACCTGGGAGGAAGTGAGAGGGTGTCATGGACATATATACACTACCAAATGTCAAATAGCTAATGGGAAGCAGCTGCATAGCACAGGGACATCAGCTCGGTGCTTTGTGACCACCTAGAGGGGTGGGATAGGGAGAGTGGGAGGGAGATGCAAGAGGGAGGGAATATGGGGATATATGTATGCCTATAGCTGATTCACTTTGTTATACAACAGAAACTAACACACCATTGTAAAGCAATTATACTCCAATAAAGATGTTAAAAAAATAAAGTGAGGGTTTTGGCCATTTTGGTGAGTTACTCAGTTTCCCTGGGTCTCTCCCCTGTACATGTTATTAAACTTTTGTATGATTTTCTCCTGTTAATCAGTCTTATGTCAATCTACTTCTTAGACCAGCCAGAAGAACCTAAAAGGGTAGAGGAAAACTTCTTCCTCCCCAGTAGGGCTCCACCCTCATGAAATAATCACCTTTCAAAAGCCCCATCTCCAAATTCTATCATATTGGTCTTTAGTGTTTCAATATGTTGCAGAAAGGGGGGCCCCTTCTAGGGCCCTAGAGAGCCTAATAGGTGGACCCTCTCATATCAGATGTCTTTTACATGGAAATACATTTAGAGCATACTAGTAATTGTTGCCAATATACTGAACTCTTAAATCAGATCCTGTCATACTTCTGCTTGAGACTTCTCAATTATTTTCCATTGCACTTAGAATAGAATCCTCAGTGGGGCCCATAAGGATCTGCTGACCTGTTCCCTACCAACCCTCCCATTATGTCAGGGCACACCTATTGCCTTTCACACCCTCACATATCCCAAGATCTTTCCCACCCCTAGTCCTTGTGTTGCAGGAAGGGACCCCTTCCAGGGCCCGAGAGCGGGCTCTTGTCTGACACTCGGAAATGAATTGTCCGAGGAGACACATGTGCTGACAAAGCAAGAGACTGTATTGGGAAGGGGCGCCCGGGCGGAGAGCAGGAGGGTAAGGGAACCCAGGAGAACTGCTCTGCCACGTGGCTCGCAGTCTCGGGTTTTATGGGAATGGGGTTAGTTTCCGGGTTGTCTCTGGCCAGTCCTTCTGACTCAGGGTCCTTCCTGGTGGTGCTTGCATCACTCAGCCAAGAAGAATTCCAGTGAGGAGGATTCTGGGAGGTTGGGAGGACATGTGGACTGGCGTCTCCTCTCTCCTTTTGACCTTTCCCATATTCTTCTGGTTGGTGGTGGCTTGTTAGTTCCGCATTCCTTACCAGGATCTCCTGTTGTAAGGTGACTCATGCAAGTGGCTACTATCCAGCCTGGCTAGGGTGGGTGGTTTCAATCAGTGGTTCCCCTAACAACTATGTGAATTTTGGGAAGACACAAACATTCAGTCCATAGCAAGTAGTCTTCTTATTAGCCCAATGACTTGGGAAAAGGAAAAATGCCTTTAGGGAAGAAATACGAGAGTTTCTTAGAAAACTAGGGTGGGGTTTAGTCAGGAACTCCCTTTCAAGATAGCTAAACTGAATACAGTTTGCTAAAGCTAGAGTTTTGGATTGCTTTTTCAGATTTTTTCTAATCACCAGGAAAAAATGCATCTTATTCACTTCTGAAGCAGATTCTTCTCTTGACAATTGCATTTGGGGCAGCACATGACAGCCACATTTGTCTGTCTGACAACCTTGTGGTGATATTTCACAGAAGCCTAGGATGTAGGATTTCAAATGAGTAATTTTCCTTTTGTGTAGGTTTCTTTTTCTTTCTTTCTTTCTTTTTTTTTAAATTGAAGTATTAGTTGACTTACAATATTAGTTTTAAGTATACACCATAGTGATTCCAAATTTTTATAGATTATACTCTATTTAAAGTTATTATAAAATATTGTCTATATACCCTGTGCTGGACAATATATCCTTGTAGCTTGTTTATTTTTTGTTGTTGTTTTTGTTTTTGTTTTTTGTGGTATGCGGGTGTCTCACTGTTGTGGCCTCTCCCGTTGTGGAGCACAGGCTCCGGATGCGCAGGCTCAGTGGCCATGGCTCACGGGCCCAGCCGCTCCGCGGCATGTGGCATCTTCCCGGACCGGGGCAGGAACCCGTGTCCCCTGCATCGGCAGGCGGACTCTCAACCACTGCGCCACCCGGGAAGCCCACTTGTTTATTTTTTACATGGTGGTTTGTACCTCTTAACCCCCAACCCTATCTTTCCCCTCCTCTCTTCCCTCTCCCCACTGGTAAGTGTAGCTTTATTTATTTATTTATTTTTCACTTTCTTCCTCCAGGCTGATGAGCCCTGAAAACACACTCCTGCAGCCCAGGGAAGAGGAAGGGGTCAAGTATGAGCGTACCTTCATGGCGTCTGAATTCCTGGATTGGCTGGTTCAGGAGGGTGAGGCCACGACAAGGAAAGAGGCGGAACAGCTTTGCCACCGGCTTATGGAGCACAGCATCATACAGCACGGTGAGTGTATGGGTCAGCTTTTGCTAAACCCTAAAATCTTGTGCTACAACTACAGGCTTTTATTTCTCAATCGTGGCTCTGTAAGTCAACTGTGCCTCTGCTTGGGCTCAGCTTGGCTTGTCTCCACACTGGGGTTCTCATTCAGCCATGTGTTTCATGCCTTCTCATTCTGGGACTCAGAGTAAAGGAGCATCCACTCTCTGGACTATATTGTTTTGACAGATGAGGGCAGAAGCTAGAGAAGGCAGGCAGATTCTTGCAGTGTCTCCAGAAACTTCTGCTTGGGTGTGATTTAACATTACAGCTTCATGTTCAGCTGGCTATAGCAGGTCATCTGGTCAAGTCTGGATGGGAAGTAGATGGCTCTCGCAACGTTGGTCGCATTGGGAGAATGAAAATTTGTTGAACCATGGTTCAAGCTGCCACACTGAAGAAGTATCCAAAAGGCCTTCAGATTTTCACTTTTCTTTTTAGAGCTGAATCATAATGCAATGTAGTGTACTGTTCAGGAACTCTATTAGTTATCTATTGCTACATAAGAAATTACTCTAAAACTTAATGGTATAAAATAATAATAAATGCTTATGATCTCACATAGTTTTTGTGGCTCAGGAATTTGGGAGAAGCTTAGTGGGTGGTTTGGCTTGGAGGTCTCTTATGAGGTTGCAGTCAAGACATTGGCTGGGGTTACAGTCATCTGAAGGCTTGATAGCCTGGAGTATTTGCTTCCACAGTGGCTCACTTCTGTGCCTACCATAGAAGTGCTGGTGCTGGCTGTTGACAGGAAGCTTCTGTCCATTGCTCTATGGATTTCTTCATAAGGCTGCCTGAGAATTCTCATGACATGGCAACCTGGCTTCTTGCAGAGGGAGTGATCCAAGAGAATGCAAGACAGAAGCTACAGTGTCTTTTAACTGAGCCTTGGGAGTCACACACTGTTGTTTCTTCAATACTCTATTGGTTACCAGGTTAGTCCTATTGAGTATGAGAGAGGACTATGAGTGTGATAACCAGAAGGCAAGGATCACTGGAGCCATCTCAGTTCTTATGAGGCTGGCTATTGCAAGAACATAGGCTCTGGAATCCCAACTCCAGCAGTGATTAGCTACTTACCTTCTCTCATCTGTAAAATGGGCATACCTGCATAGGTTGGTTGTAGGAGTACAGGAGGTAGATATAAAGCACTTGGCCCAGTGCCTTGCTCTTAATAAGTGCTCAGTCAGTTTACTAATATAGCTGTAAGGTGTAGGCTTAGAACAGTGAGGAAAGGGCTGGGAACCAAATAAGCATTTCAGCCTAGGAGTCAATATGAAAGGTAATAACTTGAATCATTCTTACTGTAAACTCTCCTACCTCCACTTCTACACAGGCCTAGAATTTCTATCCCAGTGTTAGGGAGATAATAATGGAATTATTTGAAAGAAACTCTTGAAATTATTGGGAGCAGTGTTTTCCAAACTGCAGATTGCAACCCTTTAGTGGGTTTAGTGAAATTAGTTTAGGGAGTCATTCCCCCTGCATTAAAAACATTTTTTTTAGCACAGGGAACTATATTCAATATCCTGTGATAAACCATAATGGAAAAGAATATGAAAAAGAATGTATAAATAACTGTCACTTTGCTGTACAGCAGAAATTAATACAGCATTGTAAATCAACCATACTTCAATAAAATTTTTTTTAAAAAAGAACTAAGAAAAAATTTTTTTTCATAGACTAGACTCTTAGTACTCAAAGTGTGGTCCATGGGGCTTCCCTGGTGGCGCAGTGGTTGAGAGTCCACCTGCCGATGCAGGGGACATGGGTTTGTGCCCTGGTCCAGGAAGATCCCACATGCCGCGGCGCGGCTGGGCCCGTGAGCCATGGCCGCTGAGCCTGTGCGTCCGGAGCCTGTGCTCCGCAACAGGAGAGGCCACAACAGTGAGAGGCCTGCGTACCACAAAAAAAAAAAAAAAAAAAAATGCGTGGTCCATGGACCCACAGTGTCACCTGGGAACATGATAGAAATGCAGAATCTCTGATCCTACTGAATCTGATCTACATTTAGCATAACCCTGAGTGATTCGAATGCACTTTAAAAGTTTGAGATGCAGTGGATTGGATTTAACTAGAATAGAAAATTTCAGAGCATAGTTTATGTAATACGGTCAAGGATTGTTTTGCAAAACGTTTATTTCAGTTAGATATACACTATATAAAATATGGCCATAGTCATGTGTGCACTGATTTGTAACATAAAAATTAGTACTCTGCATTGTGGTCGAATATTTTGAAAAGCCCCTGATCTAGAAGCATTGGTTTGCAAGGCACTCAAGCCACTCAGTATATTTTGGGGTGTTTTCTCCTAACTGATGTTGCCTCAATAACACTCACAACTGTTTATTGATGGTCTGATATGTTTCCTGCTGGGCTATTGATTGAGGTTTGGAAGGTGGATAGAATTGTAAAATGCCAGTATGGTTCCTGGCCTTAAACAGCTTATAGTCTTGTAGAGATTATAAAATGGATATAGAAGCAATTAGAGAGCAATTGAAGTTGTAGGATATATTTTATTTATTGGTTATTTATTTTATACCATGTGCCAGGCACTGTCCTAGAGATTTTACACATTAACTTATTGAAACCTCTTAAACTCTTTGAGTCAGATATTCTAATTTTTGTTGTTGTTAAATTTATCTTATTGTGGTAAGAACACCTAATATGAGATCAACTCTCTTAACAAAATTTTTTTAAGTGTACAAAATAGTAACCATTAATTACAGGGCAGGTATTTTTATTATCTCCATTTTACAGATAAGGAGACCAAGGCACCAATAGGTTAAGTAATTTGTATGAGGCCACTCAGGTGGTAATGTCCAAATGGATATTATCACTGATTAGTGTGAACTCAGAATTGGTTGGAGTGACTGGGGCTTTCCACCATGAAAAATGGTGTGTTTGGGTTAGAGTTAATGCTGTCATCTTTGCCCCAGACAGAAAACTTGGTGATACCAAACTCTAGAGAAAACCAGAATTTTATACTACCGTTTACTGACTGATAATGTACATCTCGACTTCAGAGAGAAGATAGAGGATGCCACAAATTGTTTCCAAATGATTTCCAAAGAGTGAGTAATTATACCTCAATTACAGTGCAATTATTATTATTTTTTTGTCTGTGTTGGGTCTTCGTTGCTGTGCGGACTTTCTCTAGTTGTGGCGAGCGGGGGCTACTCTTCGTTGCGCTGCGCGGGCTTCTCATTGCGGTGGCTTCTCTTGTTGCAGAGCACAGGCTCTAGGCGCACGGGGCTTCAGTGGTTGTGGCACGTGTGCTCTAGAGCACAGGCTCAGTAGTTGTGACGCACAGGCGTAATTGCTCCGCGGCATGTGGGATCTTCCCGGACCAGGGCTTGAACCCGTGTCCCCTGCGTTGGCAGGCGGATTCTTAACCACTACGCCACCAGGGAAGCCCCTACAGTGTAATTTTATAATGCTATAAACATAAATGCCATAACGTTGTGATGTAAAGGATAAAATAAGGAATTATTGTTAGCAAATCTTATCCACGGAAATTTGTTTTCCATGGTTTTAGGAGGATTGAATATTCTCTATGCACAGAGTCAGAGTTTCCAAGGGAGTTCCAGTTTCCCAGCACAGCAACTCATTGCTAGATCACAGATTCTAACTTTGAGTTATGAAAACATGGCCACCACATATGTGTACGTTAGAGTTAATGATAAATACCAACTAGTATCTTAAGCAGAGCTCTGAATTGTCCAGCTAATAATTAATTTCATAAGTTAAACATTAAAGAAAGTCAGCCTCTAGGCTTTGAGCAAAAGGTTGCTGAATAAAAGTGGTTCCCTAGCTTGAAACTAGTAGGCATAAAACTCAAGCCCACTTATGAAATCCTAACCAGCTTCATTTATGAATGGTTAATGGTGCTCTGTAAGCAAGACAGAACTTGTTAGCTGAGTAATTAACTTGCATGCAAATGTATATGTGTGAGTGTGTGTGTATATATATATATATATATATATATAATGATATTATTATCATTATTACAGTTTTACAGTGAAGAATTCTTGAATTCAAAGCCTTTAAGATATTTTTCCAAGGTTGCATAGCTAACCGGTAGCTACTAGGCATTGTGCCTTAGAAAGGAGTTTCTGTTGGTCCAGGATGTATGTAATTGGGTGTGGCTGCCGGGCACTGTGGAATGAACTTGGTCTTTGGAGGGAAACAGGCAGGATTTACATACCAGCTCCTTCACCTACTGTGTGACCTTGTCGACATCTCAACTCTTCCATTCCTCAGGTTTTAACATTTATTAAATTATAGTCATATTATATAGCTTTGAGAGTTATGTTTGGTTGGTTCGTTGGGTTTTTGGTTTTGGTTTCTGAAATCCTAGGACTACCTACATGTACTAGAAAGACTCAACATAGGATTGGACTCGTGGCTAAGATTTTTTAATCTTAAAAAGACACCGAGAAGGATCAGCAAGGGAAAAAGACACATTGGGTGTTGTCTGGAGAAATCCAGGTGCAGGATTCCTCTGTTCTCCCTTCCAGGGCCAGGCAGAACTGGTTCCTTCTTCCAGCAGGGACATGCAGTAACACGTGTACAATATCTCTGCCCAGGGAAACCCACTTGAAACTTGGAGGGCAAGGTTTTTATTGGGGGCTGCTCACAGAGGTATACTCTGCCTGCCCAGGCAGCCACACTCCCTGCCTTCCAGACTCTCAGAAGGAAAGCATGTATTCTCCATTAATTGCAGTGTTTGTGCAAACAATCTGGGCAGGCTGGTGCAGCAGAATTCAGTGTCCCGGGTAAAGCAAAGTTGCCTTATCAGACGGTAACTCAGAGAACCTTTCAAAAGCCAAGTTCCCAGAAGCTAGCCATGCGCCAGCCCCACAAGCAGGCTCTTCTGTTTCAAGGCTGCTATGGTAACTCTTTCCTGTACAGAGCTGCTGTGAGAATTAAACGATAAAGGTGGGCAAAAGCTTTTAGCAGAGTCTACCTCTTATGGCCCTCAAATGCCAGCTATTGTACTTGATCTGATCAATTCTAAATAACAGTTAAAATGTACAGAGTCCCTACTATATGCCAGACACTGTTCTAATCACTCTACTCATTTACTCATTTACTCCTTTAAATAACTCTGAGTTAGGTATCATCATAATTCTCATTCTTAAAATGAGGTTAAGTAACTTGCTGAAGACAAGAGCTAGTAAATGGTAGATTCAAGATTCACATCAAGAATATCTGGCTCTTAATCAGTAAAGAAGATTGGATGCTAATTATAAGCTTCACTAGACTAGGAAAAAAATTCTCAACTTTTATTGCATCAGCTCACACAGCCTGTCAGATATTGCAACTATAATCATTGTTAGCTCATAAAATATTACAAGATTCCTTTTTCGCAAACAATGACCGAGTACCTTGAGATTTTTGTGTGACCTTTGCAAACGCGATGAACACATTTCTTTACTCACGTAAATATCTCCCTCAACTGCTGAGCTGCTCTCCAGCTATCTTTTCCTTAAATGGAGGGTAACAGACAGCAGAGTCACGTGGGTAAATTGCTCACAGCTGCAGCAGCTGACCCTGGATAATCAGGCTACCACCGCTGCTGTGTCCAGGCGTATAATTTCCTCTTTTAAAGATTTAGTCAGAGCACTTTAACAATTTCAACACTTCATCAAGCCCTCTTTCTTTTTCTTTTGTTTTTGAAAAATATATTTATATAAATTTTGCAACACACAAAGCAGTTTTCCATGTATTATATTTTTAATCCTCCCAGCTGCTCGAGGGTAGTTTTGGTGATCCCATTCTCCAGTGGAAGGCAGTAGCTGAGACATTCTCCCTGGTAGCCATGAAGAGAGAATTTGGGATCTTCTGCAAAGGAAGTTAGATGCCAGATCCAGGCAGGAATTAACCCCATCTTCTCAGTAATTAAGAGCACTTGACAGAGTTCAGCCCAGCCTGGAATAGCCTAGCCAAAGAAAAAGAGAGGGAGGGAAGGAAGGATGGGAGGAAGGAAGAAAAAAGGCACTGATGATTGAGGAGTTTGCAACTTGCCCAAGACCATATGATATTACAGAAAAAAGTTATTCTGACACTTGTTAAAATGGTAAAGAAGACTTTAAGACTAGTGCAATAGGAGTATTGTAGCAGGGGAGGGAGATGGGGCTCAACTCCAAGAACAGCAAGGACAAGTGGGGATTTATAGCCATGGAACAGGGTGAGGGTGTCAGTGGATGGAAATTTATTAATGGGAGACACCAAGGGCAGGGGGATTTGGGGGCCAGGGACTTAGACGTCAAAGATGGAGGATGAGGAACTTGATAAAATAATAAGAGTGATCAGATATCACGATTTGGGGGATCCTGATTTAGCAGGATTCTTTGCTAAGGCTGGGCTGGGTAGGTCAAATCTGGCTGAGTCACATGCCTACCTCTTGACCCTGGATGAGCAGGGCCCTTTGACTGATAGACTCGCCAAGTCGGGGAGGAGCATTCTTCCACCAAAAAAAAAATTTTTTTTTGAAAGTTCTGTTACCACAGGATAGGGGCCAATGTCAAGGCCTAGTAGAAATGAGGGCTCAGGGACTTCCCTGGAGGTCCAGTGGTTAAGAATCTGCCTTCCAGTGCAGGGAACTTGGGTTCCACCCTGGTCGGGGAACTAAGATCCCACATGCCAAGGGGCAACTAGCCCGTGCTCTGCAACTACTGAGCCCGCGCACTCTAGAGCCCCAGCGCCACAACTGGAGAGAAGCCTACACACCTCAAGGAAGAGCCCGCGCGCTGCAACGAAAGATCTCGCATGCCGCAACTAAGACCCAAGCAGCCAAATAAATAAATAAAAATATTTTTTTTAAATGGAAATGAGAGCTCAGAGAGACCTGACTAAAGTCTGGAAAGGAGAGAGTCTTTGTCAATGGCACCCTACCCTTGCTTGCCTGCCCTTTCTTCTTCCCTATCAAGCCTATCCTCTCCTGCTTTTGCTTTTGGTAACTCCTTGCCACCAACAAAATGAAGATTTTTCCATTACAGGTGGTACCCAGTATCTTAGTGTTTCTTTACCCTTAGCTGGAATATAAGCGCTTTGAAGACAGATAATTTGTTTTCTGGGAACTTCCTGGTGGTCCATTGGTGAAGACTCCATGCTTCAATGGCAGGGGGGCACTGGTACAGTCCCTGGTGTGGGATCTAGATCCTGCATGCTGCTCCGTGCAGCCAAAAAAAAAAAAGGATTTGTTTTCTTGTCTCTGTATGCCCCATGGCTTGGCACTTATATATTAGCTATTCAGTAAAAAACGTGTAGAGTGAATGAACCACAGCAGTGACCACTTGGTGAGGATTTGCCATTTGCCAGGCACAGAGTTGGGTGTTTACACCAGCTAGAGCTCTTTGAATATAAGCAGCCTCAATCATCATTTGCTTCAACTATATGGCAGAGCTAACTAATAGTTAAAGCACTGGAAAGCCAAGCTGCCTGGAGAAGACCTGGAGCAGCTCTTGGGGATCCAGTTGCCAGGAACTAGCGATGCAGGGCAATCCCTCTCAGACACCTACAGCTAAGAAACCAGTGCTAGCTATTTTCTGCCTATGCTGTCCCTCTCTCCAGACACTAAACTCTAGAGAACAACTCTGATTGGCTGAGTCTGGGTTACATGCCCGCCTCTTGCCCCCTGGATAGGCAGGGCCCTTTGACTGACGGACTAACCAAGTGGTGGTGGGTCATTGTTCCACCCAAAGAAAAAAAAAATTTTTTTTGCAACTTCTGTTACCACAAGGCAGGCTGGGCAGGCGAAAGCAACAGACAAGCTGTCCTTTACTGCTCTTAGTTCATTTAATCCTCCCCCCAAATCAATTCACTTGATATTATTTTCCCTGTTGCTTTAGATGACAATATTTAAGCATTTGCCATGAGCATAATCATTCTTAGCTCCTAAATTTTATACTCTGAATAGAGGAAAATAAAGATCGGGTAGGATATTTCTTCAATCTGCTTTCAATAATTAATATTTCAAGTGTCATCTTTATCAGCAGCTGTTATCTACTGTAACTTTTTCCTTTCTCAATTTAAAATTTCTGGGAATTTTCCTACTGTGCCCTCTGATAGGCTTTGGCTCTGTTTTACTTTTTTTATAGCTGAATCCAAAGCAGGAAGCAAAACGGACACAGCCAGCATGCTGTTACAATGCAAACAGAAGGAAACAGGTTTCCTTGGTAAAGTCACGGGCTAATACTTTGGCACACAATATAGTATTGGTTTTGTTGAAGGAAAACAGGTCTGTAGCTACACAAAGCCTTGACTTTTAGAAAGTATGAAAGGAGTGAGAGATGCCTCATCTTATGTAATCTTCCAAAAGAAGGGTGTTATGTGCAAAAAATAGAGGTCTTTTGTGAACAGTGTCATAACTGTAAATACTTCTTTCCTTAATTGACATCAGTATAGCTTTTGTCAGGTGTCCAGAAACTGATCCTCTAGATACAGACTGTGGCTCTGTATCCTGGGCCCCTACCGACTCCTGCCTTGCTTCTGACAGCTTGTGGGCCAGTGGCCGCTGCAGTACCTGGTCTTCAGTTTGCCCAGATGTGACCTTGTTAAAGCGGCACAAGGAAGCCTTAAAACACATGCACACAATCTCTGTGCAGTTGAAGTTTATGAAAGTATGCAGTCTCCTGGCCTTACATGGTAATTTAAGGACTCAGCTGGGTTTTGGTGGTCATTTTTGGAGAGATATGGAGGCTGGGGTCTCAAGTTTATTAAAAGAACAATATGTCAGGATCTCCTGGGTGGAATGGACAGTTCAGACTGCTGATTCTGATGTGCCCCTTCCCTCTCCTCCTGGTCAAGGAGCACGGTGGTGTTCACTCCTGGTTACTGATGGACGTGAGCTTGACCACAGCCCTCAAGGGGAGATTGGGAGCGGGGGGTGGGCAAAAAGTTAAGAGGTTCTCCTTTAAGGACAAACTGCCTCCATTCTCTTTTTTCTAGCTCTGACCCTCTGTCAATCTTGAGGGAGCTCCTTTCTCAGCTGGGAGGCTGGGAGTCTGGGCAGGGATTCCTGTGTGGGACCCAGGCTCTCCTTGAGCAGTTATGAGGGTTATTCTCCCGGCCATTTCATCTTTGCCACACTGAGGTCTCTCTTAGTTCTTCCTCTAGAAAATCTCCCACCCGCCACTTAGGGCTCTCGAGTCTTAGCCACTCACTTTAACTCCGTTTTTCTTAGCTGATACGTTTGTCTCAGGCAGTGTGACTGGGTTGTCTTTTGTGTTCTGGCCTGTAGTCCTTTGGAGACGCTCCTTCTTTCTATCTGCCTCCACCCTGCTCCCTCCTCCCCTCTTCTGACAGAAATGGATCAACAAGCTGAAGTCTGTTGATACCATGGAGTGATTATTAGGTATAAAACTGACCATATGTAAAACTACAGTGAGGTGTCACCTCACACTGGTCAGAATGGCCATCACCAAAAAGTCTACAAATAAATGCTGGAGAGGGTGTGGAGAAAAGGGAACCCTCCAACACTGTTGGGTGGGAATGTAAATTGGTGCAGCCACTATGGAGAACAGTATGGAGGATCCTTAAAAAACTAAAAATAGGCCTTCCCTGGTGGTGCAGTGGTTGAGAATCTGCCTGCCAGTGCAGGCGACATGGGTTCGAGCCCTGGGAAGATCCCACATGCCGCGGAGCAACTGGGCCCGTGAGCCACAACTACTGAGCCTGCGCGTCTGAAGCCTGTGCTCCGCAACAAGAGAGGCCCGTGCACTGCGATGAAGAGCGGCCCCCGCTCACTGCAACTAGAGAAAGCCCTCGCACAGAAACGAAGATCCAACACAGACAAAAATAAATAAATAAATTTATATATTAAAAAATACTAAAAATAGAGTTAGCATATGATCCAGCAATCCCACTCCTGAGCATATACCCAGAAAAGAGGAAGACTGTAATTTGAAAAGATACATGCACACTGATGTTCATAGCAGCACTATTTACAATAGCCAGGACATGGAAGCAACCTAAGTGTCCACTGACAGATGAATGGATAAAGAAGATGTAGTACACACACACATGTGCGCGTGCGTGCGCACGCGCACACGCACACACTGGAATATTACTCAGTCATAAAAAAGGATGGAATATTGCCATTTACAGCAACATAGTTGGACCCAGAGATTATCATACTAAGCGAAGGAAGTCAGAGAAAAACAAAAATTATGTGATATCACTTATATGTGGAATCTAAAAAGCAATACATATGAAATTCTTTACAGAAAAGAAACAGACTCACAAATATAGAGAACAGACTTGTGGTTACCAAAGGGGGAAGAGGTAGGGAGGGTAAAGGATAAATTAGGAATGTGGGATTAACAGATACACACCAATATAAATACATAAAATAGATAAGCAATAAAGATTTTCTGTATAGCACAGAAAACTATATCTTGTAATAACCTATAATGGAAAAGAATCTGAAAAAAAAATGTGTAACTGAATCACTTTGCTGTACACCTGAAACTAACACAATATTGTAAATCAACTGTACTTCAAGTAAAAAGCAAAACAGGACTTCCCTGGTGGCACAGTGGTTAAGAATCTGCCTGCCAGTGCTGGGGACACAGGTTCGGTCCCTGGTCCTGGAAGATCCCACTTGCCACAGAGCACCTAAGCCCGTGAGCCACAACTACTGAAGCCCGCGCACCTAGAGCCTGTGCTCCACAGCAAGAGAAGCCACAGCAATGAGAAACACTCGCACATCAGCGAAGGGTAGCCCCCGCTCGCCGCAACTAGAGAAAGCCCGCGTGCAGCAACGAAGACCCGATGCAGCCAAAAATTTAAATAAATAAATTTAAAAAATTTTTTAATGAATTAAAAAATTGTAAAAAAAAAAAAACAACTGACCGTATGTAAACTCTGATCAATGTGACTATAGAACAGTATTAAGTTAAAATTTAAGGGATTACACACACACACACACACACACACACACACACACACACACACATCCTTATTACAGTTGGAAAAATACTTTTATTAATATCATAAGTAATTTTAATCTAAAATGGAGAGTAATCTTTTTGTAAAATTGCTTATATATATTATTTTTAAACTGACATAACGTTTTAAAGTCTCTAACACTTTATCTAGCTTTATTCTGAAAAGGTCCCCTTCACTTTCTTTCTCTCTGTCCCAGTAATGACATTTGACCCAACAAGGAGCCCAGCCCCTCTCCTCCTTCCACCCGAGGAAGGCCTGCACATCAGAGTCTATATTCCTTCCATTTTATTTTAGCCACTCCCTTAGCTGTGGCCTAGGTTTCAGTCTGATTGGAAATGGCCAAAGCCACCAGGCCAAAGAAGGGTGTCTGGGTATTGGTTTTGGCCACTGGCAAAACCACTCCTGTCTCTCTGAAGTCCTCTTCCACAGTTGCTGGGAGCTTAACCTCAAGCAAGGATTCCTGTCAAGGGGGAACATAATGTACTTCCTCATCAAAATGAAGGAAATAGGATAGGGAGATAGTGTGTGTGGTGGGGAAGCAGACAGTGGTACCAACAGCTTTTCACCACTTGGCTGTCAAGAGCTCAGGATAAGAATTATCTTCTAGGACAAATGGCTCTCAAAGTGCTACACTTAAAGGGATGAACTTGTTTGTTGGGTAGCTGATCTGTTCCTATGAGGTACCAGCCTCTAGACTGATCCTATTTTCCATGGAAATAGGATGAAAGCCACAAATGCAATCCATATATGTAATTTTAAATTTTCTAATAGCCGCAGTGAAAGTAAAATGGAACAGGTGAAATTAACCTTAATAATACATATTTAACTCATCTCCAAAATATTATTTCAAAATATAATCAATATGGAAAATAGCAATCAGCTATTTTATGTTCTTTTTTTTTCATATTCAATCTTCCAAATCCAGTGTGTATTTTACACTTATAGCTCCTTGCCACATTTCTGGTGCTTGTCAGCCATTCTGGAGAGCAAAGCTCTAGACCTTTTTGAAACCAGCACAGAGTATGGTGGTATCCCGGTGAGTGTGTATTCCATTTTTCAGCCCCTTAGCTCAGAGATCTTTGTTGAGATCTCTGTTCCCCGACAGCTGAAATGCCTATAAGTTTGTGTTGAGGAAGCACCTTGGTATCTCTATTTTGCTGTACCAGTTTGGACACCCAAGTAAACCTGGGTGCCAGCCACACAAGTTTCTGGAATGGCAACAATTCTTCTCTCTCTCTCTCTTTTTTACTTTTTTTCCTATTTTTTGCTGTGCGGCACGTAGGATCTTAGTTCCCCGACCAGGGATTGAACCCGTGCCTCCTGCAGTGGAAGTGAGGTGTCTTAACCACTGGATTGCCAGGGAAGTCCCTCTTCTCTCTTCTTTAGCTCAGTGATTTCACAGTCATGTTTTCTTTTTTCTCTGATTTTTAAAATATTTCCTTTGATTAAATATTTTTAATATTTCCACAAGTCAGAAATTGTTGACTGAGACCATTTGGACTGGATCTGAACTCAGCAGTTCTCTTTTTGCTCAGAATGGGCTTATCCAGTATATGAACCCAAATTCAGGAGCACTTTCTTAAATTCCTAGTCTTTGTCCTGGGATCCTTTGGATTTTTGCTGACAGCAGAACAATATTATTTATTCATGGTGCACAGGCATCATTGCAACCCTGTCTTCCAGAGAGCTATGGCTTCCCATATATTTATTAATTTCACTTGCTTTGGTTAAAAGAAGTTATTGTAATTTATTTTCCGCAGATGGAAACACTGAGACCCAGGGACTGTCCATAACCACTTCTGTCACCAGGGAATCAGAGCCGAGTTGCTGGAAGGCATATCTTCTGCCTGTTAAGACTTTCTGTCTAATCGGTCTTGGCTTCTGAGTAAAGCATAGTTTGTTACAAGGTGTGGGCTGCAGATAAACAGAGTGTTTGTTTTTTAAGCCTTTGATTTCTGTGTCCAGACCTGAGTTTGGAACAATAACAGAATTGTGTTTTGCTACAAATAAGAGAAAATGTAGTAATGCCTGCTTGAACAGAAAGGTTCCTCTTTATTTAGGAAGAGTCACCTTTCCCAGAGATTTCTACTGACATTACATGGGCCAGATCTGTGTCAACATGGACTCATTCTCCGGATGGCAATCAGTGAATCTAATGCTGTTAGCCAGGCACACTGCTGCCCTGTACAAATAATAAATGAGGAAGAAAGGGAAAATGGGTTTTGGACAAGCAGCTAACATTGTCAGCCACAAGGACAAGTGTCTTTTTCATTAAGTAACTAAGTGACCTTCCCTCTGAAACATGGGCTTCCAAGGAACAGTTTGTTTCCTCTGTCCTCACACTGAGCTTCTGGTAGCTCTAAGCTAGATTTAAAGCAGGTGGATGTACAAGTGTTAATGTCTTAGTTTTGACCTAGTTTTATCTTAGTTTATATCATGGTTATATTAACATCAGGGGGTGCTGGGTGAAGGATATATGGGAACTGTCTGTACAATCTTTACAGCTTTTTTTATAAATCTAAAATTTTTTTAAAACATAAAGTTTACTGGGAAAAAAAGTAGGTGAGGTGTTTCCTATTTTCCTTTTTTGTTTAAGATGAGTACAAGTATAAATAATATAGAAATATATGGAGACTTTTTTTTTTTTAAAGCTACTAAATCTCACCACTGACATCCTCCTTTTCTGAACATCTGCTTCTTCCTCCTTCAAGGGTCCTAGTCTCTCCGGTCTCATACGGAATACCTGATACATTACTGTACGCTAAAGCACCCACAGGTTATACGGTAACCTTTCTGGGAATGGTAAGCAGATGTCATCTGGGAATAAGGCTTTGGTGAGCTTTCACAGCCAGTGGTTTTGAGTAGGATTTATTCTGATACCTCCAGCATCGCATTGGATGTCCTTCTCTACGTTGTTGGCCATGCTGAATTTATCTGGTTTAGGTAGGATGCCTTCTTTTCCCACAGACCACCTAGAGTTGCTGCCAGAAGCTTTGCTTATATAGGTGAAGTCTGAAAAGGATTAGAAACGTATCCTTTGGGCACTGACACCTGGGTGGGCCCTCAATTGGAAGCCCACACATGGCTAACATGAATTGATTGAATGCTTCTATGTACCAGAAACTCTAATAAGCCTTTTACCTATGTTGTTTCATTACCTCTTCAACTCATTTTACAGATGAATAAAATTGGAGTTCAGGGGCATTAAGTAACTTAGTAAGGAGTGAAGCCAGTGTTCAACCCAAGACCATCTGTAGGCAGAGGGGTGTTTCCCATGCTGTCGTTTTGTCCTTTTAATAAGCAATTCCGGGGCTTCCCTGGTGGCGCAGTGGTTGAGAGTCCGCCTGCCGATGCAGGGGACACGGGTTCGTGCCCCGATCCCGGAAGATCCCACATGCCGCGGAGCGGCTGGGCCCGCGAGCCATGGCCGCGGAGCCTGTGTGTCCGGAGCCTGTGCTCCGCAACGGGAGAGGCCACAGCAGTGAGAGGCCCGCGTACAGCAAAAAAAAAAAAAAAAAAAGCAATTCCAAGGTAATCAACATTTTACCCTGGTGAAGAATTTTGTAGAAAACATGCCCAGCCAAATTGTCTTCTGTTACCTGGTGACAGGAATAAATGAGGAAAAAGCAGACTGCTTTCTGGTGTTTGTAAGCTCATCTGCCTCCTTATTTGTCATTATTGTGGGATGGGAGACAGTCTAGTGAGGAGATTAAAGGATGGGGTTTCAGAGTTAATCTGTCAATGCTTCTGTCTTGGATCTTCCAGTTAATGACTATGGGACCTTGGGCAAGCTAACCTTGTGTAATCTCATCTGTAAAATACGAATAATTGTAATAGCTCTCTCTGCTGCTTTGAGAACTGACTGATATAATCATGCCATGTGTACCACTTAATAAGTGTTAGCTGATTGCTACTCTTATTATTGTTATCATCAATATATCCTCATCATCAGATGCCTTGGTGGGTAGAGATGAATAGACGTTTAATGGCCTCATCCATTGCTGGTCTTAATATCTTATACATACTCTATGCTGAATATATACTTTTAAAAATAAATCAACACTGAAGGCCCTTGGATTTATGCCAACAATTCCAAAGGCTCTAGAACAGAGTTACAGATTTCTTTCATTGAATTATGCATATGAAGGATTCCTTTTGCCAGACAAAGTAAATTTGTTTTCAGACCTCTCTGCACTTACAATATGAATTAGTCTCTGAAAAACAACCTCATTTTTGAAAAACATACTCTTTGTTCTGAATTTTATCACTAACAACATGAGGTTCTAGGCTTTGGAATGCACCCAGCTGTTATTTAAAGATGCATAGAAAAGAATAAAATATAATTTGACCTTCCATCTGTTTATTACCTTTACTTTTCTAGCAGTAAGACACAGAAGCAGCAGAAACCCGTACAATCACAATGTCATGTTTTGATTTTCGTCTTTTCTGCAATCTTACTGAAGTTACTTGGATCCTTTTTCCTCTTTTCCATCTCCTTTCCTCCCTTCAGCCAATTAAATAAGTGTAATTGGGTTCTAACTTTGTGTATATGAAGTGTTTTGTTTTAGTAATTTCAATTCATAGAACTTTATGCCCTAAAATCAATTTCCTGCTTTCATATCCTCTTCTTAATATTGTCAGTACTCAGGAAGTAATTATTTTAGTTCTCTGACTGACTGTTGGTATCGCCTTTTGAAGAGTTTTGTATCCCAGGCACCTAACTGTCCTTGTGTGGCATAGGCACTTAAACATAATTGCCTAACCTTCTCGAATCAAGGACTTGTGCTGCTTTGGAAAACAGAGCTCTTTCAACTCCTGCATCGCTTTAGGATGGTTTGATATGGGTAGTTATGGCTTTAAGTACAGTTTAGATTTTCTTGAAAAAATAGTTTTCATCTTCTGTTGTAATTAATGCTCAATTCATATTTTCCAATAGACACATGATTTAAAAAGCATAATATTTATATTTTTAGTTTTGACAATTTTTTAAATATGCAGCATACTAAGTGACATAAAATGCTTGGACTCTGTAGGACTGTGATCTAGCAGGAGCAGGGAGGCAAAAGAGTGCAAATCCATACCTGGACGTGTGAAACAACTGAAAGCTTTTGTTGGCAGGGAAGGTGCAGCAGTTTCATAGGCAGAATTTATTTGCCTTTTATTAACGCAAATGTCTGAGGACTAGGTCTGCCACCTCTTAATCCTTAAAGTTTGTCAGTCCTCTTAAGCAATGTCTGTAGGTGCTAATGTCCTTTCAGGAGGAGCTATAGGGATCAGTAGGATATAAAAAAGAAAACAAGAGGAAATGGAGCCAGTGGTAGGATGGGGTGACATCCTTGATGGCCCAGAAAGATCCTTCACCCACCATCGCACACTGGGTGACGTGGTGAGCCGTGCCCACCTTTGCTGCTATGCGGTGTTCTGATGATAACGATGTTAATCACAGCCAGGGAGGGTCTTCTGCCTGGAAGGTGACCTTGAAGACCTTTTAGCTTTGACACCAACTTGCAGGACTAGTCACAGCCCCCTCAGCCTCATACTTTGCTGGTCTTTTTTCTTCCCCATTATAATAGTCATTATCCTTATTCCCCTGTCTAACCCCTCTTTTGACTCTTCTAAATTCTAAAAGTTTTTAAAAGTTCTGATGAAGTACTATTCAGGGGACAGTTGATGTACACATATTCTTTCCCCCTCCCCCTTCCTCACCGCCACCTTCTTACTTTCTTATCACACTGCTGGATTCAGTTACTTATTTCATGCTGTCTGTTGTGTTATGTCATCTGCCAGCAAACATTTCAAGGATGGATGAAGGTATGTGATCTTCCTCTCTCCAGCTAGATAAGTAGCCTGAAATGTCTTATATTCAGTGGAACTTACAGGGCTTAAGATGATAAGTTTTTATATTCATCCTTAGAACATATGTGTGAATGGAATAGAAGCCAATTCTCCTTCTTTCAGATAATCAGCTTTTAAAAATTCCTTTCTTTGCTAACTCATCCTAATAATTTATAAGAAAAAAAATGTAGCCACATCATCCACCAAAAGAATATATCTGAACTATGTCACTTTATTATTTTGGTAGACTCCATGACGTTCCCCTCATGCTTTCTGAAAAGTGAAGGCAGACTTCCCTGGTGGCGCAGTAGTTAGGAATTTGCCTGCCAATGTAGGGGACATGGGTTCGAGCCCTGGTCCGGGAAGATCCCACATGCCACGGAGCAACTAAGCCCGTGTGCCACAACTACTGAGCCTGCACTCTAGAGCCCGTGAGCCACAACTACTGAGCCTGCATGTCTCAACTGCTGAAGCGCCTAGAGCCTGTGCTCCACAACAAGAGAAGCCACCGCAATGAGAAGCCCGCGCACCGCAACAAAGAGTAGCCCCCGCTCGCCACAACTAGAGAAAGCCCGTGTGCAGCAACGAAGACCCAACGCAGCCAAAACTAAATACATAAATTATTTTTTAAAAAGTGAAGGCATACAGTGAATAGGAATCTGTTTTCTTTTACCAAATATCAACATGGGGAGTTTAGTGCTTCTAAAGCCCCCATTTCCCTAAGCAATAAGATTGTCTTGTATTTACATTGCTTCAGCTTTCTGGCTATTTCTGCTTTTCCTCTTGTTTTATGTCTCACTTAATACTAAGCCAAGCCAAGCCCCTAGAGAATTCCACCAATAAAAAGAGAATGCTTGGAAAGTCCCAGAAATTATAAATTAGATGAGTGAGAAGTTGTCAGTTTTCAGTTACAGCTGTGATAAAAGCATGACTAGAACAGTAGATACTGAGTTGAACATTGTCTCTCCTTACTTCCTCCTGCTTAGAGATTAATCTTCTCCAGGAGCAATTCAGTCAACTATTCCTCTATTGCTAGACATCAATTTTGGTTCCAAATTTGTGTAGCTGCAAACAATGGTGATGTGCCCATCTTAAAAAATATATATATTCTCAAGGAGCAAAGAATGAAAATTTTTAAATTATATATGTCACAACATTTACTCTAATATATAGGTCCTGTATAGCACTGGGATCTAAGAAATGAAGAATTGGAATGACCTCAAGATTTAGAGACACCAGTCACTGTTCTCCTTGATTTTTCTTTCCTTCTCTTTAATTTTTTTCCCCTTAGCTCTTAGGGTATTTTTTCTGTGTTTAATAAAGAGCAACTTGCTTATGTAGCAAATGATTTTTGCATTTCATTTGGAGAGTGTCATGTTAAAATGTAGAAAGAATCAGTGCATCTCTCTCTCTGGAATATAAACTATATGCCCTTTAGCCATTTTTATTTCTTGAGACTCTACATATGTAACTTATGGCTAAACAAAAGAAATCTTTGGCTTTCTTAAACTAATTCTTAAAACTTCCTGTGTCTTAACTCACTCCTTTATTTCTCGCTTTTCTTTGACTTCTGAGATTTAATTATTTTCCAGTGGGATACTTGCCAAACTTGAACTGGACATCTGGTTAAGATTTCATATGTTTCTCAAGTGAGAGATGACAGAACTGCTCGTGGGAGCTGGGCAAAGTGTTCTTAAAAGAAGGGCAGAAAAGACAGAAGAAATGGGTTCTGTGCAAGAACATAAGTGACCAAAAGCTAAAGTCAATCTTTAGGAATCTGAGAAGAAGAACACTTAAAACACTATATGTCAGATACCATTTCAAATCTCTTATGTAAATTATCCCATTTCTTCTTCACAGCAAAACTATGCAAAAATTTTGAGGCTTAAATTTAATAAGTTGCCCTAATCATTCAGCTCATAAAGGTGGTAGAACTGGGAGCAAAACCGAGCTTTTCTGACTCTAGAACCTTTGCTTTTCATTACATGATACTGTTTTCTAAAAGTTATTTAGCATTAAGAGAGTTTTCAGAAAAATCCCAACTTAACTGCTTACTTCTTGTATGAAACAATGTCTCTTTTAGAAGACTTTGGTATTGATGAGCTTGAAAGGATGAGCAGTCGAAGGTGTCATATTCCAATCAGCATGCTAGGATAGATAGCTGGGATCCTGCATGACACTTACTAGGTACTTGGTTGAATAAATGAATGATGTCACGTGTGATTGATTGATGCTATAATATGGCTGTCTACCTGCACTCTTAGCTTTTGTAGCTACCATTATCTTTGTTATACCTAGGGCTACACTCACAAACGAAGCAAATGTATGAAACTCTGTTCATGTTATTAAACTTTTAATGAGAGGGTAAAAAATAAAGAATCCTTTTAAAAGCCAAATAACTCATTGAAAACAATGCAAGTAACACATGCAATTGTCACTTCTCTCTTCTGAGAGAGAATTTGACTCCATCTGTGCCAGACACACAGCTGGAGGATGAACACATGGAGACCTTCATGTGGCTGCTCCCGAGGCCCTAACACCCAAATAAGTCCTTGAAAATTGAAGTGGGGCATTAAATGTAGTGTCTCACAAAATTGAATTCCCATAAGTCACATGGCAGTATATTATCAGCAAATGATGGTCACAGTAAAGACAACAACATTGGTTGTAAAATAACAAAAGTACAATTTTTTAAATTGAATGTTCTTGTTTATTTATTTTTCATGTATATTCATTCATTCATTCATTTATTTGTTTGTTTATTTATTTATTTATTTATTTATGGCCATGTTGGGTCTTCGTTGCTGCGTGCGGGCTTTCTCTAGCTGCGGTGAGCGGGGGCTACTCTTCATTGCAGTGCGCGGGCTTCTCTTGTTGTGGAGCATGGGCTCTAGACGTGCGGGCTTCAGTAGTTGTGGCACACAGGCTCAGTAGTTGTGGCTCACGGGCTCTAGAGCGCAGGCTTTAGTAGTTGTGGCATGCGGGCTCAGTAGTTGTGGCTTGCAGGCTCTAGAGTGCAGGCTCAGTAGTTGTGGTGCAGGAGCTTAGTTGCTCCGCAGTTTGTGGAATCTTCCCGGGCCAGGGTTCGAACCTGTGTCCCCTGCACTGGCAGGTGGATTCTTAACCACTGCACCACCAGGGAAGCCCCAAAAGTGCAATTTATTGACTTCTTACAATCTGCTTGACATTACGCTTTACATGGATAGTCTACTATCTCATCCAGTCCTGGTTTTCCCTGATTTGGTCATGTTTAAGGTCATGTACACTACTGGAAAGAGAATGTGATGATTAAAGCCTATTTAAACTTAGTCCCTGTATCTTATCTTAGATGGTATGTTTACCCTTTAAGATAGAGGTGGTACCGTGCTGGGGAGGTGGGGAATGGGGGTGAATTAATCTCTGACTCAGTAGTCAAAGCCTGAGGAGGTTAACTTAGTAGTCAAATTTCCACTTCAATTAAAAATATTTTTAAAGTACTTTTATCTGTTATGGAATTCGTTTAGATTCACAATGCTTTTCTGAATTTATTTATACCAAAGCCAATGTTTTGTGTAATTCACTGTACAAAGACAAAACAATAGGTGTTAATAAGGGTATATACAGTACCGTGTATTTTCAGGTTATAATTTAAGATACTGTTGCCAAAGTCACCTTGAGGATTTAAAAAATCACCCTAAACTCAGAACAGGTTGCCAGAAATAAATAACTTATCTATAAAATTGTATTATAGCTTTTTTTTTTTTTTTTTTTTTTTGTGGTACGCGGGCCTCTCACTGTTGTGGCCTCTCCCGTTGTGGGGCACAGGCTCCGGACGCGCAGGCTCAGCGGCCATGGCTCACGGGCCCAGCCACTCCGAGGCATGTGGGATTCTCCCGGACTGGGGCACGAACCCGCGTCCCCTGCATCGGCAGGCGGACTCTCAACCACTGAGCCACCAGGGAAGCCCTGTATTATAGCATTTTAAAAAATTTATTTATATTTTATTTATTTATTTATTTTGGCTGCATTGGGTCTTCGTTGCTGCACGGGCTTCTCATTGCAGTGGCTTCTCTTGTTGCAGAGCACGGGCTCTAGGGGGCACCGCCTTCAGTAGTTGTGACTCACAGGCTCTAGAGCTCAGGCTCAGTAGTTGTGGTGCACGGGCTTAGTTCCTCTGCGGCATGTGGGATCTTCCTGGACCAGGGATCGAACCCATGTCCCCTACATTGGCAGGTGGATTCTTAACCACTGCACCACCAGGGAAGTCCCATATTATAGTATTACTGAATGTAGTGATGTACTAAATTTATGTAAAAATTTGACTATTGAAAGAGCTAGTATTTGTGGATATCATATCAAAGTGTAATTGGCTTATCTTTTGGTTCAAGATGCATTTAGCATCTCCTGAATGCAAGAATGTATTATTTACTGAGAACATGCAGAATTTTCACTGAATTAGATGTGTTTGTCTTTGTGGCCAACATCATTCATTTAGCTGAAGTGAATAGTTTATCACCATTTAAAGATTGTGAAACACCTATATGAATCATTAAGTTAAATTTTGCCAGGGTGTACTCCCTTGATAGGGACCCACATTACTGAGACTCTGATATCCATGTAACCAGAAGAGTTATTCATTAGCAAATGTGGATGATATATACAGTCGCAACCCTAGATTGCATTTGCTGGTGTTGACCTAGAAGGGATGTGATTCTGTTTGTAAAATACCCAAGGAGGCTGTTGAACCAGTAAACATTATTGATAAAAGGGTTAATGTGATCCTTAGTACATTGTATTAGATTATTTTCCTAGTGGTTTATAGAATTTTTGAATTTCACAGTCCAAAAAAATTTTTTTGCCAAGAATGAATACTTAGAAAAAAGAACTTCTGTTTTTACCATAATTTCATAAAACACTGGGCAAGAAAAGTACCTGGCATACAGTCATCCTGACTCAATAAACGTTAGTTGAATAAATGGGCGGGTGAATGAACAACAAAGAAGTTGTGATGATATAATTTTAGAATAAATGAAAGCCTTTAAATGGAATATACTTATTTTTAGGAAAAACTAAATGCATTGTCCTTAATGTTGCAATTTCCCCATGGCCCAGCACACTCTTCATGACATACCATGAGCCCACAGATTGACTGGTTGCTACATAACTAGCGGCTAGATAGTTCAGAGTTAGCTGTATTCTGGATGTGCTCCGTATCCCTTTGTCTACCCACCATGGACAATTCACTTCTAGCCATTTACAGAGCACCTACCCTGACCCAAACATGTAGTAGTCTAGGGTTTGAGGATGCCACAATGCTTAAGACACAGCCCGGGCTCTCAAGCAGAGTGACTTAGTTGGGGAAAGAGATGTGCTCCCCCAAGCAAATAAACCCATATCACACTACAGTGTGGTAAGTGTCACAAAAAGACTGCTGATCGCTAGGTGTATGGGTGACAGAAAGAAAATAAAAATGTACTCTGTGACGAACATGGAAGTTGAGTGTTGGATAAGGTAACATTTTACTAGAACTTTAGAGTCTTTTCCAATCTCTTGTGGCCTGTGTTTCTAAGTAAGCATGTTGCTTTTGGATCAGAAGCCAAAGTTGTGTGGCCTTGGGGAAGTTACTGAAGTAACTTCAGTCTCAATTCTTGCACTGTAAATCACTTACAGAGTGAGCGTGAGGATGGTATTGTATAATATTTGTAAAGTTAGTACAGTGGCATATAGTAAGTGAGCTACTAGCGTAATTATAACAGACTTCAGCAGAGTAGGTTAGAGATGGCAATCAGTAGATACTCAGGCTTTTATTAAACCCTGGTGGGCTGAGATGACAGCCCACCCACCACAGAAGTCAACATAAAACTCAACATTTGACCACCTGAGATATGTCACAGAGTAATGGAAGAATCTTTGGACTTGGTGTCAGCATGGTGCTAATGCTGCCTCTGCCACTAGGTAACTGGGCATATTTCCTCACTTTCTTCAAGTGAAGGTGAAAAAAGTAAGAGAGAAAGAGAACGCTGAGCCATCCTTTCTACCTAAGGGTCTTTGTTGTTAAGCTATGTTGAACATGTATATTCTAACTTTTTGGATTTGATTGTTGATTTGGGTTTTTCTTCCATGTTCCCAAATAAGCTTCATATATGTGTGTATTTTTTAGATAATGTCAATTTTTAATGAATCTTGTTTCACCCCCAGGCTGAAAATAATCTCTCCTTTGAATTTCCTTAGCACTTTATATATAATTTCCTTAAGATTGTTGAAATTTCCATCTTGTACTTTTGTTATATGTGAGCATGTTTTATTGCCTTTGCTAGACTATAAGCTTTTTTTTAATGAAGCGGTTTTATTTTATTTTTATTGTTATTATTATTATTATTATTATTATTATTATTATTATTATTATTATTGGCTGCGATGCGGCCTGCAGGATCTTAGTTCCCCGACCAGGGATCAAACCCACGCCCCTTGTAGTGGAAGTACACAGTCTTAACCACTGGACTGCCAGGGAAGTCCCAGACTATAAGCTTATTGAGGGTAAGATTTTGTTATATAATTTCTCTTAGTATTTCTAGCTCTTAGAGCAGATGATTGGCCTCTAGGTATTCACAGTATAAATGAATAACAATGAGTCAGTATTTAAGTACTGAACAAAAGGTGGAGAATATTCCTCTCCATCAAATTTGGTATTTGCCAGCCTTGTTTTTGCTCAACATAGATACATAGATAGATAATTCTGTTTTTTTTAAAGGCATGAAAACTTTCTATATTTTTCAGTTTTTAAATGTGGACGTGCAAAACTTTTTTGATTAGAAATGTAAGGTATTTTACAAATTGGAAATAGATTTAAAGGTGCTAATAAATTCTTCCATCCCAATTTTCATTTCATCTTCCTCATTTCAGCCCTAAATAAATAACATGGATAAGGCATCCATGCATGGACATATATTTATGAAGGTTTGTCAATTCATTCAGAGCCCACTATTCTTCATGTTTATGTGAGGTACTGTTTTTAAAATTGTTCCTTTAAAAGACATTATAGTTTCTTAGACATGAGACCAAAACTAACAAAAAAGTAACATGACAAGCAACAAAGTAAAAAACAAACTGAACATCATCAGAATGAAAATCTTTTCTATTTTAATGTTTATTTATTTATTTATTTGGCTGTGCCAGATCTTAGTTGCGGCATGCGGGATCTTCGTTGTGCCATGCAGGATCTTTAGGTTGGGGCATGCAGGCTCTTAGTTGTGGCATGTGGGATCCAGTTCCCTAACCAGGGATTGAACCCAGGCCCCCCGCATTGGGAACGTGGAGTCTTAACCACTGGACCAGCAGGGAAGTCACCACTGGACCACCAGGGAAGTCCCCCCAAATTTTTGTATTTTAGAGGATACCATCAAGAAAATGAAAAGACAGCTTACAGAATGTGATAAAATATTTGTGAATAATATACCTGATAAAGGGCTTATATCTAGAATACATAAAGAACAATTACAGCTTAATAATAAAAAGACAACCCATGAAGAAAATGAGGAGACAAGCCTCAGACTTGAAAATATTTGCAAAAGGCATATCTGAAAAACACCGTTAGCCCAAAATATACAAAGAACTCTTAAAAATCAACAATAATAAAACAACCTGGTTTTAAAAACGGACCAAGGACCTGAGCAGACACCTTCTGACAGAAAATATACAGATGGCAAATAAACATATGAAAAAGTGCTCAACATCCTATGTGATTAGGGAATTCCAAACTGAAACAACAAGATACCATTACACACCTATTAGAATGGCCAAAATCCAAAACACTGACAATGCCAAATGCAGGCAAGGTTGTGGAGCAACAGGAACTCTCATTCATTGCTGGTGGGAATAGAAAATGGTACAGTCACTTTGCAAGGGATTTTGGCAGTATGGTAAGCATACTCTTACCATATGATCCAGCAATCATGTTCCTTGGTATCTACCCAAAGGAGTTGAAAACTTATGTCCACACAAAAACCTGCACATGGATGTTTATAGCAGCTTTATTCATGATTGTCATAACTTAGAAGCAACCAATGTGTCCTTCAGTAGGTGAATGGATAAACTGTTATACATCCAGACAATGGAATATTATTCAGTACAAAAAGAACTATCCAGCCATGTAAAGACTTAGGGGAACCTTAAATGCATATCACTAAGAGAAAGAAGCCAATATTAAAAGCCTACAACTATATGACCTTCTGGAAAAGACAAAGCTACGGAGACAGTAAAGAGATCAGTGGTTGCCATGTGTTGGGGGGAAGGAGAGATGAATAGGTAGAACACAGAGGATTTTTTGAACAGCAAAAATAGTCTGTATAATACTATATACCATAACGTCTCACAGAAAAAACCTGAGTGACCTTTTTTGGCCAACCCAATATAATGGTAGATACATTGAACAAAATCTGTGGAATGTTCAACATCAAGGTGAACCCTAATGTAAACTATGGACTTTGGATAATAATGATGTATCAGTGTACATTCATCAGTTGTAACATCTGTTCCTTTCTTGATAATTGATGGTAGAGCCAAGTTGTGTGTCGGGGGGCAGAGAGTACATGAGAACTCTGCACTTTCTGCTCAGTTTTGCCGTGAACCTAAAACTGCTTTAAAAAATAAATCTCTTTTTTTTTAAAGACAATCCAATTAAAAAATAGACAAAGGATTTGGATAGACAGTTCTCCAAAGAACATAGGCACATAGACAATAAGCACATAAAAACATGTTCAACGTTATTAGCCATCATGGAAATGCAAGTCAAAATCACAATAAGATACCACTACACAGCCATTAGGACAAGTGTAATAAAAGAGATAGAGAATAACAAGGGTTGCTAAGGATGTGGAACAATTAGGACCCCCTCCTCTGTTGGTGGGAATGTAAAATGGGGCATCCTCTTTGGAGAAGAATCTGGCATTCAGTATAGGGTTACCATATGATCCTGCCATTCTACTCCTAGTTGAAAACCTAAGAGAAATGAATACATATGTCCACACAAAAATTTGTATATGAATGTTAATAACATGATTCATTATAACCAGGAAGTGAAAACAACTCAAGTGTCCATCAGCTGATGCATGGATAAACAAAATATAGTGTGTCCATACAATGGAATATCATTTGGCAGTAAAAAGTAGTGAAATACCGATACATGGCATTACATGGATAAACCTTGTAAACGTTATGCCAAGTGAAAGAAGCAAGTCACAATGGACCATGTCTTATATGACTCTATTTATATGAAATGCCCAACACAGACAAATCTACAGAGACAGAAAGTTGATTAGTGCTTACCTAGGGGTTGCCTAGGGGTTATGGGCAGATTGGAAGTGATAGCTAAGGAGTGTTGGGTTTCTTTTGGGGGTGATGGAAATGTTTTAAAATTGATTGTGATGATGGGATGCACAACTCTGTGAATATATTATAGACTAGAATATATAGACAACTATGCACATTAAGCGGGTGAATTATACTATAATAGGACCACTCCTTTCTGAGACTGACCATATGCCCAGTGGTTAATAGCCAAATGATTATTTGGGCATTAACATTATGTAGCATCTTATATTGGCAATGTGGGTTTACAGTGTTAAGCTCTATTTTTTGTTTTTGTTTTTGTTTTTAATTTATTTTTTTTTGTCTGTGTCGGGTCTTAGTTGAGGAATGTGGAGTCTTCATTGAGGTGCATGGCCTTCTTTCTAGTTGTGGCCCACGGGCTCCAGGGCACGTGGGCTCTGTATCTGTGGTGCACGGACTTAGTTGCCCGCGGTATGTGGGATCTTAGTTCCCTGACCAGGGATCGAACCCGTGCCCCCTGCATTGGAAGGCAGGTTCTTTACCACTGGACCACCAGGGAAGTCCCTGTTAAGACTCTGTTGTTCCTAGTCTCCCAGTCCATTTATAAGATTTGTTGTTGTTGTTGTTGTTTGTTTCCTTTTTATTAGCATACATATACTTAACTTACAATGAAATCTACATATCTTAAATGTTTAGTTTGGTGCATTTTGACAATGTATATATTCATGTAAAAACAAGATATAGAACATTTTCATCACCCCAGAAAGTTTCCTCCTACTCCTTTCCAGTCAATCCTCTCCCCTTCCCCTTTCTGATTTCTATCATTATATGTGAATTTCCTCTATTCTTGAACCTCATGTAAATTAAGTCACTCAGTGTATGTGTTTTGTGTCTGGCTTTTCTCACTCAACTTAATGCTTTTGATATTAATCCACGTTGTTTTATGTGTCAGCAGCTCATTCCTTTTTATTGTCAAGTAGTGTTTCATTGTATCTACAATTTACTTATCCATTCTCCTGTTGATGGACAGGTTGTCCCCAGTTTTTGGCTATTATGAATAAGGCTGCAATGAACATTTTGGGTGATATATGTTTTCATTTGTTGTGGGTGGGTCCCTAAGAATTGTGGGGACATAGGGTAGATATGTATATAACTTTATAAGATCTGTCAGACTACTCTCCAGCCTGTTTTTACCATTTTATATTCCTGCCTGCAAAATGAGAGTTCCAGTTGCTCCATATCCTCACCAACATTTGATGCTGTCATTCTCTTTATTTTAGTGATTCTAGTGGGTGTGAAGTGGCATCTCATTGTGATTTTAATTTGCATTTCCATATTAACTAATGAGGTTGAGCTTCTCACGTGCTAATTAGATTTTTTCTTTTGTAAAGTCTATTCAGTTGTTTTGAATTTTGGGGGGTTGAGACTTCAGCATGACGCTGGCCAGTTTGCAGGGCTCCTGGTTACTTTCCAGAGACAAAATGACCTAGGAACATGGCTTTTGGAGCCTGGTGTCTTGCCTGTTTCACAACTCCGTGATTAGAACTCAAAATATAAAGTTGCGAATAGACCACAGTAGATCCCCGAAGTATAAATGGTAATGTAGAATTGGATGTAAGTTTAGCCTGGTAGCCATACATTAGCAGTGTTATGTAACATTATTTCAGTTCTTTATGAGAACCTAAAGAAGCGCAGGAATTGTTTTTCAGAGAGGCAGTTGAGAGTAGTAATTTGGAACTTGAACTCTGGAGTCAGATACTGTAGTTATATTTCTACCTCTGCCATTTACTGTGTCTTCTTTGGGTCTTACTCATATCTCTGGGCTTCAGTTTCTTCACCAAAAAATAAGGAAGAAAATAACAGTAACTATACCCCAGGCTGTTGTTAAAATTAAAGTAATTAATACAAATAAAGCATTTAAAATAATGCTGAATTCATAGAAAATGCTGTATGAAGGTTAGCTATTGTTATTATTGATTTTGAGTTGATGGCCTGGCATGATTAGGTGCTCAAAAGTGTAGATTTTCCTTGGGAAGTAACCAGCCTTTATCTGGATAGCCATTCATTCATTTAGCGTCAATCTTAAACAGCTACATGATGTTTGATTCCATTTCTATAAAATTCTCTAAATGGTAACATTGCAGAGGTGGAGAACATACTAGTGGTTGCCAGACATTAAGGATTTGGAGTGGGAGGCTATCAGGGGTTAGCATGAGGGAGTCCCTTTGTCATGATGGAACAGTCCTGTCCTTTGAGTGTGGTGGTGGTTACAGAGATCTATACATGTGATAAAATTGCCTAAAAATACACACACACACACACACACACACAAATGAGTGCACGTAAAAACTGGTGAAATCTGAATAAGGTCTATAGATTGTACTAATGTCAATGTTTTTTTCTGATATTGTACTTTAGTTATTTCTGTAAGATGAAATGATTGGGGGAATCTGGGTGAAGAGTACACGGGGACTCTCTACTATTTCTTGTTGCTGTTGATTTTTTCGGCAGCTTTGGTGAGATATAGTTCACATACCATATGATTCACTCATATTAAAGCATACCATTCATTGGTTTTTAGTATATTCACAGGTATATGCAATCATCACCACAGTCAATTTTAGACCATTTTTATCACCTCAAAAAGGAATCTCACACTTTAGTTAACATCCCCAACCCCCTAGCTCCCCTCCAGCCCCTGGCAACCACCCAGTCTACTCTGTGTCTATAGATTTCCTTGTTCTGGATATTTCATATGAATGGAATCATATACTATGTGGTCTCTATATTATTTTGCAACTCTCCATGAGTCTATCATTATCACAAGATAAAATGTTTAAAAATGAATGGCCGTGTTGCTCTGGGACAAGCACTGTGCTGGGCCCAGTGGACACATGACTAAATGAAGCCACGATCACTGCCCCAAAGAGCCTAGAGTTTAGTGGGAAAGGCAGAGAAGTTGAGGGACAATGAGAGCGTGTGTGACAAGTGCTCAGATGGAGGTAAAGTAGGAGCCAGGACAATACCAGGAGGAGTATAGCTTAGATTGGGGTGACATCAGGCAGAGATCCCCCAGAGGAATTGGTTAGCAAAGTTTTAAAATGCATGACACGTGGAAAGAATCTGGGACCATGTGTGGACTGCAGGCTCCTGGGACATCTGTAGAACCAGACCCTTTCTCAAGACTTTTGCTCCTGTTGGCTGGAGCCTCCTGGCTACAGTGCTTAGTGACCAGGCAGCCCTCATCTATTGTTTCTTCTCCCCAGTGTCCAACAAGCACCCATTTGTGGACAGCAATCTTCTCTACCAGTTCAGAATGAACTTCCGGCGGAGGCGAAGACTGATGGAGCTGCTCAATGAAAAATCCCCCTCCTCCCAGGAAACTCATGACAGCCCCTTCTGCCTGAGGAAGCAGAGCCATGACAATCGGAAATCTACCAGTTTTATGTCAGGTATGTCAGTTCCCTTGTTTGTTTGATCATATATATCTGTCTTTTGAGAAATAGCATAGTTGTAATTCACCTTTGTGAAATTCTCTTCTCCAGCAAATTTTTATTTATTTATAACCAAAATTTTATTTATTACTCCCCCCAGAAGAAACCATACACACATACAACCAGATTGTTCCTGCGCAGCCAACATACATGCTAAGAAGTCTGTTTTATAACACTATGTATTTGAATTAGAGAAGACTACTCAAGCTCTCACTCCTACCTTATTTACTTTTCATTTACAAACAATCCTTACATATCATTAATTATCCAGTTTTCTAAGTCACAGCATTGAGAAGCTATATATTTTAAGGATGAATAAAGTCTTCTTAGGGCATATACAACTAAAAGGCAACTGATTATCAATCCATCACACAGAACAAATTAAAACTATGAAAGGTAGACACAGGTGCTCAGAAAGCACAGCAGCCTGGGACATTATATGTTAGGTCAGACTGTCCCATATTGACAATTAACCTGGACAGAAATGATGACTGATGTTCACAAAGATAACCCCATTTAAACAAAAAATAAAATAATATAAAATAAAACCACTAACCCGGAAAAGGTTAACTTGATGTGTCATTCTGTGTAAGTGGGTGAGGTGCTTAACAGGATATCTTCAACTCCTCTGAAAACTTGACATTGACTTGAGAAACTGATTGGCCTAAGGTTGGAAGTTATGGGCTTCACCCGAAACCCAGAGCAAAACGAAAATGTGTCTTGGTTATGAATAGGAGCGGACCGTGAGAACACTTACGACTAGATGTATTGAGAACTTTCTGTGCCCTTGGCACAGATCCAAGCTTAGTTGCATACATTTTCTCGTTTAATTCTCACTATTACTCTTCGAGGAAAGACTTTTCTTATCTCCATTTTACAGGTGAAGAAACTGAGGCATGGAGAAGTTCAGTGGCTTACCCAAGGTCACACAGCTAGAAAGTGATGGACAGGGCTGGGTCTGGCACCGCTTCTGTCTCATCCCAGTGCTTATATTATACTGGCTCCTACCCAACCTTCTACATCCCAGGTTCCTCAGACACAGCTGGGATGGAGCAGAGAAGGAGCCAAGAGCCACTCCAGGAAAGTAAACACTAGCCAAGGGTCAGGAGCCTAGGCCTGTGCTTAGATGTGCACCAGTTGTGTGTCGCTCAGGCTGCAGTCTCCTGCAGATGCAGAGGAACCGTTCACGTCTTCGCTGGCACTAAGGTTTGCCTGTTTCTCAGTGGGCCCTGTAGACATAAACAAGTGATGAGGAGGAGGAGGATACAGTAACCATGGTCACCATAAAAGCCAGCACTGATTTTGTGCTTCCCATGTGCCAGCACTGAGCGGAGCACCCTCCACGGTTTCTTTCATTGGATCGTATGCCTTGCTCTCTTTTCCTCGTTGAGAGCCAGCCAAGTCCACAGTGGAGAGAACGAGAGCATATCACTGAAGCTGCTGCCTCACATACACCTTCAAAGCGTGAAGCTGTGCTCTGTGTTTTAATCTCCTTTTTCTGTGGCTCTGGGTGATTAAAGATTTAATCTTCAACCAGGAGGCACTTATCATCACTGTTAATTCATTAAGTGTCCCGCCAGCACTTAATTTACATCCTTTCAGGGATGCTTAGCGTGGACTCGGTAGTTCTTAAAATAATATTTTATGTAACCGAGTACTTTTCGATATATAATCCACTCCTTGCACCAGTCCCATGAGATGGCATTATTCCCACTTTACAGTTGGGGAAACTGTACGTTTAGAAAACCGAAGGGAACGGCCCCAGGCTGTGCTATTCGTCAGGGGCAGAGGTGCCACTCAAACCCTTGCTTTTCCGATGCCAAGGCCAGAGTGCTTTATTCCGGCACACGTGACCTGCCTCACTATACCTGGCAGCGGAAAGCCTGCGTGCATGCTCTGGAGAACCAAGACCATCACCGTTGGTGACTCTGTGTGTTCCCGGCCCACAGTCAGCCCCAGCAAGGAGGTCAAGATCGTATCTGCCATGCGGAGGAGCAGCATGAGCAGCTGCGGCGGCAGCGGCTACTTCAGTGGCAGCCCCCCACCCAGCAGCAGCCCCCCCGTGCTCTGCAACCCCAAGTCTGGTGAGTGGCTGACGAGTGGCCCCATTTCTGACCGTGACTGTGGGGGACTTGGGCCTGTGTGCAGGCGGGGCTCCCTGGGAAGCGGATTCTCAGGCAGAGGGAGACTAGCCTGGGAGCATCTTGCTACATTGTGCTCTTGGGGGACAGCACCCCTTGGATGGAAGGGAAGGACGTGGGTTTGGGCCGAGGGAGAACTGGGCTGCGATGCAGTCTCTGTGAAGCCTGCCGCTCGCCCCAGGTGGAGCTCTGGAGTTGGGATGGTCTTTTGAGAGTTGTCCCGACTTGGGGTGAGGTGGCCAGGTTTTTATACCCTCACCTTGATCAGCCATTGGATGTTGGCTGCCCCTGGGAGGAGGGCGTGACCTGGGGAAAGGCGGCTCTCTTTGGAGAGAGAGTTCCAAGGACAGTTGAGAACGCTGGCTGTCTGAGGGTTGTCTGCTGTTAGCAGTCCCAGCACTGGGAGGAAACACACAGTCCTGAAGGAAGGTTCGAGCAGCAAACAGCAGGGGAGGTAGCGCTGCCCCAGATTGCAACTGATGCAAAGAACTGTTGGGTCTCCGCACCCATGAGGAAGAAGCTTGGATCTCTGCAAACCTAGCCATCCCTGCGGTGGACTCTTGGTGCCTTGTGGTTTCAAACTCTACTCATCAACCTCCATGGCTTGTACATTCCAGAAAAAAAAACCTAGGCACAAAGATTGTTAATGAACTTGTACTTAGATCTAATCAGTTCTTCAAGCCCCACAGGAACCTGTAACCCATCGATACCACCACCTTCTCACTGTGCTTACCCACCTCCTTTCCAGGATTAGCTTGCGTGGTCCATCATGACAACCATGGCCTTGAAAACACCTTCCACTCCACTTGTTTAGTGCCCTGTCCACCCTCAGTTCAGTGCCTCACCTTCAGGGAAGGCACTTTTGTTCCTTTGTTCATGCTGTTTCCTTATTACCAGATGTTGGGGATACAAAGATGAGAGGTCATGACCCCATCCCTCAGTGAGCACATCCTCTCTTTGAGGAAAAACAAAATGCACCCATGAGAATAAGGACAAATAGATGTTGTTAAAGGGCTTTAAGAGAAAACAGTCATCTAATGCTGTTGTCTAGGTATTTTTCTTAACCTAACTTTTTTTTTCTTCTTTTTTTGCTGTCTTCTGGAGGGTTAGCTCTAAGAATAAAGTTGTAACCTGCAAGTGAATGAAGAAACTTGCTTCCACACTGTCTCTGGCTGGAAAATCTTCCAGCACCCATATATTACCAGGTTTTTCAATTAATAGAGCACTGCTGATAAGGTAGAATGAGAAGAACTATATTGTTAGAAATAGCATGTTTGAAGCCCTGGTAGAAATCTGATACCTCCAAGTTAGAATCAATTTCAGGAAAGGGTTAGTTGTGCTAAAGCCATTTTACATGTTTTTGATTGCTTACCAGAGTAGAAGATGAACAAAGTGTTAATTGCTTAAATTACATGTTCATCTTCCCTGAGGTAGGTTTGCATTGTTTCCTCTTTCTCCTTACCCCCTTGACTCAAAGGGAAAATATTACTGATATGCAGGCAGAAAAGAAAGTTCAGGTTGCCTTTTTTGGGTCTCTAAGGACCAAAGCTGTCAGGACTTCATTGTGGTTCATAAGTCCTACCTCTTACCTGTATTCTGACAAGCTTCTCTTTTACTCTAAGAGGGTTCCCAAGATGCAGGGAGCTCATCTGTGATTTTTTTTCTCTCAAGCAGGTAAGCAGGCTTCACAGTAAGGCATTTAAAATTAATCATTAGATATCCATCAGGATATATTTTTTAACACTGTATATAAATGCCCTAATTCAGATAAAGAAAGTGCTACAGAAAGTAACATACTCAGTATCATTGTGATGAGTAAATAAGTTCCCAAGGATATGAAAAGAGAAAGCTAGAAATAATTCCCTAGGTTTCAAAGTTTCTACATTTTTTAACATAAGAGAGAAAGTGTATTAAATGATCAGTATTGTTGCCAAATATTACAATATAGTGTGATTCAAAACCACAATGAGATATCACCTCATCCCTGTCAGAATGGCTATCATCAAAACGAACACATATAACAAATGCTGGAGAGGGTGTGGAGAAAAGGGAACCCTCTTGCACTGTTGGCGGGAATGTAAATTGGTGCAGCCACTATGGGAAACAGTATGGAGGTTCCTTAAAGAAGAATTAAAAGTAGAACTACCATATGATCCAGCAATTTCACTTCTGAGTATTTATCGAAAGGAAATGAAAACACTAATTTGAAAAGCTCTCAGTACCTCCATGTTTATTGCAGCATTATTTATAATAGCCAAGACATGGAAACAACCTAAGTGCCCATCAATGGATAAATGGATAAAGGAAATGTGGTACTTTTTTTGTATGTATATAAATATATACACATACACACACACACATACACGCACGCATACATATACACACATACGCAATGGAGTATTATTCAGCCATAAAAATGAAGGAAATCCTGCCATTTGCAACAAAATGAATGAACCTTGAGGGCATTGTGCTAAATGAAATAAGTCAGGCAAAGAACGACAAATGTCATATGATCTCACTTGTATGTGGAATCTAACAAAAAACTCAAATATACAGAGAACAAATTGGTGATTGGCAGAGGGGGGTTGGTCGGTGGGCGGGGGTTGGTGGTTGGGTGGACCAGATGGGTGAAAGGGGTCAAAAGGTACACATTTCCAGTTTATAGGTAAGTCCTGGGGAATGTAATGTACAGCAAGGTGACTATGGCTAATAATACTGGCTTGTATATTTGAAAGTTGCTAAGAGAGTAGATCTTAAAAGCTCTTATTTCAAGAAAAAGAAAAGTTTGTAGCTATGTGAGGTGATGATGTCAACTGGACTAGTTGATCATTTCATAATATATGCACCGTTATGTTGTAACCTGAAACTAATATAATGTTATATGTCAATTACATCTCAATAAAAATAGAGAAAAAGTATAATAAAAATAAATGGTTGATATTGTCAAATATCACAAGTACAGTGTGATTCCTACATCCACATTCATAAACCCCAGAGGGGATTGTGTGGGTAGGGGCCTGGAGGCAGTTGGGTGACAGGGAATAAAAAGGTCAGAATCCTCAACCATGGACCCCTTCTCTTACTTCCTGACCGTTTGCTGAGCGCTTCTGTTCTTGATATTCAACCTTCTCCCTCCTTGGAGGAAGCATAAATTCATGTTCTCTTTTATGAGCTTTCTGAAAGCAAAAGTTATAATCCCAGCCACGTGTCATCTCAACAAGAAGCACTTCGTGGCCTTTGACTGAGAAGGTGCTTATTAGGGCCCAGCTGCCTGGTGGATCCTCCAGGCCTCACCCCCAGGCTGCCTTTTATTTTCTGCTGCACACTTGTTCTAGGACTGGCATCTGACCTCTGAAGGCCACCAGCAAAGGGAATTGGAGGCTGGCACTTTGCCAGGTTAGGCTCCTAGCCCTGGTCCTTTCAGTTTCTTTGTGGACTCAAGTTCATGATGTCTCTATAACTGGGATAGGATGGTCCCTGTCCCCCAACCCAATGGCTGCTCTGGGTGGCCATGGCAGTCCCTTGTCCAGTTCTTAGCACAGGATGGAGGGGGAAGTTCATTTTTGATGGGTGTTTAGGCAGTCACAAGTCAGGAATTGACTGCAATCTTTGCCATCTTGGAAGACCACAGCAGTGATCTGATGGAGACAGTTGTCTTAGGAACACAACACACAGTGACGTTTTAAAGCTTCTGTGCCCTTTCTTCTGAGTACGGGCAGTGGCACCAAACGCTTGAATTTAAATTTTTTTTTTTTTGCGGTACGCGGGCCTCTCACTGTTGTGGCCTCTCCCGTTGCGGAGCACAGTCCCCCGGACGCGCAGGCTCAGCGGCCATGGCTCACGGGCCCAGCCACTCCACAGCATGTGGGATCTTCCCAGACGGGGGCACGAACCCGTGTCCCCTGAATCGGCAGGCGGACTCTCAACCACTGCACCACCAGGGAAGCCCGAGTTTAAATCTTAATTCTACTTCCCGTTGACTCTGAGGCCTTGGACGGAAGCTATTTAACTTTTCTCAGCTTCTGTTTCCTCCTGAATAGAATAGGGATAAGGATGAAATGAACCCATTAGTTCTTGTGATGATTAAATAATAGAAAATATTTAAAGCGCCTAACATAGCGCCTAGCACATGTTAATTATGCAGAAGAGTTCCCCAGTGTTATGATTCAAGGCAAAAGGCAGTGCGTACGCGCAATCTGGGGTATTAATAAGGAAATCCGTGCGGCTTTGGTGAATGGGGCGTGTATGGTATGATGGGGGAGGGGTTTGTATGGGGTGGAAACAGTTATCAGACGGCCAGAGTCAGGATTTCTCTCTTTTCTTTTTTTTTTAACATCTTTAAGGATTTCTCTTAATTTTGACATGTTGAATGCACATCAAGGTCTAAGAGAAAGAAATTCAGGAACTAGAAAATGTGGTCTTTTCCTTTATAGAAAAAGGTCAAGCCGCTCCTTACCCCACCCCTGGCGCTTCCCCTTCCCCTGCTCCCGTCTCTGCTTTCTGTAGCTCTGTAAGTTAAGTTTAGGGTTATTTATGTTTGCTAACATTTTCTGCCTCTGTGCAGCTAGAATATAAACTGGGAGGCAGGGGTCTTTGCCACTTTTGGTCACTGATGTCACACATGAGGCATTCAGTAAATATCTGCTGAATGAAATAACAGAGGGCTCAGAGGGTCTGTACCTTGACACTGCGTCTGTCTTACAGTGTTGAAAAGACCCGTCACTTCTGAGGAACTCCTGACTCCCGGGGCTCCGTATGCAAGGAAGACATTCACGGTAGGCTCATCATTTGGTTTTTCTCCCGTGCTGCTCGTTTGTCTGGGCCATGTCAACATGGCAGTGTGTCCATATGTAGCTTAGGGACGGAACTAAAAAGCTTCTCCCAATTTCCCTTTTGTTTTGAGCATGATTATAATAGTAGACTTTCTTGACCTTTAGGCACTAAAATGCATTAGGACTTGACATAATTTATTATTAATACAGCATTTAAAATTCCTTTTGATGTGTCCTTAAAAAAAAGATTTCCATTATGTACTTATTCTAATATAATGACAGATTCAAAGGCAGATGGTAGAACAAATCATGCTAATAATCCCTTTTGCATTATAGTTAATTCTAAAATTTATGTAAGACATGAGGGAAGTCTTTAGAGAAAACTATGGCATAGATTGTTCTACCATAAGGAATGACTTTTTTGACAATGTTATCATGCCTTGAGTTATACAAGCACCTGATTTGGGCGCACTGCGTACCTGTGAGCACCTCCTGACCACCTGCCCTTTCTTGAAGGTCCTTCAGCCTTCCTTCTACTCCTAGGGTCTCACTGGTATTCTTTTATTTTCTTTTTTTTTGGCCGCACCCTGAGGCCTGTGGAACTTCCCTGACCAGGGATCGGACCCATGCCTCCTGCAGTGGAAATATGGTGTCTTAACCGCTGGACCACTAGGGAAGTCCCCCACTGGTCTTCTTCAAACAGAATCCATGTTCTCTGCTTGACATCACCTCACGCACTTCCTGTCGACTTGCCTCTGTCTCTTTGTCTCCTCACATGTACATTGACGTCTTCTTTAAAATACTTCTCATCTTTCCTGTAGTCTTCTAATTTTTGTTTTAATACCTCAGGGTGGGGAAAAAGCTTTCCACACTCATTTGTGCTACGAACATTTGTTGAGGACTGCTTCACGTTCTGAGCACTATGGAATTAAAACAGGATGGGTCCAGTCCTAGCCAGTCAATATGAAAAAAGCACTGGTAATATGTCTGTATCAGGGAAAAGGTAAACTGCACATTTGGAAGTGCAATCAGGTACAATGAACTAATAATAGCAGCAAACCCTAAAGCCAATGAAGTACCTAATAAAGAACTCCTCAGACAAGCAAAAACTAATAAGAGTTCATCGACACTAAAACCTGCCCTAAAAGTCTTTCTGAGAATGGTCACAAAAACTTCAGTTGCTTCCCTACTTTTCCTCAGTCTCCAGCATCCAAGAGACATTGGATTGTATTTTTTAGCTGTATTTCTTTTTGGTTTTAAATATCAATGCCAGCATTGCTAGTAATTGACTGTGAATGGCTGTCATCTCTATTTCAGTTGGGGTATGTATTAGAGACATGTCTGGGAGCCACCCAGAGAATGTAACTGGCAATTCTAATTATGATTCTATAAGGAAAGTCACCCACCAGTTTCAAACAACTTTTGGACCAGAGTCAATTTGTAAATTGTGAACTTTATGTACTTTTTCACTATCTTGGTACAGAAAATTGTGTTTCAGGAGAGCCAAGACTCTTCATGGTTTCCCCCCATTAGTAATTGAAATGGTTACTTTAAAGTTCAATGATTGTAAAGCAACTATACTCCAATAAAAAATTTTTAAAAAGTTCAGTGACGTAGCAAGATCATCAGGAAAGTATCCTTTGGATGCAGGGGAAGAGAAATTGGATCTGGAGGGAAATTTCAACCCTATTTTTTTAGATCTTCAGACTTTCCATTTGAGTCTGATATTCAACTGCATAGCAGCCTAAGAAAGAGGCCTTCTGCCAGTTATTTATTGAGTAGTGACCTCACAGAAGAAGCTTCTTTCTGCCAAACAGGTGTTTCTTGACCATGTTTTCTTCACAGAGATATAAGCCTGTGTTTGTGATAGAAGAGTCCCGTTCCCCTGACAGGGTAGAGATGAAGTGGAGAAGAGGTATCTCATGGCATGTCTTTAGTCTTGGCTTTTCTCTGTCTTGGAAGGGCGGGCACACTGCCAGGGACCGTCTGCTGATGGCTAATTGTGGTTTTCCTCTCTAGATTGTTGGTGACGCAGTAGGCTGGGGCTTTGTGGTGCGAGGCAGTAAGCCATGCCACATCCAGGCCGTGGATCCCAGTGGCCCAGCAGCCGCTGCAGGAATGAAGGTACCTCCAGTACAGCAGTGTCTAAATACTTCTCGCTTTATTTCATTGTTTGGTGCCATCTGTACTTTCTCTCCCTGCGTGTTTTGGTCCCATTTTTGTCATTTCCTTTTCCCTTTCTGAATGGGGGTGAAATGAAGCCAAGAGTGTATGAGGTAGCAACTAAAAGGATAAGTTTTTCTATCGCTCGGACTATTGCCTTCTTGGTCTCCAAACCTCCCTCGGTATTTTACATTTCTCTCCTGAACCAATACTGAATTTGAAAAAAAGTTTCTTTTTGCTTAAATCTTATACAGTAATTGTACTGCTTTTGTTCAAAGTATATACTTGTGGTGTTTAAGCAGCCAAGACACAAGAAACAGTAAATAGTGAGAAAAAGAGAACAAAAGTTGTGGAGTTTGGAAGAGGAGATCTGGATTATTTTATTGGTTTTTACTACTTACTAGCTCTTTGAACAAGTTCTGCAACATCTCAGAGCCTGTTTCCTCCTCTCTGAAATGATAATCATATTTCATTCTGCTGTTTTATGGATTAAATATGTCAAAACATTTGATAAAGTACAAAGAACTACACAAACATCAAGAAACTGAGTGAATTGTGTAAGATTTTTGAAAATAATTTTTACACATTTTTAGTATTAAAGTAATGAATATAGAGTCAAGAAAATTTGGAAAATACACACAGGCAGAAAAAAAAATGATAACTGCCTATAATCTTTCCTAGCTTAGAGATAACCACTCTTTACATTTTTAAGCAGCTCTTTTGAAGTATAATTGACATACATTAAAGTGTATCACTGTTAACATTTTGATTTATATTCTTCCAGACTTCTTCTATGTATGTATACATATATATATATATATATATATATATACGTATAAGTATATATATACACATTGTTTTTATTTGTAAAGAAATATGGTATAAGAGGATATTGAGAGCACTGGTTTTCTGCTTCAAAACACCTTTATCGGGCTTCCCTGGTGGTGCAGTGGTTGACAGTCCGCCTGCCGATGCGGGGGACACGGGTTTGTGCCCCGGTCCGGGAGGATCCCGCATGCCGCGGAGCGGCTGGGCCCGTGAGCCATGGCCGCTGAGCCTGCGCGTCCAGAGCCTGCGCGTCCGGACCCTGTGCTCCGCAACCGGAGAGGCCACAGCAGTGAGGGGCCCGCGTACCGCAGGAAAACAAAAAACAAAAAAAAAACACCTTTATCTAGCACAGTTTTGTTCTGTCATCTGTAAAACATTTCACAGAGGGTATTTATCTCTTGATTATCTGGGGCCATGGGAGGATGCAGAAGGCTTGAAAGCCACAGATTATTCCCCCCTTTATTTCTTCAATACTTTCATCCTCTCTCCTCAGTCCTTTTCCTAGAGCAGTAAACCAGTGAAGCAATGACATGGTTTGGATCTCCACAGCTCTGGTTTCCAGCACTTACCCTCTGGCAATGGTTTACCTACTAGAAAAGAGAGATGGGCAGCCGAGAGCAGCTCAAGGGAGCACAGAGCAGAGATTACGGCCAGTCTGGGTAACGGATGCTGGTAGGATTCAGGATTGACTCTGCCCCCTGATTTGAACACCTCCTTCATACAGGGAGGCACAGGCTTGCTGTGTCTTGTGCTCTGGGTAAATTACAGAAGCCTCGTTGGCTAAGTCCATCTGTATTAGAGGCCCTTCCTACATCCTCAGTATTGCAGTGGGCACAGCACCAAACAAACCCAGAGCAGGAAAGTTGGCCAGGAGCATTTGTATCTGCGCTGAGGCTGAATTTTTCATTTTCTAATGGAACTCTTGGCTATGGTAAGAGTTTTATATTTTATTCCCACAGTAAAGTACCTCAGTATAAATTATTTCTGGCAGCGTGCTTTGGTTCGGAGCGTGCACTCACTCACATGGGGCTTGAAGCATACTTCCTTTGGGGAAAGCAATGGATTTACATTGCAGCTAAAGACCTTGTTTTGCTTAGCCAGGTGTATTTCATTGATTTTAGTCCATCTTTATTGATTAACATGCATAACTGTTCTAGACATTGTCAGTTGATTTCTTAGTTAACTTCTGAATGTACATACCCTGATAGATGGGTAACCTGATACACTTTTGTCAATTTCAGAAGCTAACACTTCACACGGTTTATATTCTTAGTTTCTCAGGGGTTCGTACAATGGTTTTCATATGTTGTAGGGCAGTACAGAATTCAGTAGAACAGCGTTTCCAAAATTGTATTATACAGCTCTCTGGTCCAGCAAAATATCCTGTCCTGAGGTTCTGTGATCAAAACAGTTTTCAACTGCTGCACAGTTTATTCCCCTCTTGGAAACCTACAAAAAGCACATTAGCATACTAAAAATGCTGGGAAATCCAGCTGGGGAAAAAAATCTGTTTAAATTATCTAACACAACATTTATCACTGAAATGAAATCTTAAAATATAGCCCTGTTCTAAAAACCTGCTTCTGATCAAATTCTGTATTAGAATGACTGTATTGAGATATTTTTGAATTATACTATTGGTTAAATGAAAATGACAGGGAATACCATGCTCTTCCATGTAATTTACTTGTGTATGTTCATTTAAATCCATTACTTTGTTATAAAAAACACTGAATGAATTCTTTCGTATATTTACCATATGTATTTGTTATAGAATAACTTATATAAAAAGCCCTTTGTATAACCCAGGGGTTCCCAACTCCCGGGCCGCAGACCGGTACTGGTCCGTGGCCTCTTAGGAACCGGGCCACACGGCAGGAAGGTGAGCGGCTGTTGATTATGCGGAGCTTCATCTGCCGCTCCCCATCGCTAGTGTTACCACCCCCGCCCCGGTCCAGGGAAAAATTGTCTTCCACGAAACCGGTCCCTGGTGCCAGAAAGGTCAGGGACCGCTGGTATAACCCAATCCTGAAGGCTTGTTACCACCAACCTGTCACATCACTGCTGCTCTTGAACTTCAGGGCAGCGTGTCTGGTTGTGTGGAGCTCAGCTGGGGGGATGGGGGTGTGCAGCGGGGGTGACCGTACAAGAGCCTGTCCTGGGGAAGGATCTGGTGACCTGGGCAGTGATCAACCTGCTTGGTCTGGGTGGTAGAAATTTCCCATCTGGTCAGAAGCCTCCTTTTAGCACCTCTGACTGGCAAGAGCTGACCCAGGACAGTGAAAAGCATCCCACTTTGCCTTCCATGGCAGTGTCTACGTGGAAGACCAGGCTCACGTCTCAGGTCTCAGCCCTCGTTTTCTCCTACTTTCCAATGTAGACAAAGCTTTACATCTGGGCCTTTGTGACCTTTCCATCCAGCGGAATTTTTCTACTTTTACTGTGGCTGCTTAATTTCACTGCTTTCCTTGCCAAAACAGAAATCGTTTTGTAACTAGTTTTTGTATGTTTACCATTTCTCGCTTTTTTTTTTAATTTTTGAATTCTATTTTATTTATTTTTTTATACAGCAGGTACTTATTAGTTATCCATTTTATACATATTAGTGTATACATGTCAATCCCAGTCTCCCAGTTCATCCCACCCCCCCACCCCCCGCCGCTTTCCCCTCTTGGTGTCCATACATTTGTTCTCTACGTCTGTGTCTCTATTTCTACACTGCAAACCAGTTCATCTGTACCATTTTTCTAGGTTCCACATATATGTGTTAATATACTATATTTCTTTATATCTTTCTGACTTACTTCACTCTGTATGACAGTCTGTAGATCCATCCACATCTCTACAAATGACCCAATTTCGTTCCTTTTTATGGCTGAGCAATATTCCATTGTATATATGTACCACATCTTCTTTATCCATTTGTCTGTCGATGGGCATTTAGGTTGCTTCCATGACCTGGCTATTGTAAATAGTGCTGCAATGAACATTGGGGTGCATGTCTCTTTTTGAATTATGGTATTCTCTGGGTATATGCCCAGTAGTGGGATTGCTGGGTCATATGGTAATTCTATTTTTAGTTTTTGAAGGAACCTCCATACTGTTCTCCATAGTGGCTGTATCAATTTACCTTCCCACCAACAGTGCAAGAGGGTTCCCTTTTCTCCACACCCTCTTCAGCATTTATTTTTTGTAGATTTTCTGATGATGCCCAGTCTAACTGGTGTGAGGTGATACCTCATTGTGGTTTTGATTTGCATTTCTCTAATAATTAGTGATGTTGAGCAGCTGTTCATGTGCCTCTTGGCCATCTGTATGTATTCTTTGGAGAAATGTCCATTCAAGTCGTCTGCCCATTTTTTGTTTGTTTTTTAATATTGAGCTACATGAGCTGATTATATATTTTGGAGATTAATCCTTTGTTGGTTGATTCGTTTGCAAATATTTTCTCCCATTCTGAGGGTTGTCTTTTCCTCTTGTTTGTAGTTTCCTTTGCTTTGCAAAAGCTTTTAAGTTTCATTAGGTCCCATTTGTTTATTTTTGTTTTTATTTCCATTACTCTAAGAGGTGGATCAAAAAAGATCTTGCTGTGATTTATGTCAAAGAGTGTTCTTCCTGTGTTTTCCTCTAAGAGTTGTATAATGTCCAGTCTTACATTTAGGTCTCTAATCCATTTTGAGGTTTTTTTGTGTGTATGGTGTCAGGGAGTGTTCTAATTTCATTCCTTTATATGTAGCTGTCCAGTTTTCCCATCACCACTTATTAAAGAGACTGTCTTTTCTCCACTGTATATCCTTGCCTCCTTTGTCATAGATTAGTTGACCATAGGTGCGTGGGTTTATCTCTGGGCTTTCAATCCTGTTCCATTGATCTATGTTTCTGTTTTTGTGCCAGTACCATATTGTCTTGATTACTGTAGTATAGTCTGAAGTCAGGGAGTCTGATTCACCAGCTCTGTTTTTTCCCCTCAAGACTCTTTGGCTATGCGGGGTCTTTTGTGTTTCCATACAAATTTTAAGATTTTTTGTCCTAGTTCTGTAAAAAATGCCATTGGTAATTTGATAGGGATTGCACTGAATCTGTAGATTGCTTTGGGTAGTATAGTCGTTTTCACAATATTGATTCTTCCAATGCAAGAACATGGTATATCTCTCCATCTGTTTGTGTCATCTTTGATTTCTTTCATCAGTGTCTTATAGTTTTTTGAGTACAGGTCTTTGACCTCCTTAGGTAGGTTTATTCCTAGGTATATTATTCTTTTGGTTGCAATGGTGAACGGGATTGTTTCCTTAATTTCCCTCTCTGATCTTTCGTTGTTAGTGTATAGGAATGCAGGAGATTTCTGTGCATTAATTTTCTGTCCTGCAACTTTACCAAATTCATTGATTAGCTCTAGTAGTTTTCTGGTGGCATCTTTAGGACTCTCTATGTATAGTATATCATCTGCAAACAGTAACAGTTTTACTTCTTCTTTTCCAATTTGTATTCCTTTTATTTATTTTTCTTCTCTGATTGCCATGGCTAGGACTTCCAAAACTATGATGAATAATAGTGGCGAGAGTGGACATCCTTGTCTTGTTTCTGATCTTTGAGGAAATACTTTCAGTTTTTCACCATTGAGAATGATGTTTGCTGTGGGTTTGTTGTATATGGCCTTTATTATGTTGAGGTAGCTTCCCTCTATGCCCACTTTATGGAGAGTTTTTATCATAAATCAGTGTTGAATTTTGTCAAAAGCTTTTTCTGCATCTATTGAGATGGTCATATGGTTTTTATTCTTCAATTTGTTAATATGATGTATCACGGTGATTGATTTGCATATATTGAAGAATCCCTTGCATCCCTGGGATAAATCCCACTTGATCATGGTGTATCATCCTTTTAATGTGTTGTTGGATTCTCTTTGCTAGTATTTTGTTGAGGATTTTTGCATCTATATTCATCAGTGATATTGGTCTGTAATTTTCTTTTTTTGTAGTATCTTTGTCTGGTTTTGGTATCAGGGTGATGGTGGCCTCTTAGAATGAGTTTGGGAGTATTACTTCCTCTGCAATTTTTTGGAAGTGTTTGAGATGGATGGGTGTTAGCTCTTCTCTAAAAGTTTGATAGAATTCACCTGTGAAGCCATCTGGTCCAGACTTTTGTTTGTTGGAAGATTTTTAATCACAGTTTCAATTTCATTACTTGTGATTGGTCTGTTCATATTTTCTACTTCTTCCTTGTTCAGCCTTGGAAGGTTATATCTTTCTAAGAATTTGTCCATTTCTCCCAGGTTGTCCGTTTTATTGGCTTAGAGTTGCATGTAGTAGTCCCTTAAGATGCTTTGTATTTGTGTGGTCCATTGTAACTTCTCCTTTTTCATTTGTAACTTTATTGATTTGAGTCCTCTCCCTCTTTTTCTTGATGAGTCTGGCTAAAGGTTTATCAATTTTGTTTTTCTTCTCAAAGAATGAGCTTTTAGTTTTATTGATCTTTGCTGTTGTTTTCTTTGTTGCTATCTCATTTATTTCTGCTCTGATCTTTCTGATTTCTTTCCTTCTGCTAACTTTGAGTTTTGTTTGTTCTTCTTTCTCTAGTTCCTTTAGGTGTAAGGTTAGATTGTTTATTTGAGATTTTTCTTGTTTCTTGAGGTAGACTTGTATTGCTATAAACTTCACTCTTGGAACTGCTTTTGCTGCATCCCATAGGTTTTGGATCATCGTGTTTTCATTGTCATTTGTCTCTACGTATTTTTTATTTCCTCTTTGATTTCTTCAGCAATCTCTTGGTTATTTAGTAACATATTCTTTATCCTCCATGTGTTTGTGTTTTTTACGTTTTTTTCCCCGTAATTGATTTCTAATCTCATAGCGTTGTGGTCAGAAAAGATGCTTGATATGATTTCAATTTTCTTAAATTTACCAAGGCTTGATTTGTGACCCAAGATGTGTTCTATCCTGGAGAATGTCCCATGTGCACTTGAGAAGAAAGTGTAATCTGCTGTTTTTGGATGGAATGTCCCATAAATATCAATTAAGCCTATCTGGTCTATTGTGTCATTTAAGGCTTGTTTTTCCTTATTAATTTTCTGTCTCTGTGATCTGTCCATTGGTGTAAGTGAGGTGTTAAAGTCCCCCAGTCTTATTGTGTTACTGTTGATTTCCTCTTTTATAGCTGTTAGCAGTTGCCTTATGTATTGAGGTGCTCCTAGGTTGGGTGCGTATATATTTATAATTGTTATATCTTCTTCTTGGATTGATCCCTTGATCATTATGTAGTGTCTTTCCTTGTCTCTTGCAACATTCTTTATTTTAAAGTCTAGTTTGTCTGATATAAGTATTGTTACTGTAGCTTTCTTTTGATTTCCATTTGCATGGAATATCTTTTTCTATCCCCTCACTTTCAGTCTGTATGTGTCCCTAGGTCTGAAATGGGTCTCTTGTTGACAGCGTATATATGGGTCTTGTTTTTGTATCCATTCAGCAAGCCTGTGTCTTTTGGTTGGAGCATTTAATCCATTCACGTTTAAGGTAATTATCAATATATATGTTCCTATGACCATTGTCTTAATTGTTTTGGGTTTGTTTTTGTAGGTCCTTTTCTTCTCTTGTGTTTCCCATTTAGAGAAGTTCCTTTAGCATTTGTTGTAGAGCTGGTTTGGTGGTGCTGAATTCTCTTAGCTTTTGCTTGTCTGTGAAGCTTTTGATTTTTCCATCACATCTGATTGAGATCCTTGCCGGGTAGAGTAATGTTGGTTGTAGTCTTTTCCTTTTCATCACTTTAAATATATCGTGCCACTCCCTTCTGGCTTGTAGAGTGTCTGCTGAGAAATCAGCTTTTAACCTTGTGGGAGTTCCCTTGTATGTTGTCATTTTTCCCTTGTTGCTTTCAATAATTTTTCTTTGTCTTTAATTTTTATCAATTTGATTACTATGTGTCTTGGCGTGTTTCTCCTTGGGTTTATCCTGCCTGGGATTCTCTGTGCTTCCTGGATTTGAGTGGCTATTTCTTTTCCCATGTTAAGGAAGTTTTTGACTCTAATCTCTTCATATATTTCCTTGGGTCCTTTCTCTCTCTCCTCCTTCTGGGACCCCTATAATGTGAATGTTGGTGCATTTAATGTTGTCCCAGAGGTCTCTTAGGCTGCCTTCATTTCTTTTCATTCTTTTTTCTTTATTCTGTTCCACAGCAGTGAATTCCACCATTCTGTCTCCCAAGTGACTTATCCGTTCTTCTGCCTCAGTTATTCTGCTATTGATTCCTTCTAGTGTATTTTTCATTTCAGTTATTGTATTGTTCATCTCTGTTTGTTTGTTCTTTAATTCTTCTAGGTCTTTGTTAAGCATTTCTTGCATCTTCTTGATCTTTGCCTCCATTCTTTTTACAAGGTTCTGGATCATCTTCACTATCATTATTCTGAATTCTTTTTCTGGAAGATTGCCTATCTCTACTTCATTTAGTTGTTTTTCTGGGGGGGTTATCTTGTTCCTTCATCTGCTACAAAATCCTCTGCCTTTTCTTTTTGTCTATCTTTCTGTGAATGTGGTTTTCCTTCCACAGGCTGCAGAATTGTAGTTCTTCTGCTTCTGGTGTCTGCTTCTGGTGGATGAGGCTATCTAAGAGGCTTGTCCCATTTCTCACTTTTATTTTACCTTTTAATGAGGCTTGGAAAATTTTAAGAAGTGGGTCACCAGTGTGTGGACAGGTCAGGCCCCAGAGTGAAGAGACTGAGTTTCATATTCCCCTCTTAACATTTCTCGACCTTTCCAGACCCAGAGAAGAGCTCTTTGCCTGGTTTAAAGGGAACCCTTCCCCCATGATGAGGGGAGGCTGTCACGCCTGTATTAAAATTTCCTTCTCTAGAAGTTCTGGAAGAACTCCAGAGAAAATGTGTCCTTAGGGAGAGTGATAAGATCCACTCAAATCCTTTTATGGATGGGATGGAGAAGTCTGTGATCTAGCCCCAATTCCCAGAACTCTTCATACTCACAACCTCCTCGTAGCTGACTCAGGCTGCTGGGGGTGGGTGAAGCAGCTAGGTTGCAGGAGGGGATTGCTGAGATGTAGGCCAGGGAAGGTTCCACCTTGACTTCAGTTGTAAATGGAATTGAGTTTTTTTTTTTTTTTTTTTTTTTTTTTTTTGTGGTACGCGGGCCTCTCACTGTTGTGGCCTCTCCCGTTGCGGAGCACAGGCTCCGGATGCGCAGGCTCAGCAGCCATGGCTCACGGGCCCAGCCGCTCCGCGGCATATGGGATCCTCCCAGACCGGGGCACGAACCCGTATCCCCTGCATCGGCAGGCGGACTCTCAACCACTGCGCCACCAGGGAGGCCCGGAATTGAGTTTTAAGTGTTTTGGTCAAAAGACTTTTGCAGCATCTCCAGCTTGTTTGAAGATTTTATTTTTGCTCTAGTCCATTTCCCTTCTTCCCTTCCAATTACCTTCTCCTCCTCATGCAGTAATAGCGTATTTGTCCCCAGAGACCAAAAAGGGAACAGATGTTACCAGAGGCCCGAAACTATAATCTTACTTTTCAGTTTTGTCTCAATCAAGATGAACAAACAAAAAAGAACAATTAATTACACCTTTGCTGATAAGTTTCTACATTATTTCATATTCCTCTCCACCCCCTTATGGCCTAGAGAACAACAGCAGTAGTATCATTAGAATTCTCACTTGATCCACCATTTTTTAATTTGGAGTTATTTTTATTTTGAAGATTCTTTTACCTAAAAAATGAAATCTGTAAACCTCTGGCTTAGAAGACCTTTCCTTGGCATTGCAACTCTAGAATGGAACATGAAATACAGGACCCATCGAGGTTGAGTCAACCCATGCAATGCATTTTCATCTGAAAGAGGTTGTTCTGTACATTTTCCCTTTGGCCACCCTTCACTCATCCTTTAGCAATTCCATACCAGTAACTTCTGGTTCACTTCAACACAATGGGGAAAGGAGGAAAGAAGAGAAAAAAACAATAATTTATTGAGTGTCTTCTGTATGCCTGACCTTGCACCATGCTAGCCCCTTTCTGTACATGAGTCCACTTCATATCAGCAGCTAAATACTAAAATCCTGAAGGAAGAAATAATTCCAGGAGGAATACTTCTATTTCTTACCTCTTTTCATCTGCTTTGAAAAGGAATAAAGTTCCTTCCCCAGAATAGTCTACTGGCTACAGTCTAATGAATATCACTTACACTTGGCTTCATGTCGCAACCTTTAATGACATCCTCTTTTCTGATTTTATCACATCAAGTCTAAACCCATTTCTGGGTCGCATTCTCTATCATAACTTCATTTTCCCTGATCCTCTAGTAGCTATCTTCCACTCTAGTCAGGGCAGAATTTTTACATTTCACAGATACATCATGAGTGTGCCTAGGTCTTCCCCTCAAGTAAATCTAATTACTTGACTCTGATTGTTAAAACCTTATTGGCTTCCCGTGACAATGAAAATAAATTCCAGACACCTTCTATGGCCCTCAAAGAACATGATCTGGGCCCTTTTGATTAGAACATTATCTTTAACCCTGTTTTGCTTGCAACTCCATTGGCCTCAGGCTGAATGACTGGTTCCATTGTTGTCATTCAAGTCTCAGATTCAATGTCAATTTTTCAGGGAAGACTTTCTTAAATACCCTGTCTTCCTCCAGTTACTCTTTATCATATTACCCTGTCTTGTTTTTTCAAGACATAACATTTATCAGAATCAGATAATAGTACTTAACATTTATTATTTATCTGTCTCCAGTAGCTCCATAAATGTACGGACCTTGTTGTCTGTCTCAACTACTATATTCCCAGTACTCAGCACAATTCCCGGCATTTAGTAAGCACTGGAAGCAAATTTGTTGAATGATCCAGTGAATCGGTGCTTCTATAGAAAGGCTAAGGAATTCACTCATTGAACACCTGCATTGTGTTCCCATGCATTTCACACACATTATCTCTTTTATTGTTCTTATACCTTTTGAAGGGGGGGGTCGTGTCCTCCCTACCTTGCAAATGAGGAAACTGAGACCCAGTTAATCCTTTTCCCAAGGTCACCCAGCTTGTAAATGTTAGAGCTAGGTTAGAACCTGGTCTCTCCACCCCAACGTCCTCATAATGCTTCCTATTGCATTACTTCAAAAAATACAAACCCACGAGGCAGAGCCCAATAGATGATATAGTCCAATAAAACCTTAAACCCTTTGTGAACTGCTATTGGCTGCATGACCTTTCATGTCTCTTGAGTGGAGAATTTGTATTCAATTCAAGATGAATTGTTGCGGTGGTCAGACGTTCACCTGCCTTGGCTTGAAGAAGATCAAATAAATGATGTTTATTCTTGGCAGCAGCCCCTCACCTAGGTCAGGGCTAGATCTTGCAGGGTCATCCAAGTGAAAGATGTAACAAAAAATGCACTTCTGTTTGTTTAATCAAACACTTACCAGAGCAAACCATTCAGCCTTCAGACTGTGAAGGAATTTGAGCCATATTTACAAATAAGAAACAAAAGATATCCTTGCTCTTTTCTGGAAAGTTTATTTTTTTCTGGTGGTAATAATTAAATCCTGTGAGAAACAGTATTCAAGTTCACGCAACCCTATGCCAACTCTCAGAGGGATTTCAAGACTCCTGGCTTCTTTTCTTGTTTCCTGCTGTGATGAATTGATGGATGTGGATGTATGGGACCTTTTTGCCCTGTTTGTTTGTTTCTTTGTATGTTTATATGGAGACAAAACCATCTGAGTCAGAGTAAGGAATTAGTGGCCATTGTGTTCTTTTCTTCTCCTTTCAAAAATTCCCATTTCTCATTTAGAAGAAAATGTCAAAATCCTGCTTTTTGATCTTTCCTCCCCATGTCCACAAATGTGTATATTCCATGGAATTTTCCTCCTGAACCAAAAGAGGCCAGGTTGGGCAAACCATCCCAAGTCCCTAATTCATTTAGCCAGGACAGTTTGGGCACTGAAGTAGCAAATGGTGGGATGATAATCAACACATGTGAAAAAAATTGCATACTGTGATATTTTAAAAGTAGTTCCTTTCCAGTTGAGTTCAGAAAAGTCATATGTGTGGATAAAAAGGGTTGTCTGATGCACTGTGCTATGTCTTATTCTAGCGGAGTTGTCAGTTTCTCAGTCAACAGGAAGTGGAAGGGTCAGTGTCCCTTTGCTCATCATTGGGCATGGTGGGCGGAGAGAGATGACCACTCTCTCTGTGGGGGACCCTACCAGCACTAGAGGCCACTTCTCAGGGCCTTAGCTCAGACCTCTTTTCTGCTCCATGCCCTTCCTTGGCGGTGAACCATCCCTCATGTCAAGCGCTGGCAGCCCTGGAGAAGACAGGGCAACTCTGCACAGTTCTTTGTTCACTTAGTATTTCTTCTTCTTTTTTTTTTTTTTTTTTTTTTGCAGTACGCGGGCCTGTCACTGTTGTGGCCTCTGCCGCTGCGGAGCACAGGCTCCGGACGCGCAGGCTCAGTGGCCATGGCTCACGGGCCCAGCCGCTCCACAGCATGTGGGATCTTCCCAGACCGGGGCACGAACCCGTGTCCCCTGCATCGGCAGACGGACTCCCAACCACTGCGCCACCAGGGAAGCTCCACTTAGTATTTCTTGACCACCTACCATGAGCCAGACATCATGTTAGGCCTTCATGGGATTTAAGGTCTAAAGAGGGAGAGAGACATTCATCACATAATTCCACTCTGAAGTGTATAATTATAAACAGAGATGAGAGCTGTGAAGAAAAGGACCAGTGCTTCTCATTTGTGTAGAACAGTGGGAGGGATGAGAGGGAAACTTCCCCGAGGGAGGAATGCTTGAGGTGAGACCAAAAGAATGAATAGAAATCAAGTAAACCTAAGTGTATCTGTGTATGTATGCATGCACATGGTTGTAGTGTGTGCAGGTGTGCACACACACAAACACACACACACACACACACACACACAGGGTTTATTCCATATAGAAGAAACCCAGAATGGAACATAGTTCCTTGGAAGAAAAGAATGACAGCTAAGACTTGACTGCAGTGTAAAGAAAATTTTGGAAGGAGAGGTAGCAGTGAGTTAGAGCAGTGTTTCTCAACCTGTTCTTTATTATCTTTCCCTTAAGGAGCCTTTTCAAGACAGTTTTTTTTTCCTTACTCATCTCTCCCCCATGAAATGTGGATACCACAGATAACTATATACCTGTTTATGGACTATATGTATGTGCGTATATGTGCGTATATGTTTATACATAAAAAGAGGAAGATTGTTTTTTCATATGCCAAGAGGTAGGAAAAAAACTACCTAGGTCACCCCCAATGAAAATGCACAAGTTAGGGGAGGAAAGCTTAAGAGATTTATAAAATTGTGTTTTGAATTGAATCATAATTTTCGTACAACAGAATACACAGCTTTTTAAATTTTATTTATTTATTCATTTATTTATTTTGGCTGCACCGCGCAGCTTGCGGGATCTTATTTCCCTGACCAGGGATCAAACCTGCGCCCTCACCACTGAAAGCGCGGAGTCCTCACCACTGGACCACCAGGGAATTCCCAACACAGCTTTTAAGTATATAGTTTAATAGGTTTTGTCAAACGTATGCACCTGTGTAACTGCCAATCAGCACATAGAACATTTCCCGTACTCCAGAAAGTTCCCTCCTGCCTCTTTCCAGTCAGTCCCCTCCCACCAGAGGCAACCACTGTTACGAGTTCTGTCACCAGAAATTACTTTAGACTTAGAGTCAGACAGAATCCTGGCTCCCCTCCTCATGGCTCTGTGATGTTTGGCACATTATTTCTTTTCTCTGGGCCTTTTTCTCATCTGGTAAATGAGGACATATGTGGAGTCCTCCTCACAGGGCTGGTGAGGGAGGTGGGTTACCCTTCCTTCCCCGCAGCGTGACGGCAAGGAATACATCTTGAAGAGGTGTTCCCAGCTTGTGGAATAAGTCTGAGCATTTCTTCAATCCTGGAAATCCTTCTCAGATTCCCTGAGCGCCAGCCTTTCCACTCTAAGCTGCCATTTGCCTTGTGACCTGAGAATTCTGCCCAGTCCTCCCACTTCCCCCATGTTTCTGCTCCTAAGCTTGTCTAGAAAGCCACACTCTGCTGCATACTGAGGCTGCAAGGTCCTTTCTGACGGATTTCATCCACTAGCACTTTCAGAAATCTCCCAGAAACTGACATATATACACAACTATGTATAAAATAGATAACTAATGAGAACCTACTGTATAGCACAGGGAACTCTACTCAGTGCTCTGTGGTGACCTAAATGGGAAGGAAATCAAAGAAAGAGTGGACGTATGTATACGTATGACTGATTCACCTTCCTGTGCAGCAAGAAACTAACACAACATTGTAAAGCAACTATACTCCAATAAAAATTAATTTTAATAAAATCTCCCAGAAAATTCCCAGAAGTCATGTCTGACTTCTCCTGGCCATTCTTCTTCCTTTCATCTGACCCATCACATTCCCTTTACTTGTGGCCCATCCCACATTCACCGAGGGCTTAAGTTTCTCGTTTGTGTTTGACACCAGGTCATGTCATAAAGAGCCCAGGCTTGGGTGTCAGACACCAGATGTTTGAGGCCCAACTTCACCACTTTCATAGGACCCAGGATAACTATTTAAACTCTAGGCCTCAAATTCTTCACCTTCTTTCTTTTTTTTTTTCGGTGCGCGGGCCTCTCACTGTTGTGGCCTCTCCCGTTGCGGAGCACAGGCTCCGAACGCGCAGGCTCAGTGGCCATGGCTCACGGGCCTAGCCGCTCCGCGGCATGTGGGATCTTCCCGGACCGGGGCACGAACCCGTGTCCCCTGCATCGGCAGGTGGACTCCCAACCACTGCGCCACCAGGGAAGCCCTCATCTTCTTTTTTTAAATTGATGTATCGTTGATGGACAATATTATTTACGTTTCAGGTGTACAACGTAGTGATTAACAATTTTTAAAGGTTATTCTCCATTTATAGTTATTATAAAATTGGCTATATTCCCTGTGTTATACAATAGATTCCTGTAGCTTACGTATTTTATACGTAATAGTTTGTACCTCTCAATCCCCTACCCCTATTTGCCCTTCTCCCCTTAAATTCTTCACCTTTAAAATGGCACTTATAATAGTTACAATTAAATGAAATGTGTCCTAGCGCAGTATCTCGCTCATAATAAACAATAAGTATTTGTAGGTGTCATGTATTATATTGCTTGTTAGAATCTTTGTGTTGGTCTTCTGGCTGACTCTCGCTTAAATAAATTTATATTTACAAACACAAAACGCAGAGTAACAAAACAGTAGCCAAAATGGGATATCATGGGAAGCAGAATCTATGTAATCATATGTTTCTGCCATATTGCAGCATGCCATTACAATTCTGTCACTTTCTGAGAAATGCTAAATCTCTGTTTCTCATCTTAAAATGGCAGTGTTAATTGCTTCATGGCATGACTGTGAGGATAGATAAGGAAATGTGTATGAAGTATCAAGCCCCTTGCCTGTCACATAGTACCATTTAGTGAGCATCAGCTAACGTATTTCATCAAATATAAGGTGCATTGATCATAAGATGTGACCCGATTTCAGAGTTGTTAAAAGGTGCATCTGAAAATGAGTGATTATTGGCATTACATCAAATTTCAGCCCTACTGACTGCTGTACACATATCAGTGGGTTGGTTTTCACGTCTTGCTAAGCTTTTTAACACTGAGGTGAAACTAAACACTCTTAATCAGAACTGTAGAAAAAGGAATCTTTTACAAAGCAAAGACATGGGAAGTGTTAGAAATAACTTGGTATAATCCTGAGCTGTTCCTACGTAGATCTGCTGTGGGACCTAATACTGGCTTTCTTTGTGCTGGATCCCTGGAGACAGGAAGAAGGGCACGTACTGAGAACTGGACAGCCCTGGGGCCCTCGGGTCTTCATAGATTAGGTGGTAGCTTTATTTTTCTGGGTCACAACTAAATAATTAGTGAGCACCAAATCCTGTCAGCCCTCTGAAAGACTCCACAAAACCAGTTACCCCAAGACTGTCTCCAGGTATAAAGTCAGGGACCTCCCCAAGACTGACCTGTATCTGGAAGAAATTCAAAGATGTCCCAACCCAGGCAGGACATCTCTTTCCAAAGCTGTACTCCTGGATTTATCCATAAACAACCCAAGTATCATGGGAAGTAAAGATAAATATAGTAGTGTCTTTACTGTCTCCACTTGTGTGTGACTTACAGAAGATTCCACAGGTTAAGGCTATATATCAGTTACAATTAGCTTCCTTTATGGACGAAGTAAAATCTTCATGAACAGTGGTTAAGATTAGTATTTCTTTTTTTTAATTTATGTATTTCTTTATTTTGGGCTGCATTGGATCTTCGTTGCTGTGCATGGGCTTTCTCCAGTTGCACCGAGTGGTGGCTACTCTTCCATGCAGTGCACGGACTTATTGTGGTGGCTTCTCTTGTTCAGAGCATGGGCTCTAGGGGCACAGGCTCAGTAGTTGTGGCACATGCGCTTAGTTGCTCCGCGGCATGTGGGATCTTCCCGGACCAGGGCTCGAACCCATGTCTCCTGCATTGGCAGGCAGATTCTTAACCACTGTGCCACCAGGGAAGTCCCTAGACTAGTATTTCTTTGCCATGTAAAAGCTGGAAAAAAGTCAGTTCAAGGCTGAGATATGTCTCTGAGGTCCCTGATTTCCCACTTTTTGTGTTTTCACTTTGCTCGGCTTCCATTCGCAAGGCCACTTCATGGTCTAGGATGGCTGCTGTAACTCTAGCCATTAGGTTTACTTCCTGAAAGTTACACACACTACTTCTGTTTATATTCCATTGACTAGAATGTAACCACACATGGCCACACTTAGCTGCAAGGGAATCTGGGAAATGTTGAGTTTATTCTGGGTGACTCATGGGTTCAGTTGTATACTGGTCCCAAAAAGATATATTGAATTCCTAACTCCCAGTACCTGAGAATGTGACCTTATCTGGAAATAGGGTCTTAACAGAGGTAATCAAGTTAAGATGAGGTCATTAGGACTTAATCCAATATGACTGGTACACTTATAAAAAGAGTATATTTGGACATAGAGACAGATCCACACAGAATAAAGGTAATGTGAAGGTGTACATGGAGAAGATGACCATATGACTGGAGAGATGCATCTACAAGCCAAGGAATGCCAAAGATTGCCAGCCAACATCAGAAGCTGGAAGGTACAGGGAAGGATTCTCCCCTAGAGCCATCAGAAAGAGTATGGCCCACTCATACCTTAATTTCATACTCCTAGCCTCCAGAACTATGAGACAATGGATTTATGTTGTTTTAATCCACCCTGTTTTTGGTATTTGTCATGGTAGCCCTAGGAAACTAATATAGCGACCGTGTCCAGAAAAAAAAAAGGAGGTTCTATTAGTAAAGAGAGTGGGGACAATGGATCTTGGAGGACAACTAAGAGTTTCTGTCATTGACCAGAAAGACCTGTACAAACATCCTTCAACTAATATTTATTGAGTGCCTACTGCATATGGTACCCTGTGGGGTCTGCTGGTGGGCAAAGCAAGTGAGGCTCCTGCCCTTGTGGAGCTTCAAGTCGAGTGATGAAGCAGATATTAATTATTCACTCAAGTATTTAATTATAAACTGTAATATGTGTGTTTGGCAGGAACACTACTGGCTGCAAGACTTGAGGTCTCAGACACACATTTTTGTAAGTTTGCATATTTCATTCATTTTGAGAATTCCACACTGAAGCCTACAGAGTCATATGCTGAGTCTGCCATTTTGCCTTTAGCTTCAGAGTCTCTTAATTTCACCCATCATTTTTTTTCCTGCCAGATAAAGTCAAATATTGTTGGTATTACAGTTACAACTTACAATTGTTAGAGGAGAGCCTATGAGAGAAAGTGAAATGATGGAGAGCAAGATGAGAAAACATTAGTTTGGCAGAGTTCAGGTCACTGGAACGGGAATTATGGATGTTGAGTTGATTGAATGCTTTGTTTTGCACATTCCTGTTGCTCCTCCAGTCTCTTCTGTCTCAGTAAATATCACTACCATCCACCCAGGTGCTGGGGCCAGAGACCTAGAAGTCATGCTTCCTTTTCTCTTTTCCCTCCAATTCAAGATGCTTCCAAAATGTATCCCAAATGTACCTGTTTTTCTTTATTTTCCCAAATCCAAAGCACTGTCCTCTCTCACCAGGACTACTGTGGCTCTAACTGGGCTCCTTACAACTACTCTTGTAGCCTTATAATCCATTCCCCACCTAGCAACTGAAGAAGACAATCAGGTCTGCCATTCCCCTGCTTGAGAGCCTTTGTTGGTTTCACTTTGCAATTAGGGTAAAATCTAAAAGCGTTACCTTGGACTCACAGCCCCACGTGATCTGACCTCTACCTGTCTTTCAAATCTTCTCTCCTTGCCTCCTTCCTCTTTGCTCGCCTCCATTACCACCTTTTTAGTTCCTCAAACCAGTGATTGCTTTCTCTCCGGGAGGCATTTGCACTTGCTGTTTCCTCCACCTGGAATTCTCTTCTCATGGCTCCTTATCTTTCACACCTCACCTTACAGTCTCCTTTTTAGTTAGGATGGGGAGTCTTCATAGCATTTCTGACCACATTTCATTGGCTGGAATTGTGTTGTGTGGTCACTTCAAAGGGGCTGGGAATTTGAATATTTTATTTTCCAACTTTCACAGGGCTAGAGAAAGAGTGGATGGGATGAGGTGAGTCGAATCAAACCTACAGTATCTACCAGAGCCACTCACTTCTCTCCTTTATACCTTCATGTCTGTTTTCTTCATAGATATGTATTTATTTTCTTTGAACCTCTCTAAGACATAGGCTCTATGAGGGCAGGGATAGTATCTAATCCTTTTTCCTTTTTTAAAAAAATATTTTATTTATTTATTTATTTGGTCGTGTCAGGTCTTAGTTGTGGCAGGCGGGCTTCTTAGTTGCAGCTCGCCTGCTCTTTAGTTACAGCACATGTGCTCCTTAGTTGCGGCTTGCTGGCTCCTTAGTTGTGGCATGTGAACTCTTAGTTGCGGCATGCATGTGGGATCTAGTTCCCTGACCAGGCCCCCTGCATTGGGAACCCAGAGTCTTAAGCACTGCACCACCAGGGAAATCCCTCTAATCCTTTTTCTTTTTTAACTACGTGCTCAATGAATGTTTGTTGAGTCAATAAATTGACTTTGGTGAGTAGAGACAGTGGAGACTCAAGTCTAGGCACTATCTCTGCTTTACTAGAGTAAAATGGCTTGTTAGAGTAGCAGGTAGCCAGTGGAATTTCACTCTAGCACCTACCACACCACATGACACTTAATAGGTGCTCACTATTTTTAAAAATCTCAATTAATTGATTCCATTTATTCATCATAAATAATTGGAAGTTGATCCCCAAAGCTCTATCATTATATTCTAAGAGAGACAGAGAAATATAAAATATACTGCAGACCAGCAGCAAGCATATAATTCATATGAAAATCGCTAGCATCTTGCCTTGTACAAAGTTGGTACCCATTTTTGTTTTTTAAAAGAATTTGAGCTTGTCCATGGATGTCCAGACAATATATTATTTAAGATAAGGAGGCAGATGGCATTGAATATAGTTGTATAAAAAGGGTTTTCCCATGTAACACTTTGGGGCACATGTCCAATCCTTTCAGTAGATTTAATGGAGAAGTAGTGAAAACAGTTCTAAGACCAATTAAAGCAACATTTGTTGAGTGATATCACATGCTGGGCACTGTGCTAGGTGCATTTATCTCTGATCATTGATAATAACAATTCTGGACATAGGTGTTGTCTCCATTTTTACAAATGGAAAAAAAGGTGCAGAAGTGTTAAGAACTTTGCCTAAGGTTAAGACATATATGAATTCAGATATGCCTGGCTCTAGATTCTGTGCTTTGGAACCATTATTGTAAATGTGTGGAACTGATTATATCAAGAGAAGATATAAGCCAAAAATGCTCTTAATATATCGTAGGGATTTAGATGATCCTGTGGACTGAAGGATAATGTTGCATTTGGCTCTGCTCTGTATTGGCTCTTGTATAGCTATGTCCTCCAAGAATATGACACTGATAGGTGGCATTCTTGTGAGTTAAGAAATTCAAATCCATAACATGTTTAAAAGTAAAGGATTGAGCTTTGAAAACTAGCAAGAGCATGTCCTTATCTCTGAGCTTTCTGTATCCCAGGATTTGAGCAGCCCAAATCTGTGTATCCTTAGCTGTAATATGATACTCAGCATTTAAGCTGGGCTCCTGAATGAATATTTTCTGTTGGTCGGAAGCCTGAAAGCATGAATCTTAGTGTCTCGGGATACCAAGTGTAGATCCTGACGGTGTGATCATAGACAGCCTCAAGCAACATCCGTACTAAGCATCGTCAGATACCTTGTTCCACTCAGGGTTTTTCTTCATTCTGTGTTTTGTCTGACACTGGTTCAAGTTCTCATTCTGGCTTAGTCCTATCTTTTTTTTTTTTTTTTTTTTTTTTTTTTGTGGTATGTGGGCCTCTCACTGTTGTGGCCTCTCCCGTTGCGGAGCACAGGCTCCGGACGCGCAGGCTCAGCGGCCATAGCTCACGGGCCCAGCCGCTCCGCGGCACGTGGGATCCTCCCAGACCGGGGCACGAACCCGCGTCCCCTGCATCAGCAGGCGGACTCTCAACCTCTGCGCCACCAGGGAAGCCCTGGCTTAGTCCTATCTTTAGACTTGTCCCCCTTTGCCCTAAGACTTCACTTTCTGCTTCATTTATCCTTCAGCCCCCATGCACATACATACTCTTTCCACCAGTCCTACTGTGCAACCAGAGTGCAGCATCTACAGAAGACCTCCAGATTGGCAGGGACCTAGCACGCTCTGATCCCCACAGGACCTCTCTAGGCCAGTATAGATTTTGCCCGTCTTTTGACATCACTTTCAAACTAGTTTGACTTCTGGGAGGTGAAAGAAGCCATTGACAATGTTTAATGGTTATTGGCTAGATTTTATTCTTGGCTGTTATCCAGGATTTTTCATTGGGTAGATTTATAAATGTGTTTGAAGTTCACCCATATAAAAATGTCTGTTGAATTTCCAACACCAATAGTAGTGTTCTTTCCACTACTGGTAATCAGAAACTTAGAGTTAAAAAGATTCCACGGGTTCTTAACATTATTTAGGTCATAATGATGACCCCATTATTTAGGAGTCATGTGCCTCTTTGAGAATCCAGTGACAGCTATGGGCACTCTTCCTAGGAAAAAAGGGTGCGTGTGTGTGTGTGTGTGTGTGTGTGTGTGTGAGAGAGAGAGAGAGAGAGAGAGAGAGAGAACTACACTTGCACACAGTTTAATGCTGTTCGTGGATCATCTAAAACTTATCTTTGGACCCCAGGATAAAAATCTCCCAGTCTAATCTCATTTTACAGGTAAAAAAGGTAAAGCCCACAGAAGTGAAATGACTTATTCAGGGTTAAGGAAGATAAACAGAACTGGGGTCTGAGCACTCCTGGCCATGCTGTGAAACTGTATGTGTGTAATATATCAGCTTTAATGCCTGGCCCAGGGGACACCAAGTTTATATTATTTCCATCCCTTCTCTACCCCACCCCTACCATCCTATTCATTTCAGTGATTAATATGTTATGGGCTGGTTTGAGTTTATATTATGTTCAACTGTTTTTAATAGTAATAATGAAGATGCCTTGCTTTGGTAAAACATGTGTCAGAGAATATTACATTTCTCACAACTTCCTGATACAGAGCTGAATAAGTCCTGTTAACTCCATTTTACATGTAAGAAAATCAAAGACCCAAGTAAGTTGTTCAGGGCCAAGTGAAGAGTGAGTTCCAGCTCTTCTCATGCCGTGAATTATATTTTGGGGGTACTGGGCTGTTGTCTAATCCTCTTGTTTAAAATAAGCATAAGCAAGAACATGAAGGTCCTTGAACGAATGCCCAGACCAGTGTTTCTCAACCTTCACTATCCCTCAGAATCACCTGGGAAACTCCTACAAAATACCCAAAGGTAGGGACTCAGTTGGTCTGGGGTGAGGCTCAGACATCAGTACTTTTCAGAAACTCCCAGGTGATTTAAATGTGCAGCAGCCAAGAGTAAGGAATACCATCCCAGACCTCTTATTTTTTTTATTTTTTATTTTTTTGAACATTTAAAAAAAATTTTTAATTTATTTTTGGCTGCACTGGGTCTTCGTTGCTGCACGCAGGCTTTCTCTAGTTGCAGCGAGCAGGGGCTACTCTTTGTTGCGGTGCGCGGCACGGGCTTCTCATTGCGGTGGCTCCTCTTGTTGCGGAGCACGGGCTCTAGGCGCATGGGCTTCAGCAGTTGCAGCACGCAGCTCAGTAGTTGCAGCATACAGGCCCTAGGGCGCGTGGGCTTCGGTAGTTGCGGCACACGGGCCCTAGAGTACACGAGCTTCCGTAGTTGCGGCACGTGGGCTCTAGAGCATGCGGGCTTCAGCAGTTGTGGCACATGGGTTCAGTAGTTGTGGCTTGCAGGCTCTAGAGTTCAGGCTCAGTAGTTGTGGCACATGGGCTTAGTTGCTCCACACCATGTGGGATCTTCCCGGACCAGGGCTCGAACCCATGTCCCCTGCCTTGGCAGGCAGATTCTTAACCACTGCACCACCGGGGAAGTCCAAAGTGATTATTATTATTTTTTTTTTTTTGGCCACACCACGAGGCTTGCAGGATCCTAGTTCCCCGACCATGGATTGAACCTGTGGAAGTGCAGATTCTTAACCACTGGACTGCCAGGGAAGCCCCCCTGACCTCTTAAAAAGATGGGTTCAGTGCTGCATCATTCCTTCTGGTTGTTGGATGAGAGGCTGTGCTGGTTTTTATGCCTCAGGTTCAAACAGAAGGTGGTGTTCCATGGCTTGTCTTTGAAAGACATTGCAAAGGCATTTGGATGGTGTGCTTTTGGCATTGAGGTGTTTCCTTGCAGTGTATCAGTTACAAGCATGTTTAGAAATAGCTGAGCTCCAGTTGAGGTCAGTATTCTCATGGTGCAAAACATGCAGTGCAGCAGCCCCCAAAGCCCAGTAACACAGTGCTTGAGCCCATCTTGCTCCTGTGCTCATCTCAGCTGCTTTGAATCACTGCAGCCACGCCACGTGGCATTCAAGAAACCCGGCTTCCCCTAACGGCCAGCATGAGACACAGCTCTTGTCGCGTGTCCCGTACAGAGGGATGGGGTTTCAGATGGAGTTTCAGCCCCGTTGGATGATGAGGCTGCCAGTGGACAGCTGTGGTCTTGTAGCCTGGGAAGGTTCCACTGTGTCCTGTTCTCTTTGAACAGCAGAAGCTTTTTAAAAGAGAAGGAAAATATGCTGCCTACTGTCCCAAGGCAAGTTTAAGGCTGGTTTAAGGAGGTTAAGTTCTTATTAATTCAAATGTGCCTTGGGTATTTCAGTTTAAAACATGGATGTTTCTCCGCTGAAGAGAAAATGTTTACTTCCCCCGCCCCTTTGCTTCAAACTAGACCTGTAGCCACCCAGATCTGGCTACCGTTTGCGCTGAGGGATGAAGAGTTCCCAGAGCAGGCTTTTAAATGGGGCTCTCTTGCCGGGGGCGGGGAAAGGCAGCCATCTGCTTAAAGAGGGACCCCAGAGCCCCTCTGCGTCTTGGAGAAGAAAGCTGCCTCTGTCCGGGGCCATGTGTGACCAGCCCTTTTACCACAGTAGGACCACAGTGCCCTAACTATACTGTGTTCTGCACGGGGCAGCCGCCTGCCTGTACCCACAGCTGGGGTTGATGAGATCAGGTTCCACTCCCCAGAGCCAGAATAATCAGGACAAGGCACAGAGCATTTCTTTGTAGGCCCAGAGGTGGCATGACTGTCTCCCGCCTTGGCTAGGTCAGCGGAGGCGGAGGATCACAGGGTACTCACGTCTGTGTAAGCTGGAATCCAGTGCTGTGGGTCCACGTGTGGGGCACGACTTATGCATCTCAGATGCTGTGGAGAGTCCAAAGTCATCCTCTCTAAGAGCTTCTGATCTTGTGGAAATAGGATATATACAGAGAGAAAGAGCTGGAAAAAAATTACATGTTTGTCTATAATTAGGTGTTCCATTTTGCAGTAAGGATTCCATGTCCATCCCTGACTGCTTCCCCCATCACCTCAATGTCATAGACTCCCAACGTGGACTTTTCACCACAAACTATCTCAGAGCTCCAGGCCACATTCCATGTCACCCCGGACACCAGTGCCAGCATGTCTCATCAGCATGGCAATGTGTCCAAGTCCCTGCTCATCTTTGCCTTAAACTTGCTTCTCCCTCAGCCTGGTGCCTTGTGACCACCTAGAGGGGTGGGATAGGGAGGGTGGGAGGGAGGGAGATGCAAGAGGGAGGAGATATGGGGATATATGTATATGTATAACTGATTCACTTTGTTATAAAGCAGAAACTAACATACCATTGTACAGCAATTATACTCCAATAAAGATGTTAAAAAAAAAAAAAAACTTGCTTCTCCTGTTAATCCTCAGACTCCATCCTCAACTCTTTCAGCACTGTCTATGCAGTTTCCATTTTTATGCCTCCCTTAGATTTCCATCAGTATAACTCGAGTTCTGGCTCTTTCGTCCTCTGTCTCTAGCCTGAGTGACTAGTTCCTTTTTTACACTTCTTTTAGAGGATCTGGTGGTGGGTGTGAGAGTCCTTCTTGTTGGCAGGGCTGGCAGTTGGGAGGAAGAGATAGATACAGAGTTGGAGAGGAGCCAGGACAAGCTGGAAACTGCCAGCCCTTCTGCATTTACCTCTCACCTCAAGGGCAACTGAGAACAAGTTGTAATCCCTTAACATCTCTGCATGTGTATTAATAACTTCTTTTTTCTACTACTCATCTCATATTCCCTGGACACTCAGCAAACCCCTCAGTTGTTTGTGGTTTCCAAATCTTTATTCCTGGTTGGGTGACTTCCACTTCCTTTCCTGAAGGTTCTGGAGTGGGATTATCAGGGAAGCTGGTGAAGAAATCTCTGGAAAGCTATGAGCTCATTGGCTGGTGGGGGGCTTGAAGCCACTCTTGTTTGGCAGGGCTGTCAGTGGGGAGAAGAATTGGGTCTGGAGCAGCACAGAGCAAGGACAGGCTGGAACTCTATGGCACCTCCAGGTTGGCCTCTCACTGCATTTAACCATGGCAGCCTTGAGTAACGTTTGCTTTCATTTCCACCTTCCAGACATTATGCTAATTTCTTCTGTGGCCAACTCCACTGTGAAACTGCCCTGGGAAGGGAATCTGGGAAATGTAGTTCTAGTTTGGCCAAGTTGACACCACAGAGCTCTACCCTCTTATTTATGTTCATGTTCTTCCTACTAACTGACCCACAAAATGTCCTCGGTACAAGTATGAGGAAGGGATGGGGAGAATGAATATGAGATGCAGCCAGTAAAGGAGAGTGAGGATGCCCTGAAAAAGGGGTAGATCTTTCCTTGGGTACGGTACCTTGTACACGCTACTGTATATGGAATTGTGTTACATATGTCTAGGATGAGATTGCTTTCACTGTTGTCTCTGTAAGCAGAAACTATCTCTGTCTTGATCCTTCTGGTTCCTTGAGGCAGGGACCCAAAAAGGATGAAATGTTTAAGATAGGAGTCTTCAGTTTGGTCTTTTCTCTCCAAAGTTCTAAAAAGAACTGGTTCTGGCAAACTAGAGTTGTATACACAACCTGGCTTATTTTGGCTGCTTTGTAAAAGACAGAAGAAATATGACCAGGCTGAATACGGCCATCTGGAAAATGTTCCTGGAAGCATTTTTGAATGCCCAGAATGGAAGTCAGCTTTTCAGGGTTAGCCTATAATCACTTTCTTGCATACAGGCTTAGCAAAAAGAGTTTGGTCCTGGCTAAGAATGCAGTGGATTAGCATTAGAAGTAAACATTCAGAGGCATGAGAGCTGACCTAGAGGGTAGACTGCTTAATGTAGCAATGTCTGGTATGTTCTATAGGGATGGCGGAAGGAAGGAGCCAGTTTTTGTTGGGTACCAGGCTGGGTGCTATACTCGTTTAATATGTATCATCTCCTCTCATCTTTGTCACAACCCTCTGAGCTGGAGATTCGCTGTATTTTACAGTTGAGGCTGACAGTTTGAATCAGAGCCTCTGGTTGTACAACTAAATGACAGAACCAAAAGCCAGATTAGCCCAGGTCTGTCTGGCTCCAGGGCCCTTGACCTTTCCATTATATCATGGTGCTCTTCAAATCTGTTGATATTAGTTTACTTTTCTGGTCCTGAGTTTCTCCATCTGGCTAATCTTGGCGAAATACGTAATCAACTCTGCCAGGGGTTAGGTGTTTCTCTAGGAATGGAGATACTGGAGGGAACCCCAGTCTTCAACTCCACACGTTCTCTGGGACTGGTGTGAGAGGCTTCTAAAGTTGACATGATCCAGAATATGACACACTGGGCCATGCCCTCCGTTTATTGCTAGACTGTGGGAGTTGAGAGATAGAAGGCTTTACTCCTACAGGGGCTTCCCTGGTGGTCCAGTGGGTAAGACTCCACGCTCCCAATGCAGGGGGCCCGGGTTTAATCCCTGGTCAGGGAACTAGATCCCACATGCATGCCGCAACTAAGATCCTGCGTGCCGTAATGAAGATCCCGCGTGCTGCAACTAAGACCTGGCACAGCCTAAATAAATAAATCAATATTAAAAAAAAAAAAAGAAGGCTTTATTCTTCCAGCCTTTAGCCAAGTCAGTGTGGAACTCTCTTGATCCTTCAGCACAAGTTCTTGAACTGAGACAGTCCTGAGGAGCCTGGTTGGCAGCTCCATTTCTTGGCCCACAGATTGCTTGGTCCTGAATATAGCACCAGGTACTGGTAGAATAAGGAAGGGGTTCTACGGCAGAAACCACAGGCTTGGCTACCCACCTTGGGAACACTCAGTTCCCATTAGCCTTCGCAAAGGATGTCTGAGTTTCTTGGTCCAGATATCACGCCCCAAAGGAGGTTGCTCCATGCTCAGACCTATTTATAATCCTTTTACTTTTCCCACCAAAACACTACCAAGTAGATGGTGGCCTATGTATCTCTGCAAAGTATGTACACACACACACACACACACACACACACATTTTGTTCTTAGCCCAGATCAGAGCAGCACCACCTTGGAGGTAAAATAAAGGAAACGAGACTTTGGCTCACTTTTCAAAGCTAGAAAGTGTCATCAACACACAACAAGTCTCCTCTAACGATTAAAATAATATATAAAAAATGCATTGCATTTGTGAAAACAGTTATAATGCAGTTTTTTGTCTGATGAATAACCTTAATGTGTTCTGTATCTCGTTAAGTAATCTATCTTTGAAAATCTTGGAGGGACTTCCCTGGTGGTCCAGTGGTTAAGAATCTGCCTTCCAATGCAGGGGACGCGGGTTTGATCCCTGGTTGGGGAACTAAGATCCCACATGCCACGGCGCAACTAAGCCCCTGCACCATAACTAGAGAGCCCGTGTGCTACAACTTCTGAGCTTGCGAGCTCCAGAGCCCGCGCGCCACAGCTAGAGAGAAGCCCGCACGCCGCAATGAAAGATCCCGTGTGCCGCAACTAAGACCTGACTAAGCCAAAAATAAATAAATTAATCTTTAAAAAAGAGAGAAAATCTTGGGTATATTAATATTACATTTTAGTATAATCCAGAAAAAAAGCATAATAATTTCTGGGTGTCAAATGGCTAATAATAAACATTCTAAGGGCAAACTGCTAATTGAGTGAAAGTTTCTTGTGGAGGAAAGAATTTGGGGTCAGGGAGGAAGTCTGACCTTCTGGAGCCTTTTTCCTTTTGGCTGTCACTCCTGTGGGAGTTTAATACATGTGGTCAGAGCATGTCTCCTGCTGTTGGAAGCCCCAGTCTGCAAATACGGGCAATTCTAAGGAACTTCCTGTATCCACAAGGGGCAGCCAAGTCTGTGTGGAATGGGTAGGAGTGATAATTTGCATATCCCCTGTGGTATAAAGGCTCCCAGGTAACAGATTCCTTCAGTAGTAAAGGAAGTCCAAGGAACCTGTGGTTATAATGTGCCTGTGCTGCTTCTCTTCGGTGCCTGACCACTTCTTAGAACCTCGGGAAAGCACCAGATCAAGAGCATGCTGTCTGTCCTTAGCACAAGCAGACCTTGGACGCAGTCCCAGTGCAATCATGAACTGCTCGTAGGAAGGTGACAGAACCACCAGGGTAGGCTATAAATCCTCTATTCAGTCTAACACACGTCCCTAGAGAGAATCGCCAGGAAGGCAAACGTTCATCCTAACTTTGGGAATCCAAGTTCTCTGGACTGAACCCGAGTTCCTCCTATCGCCCCCTCCTTTAAGTGCACCACAATCCCCCCTCCCCATGACTGACATGACGCCACCACCACCCCCGACTGAGCAAAGTGGACCAAGGCTGAGCCTGGATCTGAAACAGACTTTGGTCGACTTGGGCTGGGAGCGAGCAGATTCTGTTTGAAACCGGCAGGCACTTTGATTTCTCAATTTGCAACAAAAATTCTTTAGAGTTGCTTTTTGTTGTTGCCGCTGTTGTGTTGTGAAAGAAAGTCATTCTTACACACAGTTGGCTTTCCTTCAAGGCTAATTGTGCAGTCTGTTCTTTGGGGACACCACATAGCCACATAGCATGCTTAAAATGCATAAAGTTTAGAGGAAGACGGTAATTCTCTGGAGAGCAAATCCTGTGTTTATCCAAGAACTGCATCTCTGCCTCCTCCCACACCAGTCACTCTCTAGCCAGTTGCATATTTGGTGGAGAGATTTATGGAACTGAACATACAGCTGCAAATTTTCTTTCTTTCCCCCCCCCCCCCCCAAGAACAGTGTTCTGCTGTCAGGGCTGTTATGCAATAAGCACACACACACAACTTATTTACTCCAGGAATGTCCAAAACTCCTAAGTGGTATCCCTTGCTGAATCTGACTGTGTGGGTAAACATAAAGCATTCTATGGATGAAAGAAACTCATTCCATAGATGTAACTAACAAATCGTGACCCAGCTTATGTCTCTGTCTAATATTTTATTCAAGGACCATCCATGAGTCTAGCTACACTCTACAACTACTTCAGTTCTGAAGCAGCTTTGTTAAAGTCAATATCTTAGGGACAGGAGCAGAGATTCTTTAACTGAATTCCACTGCTCTGTTTACTTTAAGATTATGCTGATTATTTACTGTGGCTCCTGGATGCTCTATACTTATGGGGTTCTCTTGGATTGGGAAAAATTCTCTCTTATCACCCTGTATTGTTTTTTTATTTTTATGGGTTTTTAAAAATTTTTCTTTTAAAAAAATTTTCTTTTGGGATTTCTGTGGTGGTCCAGTGGTTAAGACTGTGCTTCCACTGCAGGGGGCACGGGTTCGATCCCTGGTTAGGGAACTAAGATCCCTCATCCCGCATGCCACATAGCCAAAAAAACAAACAAAAAAAAGGTTTTTTAATTTTTTTATTGAAGTATAGTTGATTTACAATAGCATGTTAGTTTCAGGAATACAGTGCAGTGATTCTCTTCCCTTATAGGTTATTACAGAATATTGAGTAGAGTTCCTTGTGCTATACAGTAAGTCTATTTTGGTATCTATTTTATATATGGTAGTGTGTATATGTTAATCCCAACCTCCTAATTTATCCTCCATTTAAATTTATCCATTTAAAATAAGTATGTTTATTTAAAATTTCTTATCTGAATGAATAACTGCACCTTGACATCTATTTCCATTTCCCAAACCAGAACCCAAACTGGCTTCCTGTATGTGGACCCGTGCAATGGTTTGTCTCCCTTTCAACAATCTGCATCCATTGGGCTCTTTTGGAGGGAGAGATTACACAGGAAGAGGGACAGAAGAGAAAAACAAATATTTATTTAACATTCACTGGTATTAAACACTGGGCTTAGTACTTAATCAGACTTGATCCTCATAATAAACACGTGCCCCGTTTTACAGATGAGTAAAGTATAACTCAGAGAATTTGGAACTTGGCTAAAGTCACATAACTAGTAAATTATAAAAGTGAGAGTTAAAATTTTTTTATTGCACTATATAAAAAATGTACAGATTATTCATGCACATCTCAAACTATATTACAAAGTAAATTACTAGTGCAACTACTACCTAGGAATTCTAAGACCATGGATTAGTTGTCTACTTCTGAAATTTATATAAATTTATCATATTGCAGTCATCATATTGGGTACATATCTAGGAGTGAAATTGCTAGGTCATAAGTTATACGTATATGTTACATTTAACTAGAGTAATTGTTCTATCCTTTATTGAAGGTGGAGCAGAATAGTCTCCAACTATTATTGAATTGTGTATCCTTTGAATTCTGTGCATTTGGCTTCATGTATTTGGGGGCATTTTTTGTTCGGCATGTACATTTCGTGTTTGTGCTTGGTATATGTACTTGTTAGGTATATATGTTTATAATTTTTGTATCTTCCTGATGGATTGAACCTTGTACATTATAAAGTGTCCTTTTCTTCAATGCTGACTTTGTCATAAGCCCACATGTAGGGGTCCAGTTTCTGGACTTTTGATTCTGTTGCGTTGGTCTATATACCTGTACTAATACTAACACTACCACCATCTTATAGACTATAATAATAGACCGTAGCTTTATAATATGTCTTTTAGACCTTTGTTGTTGTTATTTACATATCGAAAACACTTAAGTGCCTGAAGAGATTCATCTTACACTTCTTCATTTGTACTCTTCTGAACTTCAGTTTACATATCTAAAAATAATGTCTCCTTTGCAAATGTAATGTAAGCAAGCTCCTGACCTAGTTCTTGGCACCTAAGTAACCAGTTATTAATAGTAAGTGTTGGGCTTCCCTGGTGGCGCAGTGGTTGAGAGTCCGCCTGCCGATGCAGGGGACATGGGTTCGTGCCCCGGTCCAGGAAGATCCCACATGCCGCGGAGCGGCTGGGCCCGTGAGCCATGGCCACTGAGCCTGCGCGTCCAGAGCCTGTGCTCCGCAACGGGAGAGGCCACAACAGTGAGAGGCCCGCATACTGCAAAAAAAAAAAAAAAAAAAAAAAAAAAAATAGTAAGTGTTGTTCAATCACTAATTATTAGAAGTTATTTTTTTCTCATTGAATTTTAGAGCTGAAAGGTGCTTTAAAGTCTCTAATAAATATACATTTATTGGCAGCCCAGTTGATCAGATGACGAACTAACGCTTGGAGAAGTGAAACAGCATGTTCAAAATGATTCAGCTGTTTGGGTGCAGAGCTGAGACTAGAATTTCTCTCCTGACTCCTAATCCAGTGCTTTCTCCATTGCTCTATGCTTCATTTACCCTTGGGGAGATCCTCACTGGGGAGGCAGGAAGGAAGGAGAGAATGAGTGTATCCCCGGAGATACACTTTTTAGGAAGTCTGTTTTTGCTGTGAATAAGCCAAGCTTTATAGACAAGTGAAGGGTGCCTCACATTGAACTTGGCAACACCCATGCTGTGTTGATCACCTGATACCAACTTTCTCACCCACCTACAGAAGACAGATGGTATATTGAATCTTCTGCTGTCCTGTTTCTATTGTGAAGCAAAGATTGCAACAACAAAATGGGAATGTGAGTGGAATTGGTAATGCCAGTTAAAGGCACAGATTAGGTGATGTAATCACCATGACAAATGGTGTGCCTTGGGGGAGTTTGCTGGCTGAATTATATGAAGCATTGTTACCAAGGGTAATTATACAATCCTCTATTTGTGTTATGTCCTTCCTCCTGGAACCTTTAAAATCTTCATTCAGGAATCATTAACATTCACCTCACTCTAGCAGAAGAGTTATAAATAAACATGGTTTTTAAACTTTGGTTGAGGATAATAAGACCTGCCAGGTCTAGCCCAGATGTATAGATTAGCTTGAGTTATTCTTTTTTTAAAATTAATTTATTTATTTAATTAATTTTTGGCTGCATTGGGTCTTTGTTGCAGTGCACGGGCTTCTCATTACAGTGGCCTCTCTTGTTGCAGAGCACGGGCTCTAGGCGCTTGGGCTTCAGTAGTTGTGACACGTGGTCTCAGCTGCCATGGCTCGCAGGCTCCAGAGCGCAAGCTCAGCAGCTGTGGCACACATGGGCTTAGACGCTCCGCGGCATGTGGGATCCTCCAGGACCGGGGCACGAACCCGTGTCCCCTGCACTGGCAGGCGGACTCTCAACCACTGCGCCACCAGGGAAGCCCGGAGCCTGAGTTATTCTTTTTTTTTTTTTTTTTTTTTTTTTGCGGTACGCGGGCCTCTCGCTGTTGTGGTCTCTCCCGTTGCGGAGCACAGGCTCCAGAAGCGCAGGCTCAGTGGCCATGGCTCACGGGCCCAGCCGCTCCGCGGCATGTGGGATCTTCCTGGACCGGGGCACGAACCTGTGTCCCCTGCATCGGCAGGCAGACTCTCAACCACTGCGCCACCAGGGAAGCCCCTGGGTTATTCTTAAAAGTAAAAAAATGCCCCCTTACTATTCTCCATTGTTTTCTTCCCTGATAATGATGATGATGAAGTGAGCATTATTCCATTTTTCAAGGATCATAGAAGGAAAAATCAAATGCAGTGTTCTTAAGAAACTTCATTGTGTGTGAGAGGTGCTTAGATACCATACTGAGGTGTTTATCCATGTGGTGTCAGTGCCAATTTTAGGGGAGCTGATTATCTATTACTTAGGAGGCAAGGTAGCCTAGGGCTTAAGTATACAAGTTTGGAGTCAAAATCTGGGCTCCGCCACTTACTAGCTTTGTGAACTTGGGCCAGTTACTTTATTTCTCTGTACCCTCGATTGTGATATGTAAATAATAATAACAATAATCATACCTGCCTCATAGGGTATGTTGGGAATTTTAAATAAGATTACACATGTAAAGAACTTTGGAAAAATATTAGGTGGTTCTGTTAGCAATTAGAGCACTGCCCATGCTGACTGGCAAGTTGTAACCTGAGAAGTGGTCCAGGTATAAGGATCAAATGGCTAGGCTTTCCCAGGGTGGATAACAAAGAAAAGAAATTAAAAATCATCCATAAAAAGATAGTTCTCTATTTAAGTATTTATGCTGTTGCTTTCACAGCCTTTGATGTCAGATTATAAAAGCCATGGTGTATGATTTGGAGCAAGGTTTAAAGAAATAGGAACAATCAAAATATACATTTTTTCTTTCTAAACTTCAGCAGCTTTCAAATATTTCTTAATCTACTCACGACTTTTGTTAATCTGGTTCACCCTCCGTCTTCTTTTACTTTGGATACTTTGGCTGTCAAAAAGCCTCAAGCTTCATTATCAGCAGGTCTGGTTGTGGGCTGTGTTTGCCACATTAACAGTTGACATTGGTGGCTCACACATGGCTTTAAAAATATGTGTGGTAACATGGCAGCAGGTTTGGTTATTTGGGGTATTGCATTTTGAGCAATTTGGATATTATCTCAGAGAATAGTTCTAAACTTAAACATTTTATACATTGTTATTACTAATTTTAAAGTCTAGAAGATAGCAAAATTTGGCTCTAAAAATGAAATAGACTTCAGGCAAGTAATAATTATAATAAAATCTGAAATGTCAGCCCCCTTCTTGTATTTGAGGTGGTTAATTCTCAAACCATAGAATGTATTATCACAATACTAACAGGAATGGGATGAGCACATAAACTAACTTTTGGTACAAAAAATTCTGGTGGATACTTTATAGCATTGGTTTTTCAACATTGTGCTGTAGCAGAATCACCTGGTATGCTTAATGAAAGTGCAGATTCTTGGGGCCCACCCCCTGAAAAGTCGTATTTGGTAGGTCTTGGGTAAGATCTGAGAATTCACATTTTCAACAAGCCCTCAAAGGTGACTTATATTTGCACTACAGTTTGAGAGCCACTGTTTTATATTTGGATATGCTTTTCACTTAGGCACTGAACAGTGAAAATGGTTTAAATAATGTTGACTGAATGTGTAGCTGAAACTTCTAACATGTAACTGGCTCAAAATAAGCTTCCTCATTAATTAGTGCATTTCCTGTCATACGTAGCATTCAAGTAAGATAGGTTGGTTGTCTGGCAGGGATTTGTAGAGGAGAGTTCTGCTTTTAGTGGGAGCTTGATTAGGGTGATCTCTAGAATACATCTGAGGGTTCTACTTGATTAAGAATTTAAGTATTAACTTGCCCTTAATATCTTGGTTCCGCTTTCTGTATCATTTGATTGGACAAGCTTCCGTCTCCTACTCACCAGGACTCAGCCCTTCCTGATTATTTTCTGTATCTGTCTGGGTCTATCTTTTTTCTCCATATGACTCTTTCTGTCTCCGAAATTTTACCTGCCTTGGTCTCTGTCTTGCTAAATGTTTTATTATTTTCAGGGAAAGCCTGAAGCAGCCTTACCTTCCAATCCTTCTTTGTCCTTCAAGATCAGAAAGAAAAAAAAAAAAATAGAGAAAAGCTAGAGTAGCTTTCACATGAGTGCAGCCATTTCAGGGATGTTGGTGAATACAGATTTCCATGGCAGTGAGAAGACACTTCGGTAATCATAGGTGTAGTGTTTCTCCTCAATCTCACTCCCACTTTGGTTGAAACAATCAAATGGTTGTGAGGGAACTCCAGCCATACAAGAACTCATGTGCAATTGCATCATCCCACAGGCACTCAGTCTGTTCAGAGGGTTAGTGTACATCTGCCAGCACTGGCTCAGGGAGAGGAATTAGAGGCAAGATTATTTAGTTGCTCTGGCTCCTTATCAGGAAGAAGCCTGGAGTTCAGCCTAGGTGTTTATCCCAACGCAGTCACACCCTGAAACGTATGAGTCCTGACTCCCTCTTCTTGTTAACTCTTACTGGACCTGCTCTGGTTTTTAGGCCTTTTCTTCACTTCCTGGATGCTCAGAGACATCACTTACCCATGACTTATGAAGGCTGGGTTCTTCCCTTTCATTAAGGATAATGTCCTCTACATCTCTTCTTTCTAAAGTAAGGGTACCCTCCTTTTTGTAGGAGACGAGATCAGAGCAGCTATAGGAGCTCATGACAGCTCTTTTCAGTGAACTGGGGACATGAGGTAATTGCGTTCAAACCTTTGAGAACAAATCTGAGAAAGATAATTAAAAGCAGAAGAAAAGCATCACAACCTCACTCAAATTCTCATTACCCACTCTGGGTGGCATCTAAGTCCCCCACACCAGATAGGAGGTAATAGGTATCTAAAGTAGGTCTATTCAGAGTTCATCACATGTTCTGTGTGTTTGTGCTTTTTGATATAGTAGAGAAATAATTTTCCCCCAGGCCGTGTGCTTCCTGTTGTTGCTTGTGTGTTGATTTTCAGAACATAGTGTACCATAGATGCTAATTCAAAGTCCATTAAAACTGAATACATTACATAGTAATACCTGCATTTCTAGATCATTTTGCACATTTTTAGTAACAGGATATTGGAACTGCTGGAACCACAGCAGTTGTTGGGACCACTTAGGGAGAGATGACGTCTTTCCAACAGCCTGACCCTAAAATTACTACCTTGAATATAAGCATGATAAGTGTTTGAAAGACCTTTTTTTTTTCTTGTGTCATTCAAGGAAAACAATGGAAATAAATGTCCAAATTTACATATTTTTGAGGATTTTAAGTGACACAAAAAGCAGTCCAACCATAACTGAGTAAAAACCTTCTTAATGAAGTTGGAAGAGCCTAAATATCAACATCACAAGGTATTTGAGTGAACCCAGACTGTTTAATTAACAGTTAAAGCCAAGAGAGAAATCAGTTGTTTTCCACTATTCTCTACATTCCTCAGAACTTGAATATTGTACTTTATAAATTTGTATTTATGTCAGGCTGTAGAGTCATGGAGTTCAAATTCCAGATGAGGCACTTAGTTGTGTGCCCTTGAGCAAATAACTTAACCTCTCCGATATTCAGTTTGTCCTTAAGGATTGTATTGATGAGCATGGGTTGCCAATGACAGAAACCAGCTATCATTAAAAAGAAAAGAAAGAAAGAAAAAGAAATTGATTAGAAGGATATCAAGAATGTAAGAGATTCAAAGTCAGGTCTAGAGAACTAGATGACCTATGATGGGGTTCCATCCTGATAAACCCATTGTAAATTGAAAATATCTGTAAGTCAAAAATGCATTTAATACACTTAACATAGGGAACATCATAGCTTAGTCTTATTTTATTTTATTTTATTTTTAGTTTTATTTTTTTTTTGGCACGCGGGCCTCTCACTGTTGTGGCCTCTCCCGTTGCGGAGCACAGGCTCCGGATGCGCAGGCTCAGTGGCATGGCCCACGGACCCAGCCGCTCCGTGGCATGTGGGATCTTCCCGGACCAGGGCACGAACCCGTGTCCCCTGCATCAGCAGGCGGACTCTCAACCACTGCGCCCAGTCTATCTTATTTTAAACATGCTCAGAACACTTATATTAGCCTACAGCTGGGCAAAATCATCTAACACAAATCCTATTTTGTAATAGAGTGTTGACTATCTCTTACAATTTATGGAATACTGTATTGAAAGTGAAAAACAGAATGGTTGTAAGTGTATCTATTGTTTACCTTGTGATCACCTGGCTGAGTCAGAGCTGGGACTGGCTTCTTTCACTTAGCAGAATGTTTCCCAGGTTTAGCCATGTCTTAACATGTAGTTGGTTCCATTTTATTGCTGAATAATATTCCATTGTATGGATATACCAAATTTTATTTCCCCTTTCATCAGTTGTTAAACATTTGGGGTCCATTAATTTTGAAGAACCAAAGCCTTCCTCTCTTAAGCTCTCTCTCTGATGGCCCCAGATCAGGGATCACAGACTCAAACGTCTCTCAGCTAAGTGTAAGAAAAATAGGAAGTGGTGAGGACCACGGCAAACGAGAGAACGTGTGCCCATCTAGAAGGGGCAGCCCCTATGGGGCCATTGTCAAGTGGCCATCCAGGCCTGGTATTGTTAGATCTTCAGATTGTTCCAGAGAAGCCAGAATCTAGATTTTTATGTGAAAATTTTCTAATTTTTAAATGTTGGTCAGTTGAAACCAACACCATGTGGGAGAGGGAGAATACAATTCTGGTCGAGACTAAATGCTGCAGGTGATCCCTGAGTGATGAAGAGACATGTCTCATCTTTGGGAGCCTATGAAGGGTTAGCTAGAGTGTGAGCTTACCAGGCAACTTCTGCACTCTCCTTGGGCAACACAAAAAGGCTGTTCAGGGCCTCCCTGGTGGCGCAGTGGTTGAGAGTCCGCCTGCCGATGCAGGGGATACGGGTTCGTGCCCCGGTCTGGGAGGATCCCATATGCCGTGGAGCGGCTGGGCCCGTGAGCCATGGCCGCTGAGCCTGCGCATCCGGAGCCTGTGCTCCGCAACGGGAGAGGCCACAGCAGTGAGAGGCCCGCGTACCGCAAAAAAAAAAAAAAGGCTGTTCATCCCTTTGGAGAAAAGAAGGACCCGGGTCTAAAGTCAACACTCTGGGTTGGGTGGGGGTGGAATTCCTCTCATTCTTTGGCTCAAGAGCATGCTAGAGTAGAAAACACAAAACTCCAGCAAATGTCTACATTGAATTCATGCTGAATTGTCCTGCAAATTACACTTGTAGCCGGTTTCAGGATGAATTCTGACCTGAATGATGCGTGACCTTGATTCTGACTATGACTTCAACCATGGTTGAGAACTGCTGATTCTGTACAAGATGTGCTCTGACGGGAAAAAAAAAAAAGTGTCCTCAATTCACGATGACAGATTTGTGGGAACAGGAAAAGAAAAACAGAGGTCGGTCTCCTTATGGAGAATGACACCATAGTATTTTTGTTTGTTTGTTTGTTTTTTGCGGTATGCGGGCCTCTCACTGTTGTGGCCTCTCCCGTTGCGGAGCACAGGCTCCGGACGCGCAGGCTCAGCGGACATGGCTCACGGGCCGAGCCGCTTCGCGGCATGTGGGATCTTCCCAGACCGGGGCACGAACCCGTCTCCCCTGCATCGGCAGGCGGACACTCAACCACTGCGCCACCAGGGAAGCCCGACACCATAGTATTTTAAAGTCGGGGAGTGGAAAATATTGAGGCTTATGACAACAGTGAGTGTTTATTGAGTAAATAACCACTGTGCTTTCCACTGTCCACTTTCCATTTTGTTTTGCGTGTGACCTTGAAAAAAGTGGGTATTTTTAAAGGGAAAGAAGTTCATTGAAGCTAGTATTGGTGTAGGGCTTGGTATTTGCAAAAAGGTTTTCAGTTCATTAATTTGAACCTGTGAGGATAAGCATTTTTACCTCTCTTTTGTAGATGATGTCATTGAGGCATAGAGGCAAATGACTTTATTAAGATCATTCAGGGAATTCCCTGGCAGTCCAGTGATTAGGACTCCTTGCTGTCACTGCCAAGGGCCTGGGTTCGATTCCTAGTTGGGGAACTAAAATTCCCACAAGCTATGCGGCGGCCAAAAAAAAAAAAAGATCATCCAGCAAAGGAGCCTAGGACTTAAATACATATCATTGGATTCCAAATCCTTCATCTTTTCCACAGATACACAGCTTCCCTTTTAATAAGTTCCACTTTTGGTTTATCTAAGTAATAGGTATAGATATCTTTAGACTTAATACAGTATTTTATGTATTTTATTTCATACTTACATTTAAAATATAACATGTAATTTATATTTCATATTAGTTATATTTCATATTTGTTATATTTGTTAATATGGTATCTGAGTTTCTATTGATATTACCCACTCAGAGAACAGTAAAAGGAAACAGTGATTTTCAAGTGTTGTAGTATTTTCACATTCTTTGTGTTGTCAACCCTAAATTAATTTATTAATAAATAATTGGGAGCAGGTGTGCACCTTAATTCTTAAGACATTACACTTAAAGAAGTATGATGATGAGAACACAGATATGGGACACATTGTTACCGAACTGGTTGGACGGACCCCCACTTGGGCCCTGGCCCTGTCCAGAACCCCCTGCCTCTGCAGGGAAGGTTCTTTGTCCATTTGGATTCCACAGCCAAAAACAAAACCGACGCTGAGACAGAAACAGCACAAGCTTTATTCAGAGGCCAGAGAATGGAGAATCGGGAACTTAGTTTGCAAATCACCTTCTCACCAGACTTGGGCTGGGATACCTCTGATATAGAGGGGAGGGGTTAGGGGGAGGGAATTCATTACTTCTCTGAGAACAGGCGTGTAGTTTGCTCAGAACTGGGGCAACATCCCTTTTCAGTCCTAATATGGATTCCTCTGGTTGTTGTCATGGCAATTGTCAACCATCATGGTATTGGTGGGTGTGTCCTTTAGCATGCTAACATATTACAATGAGCGTATAATGAGGTTCAGGGTCTCCTGAAGGTCAGGTTTTCTGCCATCTTGGATTTGGCTGGTTCTAACCAGTTCTGGTGGGTTCTTGTTTTTCTTTTCTGGTGGTTTCCTATAAGATAAGGATAACACTTCTCCACAGCTGCAGCTTCTGTTCCCTCAAGGAAGGGGGCGGGTTAGAGCTGGAAGCTAACAGCCATGAAAACAACTCCATTAACTTAATCAACCTCAGCCATCTCCTTCCCCCCCCCAACTTCTGTCCCTTCCCCTTTGTCTTCTTTTTTTTCTTTAATCAATTAATTAATTAATTTTAATCTTTGGCTGTGTTGGGTCTTCCTTGCTGCATGTGGGCTTTCTCTAGTTGCGGCGAGTGGGGGCTACTCTTCGTTGCGGTGCGAGGGCTTCTCATTGCGGTGGCTTCTCTTGTTGCGGAGCACGGGCTCTAGGCGCATGGGCTTCAGTAGTTGCAGCACGCGGGCTCAGTAGTTGTGGCTCGCAAGCTCTCGAGCACAGGCTCAGGAGTTGTGGCACATGGGCTCAGTTGCTCTGCAGCATGTGGGATCTTCCCAGGCCAGGGATCATGTCTCCTGCGTTGGCAGGTGTATTCTTAACCACTGTGCCATCAGAGAAGTCCCTCTTTTTATTTTCTTATTTTCCCAGTAAATGAAGAAATAATTTATAAGAAGCCAGAAATCCTTCAGGCTCAATCCTAATTGTGCTTTTTTTGCTTAATACATTATTCATTCAGTTCATTCAACAATGGATATGTATTGATTATTTTATTCATCTCCTATTGCTGCTGTAACAAATTAACAAACTTGGTAACTTAAAACAACGCAAATTTATTATCTTATAGTTCTGGAGTAAAGGGTCTAAAATAAAGGTATCAGTAGGTCTGCATTCCTTCTGTAGGCTCTGAGGGGAGAATCCATTTCCTTACCTTTTTCAACTTCTAGAGACCACCTGCATCCCTCAGCTCCTAGCCGCTTCCTCACATCAGTCTTGCTTCTGTGGTCACATCTCCTAATTCTGCCTTTGACTTTTTTGTCTCCTTCTTATAAGTACCCTTGTGATTACATTGGGCCCTCCTGGATAATTCCTATGTTAAAATCAGCTGATTAGCAGTCCAGTTCCATCTGCAACCTTAATTCCTTGTCGCCATGTCAACTAATATATTCACAGGTTCTGGGGATTAGGACATGGACATCTTTGGGGGTTGGGGGTATCATTCAGCTCACCACCAGTGCCTACTATATGCCAAGCACCTTACAGATTTATATTCTGTTTGATTCTGTTTTGCTGATTAGAAGTACTTATCACCGACAGCTGGAGATCTGTGTATCTCTCCATTTTTCTATTTGAGAGACATAAACAAATCATTCCTGTCCAGTGTGCACTGTTCAGACACACAACAGATATACCATCTGTTAATCCGTGTCAGCTAAATGGAAAGTACCCAGCATCTGATGCCACCACCAACCTCAAGAGAAGCCCCTCCGTTTGAGGCAGTAGCTGTGGTCAGTATTATGTTCAGTATGACACATCCAAAGTGGCTGCTCGTTACTGAATAATGCTTTTTAAATTTTTTATTGTAATTATCTGTCCTATCATAGGTAAACTAATACTCACTTAGTTTAAAAGCTGACCTTTGTTGGCCTCATCCGTTTTCGTAAGGATGGGAAATAGGGAAATGTGTGGAATTTATCATCTCAACTGGAACACCATGGCAGGTGAAAGGAGAAACTATTAATAATCATGCAGGAATAATAGGTATAAAAGAAGACTGGGGAACATGAGGACATAGAATCTCGCTATAAACTGAGTCCAAATGAATAGTAACAGCCACAAACACTGTGATTATGACAAAGTATTGAGTACCCCATAGGTTCAGAGCACTGGAGTAGAAGCTTTATGTCCTTGACCTCATTTAATTCTTACAACAATCTTATAAGGTAGATATTATGATTATTAATCATCCCTATTTTAGAGCTGAGGGAAATGAAGCTCAGGAATTTAAGTACCTAGCTTAAGCTAATAAGTTTGCTGAGTTAGGATTTAAACCCAAGTTGGTAAAACGCTAAACCAAATGCTTTTTCTATTATACTGCCTTCCAGGAAAAGTATAGTTTCTTGGAAATTGTTAAATTGCAGTTGCTGACTGGGTACACTTGGGTACCAATGTAGGAAGTTACCTGTTAAAGATACACAATGTCTTTATTCTAGGTCTATGAAAAACCAGGAGCTCTAAGAGATGCTTTTTTTTTTCTTTTAATTTGCATAGTTTATTTTTTTTCATTTTTATTGGAGTATAGTTGATTTACAATGTTGTGTTAGTTTCTGCTGTACGGCAAAGTGAATCAGTTATACATATACATATATCAACTCTTTTTTTAGATTCTTTCCCCCATATAGGTCATTACAGAGTACTGAGTAGAGTTCTCTGTGCCATATTGTAGGCCCTTTTTTTTAGATTCCACATATAAGCGATATCTCATGATACTTGTCTTCCTCTGTCTGACTTACTTGACTCAGTAGGAGAATCTCTAGGTCCTTCCATGTTGCTGCAGATGGAAGCGGGGAGTCCTAACCACTGGACTGCTAGGGAATTCAAGAGATGCTTTTTCTTTGTCCTTCCTTTAGGTCTGTCAGTTCGTCGTCTCTGTAAATGGGCTTAACGTACTGCACGTTGACTACCGGACGGTGAGCAACCTGATTCTGACGGGCCCACGGACGATTGTGATGGAGGTCATGGAGGAGTTAGAGTGCTGAGAGGGCAGCCCTCCCAGCCCATCCCGTGGCCTGCGGAGGATCAAAGGCAGAACAACACAAAGCTCTGCAATGACGAGACTTCTGTATACCTGGATGGCTTTGGACATACAGATCTTTTCTCCGTACATACACATCTTATGAGTTTCACACACTGTTTCCCTGTTGAATGTGGAAGAACCGGGTAATACATCTTTTTTAAAAAAAAAAAAAACAACAAAAAAAGACTTACGTCAGTGTAGAAAATGTTTGAGAAACAGATTTTTTTTTTACATAGTAGCATTGCCTCACTCAATTTCCATTTGCAGTTCTCATCCATTGTTTTATATCTTAGTTTGCAGAAAGTTGTTGAAATGCTTCTCTTGCCAAGACAGCAATGTGCTAAAATCCCCTTCACAGGAGTCAATAAAGTAGTTTTTACAGACTTGAAGTTGTACTGTCACCAAATGAGCATGGAACTGTTTATTAGAGGATCTAGATTTCACCAAATTTCAAATTAAAACAACATCCAAAGGAATAGTACTTGTTAATTAGCATTTTGAAGGTTCTATATCATTCAGTGCTTAAAAGCCATCAAATTTTTGACTTTTTCTTAATTCCTGCCTTTAGTATCAACTTTTCACTTAACATGTGTTTTCAGTTATGGCGTTGGTCAAAAACCAAAAACCTTATGATGGTATGGGTGGGGTAGATAGGGAGATAACTACTTAAAACTATGTGCTCTGTTTTCTCTTTCTGAGCCTATCAGTCAGCAACAGCAGCTTTCTAGAAATAATCCTGAGTATGTTGAATGTCGAAACAGACAAGTTTGTATATACACATGTCATTCAAAATCACGCCTCTGGCAAGATTTCACTTTGAAGTTGTCCCCTTTTAAGTGAAGTATTCTAGAACTTGGCCCATATATGATAAAACTTGAAACTAAATTGCCTTATTGGCCTGAATTTTCACTAGCTTTCTAGTGTGACATATTCTAAGGACATGACATGTTGCTTATTTGGCAGGATTATTTTTCACCAAAAGCAACTTCTTGTGTTGTAACTCTTCAGCTCACTTGTATATATGCGTGTTTCTTTTTTTGGTCTCAAAGAGAATGCATTTTGGGGCTTGCTGTATAGAGGAAGCTCAACGTGCCAAATTAGGGAATCAGGGAATGCTCAATTCCTCTTATTTTCATATAATACATTCTGAATGACAAGGTTACTTTCTTATCCTGTAGTAACAAAATATGAATGTTGTACCTTGGCCATTTTTTGGTGATAGGTTATAATGTAATGGTACTGGTAGAATGGACATACCGTGTTAAAGATACCACATATATATGTTTCTGGTAGTCCAACTTTTCTGATCTGTAGCTTTAGTCAGAGAATAGGACTTTGAAGTAATATAGGATGGCTAGCATTAATACTGTCGATCTACATTTGAGAAATGTTATCATCTCCATGTGTATGTGCATTTAAACTCTGTGCCAGGCTGTGCGCTGTGGCACTTTACATACATTCTCTCTTTTCATACTCATCACAACCCAGCAAGGTTGGTATTATGCCCCCCATTTTTCAGACTTGAAAACTAAGTCTGAGCAAGTTTTAAAATGGTCTCAAGTTCACACAGTTGCAAGAGCTACTAAGTGATAGAGCCTGGATTCAAACACAAGTTTATCTAATGCTAAAGCCCATGTTACTCCCTCTCCTACATTCCCCAGCCTTTCCGCATGTAGGGACCTTCCGTTGAGGGCTTATCCTGTACCCAGTGCTGTGCTAAAACTATACATTGCCTATCCTTACTGACCTGTGAGGTCAGTGTTGTCATCATCTCCATTTTACAACTGAGGAAACAGACTCATAAAAAGGTTAGTCATATACCCAAGGCCACACAACTAGTAAGTGGGAAGCCTTACCATTAGGCTTTAAAAAAATGTATAACATCTTTAAAATATAAGTCCTAGGGCTTCCCTGGTGGCGCAGTGGTTGAGAGTCCGCCTGCCGATGTAGGGGACACGGGTTTGTGCCCCAGTCCGGGAAGATCCCAGATGCCGCGGAGTGGCTGGGCCCGTGAGCCATGGCCACTGAACCTGCGCATCCGGAGCCTGTGCTCCACAATGGGAGAGGCCACAGCAGTGAGAGGCCCCCGTACTGCCAAAAAAAAAAAAAAAAAAAAAAGTCCTAAATGCCTCCTGTCTGCATGTATTCATTAACTGATAAAAGAAGGAGGAATGCCTTTTGGGTGTGGCATCTCTTGCTGCTACCTGTCCTTTTTATGCATGTCCCAATGCCCATTGTCTTGGACGTTGGCATAATACCACTTCCCTTCAGCCAGACTAAAGCACCAGAGAAGCATCTGCCTTTATTGACTTCACACAGCCTCCTGCCTGTGAAATTTCTTTGATTCAGAGAGTGGCATTGATATCTTTGCTCAAATGAACACTAAGGTGAAGGAAGGAGGGAAGGAGGGAGGGAGGGAAGGAAGAAGGAAGGAAGGATGGATGAAGGGAGGGAAGGGAGGGAGGAAGGAAGGAAGGGAGGGAGGGAGGGAGGGAGGGAAGCAGGGAGGGAGGAAGGAAGGGAGGGAGGGAGGGAAGGAGGGAGGGAGGGAAGGAGGGAGGGAGAGGGAGGAAGGGAAGAAAAGCAGGAAGGGAGGATGGACCTGATTCCTCCTCTGACTCCCATCACCCTTAAAGTGCAAATGCCAGAGAATTCTATTTAAGGCCAAGAGAGCTTCACCTTAGCTATAGTCCCAGCCCACCCCTGGCATCCTCACCCTGTAGTTAAAGTGAAAGCTCCAGTCCCAAAAGGGCCCCGGTCTAGCTCCCTGCAGCCTTTGCCCATGCAGTTTCTCCTCCCTAGAATATTATTCTTTCTCCTTCTTTGCCTGGAAAAAATCTGTCTTTTTAATTCCCCTTAGGTATTCTTAGATATGACCTCTGAGAAGTCTTTGCCAGCAATCTAGTTCTGGGATTGATTCCCTTCTCTAACTTCCCATGGACCCCTATACGCCACCCTCTTGTGATGACAGCACTGATGACATTTCCTTTGAAATTGTCCCATTACACGTCTGTCTCCCTAACTGCACTCTAAGCATCTGCAGAACAGGAACTGTGTCTTGCTGCCCAGGTCGTCCCTTCACCTAGCACAGTTCCTAACACAGAGCGGTATGTCAGCTATCCATTGCTGTCTAGCGAATCAACCCAAAACATACCTTATAACACTACTTATTTGCTCATGATCCTGTGGGTTGGCCTTTTGGGCAAAGCTCTGCTAGGATGACCAGCCACAGCTTGATGTGCTACAGGTTGGGTTCAAACAAACATCTGTGGTCAGAGAGCGTGTCGATTGGGGGCTGGCTGATTGTGGATGGCTTTGTGCATATATCTCGCTGTTGGCTGGGGCTGTTGGCTGGGGTGCCTCAGTTCACTTCACGTGGCCTTTCCCCATTGCTAGCCCAGGCTTTCTTGTTAGGCCTCATGAGATCAAAGAGGGGGAGCATGGAAACTGCAAGACCTTTTGTGGACTTGCTTGGAAGTCACACAGTGTCACCTCCACAGCATTTTGTTGGCCAAAAGCAAGTCACAAAGCTAGCCCAGAATCAAGAGGCTGGGAAACAGACTCTTCCTTTTGATGGGAGGAGCTGCAAAAAATCTGGCCATTTTTAACCCACTAAGACTAGGTACTCACTATTGTTTTGAATAAAGGACCAAAAACTTACCTAGTTACTGAAAGGCTTCAGCTATCCAGATGTAAATTACTGACCAACCACTGGGTAGACGTACAACAGTTGTGAATAAAGCCCCATGCCTAATGAAAACTAGAGTCAGAAAAATCCTGAAATAATAGTGCTGCATGGAACCACGGAGAGCACGGTTTTTATTCTTTGCATTTTGCTGAGGTGTGGAGTGGTCAGGTGACATGCCGATACTCGTGAGGCTTGTTGGGGCCAGAGCCTGGGCCAAACACCAGCCTCCCGCCCTCCAATCCTATGTTCTTATATAGCCTCCTGCAGTGGAGGGTAATGCAGTGAAAATAGGCCTTTGGCTTTGGATTATTCATAAAATGCAGTTGTGCCATGTACCTGTGCAGGTGAAGGATACATACTTTAATTAACTCAGGCCTTGAGTTGTTAAATCATATCATTAAAAAATAAATATTTTGGGCTTTCCTGGTGGTGCAGTGATTGAGAGTCCACCTGCCGATGCAGGGGACACGGGTTCGTGCCCCGGTCCAGGAAGATCCCACATGCCGTGGAGCATCTGGGCCCGTGGGCCATGGCCGCTGAGCCTGCGCGTCCGGAGCCTGTGCTCCGCGACGGGAGAGGCCACAACAGTGAGAGACCCGCATACCATAATAAATAAATAAATTAATAATAAATAAATAAATAAATAAATAAATAAATAAATAAATATTTTTGGTGATTTTTTGACAGTTGAACAGCTTTAAAATTTAGAAACTCGATTCCTAAATGTAACACCAAGAATGATTCTAAATTAACAGTAAGCAGTATTTCTAAGAGCTTTTATTTCCTATGTATGTGTGTGTCTGTGTCTATTGGTGTATCGTGTGTGAGAGTTCACTCATGGAGAATCCCTGAAATGGCTTACTTTTATCCTAGAGAAAACACTTTTGGTTTTTCAGGTGTTTGTGTAATGTGTCTGTGTTTTTGTGATAGAGACAGGAATCATTTTTCGTTAATTCTTTAGCATAGGATTTGAAAGCCATGTTGGTTAATTCTGCTGTAGAGAGAAAAATGCAGCTGCCTTTTGGGTTGGTTCTATTATCTGATGTTTTCTTATTAATCTCTGATAAATAATTGTATAAATGGATACATTTCTAGTTAAGAAATGGTTGGTAACATGAAGAAGATATCCATGTTTGAGTAGATCAGATATGATCAACTTCACACTACCTTATAAAAGGTGAATGCATTGGAGTGGTAGCAATTAGTAAGTTAAAAATCATTGCTTTCAGGGCTTCCCTGGTGGCACAGTGGTTGAGAGTCCGCCTGCCGATGCAGGGGACACGGGTTCGTGCCCCGGTCCGGGAAGATCCCACATGCCGCGGAGCGGCTGGGCCCGTGAGCCATGGCCGCTGAGCCTGCACGTCCAGAGCCTGTGCTCTGCAATGGGAGAGGCCACAACAGTGAGAGGCCCGCGTACCGCAAAAAAAAAAAAAAAATCATTGCTTTCAGGCCAGAATTGAGTCTCACATTTCCAAATACTCATTACTTTCAAATATGTTGTGAAAATAATCTGCTTTTATGATCTACTTGAATGATATTGACTATTCTCTCCCATTGAATATTAATCCTGTTTCATTTTGGTTATACATGATCAGAATAACTCTAGAACATTTCAGTTTTGCAAATTGGTTGGACTCTATTGGTGTCATTGACCATGGTTTTACTCATTTAAGGCAGAATTTCAGGTGTAATATGTTTGTCCTCAGTTGAATACCAAAAGGACAAATCTGCAGTGTACCAAAAGGAAGTTCATCATCAAAGTTAGTATATGGTATTGTCAAATGCATTAATATATGTACTTAATATATATGTTTATTTTAAAATTAGGTTGAAATTTATTTTCTCCATTTCTTAAAAATTATAGCAAAATACTTAAAATTGTAATATGAAAATAGACAGTACAGCATAAAATAAATGTTAAATTTTTAAAACAATGACTTTAGGGTTCCAGCTTTTTCTGTCTTTTAGAACAAATTAGCCATTATTTTATCCTAAGAAAGGGTTGCATTGTAAAGCTGATCTACTGCTAACCTATCAGAGAAAACACATGGGACTCATATCTAATTCTCTAATGTAGCCAAAAGTGCCATTTGTAAAACTACTTAATGATGGATATTTTCTGAAGCTCTTTTGCCTGGAGAAAAAAGTGCATTAAAAAGCTTTTTCTGTAGTGTATTTGATTTGGAATCATTTCCTCACTACACAGTTACTGATGAGTGTTATGGAATAGTCTATATGGAAATATGCTATGTCGTTGTTTACTATTTTGAGAGAATGTTATTTTTTTGCTTTTTGGTTTTTTTCAACTAATTAGGAAATCAGTTACACAATTCAGTATGTGTAGGGTAGAAGTACGGAGGTGAGTGGTTATTTAGACTCCACGCAATATTAAACAAAAGGACTTTACATTTTTCTCTCATTTATTCATTTATTCATTTGTGCTTTCATTCATTCAAGAAACCTCACTGAGGACCTGTGTTTTGCTGGACAGTATATATAGGCCCTGGAAGTATAAAACCGAGTAGACCAGACCCTGGATTCAGCTCATCCTTCAGGAGTCACCTCTAGGCCTGTCTCCTAGAAGACTTCTCTCCATGGAGAGGTGGGAATATGAAATCCTAGGTTGATACGGGTGTTTCAATACCACAAACCACCATCCAACCCCAGAACCAGAACACTGACAACAACTTATATTTAAACTGTTGTCTCCTTCCCAATCCTGTCCCCCACTTTCCCTTACCCAAGGAAAGCACAATGGCAAATGTTGAGTTTACCATTCATTCTCTTGTTCTTTTTTTTTTTTTTTTTTGGCTGTGCAGCAGTGAAAGCATTGAGTCTTAACCACTGGACTGCCAGGGAGTTCCCCACTGTTCTTTTTGTTCTTAATCATTGTTTAGGTTTTTTTTAAAAAATGAACTTTATTAGAAGAACATCAAGTTTTATATAAACTTCTGGGCCTTGCTTGTTTTCATTCAAGATTATATTACTAAGATTCTTCTAGATTTTAATATGTAGTTGTAATTAATTCATTTTTTACAGCTTCATATATTTCCAGAGCAAAAATTGTCTGTTTTCTTGACCATGGGCATTTGGGTTGTTTCCATTGTTGTTGTTGTCATAAGTAGGATTACTAGGAACATTCTGATATCATCTCCTGGGAACAAGTGTAGGAGTTTCTCTTAGGTATCCACAAGAATTTCTGAGTCATAGGAAATGTGAATACTAACTCTACAAGATCACATGTAACTAGTTTGCAAAGTGGTTGAACCAATGTACTTGTCCATCTGAAATATAAAAGTGGTATATGTTGATCAGTATCTTCTCCAACACCTATATTCTGAAACTTCTTAATTTTTGTCAAATGTTTATTTGGTCAATGATATTGAGAATTCTAATTTGCTGTAAAGTTCATAAAGTTTAAAGCACAAAAAATGTAAGAAGTCGTTTGTGATCCTAACTTAGTATATCAATGTCTTCTTTACGCACAGGATGTCTTTGAAACGTTTTACCCTACAACAACTCTGTGATTTTGATGAGACAAGGATTACTGGAAGCCATGTAACATCTTCAAAAACACCCAACAAAGAATTGATTAAGCACCTACTATAGGCCTGCCACTAAATCTTTCCCAAACAGCAGTAAATAAGAAAGGTCCCAGTCCTTATGAAGTTTATATATTCTTGTGGGAGTAAAAGGAGTTCTGCACCCAGTTCCATTGTGGGGGTTTCCTCCACCACCACCAAGCGATGATCCAGCACCAACAAGGTGTCCTATAATTCAACCTAATTCTGACACTATCTACCCGGGTACAGCATTAGATTCCACAGTTTAAGGGTTCAGACCTACAAGACTGCCCCTCCACTTCACTTCAGCTGCCAAATGCAAGCCCAGGTTATCACCTGTGCTTCTGATTGAATGGATCAGAGGTTCTCATGACCCTTTCCTTGTGTTTGACTAATTTGCTAGAGTGGCTCACAGAAAGCAGAGACATGTTTTACTTATTAGATTACTGCTTTATTATAAAAGGATATAACTCAGGAAGGGAGAGATGGAAGAGATGCACAGGGAATGGTATGGGGAAAGGGCATGAAGCTTCCATGTCCTCTCAGAACATGCCACTCTCCCTAAATCTCCATGTGTTCAACAACCCCAAAGCTTTCCCAATCCCAAACTTTTAATTTTTTATTTATTTTATTTCATTTATTATTTTAATTTTTGAATTTTATTTATTCTTCTACACAACAGGTTCTTATTAGTTATCTATTTTATACATATTAGTATATATATGTCAATCCGAATCTCCCAATTCATCCCACCACCAACAACAACCCCGCCGCTTTCCCCCCTTGGTGTCCATACTTTTGTTCTCTACATCTGTGTCTCTATTTCTGCCCTGCAGACTGGTTCATCTGTACCATTTTTCTAGGTTCCACATATATGTGTTAATATATGATATTTGTTTTTCTCTTTCTGACTTACTTCACTCTGTATAACAGTCTCTAGATCCATCTACGTCTCTACAAATGACCCAATTTCGTTCCTTTTTATGACTGAGTAATATTCCATTGTATATATGTACCACACCTTCTTTATCCATTCGTCTGTCAGTGGGCATTTAGGTTGTTTCCATGACCTGGCTATTGTAAATACTGCTGCAGTGAACACTGGGGTGCGTGTGTCTTTTTGAATTATGGTTTTCTTCGGGTATATGCCCAGTAGTGGGATTGCTGGGTCATACGGTAATTCTATTTTTAGTTTTTTGAGGAACCTCCATACTGTTCTCCATAGTGGCTGTATCAATTTACATTCCCACCAACAGTGCAAGAGGGTTCCCTTTTCTCCACACCCTCTCCAACATTTGTTGTTTGTATATTTTCTGATGATGGCCATTCTAACTGGTGTGAGGTGATACCTCATTGTAGTTTTGATTTGCATTTCTCTAATAATTAGTGATGTTGAGCAGCTGTTCATGTGCTTCGTGGCCATCTGTATGTCTTCTTTGGAGAAATGTCTATTTAGGTCTTCTGCCCATTTTTGGATTGGGTTGTTTGTTTTTTTAATATTGAGTGGCATGACCTCTTTATATATTTTGGAGATTAATCCTTTGTTCTTTGATTTGTTTGCAAATATTTTCTCCCATTCTGAGGGTTGTCTTTTCTTCTTGTTTGTAGTTTCCTTTGCTTTGCAAAAGCTTTTAAGTTTCATTAGGTCCCATTTGTTTATTTTCATTTTTATTTCCATTACTCTAGGAGGTGGATCCAAAAACATCTTGCTGTGATTTATGTCAAAGAGTGTTCTTCCTGTGTTTTCCTCTAAGAGTTTTATAGTGTCTGGTCTTAAATTTAGGTATCTAATCCATTTTGAGTTTATTTTTGTGTATGGTATTAGGGAATGTTCTAATTTCATTCTTTTACATGTAGCTGTCCAGTTTTCCCAGCACCACTTATTGAAGAGACTATCTTTTCTCCATTGTGTATCCTTGCCTCCTTTATCATAGATTAGTTGACCATGGGTGCGTGGGTTTATCTCTGGGCTTTCTATCCTGTTCCATTTATCTATATTTCTGTTTTTTGTGGCAGTACCATATTGTCTTGATTACTGTAGCTTTCTAGTATAGTCTGAAGTCAGGGAGCCTGATTCCTACAGCTCCATTTTTCTTTCTCAAGATTGCTTTGGTTATTCCAGGTCTTTTGTGTTTCCATACAAATTGTGAAATTTTTTGTTCTAGTTATGTGAAATATGCCATTGGTAGTTTGATAGCAATTGCATTGAATCTGTAGATTGCTTTAGGTAGTATAGTCATTTTTACAATGTTGATTCTTCCAATCCAAGAACATGGTATATCTCTCCATCTATTGGTATCATCTTTAATTTATTTAATCACTGTCTTATAGTTTTCTGCATACAGGTCTTTTGTCTCCTTAGGTAGGTTTATTCCTAGGTATATTATTCTTTTTGTTGCAATGGTAAATGGGAGTGTTTCCTTAATTTCTCTTTCAGATTTTTCATCATTAGTGTATAGGAATGCAAGAGATCTCTGTGCATTAATTTTGTATCCTGCTACTTTACCAAATTCATTGATTAGCTCTAGTAGTTTTCTGGTGCATCTTTAGCATTCTCTACCTATAGTATAATGTCACCTGCAAACAGTGACAGTTTTACTTCTTCTTTTCCAATTTGTATTCCTTTTATTTATTTTTCTTCTCTGCCATGGCTAGGACTTGGAAAACTATGTTGAATAATAGTGGTATGAGTGGACATCCTTGTCTTGTTCCGGATCTTAGAGGAAATACTTTCAGTTTTCCACCATTGAGAATGACGTTTGCTGTGGGTTCATTGTATATGGTCTTTATTATGTTGAGGTAGGTTCCCTCTATGCCCACTTTCTGGAGAGTTTTTATCATAAATTGGTGTTGAATTTTGTCAAAAGCTTTTTTGCATCTAATGAGATGATCATATGGTTTTTATTCTTCAGTTTCTTAATATGGTGTATCACATTGATTGATTTGTGTACATTGAAGAATCCTTGCATCCCTGGGATAAATCCCACTTGATCATGGTGTATCATCCTTTTAATGTGTTGTTGGATTCTCTTTGCTAGTATTTTGTTGAGGATTTTTGCATCTATATTCATCAGTGGTATTGGTCTGTAATTTTCTTTTTTTGTAGTATCTTTGTCTGGTTTTGGTATCAGGGTGATGGTGGCCTCATAGAATGAGTTTGGGAGTGTTCCTTCCTCTGCAATTTTTTGGAAGAGTTTGAGATGGATGGGTGTTAGCTCTTCTCTAATGTTTGGTAGAATTCACCTGTGAAGCCATCTGGTCCTGGACTTTTGTTTGTTGGAAGATTTTTAATCCCAGTTTCAATTTCATTATTTGTGATTGGTCTGTTCATATTTTCTATTTCTTCCTCGTTCAGTCTTGGAAGGTTATACCTTTCTAAGAATTTGTCCATTTCTTCCAGGTTGTCCATTTTATTGGCATAGAGTTGCTTGTAGTAGTCTCTTATAATGCTTTGTATTTCTGCAGTGTCCGTTGTAACTTCTCCTTTTTCATTTCTAAGTTTACTGATTTGAGTCCTCCCCCTCTTTTTTTTGATGAGTCTGGCTAAAGGTTTATCAGTTTTGTTTATCTTCTTAAAGAACCAGCTTTTAGTTTTATTGATCTTTGCTATTGTTTTCTTTGTTTCTATCTCATTTATTTCTGCTCTGCTCTTTATGATTTCTTTCCTTCTACTAACTTTGGGTTTTGTTTGTTCTTCTTTCTTTAGTTCCTTTAGGTGTAAGGTTAGATTGTTTATTTGAGATTTTTCTTGTTTCTTAAGGTAGGCTTGTATTGCTATAAACTTCCCTCTTGGAACTGCTTTTACTGCATCCCATAGGTTTTGGATCGTTGTGCTTTCATTGTCATTTGTCTCTAGGTATTTTTTGATTTCCTCTTTGGTTTCTTCAGTGATCTCTTGGTTATTTAGTAATGTATTGTTTAGCCTCCATGTGTTTGTGTTTTTTACGTTTTTTCCCCTGTAATTGATTTCTAATCTTATAGCTTTGTGGTAAGAAAAGATGCTTGATATAGTTTCAATTTTCTTAAATTTACTGAGGCTTGATTTGTGACCCAAGATGTGATCTATCCTGGAGAATGTTCCATGTGCACTTGAGAAGAAGTGTAATCTGCTATTTTTGGATGGAATGTCCTATAAATATCAATTAAATCTATCTGGTCTATTGTGTCATTTAAAGCTTGTGTTTCCTTATTGATTTTCTGTCTGGATGATCTGTCCATTGGTGTAAGTGAGGTGTTAAAGTCCCCCACTATTATTGTGTTACTGTCGATTTCCTCTTTTATAGCTGTTAGCAGTTGCCTTATTTATTGAGGTGCTCCTATGTTGGGTGCATATATATTTATAATTGTTATATCTTCTTCTTGGATTGATCCGTTGATCATTATGTAGTGTCCTTCCTTGTCTCTTGCAACATTCTTTATTTTAGAGTCTATTTTGTCTGATATGAGTATTGCTACTCCAGCTTTCTTTTGATTTCTATTTGCATGGAATATCTTTTTTCCATCCCCTCACTTTCATTCTGTATGTGTCCCTAGGTCTGCAGTGGGTCTCCTGTAGACAGCATATATATGGGTCTTGTTTTTGTATTCATTCAGCAATCCTGTGTCTTTTGGTGGGAGCATTTAATCCATTCACGTTTAAGGTAATCATCAATACGTATGTTCCTATTACCATTTTCTTAATTATTATGGGTTTGTTTTTGTAGGTCCTTTTCTTCTCTTGTGTTTCCCACTTAGAGAAGTTCCTTTAGCATTTGTTGTAGAGCTGGTTTGGTGGTGCTGAATTCTCTTAGCTTTTGCTAGTCTGTAAAGCTTTTGATTTTTCTGTCAAATATGAATGAGATCCTTGCTGGGTAGAGTAATCTGGGTTGTAGGTTCTTCCTTTTCATCACTTTAACTATATTGTGCCACTCCCTTCTGGCTTGTAGTGTTTCTGCTAAGAAATCAGCTGTTAACCTTCTGGGAGTTCCCTTGTATGCTATTTGTTGTTTTTCCCTTGTTGCTTTCAATAAATTTTCTTTGTCTTCAATTTTTGTCAATTTGATTACTATGTGTCTCAGAGTGTTTTTCCTTGGGTTTATCCTGCCTGGGACTCTCTGCCCTTCCTGGACTTGGGTGGCTATTTCCTTTCCCATGTTAGAGAAGTTTTTGACTATAATATCTTCAAATATTTTCTCAGGTCTTTCCTCTCTCTCTTCTCCTTCTGGGACCCCTATAATGTGAATGTTGGTGCATTTAATGTTGTCCCAGAGGTCTCTTAAGCTGTCTTCATTTCTTTTCATTCTTTTTTCTTTATTCTGTTCCACAGCATTGAATTCCACCATTCTGTCTCCCAGGTCACTTATCTGTTCTTCTGCCTCAGTTATTCTGCTATTGATTCCTTCTAGTGTATTTTTCCTTTCAGTTATTGTATTGTCCATCTCTGTTTGTTTGTTCTTTAATTCTTCTAGGTCTTTGTTAAACATTTCTTGCAACTTCTTGATCTTTGCTTCTATTCTTTTTCCGAAGTCCTGGATCATCTTCACTATCATTATTCTGAATTCTTTTTCTGGAAGGTTGCCTATCTCCACTTCATTTAGTTGTTTTTCTGGGGTTTTATCTTGTTCCTTCATGTGGTACAAAGTCCTCTGCCTTTTCCTTTTGTCTATCTTTTTGTGAATGTGGTTTTCCTTCCACATGTTCCAGAGTTGTAGTTCTTCTTACTTCTGCTGTCTGCCCTCTAGTGGATGAGGCTATCTAAGAGGCATTTGCCAGCTTTCTGATGAGAGCGACTGGTGGTGGGTAGAGCTGGGTGTTGCTCTGGTGGGCAGAGCTCAGTAAAACTTTAATCCACTTGTCTGCTGATGGGTGGGGTTGGGTTCCCTCCCTGGTGTTTGTTTGGCTTGAGGTGACCCAGCACTGGAGCCTACCTGGCTCTTTGGTGGGACTAATGGTGGACTCTGGGAGGGCTCACTCCAAGGAGTACTTCCCAGAACATCTGCTGCCAGTGTCCTTGTCCCCACGGTGAGCCACAGCCACCCCCGCCTCTGCAGGAGAACCTCCAACACTAGCAGTTAGGTCTGGTTCAGTCTCCTATGGGGTCACTGCTCATTCCCGTGGGTCCCGATGCACACTCTACTTTGTGTGTGCCCTCCAAGAGTGGAGTCTCGGTTTCCCCCAGTCCTGTCAAAGTCCTACAATCAAATCCTGCTAGCCTTCAAAGTCTGATTCTCTGGGAATTCCTCCTCCCATTGCCAGACCCCCAGGTTGGGAAGCCTGACGTGGGGCTCAGAACCTTCAATCCAGTAGGTGGACTTTTGTGGTATATGTGTTCTCCAGTTTGTGAGTCACCCACCCTGCAGTCATGGGATTTGATTTTATTGTGATTGCGCCACTCCTACCATCTCATTGTGGCTTCTCCTTTGTCTTTGGATGTGGGGTATCTTTTCTGGTGAGTTCCAGTGTCTTTCTGTTGATGATTGTTCAGCAGTTAGTTGTGATTCTGGTGCTCTCGCCAGAGGGAGTGAGTGCATGTCCTTGTACTCCGCCATCTTCAAGAGCCAATCTTTTGATTTTTTAAATGGAAGTTTCATTACACTGGCATGATTAATTAAATCTTTGGCCATTGGTAGTCAATTCAACCTCCAGTCCCTTTCCCCTCCGCAGAGGTCAGGGAGGTGGGATTCAAAGTTCCAACCCTCTAATCACATGGTTGGCTTTTCTGGCAACCACCTTTAGGTGTGTGTGGAAAGTCACCTCATTAACATAACACAAGACACCTTTATTGTTCTCATCACTTAGGAAATTCCAAAGGTTTTAGGAGTTCTGTGCCAGAAATGGGACAAAGACCAAATATGTCTTATTATGAATCACAACATCACAGAGACATAGAAAATAATTATATAAATAAAATAATTTATTTTAGATGGGGGTAAGTCCTAAGAGGTAAATGAAACCAGATGGGGTGACAGAGAATGACCAGGATTTCATGCAGTGGTTAGTGAAAACAGCTGCCACATTACTCATTTCCAGTGGGGCACCTCTCACATGATGGTCCATGTGGACAGCGCCCCCTGGAGTTATGCAGTGCAACAGCCTTGAGGAAAAGCTTCTACAAACTTGTTTTGAGTTAATGCCTAAAGGATGGGATTGAACCAGCCTTAAAGAAGGACTGCAGGTAAAGGAAGCAAGTCTAAAGGTACTGAAGCTGGAAAGGTTGTGAGGGTTAAGAGCATGGGCTCTGGATACATACAGGCCTGGATTCAGATTCCAGCTGTAGCACTTAGGAGCACATCCAGTTACTCACCTCTGAGACATCAATTTCCTTGTCTGTAAAATGAGGATACCAGTACCCACCCCATTTGACTATGAAAATTAAATGAGATAGTGCATGTAAAATGCCCACGCTTGTGCCTGATCCATACTAAATAATCAATAATTGGATGTTTCTCTTGTTTTGTTTGTGTACTAAGTGGAAAAGAAAATGCTCTCTGGAGAAGCTAGGCTTTTCCCTAAACTCATGCTAACTTACTTATACCTGGGACTGGACTTCAGGCCCCCAAAATGCTTGGTCAGTGCTCTTTTCAGTACGTCTCTCTGTGCCTTGGGTTTCTCATTTTTGAGAAATAACAATTTCATAAGGCTCTTATGAAGATTAATGAGTTAATACATTTAAAGGTCTTGGTATAGTGCCTGGCAAGTAGTTAAGTACTCCAAAAAAACCAAATGATAGCTATTGTTATCATTTTTAGTACTATACCATGCTGATTATCTGATACCTTGAAAGACCCACACGAATCCGTAAGATTGCCTTTATATATTGTCTGTACATATATGTTTTCATCACCGACAATATGTTACTGAACCAAACTCAGGTTTGCTTTCCTGGGCACAGTGAAGCCAATCTACTGACACCAGGTTATGGTGAAGGAAAGGGCAGCACTTATTTTAACAGTGCCAATACAAGGAGGACGGGTGGCTCCTGCTCTAAAACCCTGAACTCCCCAATGCTTTTCAGCTATAAGTTTTTATAGGCATAATTTAGGTGAGGGCTGCAGGGTGTGTGGCTTTCTTCTGATTGGTTGGTGGTGAGATAACTGGGTAGCACTCCAGGAATCTTGGGCTCAGCCTGAAGTTACCACCTGGGTGGGACCTTAGTTCCTGCAGAAGAACTCAATGATATTGTGATGTATATTCCTGGAGGAAGAACCAGGACCCTGCCCCAAGACTGCACTGTTGTTGCTTGACTGCTCCTCCCTTGTTTCTGCATTTGCTCCCTTCCTGGTTTTGGTTTTTTGTTTGTCTGTTTGTTTGTATATTGGTGGCTTGTGGGGATCTTAGTTCCTTGACTAGGGATTAAGCCTGGGCCTGGCAGTGAAAGCACTGGAGTCCTAACCACTGGACTGCCAGAGAATTCCCTTCTGGCACTTTAAGATCCTATTAAGAACACAATAAAAGTCATCAATTGTTGTGCCCCACATTCCTTGGCAAACACTATCTCTCAGGGTATATTGGAGGCTTAGTTTTGATTATAAAGAAAGTTCTTTTCCTGAGCACACCTTAATTGAGACATCATTCCATTTTTCCATCTGTCTTTCGTGGGCAGCTTCCCAGGTCTAGAGGTTTAGGATTCATGCCAGAATTATGTAAGCAAAAATCACCACCTTGTGCTTCTGTTGGCACAAGCTTTCTGCAGGCAGGGAGTGGAGACACAGGTTGCTGCTTGCCTTGTACATCTGATGAAGGTACTGAGCAAAATAATAGAGTGCTCTGTGAGGAACTTGGTGAAGTGTCTCCTGTCCTTACATCTGGGATTTGACAACTCTTTTCCTTTGCCTGTCATTCTGACTTTCTTTCTTTGCCTCCTGGGACCCCGTAGCATCTTTTAAATTCCCTTTGTACCCTTGGGATTAAACATTAAACTCATTTCTTCCTGAAGTCTGAAATGTCTGGGTCCACAAAGGCCAATTCATAATATAAACTTTATGAAGGTGGCTAGTGACACGTCTTGAGATCCAACCTGAGTGGATGGGACTTGGGTGGATAGGCCAGTGAGGAGGAGAAAGGAAGAGAGAAGAAGGGCATTTGTTCTGTTACCCTAACTTTGAAAATGTGTATGTGAATGTAGCCAAGACTCTGAGAGGAGTCCAGATTTTAAAAGTTCTGGATGTTCCTGCCACCGTGAAATGTGAAGAAGTAGAATACTTGCCCTTATTCTTGAGCCTGGGAAACACATGGACCATGTGACTCGGGAACATGAAGGTTCATTCATGACTAAGCAGAGAGACTCCCAGGTCTGGTGTTTCACAGCAGGAAAGGGAAGGAAACAAATGCTGTGAGCTCTAAGGAAGACGAGTCTGCGCATGTCAGACCAGCCAGTTTGTGTGAGACAAAGAACCCCTGTTTTTTTCGGATTTTCTTTCAGCAAATCTGAGCTACATTGGATGTGAAAAACTGTTTCTAGTGCTTTCCTTGCTTGAAACAGAATGAGGGGAATTCCCTGGTGGTCCAGTGGTTAGGACTCCACATTTCCAGGGACACGGGTTCGATCCCTGGTCGACCCCACAAGCCACGTGGCGCAGCCAAAGAAAGGGAAAAAAAAAGAAGGGGAATGAGGAGGAGGCACTATACCATCTTTTTGTTTGTTATCACCAGCCAGTAATCCACTCACTTTCTTCTCTCCTTACCAGTCCATGGTCTTTGCTTTCCTTCTTGCTGAAGAGAATTAGCTTGTCCCATACTCCACAATTCCACATTAGTGTATAAATGGAAACAAAAGTATGAAATCAGAATCATCTCTTTTTTCATTGGTAAGAGACTTTGTACATTTGCTGGTTTATTCTGTCATTCTATGAATGGAGAAACAGTCCTAGAAAAATTAATAAGAATAACAATAAACAATAATAGCTAATGTTTATTGCACTCTCAATATATACCAGCTAGTCTATTGTTTTCTAGGGATGATCTAATTTAATCCTCACACAACTCCATAAGGTAGGTTCTGGTAAAAATCCTCATTTTATAGGCAAGGAGCTCTCTAGGGAGGTGAAGTTGGTGGCACAAGGCCACACACCAGCCAAGTGGTGGGTCAGAATTGGAACCGGTCACTGACTACTGATGGTATCTGGCTCCAGTGGCCGCCCGGGTGGCCCAAGGATCCAAGATCACACATGCTCGTAGTAGCAGAGAACCATTGAGAGCCAGAACTTGCTCCTTGAGAGGACTCCACTTCCTTGATGTTGCTGTGGGGTCCACACGCATCATTGCACTCCTGAGCAGTGATGATCCAGGGCTCATTCCTCTTCCCTGGTGGCTGTGGTTTCACCTGACTTTCCTCCTGCAGACATCAGGGGTCACCCCTCTTTTCCTCTTTCTTCTCAACATCACTACGTATCATTTGGTTCATCCTTAGGGTTTCCTTTGTTACAAAACTGTGTGTGTGTGTGTGTGTGTGTGTGTGTGTGTGTGTGGCTATTTTTCCAAGATGCTCTTCTGCAAGCAAACACTCAGACACTTTTGTTCTCATGCATGCATTTCATTTCATTCATTCAACACATAATAATAGATGGCCTCCTATCGCCATGGTAAGTGCTAATCACTACAGATGGGCAATTAAAAAGTAACTTGGGGGGCTTCCCTGGTGGCGCAGTGGTTGAGAATCTGCCTGCTAATGCAGGGGTCACGGGTTCGAGTCCTGGTCTGGGAAGATCCCACATGCCGTGGAGCAACTGGGCCCGTGAGCCACAACTACTGAGCCTGCGTGTCTGGAGCCTGTGCTCCGCAACAAGAGAGGCCACGATAGTGAGAGGCCCGTGCATCGCGATGAAGAGTGGCCCCCACTTGCCACAACTAGAGAAACGAAGACCCAACACAGCCAAAAAAAAAAAAAAAAAAAAAGTAACGGGGGCCCTAGAGGATAGGAACCACATCAATAAATCCTCTATCTCCAGGACCTAAGAAGGTCCCCAGCACACAGTAACCTTTCAATTAATGTTTGTTAAATAAAAGTTTGTGTTTGTAAAAATCTCAAATTTACAACATACTTTCCTGAGATGAAAGTGGGCTTCGAAGTCTTGCTGCTGCCTCCTCTTTCCTGCCTTATTTCTTAGATGGCCTGTGAAAGGCACTCCACCCCGCTTTTCATTCATTCCTGGAAGCAGGCTTGCATGTATCTTAGGTTTCCCTAGGTCCTCCCATAAGGCCAGACTGACATCTACTGGAGCACAGGAGACCTTCAGTCTGGCATCTTTCTTGAAGCTTAGAGAAAAGAAAGTGAACTTACAGCAAGGACAGAGGAGAGACGAAGGGAACTTCTTTTTTTTGTAATCCCCTACCCCTAGCTTGTCCCTCCCTGCTTCCCTCTCCCCACTGGTAACCACTAGTTTGTTCTCTGTATCTATGAGTCTGCTTCTGTTTTGTTATATTTACTGGTTTGCTGTATTTTTTAGATTCCACATGTAAGTGATATTATATAGTATTTGTCTTTTTCTGACTTATTTTACTTAGCATAATGCCCTCTGAGTCCATCCATGTTGTTGCACATGGCAAAATTTTATTCTTTTTATGGCTGAGTAGGATTCCATTGTGTGTGTGTGTCTGTGTGTCTGTGTATCTCCAGAATTCCTTCTTTATAAGGACAGACTTTTAGGTCGCAGACCCACCATAAAAGGAATGAAGGCAAATCCCAAGGACTCCAGGCTTCTAGAAAGAGTTTCTCAATGATAATAGTGATACAACTACTGAGCCCGCATGCCACAGCTGCTGAAGCCCACGCACCTAGAGCCCGTACTCTGCAACAAGAGAAGCCACTGCAATGAGAAGCCCGCACACCACAACGAAGAGTAGCCCCCGCTCGCCGCAACTAGAGAAAGCCCACGCACAGCAATGAAGACCCAACGCAGCCAAAAATTAATTAATTAATTAATTAAAAAATGATAATAGTGACAGTTATTGAATGTCCATTCTGTGCCATGCCCATGTTAAGTATTTTATGTGCATTACTAAGTGTTTTATTTACTTTCTGCACATTGTCCCGAGTAACCATTTTCTAATGCATGTCACGATGTTTTATCAACTCCACCTTTACTTTTTGTTTTTGTTTTTGTTTTTTTGCGGTACGCGGGCCTCTCACTGTTGTGGCCTCTCCCGTTGCGGAGCACAGGCTCCGGACGCGCAGGCCCAGCGGCTATGGCTCACGGGCCCAGCCGCTCCACTGCATGTGGGGGAATCTTCCCGGACTGGGGCACGAACCCGCGTCCCCTGGATCGGCAGGTGGACTCTCAACCACTGCGCCACCAGGGAAGCCCCACCTTTACTTTTGATCTTCTCCCTCCCCTACAACCTCCATCATGAGAACAACTAGGTTATAAGGCCAGGGCTTTGTGATATAGCTAGACTTATCACTCACGCACGATTGTGCATACACACACATACACACACACACACAGATGTGAAGGAAATGAAACTTTCATCTTAATGCAGGTTGTGAGAGTCGTGCTATCTTTTCGTTTCTGACAAATTCTTCATTCTTGGATCTGTTGTGCTTTTCTTACATGAATTAGAAGTCAAGAAGAGTGTGTTGAAGTTTTCACTTAGAAATAGGAACATGTCATCTGATTCTGGAAGACTACCTCAACATCCTAGCTAAGTTACTGACTATGACAGATTTTCTCAGTGGAGAAAGGGACTGTTAATAATCCAAGATCATTAGTGCCTAGAATGAGAAAAACTCAATGGTGATGTGTATTTATGGTTTTTTAACACAATGCACATAATTGTTAGGGGGCTTCCTGAATTCAGCTCCCAGCCCTGTGAAGCAAGAGCAGAATGCACACACACCCGCCCAGCCAAGGGCTGAAGTACCCTCTTCTTACTCCTTGGAAATTGCTTCTGTTTGCATCAACTATATGGCAGATGCCTTTGGATGATGTCAACCTCTTCATATGAAAAAGAGCAAGTCCAGAAACAAAGCAAGCATTGCTGTGTCAGGCGAGTCTGACAGGGCCAGACAATTGTAGGGTTCTGTAAGGGCCGAGACCTCCCCTTGTAGGAACAGAGACTGCCTCTCATTTGCCTGCTGGAGTCTAACCCCTGCCACCCCAAAGGGAATCCTACTGCAAAAAAATAAAAATAGTGCGTGCACAGCTTCTCATTCAGTACTCTTCTTTCTTGGTGAAAAGTTTCTTTACGGTTAGTGTCCAGACTCTAGACTAATTTCAAGGAAAGCTTCCTTTTTAAAAAAGTTATGCTGATTGTGAGTTGGGTGCAAGGCTATTTCCTTTCGCTCCTCCTTGCCTTCTGTTTCCTTGACCACCAACTGACTTTCTCTCTCTCTTAATCTTTCCTTCCCCATTTTGACATAAAATCTGTTATTTCTCCTTATCAGCCTCTAGCAGGCTCTTCCAGCAGTTACTGAATGCTGAAGTCTATCTGTGGGATGGTGGCTGGGATGGGGCAAGCATAAACATCAGTCTGGGTGCAAAGCTATGCAATAGTAGAAGCCCTGGAGAATCTATGTGGAGAGGCTATATCTATTGGTGGGTCCATGGTGGATGACAAACAAGACATAGAACCAAGGTCATATCTTTGCAAATCGACCCCAGTTAAATTAAATCACAGAATTCAAGCAGACTCATCCTTATTCCCTGTAACTGTCTGCTTTGTATTAACTCTATTTATACAGTTGTTAAGTCTTATCACTAAAGACTTGAGCAGACTCCTTTTGGTATACCTCACATCTCTATCATGGAACTCCATAACAAAATGATTCATTTCCAAACATAGACATTAAAGACAGTACTAGGGTCTATTTTAATATCCTAACTTGGGCAGTTGCCCTGTGGAATGTGAAATGCACCAATAAATGAGATGAATAATTCCTGGCACCAGGCATTTCCACAACATTTATCTTGTTTAATCCTTGTAACACTCATGAGGTTGTTGTGAGAATTAAATAATTCATGTAGGGACTTCCCTGGTGGTGCAGTGGTTAAGAATCCGCCTGCCCATGCAGGGGACACGGGTTCCAGCCCTTGTCCGGGAGGATCCCACATGCCGTGGAGCAACTAAGCCCGTGCACCACAACTACTGAGCCTGCACTCTAGAGCCTGTGAGCCACAACTACTGGGCCCACGTGCCACAACTACTGAAGCCCATGCGTCTAGAGCCTGTGCTCTGCAGCAAGAGAAACCACCGCAATGAGAAGCCCATGCACTGCAATGAAGAGTAGCCCCGGCTCGCCACAAGAGAAAGCCTGCACACAGCAATGAAGACCCAATGCAGCCAAAAATAAAATATATATATATATAAATTAATTAATTTTTAAAAATTCATATAAAGAACTTATTATATGCTTGGCATATACTATATGCTTGGCTTAATATCATTATACTTACTATAATAATTATATGATAACATCATGTGGTTTTATTTTCAATATATACCAGCTGGGAAATGTGATTGTGGTAGGCTAACTAGATGCTTGACACCAACCCTGCTTCCTCTTCCTGGGCACATAGAAAGTCTATATTATCCAGCCTGCCTTGCATCTGGGAGGGACAGGGTAACTCAGTTCTGGCCTATGGTATGTGGGTAGAAGTTATGGATGCCACTTCCAAGGCTGGCTATAGAATATCCTGTGAAATCTTATGTGTCTTCTCTGCCCCTTATATGGAGCTAGAAGAGAAGGATTCTGCAATACAGGAGCCACATGATGGAAAGAGCCTGGATCCCTGAGTCATCTACGGAGAACAGCATTCAGATTCACATCAGGCTATGATGTGAGAGAAAACAAACTTTGTTTAAGCCACTGAGATTCGAGGGCTTATTCATTATTGTAGCATAGATCATCTTACTCTGACTAATACAATGATGTGGAAGAGAAGGGAAACAATTTTTCTCTAAATTAGTTATTTGAAAACAGTTCATAACCAAGTAAGGCAGAAGTAAATATTCACACATGAAACAAATCTGCAAAATTGTATGTGGAGTTTTAGGAAAGCTATAGAGCATCATTCCGCTGGGAGGTTAGATTCCAGGTTTGCATAATGGCAATAATGGCAGAACTGAGACTTGAATCAGGTGTGTCTGACTCTAGGACTGGTATTTTTCCTTACTCCATCCTACATCAGTTGGGGATGAACCAGTCAAGGTGCCTCCTGCAAGAGTCAGTGATAAAGTACAAGGTCTCAGAGGCCAAACTAGATCAAATGATGTGTTAGCCCAGGGCTTTAATAGGTCAAGAACAGTGGAGAAAGAGAGAACCAAAATGCAAAGCTAAAGAGGCAGTGCTGAAAGTTCAGAATGGTGAGATGTGCCATAAGAAGGGAAATGTACTACAAGGCCAGAAGACAAAAGAGGGTAACAGGACTGAGTGTAGAGGGACAGAATCAGGAAGAGGGGCTCAACCTGGAGACTGAATTTCATGTAATGCTGGCCAAGGGGACAGCCCTGTTGGACAGGATTTGAGGCAAGAGAATGAGAACAGCAGGAACCCTCCAAAAATCCCTACAAATGCCAGCTAGCATTTCTGTGTCATGATCATGGATTACAGAAATGCACAGTATATGAAGACTAGCTCCATTATCACTTAGGGTAGTCAGATTTGGGGTTCATGGTTTTTCCAGAAAGATTAACCACCTCATCTCCAATTTTTCTGAGCACCAGGCACCTGTATTTTAAGAGCTCACTTAGCTCTCACTGGTATAGACATACTAATAGCTGGCAAAACTACCCAATAGCATTATTAAATACACATTGTTGAATATGCTTTTGGTCTCCTGACACTCATTCCCTTTTTTTTTTGCTAACAACACCTGTACCCTGGAGGTGAATTGCCTCTCCCTCATTTTGTATAGTTATGATAAGATGTCTATCATGGTGCCCTAGTTTCTCCTAGTGAAAAAATGGGCCCCAAACCCAAATTAAATCAACACTCTCTTCCAGGACTTTGAACTTTGAGCAGAATAACACATGAATGGGAAACACAGTTGAATTTCATGAACCCAGATGGTCCCTCAAACCTACCCTGGTTCTTTTCTTCTCTAAGCCTGGTCCCAGAGCCTTCTGATGAAATCTGTGGGCTATGCTGACCTTTGGTGAAGTGTGGAGTAAAGGCACTCAGAATCAGGACAAGGTGGTTGGGTAAGCTTGGAAGAGCACAGGGTGTCAATTCCACAGAACAGGTGGAGACCAAGAACCAGATATAGAATCAGGTATCTGCCAAAGAGTTCAAGTAAGTAGAAACAATCAAGTTTAGGAGTTTAGCAAATCAGATTTCCTGATTAATTTAGAAATGAATGGTAGGTCAGTTAGGATATTTTTGTTTGCAAATGACAGAAAACCAGCTTGAACTAGCTTAAGGGGAAAAAGCACTTTATTGCTTTATTAACCACATTGTGATAGGAGCAGTGATTATATAATTTATCACCCACCTGGAACACTTCTGAGAATGAAAGAGGGAGATGTTAATGATTAAGCTGGGACAACAGATGTAAACTGGGCGTGCCTTAGGCAAACTGGAATGAATCTTCATGTAAGGAAATCAGAATGAAAAAAACCTAAAAGGCTGCCAGGGATCTCTCTCTTTGTGTAACAGTTATTTTTCTCTACTTTCTACTTCTCTTATGTGGGCTCTATTTGCATAAGCGTTTGTAGCAGGGGGCACACTGCCAGAAGGTCCAGGCTCAAATTCTTACAGATTACCAGTCAGAGGAGAAAAGATGCTTTTCCATCTGCTCCAGTATAAAATAACCTGCCCCAGAATTTCAAGCAGCCTGGCCTGTGTCACCTGATAACCCCTGGACCAATCTTTGTGAACAAAAGGATACATTCCTGGGCTTCCCTGGTGGCGCAGTGGTTGAGAATCTGCCTGCCAATGCAGGGGACATGGGTTCGAGCCCTGGTCTGGGAGGATCCCACATGCTGCGGAGCAACTGGGCCTGTGAGCCAAGACTACTGAGCCTGCGCGTCTGGAGCCTGTGCTCCGCAACGAGAGGCCGTGATAGTGAGAGGCCCGCGCACCACGATGAAGAGTGGCCCCCACTCGCCACAACTAGAGAAAGCCCTCGCACAGAAACGAAGACACAACACAGCAAAAATAAATAAATAAATAAATAAAATTTAGAAAAAAAAAAAAGGATACATTCCTACCATTAGTTTACCTTGGGCCATATGCCCTTCTTGTGTTGATGACATAGGAGTACCATTAATCAATAGGCCCAGTAGTTTAAAGCAGCATTTCCCCAAAGAGAAGAGTTATTCTGAGAGACAAAACCATATATATCCACTATGACAGCCTCTTACAGAGCGCCTGCTGTCAAATCCACTGGCAGTATGGGAACATAAAACACAGCTATTGGATAAAATGCACATTATAGGAAATACAGCTGTCCGAATGCTGGAGCTACCATTAACCCATTTATCCAGGAAACTCTTTACAATCCACTTTCACAAAGTGGATTGCTCTATCCCTTTGGAGTCTAGTATATAACAGTCCATTAGAGATATGGAAGGCCCCAGGGCTTGGTGTCCCTATGAGCCTCTAGAACCTCTCAAATGAAGTGAACTTACCCCCAAAAAGGCATTGGCAGAACCATAGGGGCAGTGGGCACCCTGAGTTTAAAGGGGGAGCTGGGAACAGAAAGGCGAGGACTCCCTAGAAAAGGGTTCAGAAAGAGGACGCTAGAGGCAGACTTCCCTTCCATTGCCGCTTGGCTAAGCTCCCAAATCTACCGCCACTGGCTCCTGTTTCAGCTCGTTGTTGGAAAGCACCACTGTTTATGATAAAACTTGGAACAGAGACGCTACCTTCTGCCACCCTGGGATGGTCCTCTCCACTTTGCAGAGGATCGCATGGTGGCTAAAACTCAGCAGCAGTCTGCTTTCTCCCTGCCCAGCCCTTCCCTGGGAAAAAAAATGGAGTGGATAAGTGTGTGAAAGGCTGCCTGGGTGACTGTGGGCTCCCACCCAAAGAAGGCACTCGGCACAGAGGCTGGGTGGAGAGCGAGGCCCAATGGGACACTATTTCGCAATGGATCCCTCACCACAGTGAGGAACGCAGTGTTTACTGGAGAGAGCGCTTCACCCCAAGGCCCCTCTGTGCCTTCCAGAAAACTGCAGCCTGAGCTCTAATAAATAACCAAGGGCTCAGCCCAAGCCCCGTTGGAGCGGATGGCGCTACCCTTGCCACAGTGCTGAACAGCAGGAATGTTGCCAGTAAGCCCTGCCCTTTGGAACCAGTCAGTAAGGCTGGAAGCTGGAGACACTTGTTGGGACTCCACATTCTAAATGGGAGATTCCACATGGGCTATTAATAGGTGAATTCTCTCCTGCTGAGCTTAAAGTATCTGGGTCAGTCACAGGAAATTCTTGGAACTAAACAGTATGTGAATAAACAAACAAGCATGGACATCTGGTTCAGGAGAAGTAGCTAATGAAATATGTCATAGCTCAGCTTGTTCCAGAGTTCAGGGTAATGAAACAAATTGATAGTTGTTATAATCATTTCAGTGCTGGTCGACGGTCAGTGTACATACTGGTGGTCCCATGTTGTTCATTTGTTTTTTTCAAATGTTTCATCTCTCTTTATTCACTGTTCAAGACAGACTATTTCTTTTTCAATTTTTAATTCAAATATGGAGGGGTTGCTGCAGACCCCTTCCAGACTGAGGCCCTCAATCGCCCAGCTGCTGGGCGTGCAGGTGGCCAGTAACCCTCAGCTGAGCCCCTTTCTGGTCCAGCTAGACAGTATGAGTAGAAAAGTGGTTACCAGGGGTTGGGGATGGGGAAATATTAAGAGGTTGGTACAACAGTACAAGCTTTCAGTTATAAGATGAATAAGGTCTGGGACTGCCCTGGCGGTCCAGTGGTTAAGACTCTGTGCTTCCACTGCAGGGGGTGGGGATTCGATCCCTGGTCAGGGAACTAAGATCCCACATGCTGAGGCGTGGCCAAAAAAAAAAAAAGAATAAGGTCTGAGGATCTAATGTATAACCTGGTAACTATAATTAATAACACTATTGTATAATTGAAATTTGCTAAGAGAGCAGAACTTAAATGTTCTCACCAAAGACAAAAATTTTAAAGGGCAAGAAAAAAAAAAAGAGAGAGAGAGAGAGAGCTGCCTCATCCAAGGTCATGGCCCTTTCCTTGGAGACAGTCCATATGTTTGTTTTTTCTTGCGGCACGCAGGCCTCTCACCACTGTGGCCTCTCCCGTTGCAGAGCACAGGCTCCAGATGCGCAGGCCCAGCGGCCATGGCTCACGGGCCCAGCTGCTCCGCGGCATGTGGGATCCTCCCGGACCGGGGCACGAACCCACGTCCCCTGCATCGGCAGGCGGACTCTCAACCACTGCGCCACCAGGGAAGCCCAGAGACAGTCCATATCTTTAAAGTAAGGACTGATGGGACTTCCCTGGTGGTCCAGTGATTAAGACTCTGCTTCCACTGCAGGGGGCACGGGTTCGATCCTTAGTCAGGGAGCTAAGATCCCACATGCCACAGGGTGCGGCAAAAGAAAAACAAAAAAAGAAAGGACTGACTTACTGAGCAGAAAATTCCCAAAGACTTGAAGGGACACTTCTCAAAAGAGAATATGTGGTTAGTTTGAGTGTATAAAGGCCTGACTCTTGCACTCCCAATTTGATGTCTCTGAAGGACCATCCTAATTCCAGAACTCCCTGTGGGACTGGCCAAGGATGGCTTTCCCAGTCACCGGCTCTCCCTGCTCAGTCAAGTCTTGACTCTCACAGATATTGTTCCTGAGAGCTCCTACCCAATAAACTTTCCATCTTGGAGTTTGTTTCCAGATAACCTGACCCCTGATAACGTAAAACACAGATACAGACAAGTGCATTGACCATAACTGTACAACTTGATGAATTTTTACAAAATGAGCACACTTGTATAACTGGCACCCAAATCAAGAAACATCCTGGGTGGACAAAGAGGTTCTACTATATAGCACAGGGAACTATATTCAATGTCCTGGGATAAACCATAGTGGAAAAGTATTTTAAAAAGAATGTATATACGTATAACTGAGTCTCTTTGCTGTACAGCAGAAATTAACACAACCTTGTAAATCAACTATACTTCAATTAAAATAATTAAAAAAAAATAGAGAGAGACATCCCACATGCTCTCTTCCCATCACTAAGGGTCACCATTATTATCACTTCCAATAGCATAGATTTGTCTCTTTTAGGGCTCTATTGAAATGGTGCCATATAGTGTATACTCTTTTTGTGTCAGGTTTCTATTGCTCAACATTTTGTGAGATTCACTCATGGTGTTGCATGAGGTTCTACATAATTCATTCCTGTTGCTATATAGTCTTCCACTCTGACAAGATAATGCCATTTATTTTTCTACTCTGTGGCTGATGGGCACTTGGGTAGTGCCAGTTTGAGGCAGTTATGAACAACACTGCAAAGAACATTCTAGAATAGGTCTTTGGCAGGGCATGAATGCTCATTGCTGTAGGGAATTTAAAATACTTAGTTTTAGTAGATATTACCAAACAGTTTTCCAAAGTGTCTGTACCAAGTTATACTGCCACTTGCAGACCATGAACATTAAAACCAATACTTGGTGTTTTCCATCCTGAGCCATTGGGGTGGTGAGTATATTGTGGTTTTAATTTGCATTTCTCTGGAGGCCAATGAAGCTGAGCACATTTTCATATGTTTCTTGGCCATTTGGATATTCTCCTTTGAGAACGTTCAAGTCTTTGCCCATTTTCTGTTGGGTTATCAAGACAATTCTTTCTTTACTGTTGGCTGTTGGGAAACCCTACAGAGATCATCTCTGATATATAGGGAAAGAGGAATGGTATTTTGTCCAAGGACAAAGCATGCAGGAAAATATGCAGGACATGATAAACACGGGCTTCAAAGTTGCTGGAAAAGGGAAGTAGAAATGAGATTCATCCACAGCAGCAAAGCCATAGACTCATGTGGAGAAACGTAAATTGAGGTGGCGTCCAGGAAGCCATGGACACAGATGGGGTCCAGCTGTGGGGATGCAGGGAAGCCACAGTAGTGGCTTTGGGTGGGTGCCAGCAAGAATCACAGGAGTCCACTCAACTGATAAGACTCTGAATACATAAGAAATGTTATTCACGATTGCCAGAATAGTTAGAAAAGGCTGTGGTTCCCGGATGGCATCCAAACAGAGGTTAGAATGAAACAGAATGGTTATTGTTAGACTTGTATATCCAGGCAGAGTCACGAGATCATTAAGTGGGTAGCACGGTTTTAGAGCAGAAGAGTGGGTGCACGCTTTTTTTCAGGTTCACTCAACCACCACATGTGAGAAATAACAAGGGCAGAGTGACCGTGAACACAAAAACATCACTTTCTAGGCAGCTCTGTTCCTGGGGAGCAGTCCACAACCTCAAACAGTAGGAGGGGGCCAGAGTCAGATCTACTGTGACTTTGCATCCTCTTTCTACCTGTCTACAAATCAGCCCTCTCCACACCCCAGTTCTGACGTCAGACCAGTCCTTACGTGCCCCGGGGACTTTTGAAGCTACTCTGGATCTTGCTTTTCTATCAGTTTGACCTAAAGGGGTTCCTCATGCTGATTCTTGGGTCCTGGTGGCTCACCCTAAAAACTGGAACCCTGTTTTGCCCTTTTCATACCGCTATCTGAGGACCTGTGCTCTGGTGAAGACCTTAACTGTTTGGTTAAGAATAGGTTCTCTTCAGGAACCTTTATATTTTAGAGTTGGGGTGAAGAAAATGGATACTTTCCACAAACCTAGTCCACCCTATTGATCCTGAAGGAACCTTGTGCCTGTTAGTTACTAGATAAGGACTGCAGAAAAAAATTACTTTCATTCATTGATTCAGTAATACTTTTTTTTTCTTAACATCTCTATTGGAGTATAATTGCTTTACAATGGTGTGTTAGTTTCTGCTTTATAGCAAAGTGAATCAACTATACATATACATATATCCTTTTTTGTGCATCTGCTATGTGCTGGGTGACGTGCACCCTAGAGACACAGCGGCACACAAGACAGACACAGCGCCTTCATGGAGCATTTATTCCAATAGGTCACATAGACATTAAGTAGGTAACATCAATAAAATATAAGAATAGGGAAGCTCAGACTCCTTTCTCTCAAAGTGTTTAACCTTCTTTTATGTTTTTGTTGTTTAATAGGAAGAATTCATTGAAAAACTCTAAGCACAGTTTCTACAACAGTGGTTCTCAACTGGGATTGATTTTGCCCCCAGGGGACATTCATCAATGCCTGGAAACATACTTGGAGCATCTAGTGGGTAGCATCCCTGGATGCTGCTAGACACCCTACAGTGCACAGGACAGCCCTCACAACAAAGAATCATCTGACTCCAAATTTTAATAGTGCTACAGTTGAGAAACCTTGTTCTGTACTAAACCCTGGCTCTTTCCAAGGCCAGGAATCGCTTTTGTTGTCGTGGTTATTCCAAACCAAATTCTTTGGCATTATATTTACTACAGATATCAATAACTTATTAGCACTTACTATGAGATGTGCATTGTGCTAGGACCTTTGCATTTATTATCTCATTTACTCATCAGGAAAATAGGACATACGTAATATTATTGTCATTTTACACATAAGGAAACAGAGGTTCAAAGAGATTAAATAATGTCCCCAAGGTTATATAGCTCATAAGTGGCAGAGCCGGCATTTGAAACCAGGTTTGACAAAGCCTAGGCCTTTTACCAACTTACTTGACTAGTTCTTGTGATAATTTCATTACTTGACATTTTTATGAGGTTTTGTAGTTTTCAAAGCACTTTCGCAAGATCAGCCCCAAAGCAGGGTTTTGTGGTAAAGCACCGGCTTGAAGTCTAACATGTGCTTGAGTCCTAGTCCTTGCTCACCTTGTGATCTCACATAAATGACTTGACCTCTTTCAGCCTCTGAATTCTCATCTCTAAAATGAGAGCATGGAACTAGATGATTTTTCAGGGTCCTTCCAGTGCTAATGTTTTTACCGAGAGATGATATAAGGTAAAACTGCAATCTGTGTCATTGGCTAGCAAACTTCTTGATTATAATGTACAGTAAGAGATTCATTTTGCATCATGACTCAGCATACACACACACACACAATTGAAATATAAGTTTTACAGAGCATACTGAAACTGCCAGATCCACCACATTTTGCTGCAGTAATACACAATCTCCAAATCTCAAAGCAGCCAGCGTTTTGTTCTGGCTCACAAGGTGGTTGGGGACACAGCTCCACCTTGTCCTCCCAGGACTCAGGCTGATGGAGCAGCCTCCATGTCAAAGGTCACCAGTTTTTAATTTTTTTTCTTTTTCTTTTCTTTTATTTTTTAATTTTTATTTTATATTGGACTATAGTTGATTAACAATGTTGTATTAGTTTCAGGTGTACAGCAAAGTGATTCAGTATACATACACATATATCTATTCTTTTCCTTTTTCCTTTTCATTTTTCTATTCTTTTTCAAATTCTTTTCCCATTCAGGTTATTACAGAATATTGAGCAGAGTTCCCTGTGCTATACAGTAGGACCTTGTTGGTCATCTATTTTAAATATAGCAGTGTGTACATGTCAGTCCCAAACCCCCAGTCTATCCCTTCCCCCTACCCTTCCCCTTTAGTAACCATAAGTTTGTTTTCTAAGTCTGTGAGTCTGTTTCTGTTTTGTAAATAGGTCACTGGTCTTAATGGCAGAGGGAAAGAGACCATGGTGAATCCCACAATGGCACTTAAAACTTCCACTCAGCCTGGCAGGCCTCATTTCTGCTCACATTTCTTTGCCCATACCTAACTTCAGTGCAATTCCACCATGTGCCTGGGGAAAGAACCAAAAATATCTGGTGCACAGCATGAATGACTCCCGCAAATAGGTTCCATGATGGTTAATCTAATGTGTCGGCTTGCCTGGGTCACCACGGTGCCCAAATATTTGTTGAAGCATTATTCTGGATGTTTTTGTGAGGGTGTTTTAGGATGATATTTACATTTAAATCAGTGGACTTTGAGTAAAGCAGATTGCTCTCCATGATATGGGTGGGCCTCGTCCAATCAGTTGAAGGTCTGAATAGAACAAAAGACTGACCATCCCCTGAGCAAGAAGGAATTTTGCCATCAGACAGCTTTTGGACTTGAAATGTAACATTGACTCTTCTTGGGTCTCCAGCCTGTGGGCCCACCCTGCAGATTTTGGACTTACTAGCCTCCTTGATCAGGTGAGCTAATTCCTTTAAATAATTACCTTTATACACATATCCTATTGGTTCTGTTACTCTGGAGAACCCTGACTGATAAATGTACCCACACTATGTATGATGCATGCTGATGTTTGTTTTTTCAATTTAATTGCATTCTATCATACTCTATTATATTCTATTTTTTTAAAATGCTAGTCACAATCCAATAAATTGATTTCAAATTCACCTATGGATTGCAATTTTAAACTTCAAAAAGACTGGCTTAGGGACTTCCCCAGTGGTCCAGTGGTGAAGAGTCTGCCTTCCAGTGCAGGGGACACGACTTCAATCTCTGGTCGGGGAACTAAGATCCCACATGCTGTGGGGCAACTGGGCCCATGCGCCACAACTACTGAGCTCGCGTGCCTCAACGAGAGAGCCTGAGTGCCGCAAACTACAGAGCCCACACGCTCTGGAGCCCGCGCGCCACAACTAGAGAGAGAAAACCCGTGCCCCACAACTAGAGAGAAGCCTGTGCACCACAACGAAGAGCCCATGCTGCAATGAAAGATCCCACATGCCTCAAAGAAGAACCCACGTGCTGCAACTAAGACCCGACGCAGCCAAAAAAAAAAGAAAGAAAGAAAGAAAAAAGGACTGGCTCATATCCAGTTGGAAGTGAAACAGTTAAGAGTAAATCCTAATTTTAGCCAATCAGAGGTTATTTTACTGGTTTTACACAGGAAATGTCATAGTGTCCATGTTTCTGCTTAAAGAGAAAACAAAACAAAACATTGCTTTATTTTAACACAATTAGTCAGGCTCTCTTCTCATCACAGGAAGCAAACTCTAATCACTCTAATCACATCCACTGATACAGCAGGAGCAGATTATTGATCTGGCAGAAGAGGTGCAGACCCCCAGTGATTGAACTGAGCAGGTATCCAGAGTGCTGCAGTATTTAGCAAAGAAAAGCCACCCCTTGGATAATGGATGTTATGGTTAGGAAACCCCCAGTACCTCGGACATTATGAAACAACAACTGAATTTGTAGGGAACAGACTGAACCCACACCCTAGAATGAGAATTATTTACATTCTACAATTAACATTCTATAATTATATGGCTCAAACTCCAGTTACTATGTAATGGTATTCTGCCAGAGAATACCAATTAGCCCTCACCAAGGAACTGCTAAAATCATTAGTTTGTATAAGTAAGTCTGTCCCAACAAATTAAACTGTTGTTTCTTAAGCCCTGAGTTAAAGAAACCCTCTAGGGATGATCATAATTAGATATATGAAAAGGACAGGCCTTACCTATTTAATATAGATATATTCAGATACAAAATAGGTAAAATGATGCTTTATAGGGCCAATGCATAAAGGCCAATGCATGGTTGCATAGTGCACAGCTGTAGGGGACCCATTCACACAAACTCTGAGGAATGGTATCCCTCAGAGTTGTGCAACATGGTGGCCTTGGCCAGAGAAGCAGTCTCCCTTATAGAATGTGCCTTGTAGGGCTTTTTCCCTCTGGCTCTACAGGGTAACCAAAGCTCTTATCAGCTAGTGATAGATTAAAAAATATTCCTCGACTGTATTTCCACATGAAGGAAACAAGGCTTTGTGAAGCTGTGGTAGGGACACCACCAAAGTGTGACAGTTGATAAAAGACAGCCATCACAGTACTTAGACCAGTACTTGTCTGCTCCTCTAGTTCTCTTTAGGACCGTTCACTCCTTCTGACTGAAATGCCAAAAACAAACCAAAAAACCCAACAAAACAAATGACAATTTTTGAGACAATAAGTGGAATTCCTAAATTGGGAAAATATAATGGAACATAGGTGTGTAAAGATAGAAAAAAATGTCTAAATACTCTGTGAATATAACAGTTCAGTATCAAGGAACTTGACCTGACTTTACAGGAATTAAAAACGGTGTCACCGAGAGCTCCTGCTCTGTATGAAAAAACATGAAAGCAAGAAAAGGAGTCCTAAAATCTGGAAGCTTCTCCCACCCAGCCTATAGCCTGGGGTTGTCTTTGTGCTCACAGCTTCCCAGTGAGTCAGAAGGTATCTGAATGCTTGGATCTGCCTGACGTTTTGCTGTTTATTTAGGACAAGACCGAGCCAAGAGTCACATCATTTAAAACACGTGAAAACAGGTAAGTAATTTGTCTCCTATTAAAAAGGTGAGACGCATTGAAAAGATTAACAGAGCCCCCTCCCTTCGGCAGAATCCAGCCCACAAACTGGGTGGAGAGTTGGACGTAAACTGTGAAGAGAGCAAGAGGGAAGGGTGGGTCTCGGACTTGGGTGTGGATTCTGTGTTTTCGAGAGAAGATGCAGCAGGGTCTTTCTGCGATGAGAAGCCCCATAACAGAAATTCAGGTAAGTCCTGGTCCATAGACTTTTTTGTTTGTTTGTTTGTTTTTGCGATACGCGTGCCTCTCACTGTTGTGGCCTCTCCCGTTGCGGAGCACAGGCTCCGGACGCGCAGGCTCAGCGGCCATGGCTCACGGGCCCAGCCGCTCCGCTGGGCGGAGATCCGTGGGATCTTCCCGGACCGGGGCATGAACCCGTGTCCCCTGCATCGGCAGGCGGACTCTCAACCACTGCGCCACCAGGGAAGCCCATAGACTTTTTTTTTATTCAAGAGATACTCCCCTCAAATGCCCGACTGACAGGTGGGTGATGGACAGGTGTGGAGAGGCACAGCCTAAGACAAGAGTGAACGGTGAGGCTACCACTAGTGTAGAAGGCATGCTCCTCCTAAAGCATTCAGCTCACATCTGTAGTTGTTTGAAAACAACATAGAACAAAATCACTGCCCCAACAAAACACCTCTGCAGGCCCCATGCGCCCCTCGACCCACACGTTAATAAATCCTGATTGAAAGGGTCCGAAGCTGGTGGAGCGGCGTCTCTGCCTATCCTGAAGGTTGCAAATTTGCCATTCAGTGTTCTTTTCACTTGCCACTTCAGCCTTGCTCATAAGGACAGCCTTACTCAGATGATTTACCCAAGAACATGATGATAATTCTTTCTGGAGACAAGGGTAGAATGGATCATGTTAATTACATCCAGGTGTGGTTATTTACTAGGTTAGAGTTTAGAATCTATACCAGGAAACATAAAGATGATTTTGCATCCATCAGTACTATCTGGTTATGGAAATGTGTTGATTTCCAGAGTTATTTAAACTTTATCTCTCTAAGCAAACTAAAGCCATTAAGCCAATAATAATAAGTAACATTTATCATCCTTCTATGAGTCAGACACTATATACTTTGCATGGAATGCCTCATTGTCTCATTTAAGGCTTGCAACAACCCTCCAACACAGGTATTGTTATTAATTTCATTTTACAAATAAGAATGCCGCTGAGGACAGAGAGGTGATGCAACTTTTCCAAAGTCACACAGTAGGTGGCAGAGATGGAATTTGGACCTGGGGGTGTGGCCAAGTTACCATCCATAAATCTAGCTAACTAATTAACTAACAGTAAACCTCTTGTCCTTCCATGGACTCCACGAATTCTCTTGAATCCTTGCCCAGGCCAGTGGAGGGAGATACTGCCGAACCTTAGACCTGCAGCCATCTTTACTCCCACTGCCTGGCAGAAAGAGAGTTTCATGAGGGGTGTTCCTGGCAACCCCTTGACCCCTATTTCTTCTTGGAGCATCATTATCTCTGTTGAAGTTCCTCAGAGCAATGGCGAGGGTCTCGGAGTAAGGGCCTAACTGCATAGTTACTGCCAATTGGAGCATGTGAGAGAATGTCCAGGTTGTGCGTGGACAGGTAGATGAAAATCCTATTAGCATGAAAGCCTGATGCATCCATCCTAGGTGAGTGAGCTAGGACTGGATGGCTGTTCCCCAGGGCTAAGACTTCCAAAACTGGGGAGACCAACGGCTTCCTTTTGACTTCCCAGGTAGCATGCCAGATACGGAAGGCATGCCCCCTTGAGAAGTGAAAATGTTTTGGGGTGCAGAAGCTTGGGAATGCTTGGGAAAATGTTCGGGGTGTACCTGCTGGGAATTAACCAAGAGAGATTTTTTTTAAGTTCAATGCCAGTCAAGATGTTTTCTGCTTCAGTACCACGGGGACTTGGTATCAGGTCCCTAGAGAAATAAGGACATACAGGGATTGTTAATGAATCAAATAGCAAAGGAGAGCTAGGCTGATATGCAGCCTCAGGAAAGGGAGGGAGCACAGCTGTCTTGCTTGTGATGGAATAAAAGAGTTTGACCCAAGTGGGATAACATTTCAATATCGTCAGCCTTTAACAGGCTGTAGCTGTTGCAGTTTGTAAACTGCTTTCTCTCGGCCTGGCTAGGGTCTGGGTTCTTCCTTGGCTGTCTTAGTCTCACTTTGGCTCTGTCTGGCCCAACAGATCACCTGAGTTTCTGCCACATCTCCCACCTAAGCCCTCTGGTCCTGCCTATCCATTGCCCATCCACTGTCAGGCTCTGCCCCGTGGCAGCCTCATCCTCTGCCACAGGGCATTGGGTAGGTTTGCAGGTTCTGCTGCCTTCCAAGGTCTCTTGGAGCTTCAGGGACTCCTGGGCCCTTGGACTGAGAGCTGCCTGGAGAACCTCAAAGTCAAGGCCTCCGCCTACTAACCGCACCAACCACCAGGTTGCCAGAAGTGGCTGTCACTTTTCAGAGTCTTAACTGATTAGGAAGGTAGAAATCTTCCTATTGGCTTTCTTCTCCAGGTTTTAGGCTTTCTCCTGGAGAGGGGAAATCAGGACACACTCTGAGCACTGCATTCTCCATCCTTCTTCTCTGACCTCTGTGATTTAAGAGAACTTAAAGTGACTCACTGAATAACCTCTTTGGACTTTAGTTTCCTCATTTGGTCCATTCTCACTTTCTTCTTCCCACAATCCCATCAGTTACAAGAGGTGAGCTTTTCTTATTTCCCTGACATTGCAGCCACCTTGAAACATGGAGCAAGAAGTCTTTTTTTTTCTTTTTGGCCCTTCCACACCCATGTGGCTTTCGGGATCTTAGTTCCCCGACCAGGGGATCGAGCCCGGGCCATTGGCAGTGAAAGCGCAGACTCCTAACCACAGGACAACCAGGGAATTCCCAAGGAGCAGGAAGTCTTGTGTCCCAGCTGTCATGGGCAGAAAGGGTGGCTTTTCTATACTAGGAAGAACCCTGTGAATTAGTTCACTAGGCTTAACCTTGATGTAGTAAAAAGACTCCACAGCTAAAAGCTACTGCAAACCCTCATTATCTCTCCCCATAAAGCCTGATTTTATTGTCTTTCTAAAGAGGGCAAATACACTCTATCACCCTGGGGCTTAATAATGGCTCCTTCTCAGAGGCGAGAGAGTGCAATAAAACATAATTCAAGGGCGAAATTACAATGCACAGCACTAACATTTCCAAACCACATTTTTAAAACTATCACCATCTAACCATTCCCTCAAGGCCTCCTTTATATTGAAGATCAGCACATATTAAATTAGAAGCATATTTCTGCTCTGCAAATTGATTCATGTTTCACTCAGATGAAACTACTCATCTTCAGTAACAGGTGTCAGGCACCTACACCCTAATCCGTGTCCACAGTAAATGGAGATCTTATCCAAGGGTCTTTTGGTGAGAAGTTAACCATTTCCAGCACACAGCAAGTGCTCTTTCATCCAGGAGACCATTTGAGATGATACAGAGTGGAAAAACCACTCAATCTGCATTTGGGAAACATAAGCTGTGGTCCTTGTTTTGCCACTCTTGACCTCTGTGATTTCAGGGAATTTAAAGCAACTCCCGTAATAATCTCTCTGACCTTTCATTTACTCCTTTGATAAGATGCTCTCTTTAAGGACCATTCTCAATATTTATATTGTTACTAAAAAAACAAAAAAACAAAAAAACACTCCTTCAGCATTCTTCATTTATAATGTTATGGAATGCTGCCCCCTTGTGTTTTCTCGGGGTTCATCTAGTTTTACAAAATTTAAATAAAGTCTTCATTTTAAATTGATTAAAATCCTTCATTTAAAAATTGATTTGTTATGCTCAATTCCCACTGAATCAAATATTCCTGATACTTGGTTTAAAAAATAAATTAAAAGAAGTTCCCTTGGGACCTCCCTGGTGGCGCAGTGATTAAGAATCTGCCTGCCAGTGCAGGGAGCACAGGTTCGAGCCCTGGTCCGGGAAGATCCCACATGCTGTGGAGCAACTAAGCCTGTGCACCACAACTACTGAGCCTGTGCTATAGAGACCGTGAGCCATGACTACTGAGCCTGCGTGGCACAACTACTGAAGCCAGTGCACTTACAGCCCATGCTCTGCAAAAAGAGAAGCCACCGCAATGAGAAGCCCACGCACCACAACGAAGAGTAGTGCCCGCTCGCCGCAACTAGAGAAAGCCCACAGGCAGCTGCGAAGACCCAACGCAGCCAAAGATAAATGAATAAAAATAAATTTTAAAAAATTCTAAAGTTAAAAAAAGTTCCCTTGTAAATGCCAATCCCATTCCATTAAATCTGTCATCCTTTCTTATTTGGAATGCTGAAGACACTCAGATGAAGAATCGTGTTATAGCCCATCTGTCCCATGGGGACATATTGTCTTTGTTTTTGGGAAATTGTGGAAAACATTGTCCAAACAAATTCCAGTGCCTAGGAGCACTTAAGGACTTTAAAATGACTTCCACTGTGCAGTTCCCTCAGTCAGATTCAGTACAAATTATATTTTTAAAATAAATGTTCTAATAGAATTATACAAAATGCACAAACCATAAGTGTACAGCTCGGTAAATTATCAAAAAATGAACCCGACACCTATAACCAAAACCGGAGTCAGGAAATGGAATATTACCAGAGCCCCAGAAGGCTCCCTAGGTCCCCCTCCTGATCACTACTCTGTCCTTTCTTTCCAAAGGTAACCACTGTCTTGACTTCTAATACCATATGTTCATGAGGTGAGGGTGAGGGAAGCAGTCTATATCTTGATCTGGGTTGGATGTGTAGGGTGATGTCACATTTTATATATTACATATGTAAGAATACATTGAGACATCATACACAAAAATAAACTCAAAACGGCTTAAAGACTTAAGTATAAGACATGACACCATAAAACTCCTAGAAGAGAACATAGGCAAAACATTTGCTGGCATAAATCGAAGTAATTCTTTCTTAGATCAGTCTCCCAAGGCAAAAGAAATAAAAGCAAACATAAACAAATAGGACCTAATCAAACTTAGAAGTTTTTGCACAGCAAAGGAAATTATAAACAAAATGAAAAGACAACCTAATGGACTAGGAGAAAATATTTGCAAATGATGTGACAAACAAGGGCTTAATTTCCAAAATATACAAACAGCTCGTGCAGCTCAATATCAAAAAAAAAAGCAACCCAATCAAAAAATGGGCAGAAGACCTAAATAGACATTTCTCCAAAGAAGGCATACATACAACAGGCATGTGAAAAAATGCTCAACGTTGCTAATTATTAGAGAAATGGAAATCAAAACTACAATGAGGTATCATCTCACACCGGTCAGAATGGCCAACATCAAAAAGTCTACAAATAACAAATCCTGGAGAGGTTGTGGTGAAAGGGGAACCCTCCTACACTGTTGGTGGGAATGTAAATTGGTACAGCCACTATGGAGAATAGTATGGAGGTTCCTTAAAAAACTAAAAATAGAGTTACCATATGATCCAGCAATCCCACTCTTGGGCATATATCCAGAAAAAATGAAAACTCTAATTCAAAAAGATACATGTACCCCAATGTACATAGCAGCATTATTTACAATTGCCAAGACTTGGAAGCAACCTAAATGTCCATCAACAGATGAATGGATAAAGAAGATGTGAGATACACACACACACACACACACACACACACACACACACACACACACACACGAAGGAATATTACTCAGCCATAAAAAAGAATGAAATATTGCCATTTGCAGCAACATGGATGGACCTAGAGATTTTCCAGGATCCTATCCAGGATCCCGAATTATATTTAGCAGTTATTTCTCCTTCATCCACTCCAATCTGTGATAGTTCTGACTGGAAGCTTCTCTTTCAGACACACAAATCCAATCACACCTGAAGTTTCATGATGTTTAACAGCGTCTTATAGATTGGACCCTAGATTTCCACCATTTCAGTAGGTCTTCTCTTCAAGATCTACTTTGTTCCAATATAGTAACCCACTGTCACCAAGGACATGTGGCCTTGTCCGCAGGTCTACTTGCTTCTCTCAAGGAGTAGCTGTGTCAGGTCAGGCTGACTCCACTCACCTCCTGGAATTTTTGTAAAAATTGTCTCTCTCATGAGCTTAGAAATTCAAGAGACATCTTTACTGTCACTTCAAGGCTGGATTAATGGTGGCACTGATGGTGGTGCAGCTAGCTACACCACCACTTACCTTTATCAATTTCTTTGATGTGTGCCAGGATGTGATGAGCTTGGGATGGCTTAGGCATCATTATTGTAGCCAGAAATTGTCCAGTTGTGTATGGCCAGGTTAAATAGGATGGTGGGAAGAACATACAGGTGTGTGTGTGAGAGAGAATGGCAAATGTAGAGCAGGAAGGAGGGCTTTCACTCCAAAACAGTATTAGGATCTTAATGCTTGCTTCAGGCTCTATTCCCTAGAGAACCTTGTCTAACACAAGGGATTTATTTAAAATAATACTAGCTCATGTCTCAAAATGAACCTATGTTGTGTCTGGCCCTGAGTCAAGCCCTTTCACTGGATTATTTAATACAAACCTCCCAATAGTCCAATAAAATGACATTATCTTGCAGATGAATTAACCATCACCCAGAGAAGTTAGATAACTTCTTTAAGATCACACAGTAAGTAGGATGCTTTATTTTAGGAGCATGCTGTTATTCTAACCCACTTTATATAGAATTACCTGGAGAACTTGCTTCCGATAGCACCACAATATTAATGACTTGGACATGCAATGCCTGTATTATTCATGCAAAAAGCATTCTACCCAAGCAATTAAAGACAGAATACTTAATTGAAAAGGTTGAGAAGGTTTTGTCTGAATGAGGAGCTTATTAAAAATGTGTTTAAACATAAAACAAACTCTCTTGTCTTTTTGTGGTAATGGTGTAGAAAATAAAACCATGAAAATTTAAGAGCTAATTTTGGGGAAAAAATTGCTTGAAGCAGCTTGTGTAAGTGATGTAGGTAGGTTTTGATCCATCATTGGGTTGTGAAATATATTGAGTGGGTTGAAACCAGCGCCAAAAGAAAAGAAAAGAAAAGATAATCTTAAAAAAAAGAATAGGATAGAATAGAAATGATCTACTTACACATAGTAAAAGTATGTATTGTTTTGTGAAGCTTTTCTTTGTAAATGTGTGTGAGAGTGTATGTGTGTGTGATGTAATTTTTTTTTCATTGCGGTGAAAAAGGTTTTTAAAACACTGATATATTTGGTGACCGTATCACATGGTTTAAAAAACAGAACAAAATGTTTCTGGAGTCAGAGACATGTAGGTTCAAATTATTTACCCAACTATAATTTTTGTAAGAATTTAAGTCTAATCTGCTTGCTTTCTTGCTGCTCTTCAATGGAGGGTATTGTAGAAAACATTGAGAGTCTCCTGAATTTTCTTTTCATGAGTAAGACCATGTCTCTTAATGCTTACAAAACATCACTGAAATGCATTTCTTAGAGGCTGTGTTCCAAACATACTTCTACCCATGATGGGCTGGACCCCACAGACCTTTGCACCTGGTTCTTACATATCATCCATCATGGCATCTTTCTCACTCTCTCCACACCTGGGAGAATCTTAAGGTTGTTGAGGGACTTGGGCTAGTACTTGACTCAGATTCTGACATATCTTTGGTACAGAAAATGTTTATTCTCAGAATCATTTCTTTCCGGATGATTCATTCCTGAGACCAGACAAAGCATCCAAGTTTTTAGGGACATTCTTGGGCAGGAGAAGACCAGGAGATCATCTAGTCATGGTGAAATGGAAAACAATTAAACTGGGGAGGAATCTGAACTCCCTTTTGGCAGTACCCTCCATTTTTCCAGGCTCACTGCCCAAGCATAGATTCACTCGGCCTTTAGCAGCCGTCTACATGACACAGTAGGAATCATTTCATGACAGAAGTGGGGGTGGAAAAGACCTAGCTTAACATCAAACCAGATAGTCTGAGGATGGGAAGGAGACTCAACTTCTTAATGTTTCCACAACCCTTGTGTTTACCACTAGATTCCTCTTCCCTGGAATTTTAACTTCTACTCTTGGAGCAGAGAACATTTTTAAATGCTTTCAAACTAGAAAAGACCCACCCACAAATTTAAAAAAAATAAAAACCTCTGTAAAAATTATAAAAGAAAGGCATAATAATTATAGAGAACATTAACAACAGAGAGAAACAAAAGAAGAACATTTACATTATCTCACCACTCATGGAAATCTGTGGTTTACACCTTGGTATATATTCTTCCAGACTTTTTTTTTCATGCATATAAAATATAAGTCATTTGTTTTGCTGTTATGATTGTCATTTAAACATCACATATAGCCATGATAATTCCTTAGGGTAATTTCTACAAGTGTAATTACTGTATTTCCTGAGTCAAAGAGTACACAAATTTTGAAGGTCTTCTCCCTCAGAACTAGTTTTCATATACGTTCCTAGCCGTCCTCTCCCCTCTAACCTTTATATGCAACCTGTTGAGATTCACAGCACTGCCGTTGTTGTTCTGCTGTAGTCTATAACATCCCCTTTTGCTGAGGAATTATTTGGTGAAAGACAATGTCTGGTCATTTCCCTGAAGGGTAGCAGAATATGCCTTCCCCAAATATGCCACTTTGGGATAAAAGATTCTTTTGAACTGAAGGCAAATGAGAAGAAGCAGGTACAAGAAAAACTCCCTGCCTTTCCCTTATTCGCTGAAGAGCAGAATATAAATTTATAAAGGTGTCCCTCCCCGCTCCTCTTTTCCATAAAGAGCAGAAGCTAATCACCAGAGGCAACTCTAGTCCCTTGTGAGCTCACGAGGTGGCACCATAGGAATCTGCCTAACAAACCTTGCTAAACTAACCATTTACCTACCGTGAGTTAGTTGCCTCATATATTTCTCTTCCCACAGTTTGCCACCCCTAGAAGCTCAAAGTCTTTTTTCTTTGTTTTATCACTTCTATAAAAATGTATTGTTCTTTTGGTAAGATGCTCTATAAGACCAAGTTCTAACCATCCCTTTGAGTTACTCATCACTGGGTATTCCCATGTGTATGCACAATGCCCATGTTAGTAAACTTCTGTTTGTTTTTATCTTGTTAATCTGGTTTTTGTTAGAGCCCCAACTGGAGAACCTAAGATAGACAGCTGGTCTAGAGTCCTCCTTTTGTCCCCCAAAATGCAAAATTTTTAATCTGTATGTTATACAATTAAAATGAGCTCAGGAAACAATTTTGATACATCTTAGATATAAATATTGTGAACTGACATTAATTGGTACAGCTGTTGAGATGTACAAGTATAACCAGAAAGCACAGGGCAGTTAGCTTTTTATGGATAAAACGTGACCAATGGCAGTAGCGTTACAGGGGAGCTTATCTTCTTAGAGGTATCTCTGTAAGGCAACATTGCAGGAAAAAAAAAAAACAGTTACAAGATAGGAGAGGCAATTGGTTTACATTTTCAAACTTATCAAATTTTACATGAGAAATCCAACTCATTAGACTTTAAGGTTTAGTTCAAGTGTTACTTCCTTAGTGGAGCCTTCTGTATCAGTCAGGGTGCAAAGAAGCAGAACCATTAGGAGATAAATATAGTTGTAAGAACGAAACAGTCTTTGTAACACGATGTCTGGATAGAGAGTGTACCATTTTGCACACACTAGTATTCTTATACATTGGTCAGCAATGTATAAGGATAGTAGTTACCCTATAGCTTTGCCAACAGAATATATCATAATTATTAATTTTCACCACTCTGATAAGAAATGGTGTTTCTCCTTTTAATTTGAGTTTAATTATGAGTGACGCTGAAGAGCTTTTCATAAGTATAAGGAACATTTATATCTTTTTAGGGGGCTACTTTCTGCTTCATGGTTTTTGCCCATTTATCTAATGGGGTTTGATCAATTTCACCTTGGTGTTAAGAGTTCTTTACACATTAGTGATATTAGTTCTTATCGGCAATATATGCTGTTAAGTATTTTCTTCCACTTTGTAATTTGCCTTTTGACTTTGCTTATAGAGTTTTGTGCCATGCAAAGCTTCTTTAAAAATATTTTAATTTTTATCTAGTTGAATTCATGAATCTTTTCTTTTGTTGTGAATTTTTAGATGTATTTAGAAAGTCTTTCTTTACAGGTTTCAAAGGAACCCACCTGTTTTCTTCTAGTATTTTCATGGCTTCACTTTTATAGTTAGAGTTCTTATCTATTTGTTGTGTTATTGTTGTTTTTTCCTTTTGTACAGTGTGAGTTGGGGATACAATTTTATCTCTTTCTAAATGGTTTTCCAGTTATTTTGGTCCAATTTTGGCCCAGTGATCAGAGATGTCAACTTTATCACTCATTACATTTCCATATATATTTGTACCTTCTAGTCTATTTCTCTGATTCATGTGTCTATTCATGAATTATTCCCACATCCTTGCACTTAAAATGGTTTTCTGATATATTTGATGGTCTGATAGAGATTTCTGCCTCTCCCTGTCCCTCAATAGCGCTTCTTTTTTGGTGTTTCCCTGGGTATTCTTGCATGTTTATTTTTCATGTGATTTTTACTATTAACTTATCTCATTTTAAGATAAAAGCTTTTTTGGTATTTTTACAGAGGCTTTATGAAACATTTATTAAATTAACTTATGAAAAACTGACAGCTTTATGATGTTGAGTCATTTTATTCAAGAACAAGGGATGCTTGTCCATTTAAGCTTATACGTCTTCCAGGAGTGTTTTAGCATTTCCTCATGTAGATTTTCCAAATTTCATGTTAAGTTTATTTCTAAGTATTTTATCTTGGTTTTTTTTTTTTTTTGCTATTGTAAATGGGATTCACTCTTCCATTATTTTGTGTATATGAAGGATATTAATTTTGTAAGTTAATTTTATACCTTGCTATCTTTAAAATTGTATGTGCTTTAGTACTCATTCTTAACTACATCTTTTGCTTTTTAAGTATTTAAAAATAACTTAGCTTATTAGTTTCACTATCTAAAGTCTTTGCAGATCTAGTTCTATCATCTTCATTTTATTTCTGCTGGCTGTTGCTCGTGGCCTATTATTCCCTATGTGTTTTGCGATTTTTTTCGACCATGTATTCATATTCCTTGGAATTCTATCTGTGAAATTATTTGAGGCCTCCATTTAGAGTGAGTTCCTCCAGAAAGGACCCCATTTGCTTCTGCTAGATGTTTAAGGACAATATCAACATATGACGAATTCAAAACAATTCTTAGCCTTGAGGCTTTTTTTTCAGTTTTAATATTTTTATATTGAAGTGTAGCTGATTTACAATGTTGTGTTAATCTCTGCTGTACAGCAAAGTGGTTCAGTTATATATAACAATATATATGACTGAATATATACATTTTTAATATTCTTTTCCATTATGGTTTATCATAGGATATTGGATATAGTTCTCTGTGCTATACAGTAGGATCTTGTTGTTTATCCATTCTATATCTAAAAGCTTACATCTGCTAATCCCAACTTCCCACTCCATCCCTCCCCCAACCTCCTTCCCCTCGGCAACTACCTCTATGTTTGTCCTCTATGTTTGTGATTCTGTTTCTGTTTCACAGACAGGTTCATTTGTGTCATATTTTAGATTCCACATATAAGTGATATCATATGGCATTTGTCTTTCTCTTTCTGATTTACTTCACTTAGTATGATAATCTCTAGTTGCATCCATGTTGCTATAAATGGCATTATTTTATTCTATTTTATGGCTGAGTAGTATTCCATTGTATATATGTACCACATCTTCTTTATCTATTCATCTGTTGATGGACCTTTAGGTTGTTTCCATGTCTTGGCTATTGTGAATAGTGCTGCTATGAACATAGGGGTGCATGTATCTTTTTGAATTATAGTTTTGTCTGGATATATGCCCAGGAGTGGGATTGCTGGGTCATATGGTAATTCTATTTTTAGTTTTCTGAGGAACTTCCATACTGTTTTCCACAGTTAGACTTGGGGCTTCTTAATTCACACGGATAGTGTGAATTCAGGCCATAAACCTGGTGAGGGCTGTTTTAGAGCTACAATTTCTCAGGCAATATCGCTCCCCACTCATTCACCCAGTTCCAAGATTAAAAAAAAAAAAAAAAAAAGCCAAACAACTCTTTACTGTCTGCTTCTGAGAGTGGGTTTATTTCTGGATCTCCTTTTCATTGATGAAATAGTCATTTAGGTTCCCAGCTTTATGTGAGGGTCTCCTAGAAGAGTTCTCTCTTTAGGGGCTCTACCCTTGAGCTTGAAAGTCTGCCAAAATAGACCAGATTCCAGGGGTTGGCAGATGCTCAAGGACAAAGCATGCTTATGTGCTTACTCACCTCTGGATTCCTGCCTTTTATTAATTTTTGCTTTCTAAGGATTAAAAAAAATTTTTCTTACTGGTTTAACAATGTATTTTAAGAGCTTTTATATAAATATGTTGTATAGTTTTGTGTTTTTTTAATGGAAATTTGTTAAGAATATGTAGGCTGTCTCACCTCTATTGGCCTTGGAGGTTTAAGGTGATTTTTAAAACATTCAATACATTTAAAATTAACTAAAATTATTATGTATATAACTATTTATACACATGGAAAGATGGTGGTGTGATGGTCAGTAAGAAGAAAAAGTTACAAATTGTAAAAGGTATGAGCTCGCCATAAAATATTCACAGAGGTCCCTATGTACAGAGGAAATAGTTTTAAACCTAGTGGCTATTACAGTGGCTGTTTCTAGGAGGTTGAATATTGGGTGATTCTTTTTTCTTTTATTTTTCCTTTTGTAATTTTTCATAATGAACATGAATTATTTAGATAAAAATATTTTTTAAAACTATTTTTGAAACTATATAAATCTGAATGGAAATATTTCAAAACTAAGTAGGAATGATGTTAGGTTTTTCAAAGCCCTTTGAATATCTTTAATAATTTATCAGCTTTGATTTAAAGCCTCTCTCTTTCTCTCTCCCTCTCTCTTTACACACACACACACACACACACACACACACACACATTTTTTTTGGTCCTATGGGCAAAATCACTAGGGTATAGGCTCCTATCTTCTGTAGAGCTATTTGGTCTCTAGGAATGAAAGACTTTGCCCCAAATGAGGCTGTTGGTAGAAAGGGAGCAGACGAGGGTAGTTCTCCTTCACTGGAATCTTCCAAAAGTTTGAAGGAGTTTGAGGAGGTGAAATGACTTAGATAATGTCTTCCCTGGAAGCATAAAATAGAGGAGCTAATTCCCCAAACGCTTTCCAGTGGATGAGTCTATCATTTTGTATGAATGTTTCCTGGCTGGAATGATTTACCATTTTTTTCCCCTACTACCTCATTTAACTAACTCCAGATGAAGAATCTTACAGCTTTCAACTCTTTTAGAATCTATCTTGTTAATGGGTCTTTCTAGAGTTGACTAGAAAAGTGTACAGAGAGAAATTTAGTATGGAAATCAGTAGACCATGAGCTCCAGGGACACTATAACAGACCCTTTTCTGGGCAAGCGTGCAAGAAAGTGCCATTCCAACAAGACCAACTGTACATAAAAGCAGCGGCTGTCATACAATGACAAAGTTTGGGAAAACAAAAAGAATACACTTGAAACTCCAGGAAAGTTCCACTTTCATGAATCATAAAATTAGGAAAAAAGGGAAAACTGTGGAAGGTCAGCCAAGTCAACTGTTTTCTTTCAGATAGCCCCGCAGACCTGGGGATGACCAACAGTCATTTTAATTGCGAAGTTCAAATGTATAAAATATATTCATAAAATTTAAAGGAGGGCTTCCCTGGTGGTGCAGTGGTTAAGAATCTGCCTGCCAATGCCGGGGACACGGGTTCGAGCCCTGGTCCTGGAAGATCCCACATGCCGTGAAGCAACTAAGCCCATGCGCCACAAGTACTGAGCCTGCGCTCTAGAGCCTGCGAGCCACAACTACTGAGCCTGCGTGCTACAACTACTGAAGCCCGCATACCTAGAACCCATGCTCTGCAACAAGAGAAGCCACCGCAATGAGAAGCCCACACACGCAATGAAGAGTAGCCCCTGCTCACCACAACTAGAGAAAGCCCGCGCGCCCAGCCACAAAGACCCAACGCAGCCAAAAATAAATTTATTTAAAAAATTTTTAAGGGAACTCCTTTCTGAAAAATATTTCAAGTTAACAGAATTTCAGAGCCTCACCACCAGAATTTTTACTTCCTCTCTATGTGTTTGAGTTTAAGTACTAAATAAAATTACTGAAAGCTCTTACAGTGTTACAAATGAATATACATTGTATACCAGGAGTAAATCTTCTTCTTTCAAAGATCAGATGGATAGTTTATTTTGATCATTGATTTGAAACCTCTTAGATGAAAATGCATTTTTGTCCTATGTTGTTAAGAAAAGATTTTGAAATCGTGTTCAATTCTATCATCACAGGTTGTCATAAATTACTTCATTATCACAAGTGCTGACAGATCAGACTTGGCAAGTTCACTGCACAGGAGGTTTGGAATAAGCTGAAGGTTTGTCAGGATGTCTCCCCCAGTTTAAGACAGGGTCCCTGTGCAGGTACCTCCTCAAAGCAAGGAATATATCTAACCTTTATGTTCCTGTACCCTCCTCTGGGTTTCTAAATAGAAGCATTTCATGGTGTTTGAGGAGATCAAGCGAATTAAATATGCAGCAAGTCAAACCCCATCCTCAAGAGGTAATGCTTCCTGGGAATCTGCCATGAACTACAAGAAACCTTTTTCTTATGTGATTTCTTCATGCTTCCATTTGTTTTTCTAAATGGATGATACTGTGTGTTCTTTCTATAACCAGAGTTGTGTGGTGAAGATCTTGCATGGTAGTTTATTTCAGGAAGTTTGGAAAGCAAAATGGCTATCCCATAAAAATTCTTCTTCTTCTTCTCCCCGTCAAAAACAAGATTTTCACACAGTATTGTAAAGCAGTTATACTCCAGCAAAGATCTATTAAAACAACAACAACAACAAGATTTTCGGATGAGGGAAGCGAACGAGAAAGACAGAACTGGATGTTTGAATGATTCTTCTGGAAGTGAAATCTGACCAGATCCCTCTTGTGTTTCCAATTCCCCTTCTCAATCAGAGTAAAATCCAAAGTCTTTGCCTGAAGGCTTCACCATATCTGGACCCAGAGACCTCTCTGATCTCATCCCTCACTGTGCCCATCTTGCTCATTTCTCTTATGCCTCACAGGCCTCTTTGCAGTTCCTCTGTCCTCAGAGACTTTGCATTTTTGGTTCTCCCTCCCCTTCCTCCAGTGAGTTCCACCACTGGCTCTCTGCCCTCATTCAGTCTCTGCTCAAATGTCGTCTCCGGGGACTCATCCCTGACCTCCCCACCTAAAACAGCAGTTAGTCCTCTTCCACCTCCTTGTCTTATTCTTCTTTCTATCACTTGTCAATGATGTTTTCTGTCTCTCTCTCCATGAGTAAGTTCCAAGAAGTTCCTGCTTGAATAAGTATTTGCTGACTGAATGAATATGGACTGCTGACTAAATGGATGGCTCTGGAGATTCTGTTACCTTAATCACATAGCCAGCATGTGCTACACATATGGATTTAGGTGGATGACTTAAAACTGATGATAGCCACATGGGAAGAATTGAGGAGGCATAACTGATGAATTGTATTCAATTCAATGTAGCAAACACTTATCCAGCCCCTATTATGAGTAAGGCCATATGCAGGGGGTTGATATTGGCACATCTGCTTCTCTGAAGAAGCCTTATAATTGATTTTTACAAAGAAGAACCAAAGCAGAAAGGCTTCCTCAGACAGTTGGGACCCCCCCCCACTTCTGATTCTTTTTTTTTTTTTTTAATTTGGTTGCCTGGAGTCTTAGTTGTGGCAGGTAGGCTCCTTAGTTGTGGCATGCATGTGTGATCTAGTTCCCTGACCAGGGATCGAACTCAGACCCCCCTGCTTTGGGAGCATGGAATCTTAACCACTGTGCCACCAGGGAAGTCCCACCCCCTTCTGATTCTTGTTGAAATAAATTTAAATTGACAAGCCTTTGTCAAATCCCTACTACAGTCAAGGCACTAGGCTGCTGATTAATCCCATTGATGGGCTTCATAAGGGTGTTGATCCTTCACCTTCAAATAATGGCAAATCTGATACTCAGAAAAAATAATTCAGGACAGCAATACAGCATAAGATTATAGACTTTGGAGAGCTGTATTAACCCGAGTACTTCTACAAGTGCAAATGTTAAAGCTATTAAAGTTCTACCAGAATCATGCACCAACACTGCTCATTGATGTGCACTTTTGATTGAGACAAGAAAAAAATACATATTTTACAAATTAACCAAAAATTCATATCTTTGCCTCATTATTTTCTGAACATTTAGGATTCACTTTTGTGCAAATACTTATATAGTTAATTTCTGGTATATTTTATCTATATCATTTTATATGAGTAAATTTTAAATGCACACATTTATATTAGGACTTTGTTATACAAAGGATGGAATAAAAAGAGTGGAGGGTACAGTTAACATCAGCTAACAGTGAGAACTTACTGGGTGCCTGATACTCTTCTAAGGGCTTAATAGGTTAATCAGATTGGATGAATTAATTCATTTAATAGTCACAACATGCCCATGAGGTAGGTACCCTTACCATTCCCATTTTACAAATTAGGAAACGGAAAAAAGAGGTTCATTAACTTGTCCAAGGTTAGTAATCATGCCAGAACTCTGTGCCAGAATCCATGCTCTTAACCACTATTATATTGCCTCCCAGGAAGCTTGCATTCTACCCTGGGAAGGTAGGAAAGAAATGTATCAGATATTAACCAGGGGCTTCCCTGATGGCGCAGTGGTTGAGAGTCCACCTGCCGATACAGGGGACATGGGTTCCTGCCCCGGTCCGGGAAGATCCCACATGCCGTGGAGCGGCTGGGCCCGTGAGCCATGGCCGCTGAGCCTGCGCATCTGGAGCCTGTGCTCTGCAATGGGAGAGGCCACAACAGTGAGAGGCCCGTGTACCGCAAAAAAAAAAAAAAAAAAAAAAAAAAAAATATATATATATATATATATATATATATATATATATATATATGTAGTAACCAGAGTTGACAGCAATAAAAGAGCCTTCTCAAAGTAATCTATGCTTTTTTTTTTTCTTTGCAAAAGTAGACAATAATTACTGTAAGAGCTCAAAGGAGGGACAGGCAATTCTGCCTGCGATGGACTTCACCAAAAATCAAGAATGGCTTCTTCATCACAAAAACAATAATGGAGGTAAGAAATTAGGGAGCAATACCTTTAAATTTTTGAAGGAGAATAGTTTCTAAGCTAGAATTCTATGCATAGCCAAACTAGTAATGAAATTTGAGCATAAAGACATACAAGGTCTCAAAAATGTATCGATTTCCTGCCCCCCATGCCCTTGTCTTAGGATACCATTAGAGGATGTCCTTCCTCAGAATGAGGGAATATTTATCATCATCTCATTATCTATATGAGATGATGGATATTCACTAAACGTATTGTGGTAATCACTTCATGACATATGTAAGTCAAATCATTATGGTGTATGCCTTAAATTTATACAGTGCTGTATGTCAATTATATCTCAATAAAACTGAAAGAAAAAATTAGGACAACAAAAAAGAGGGAGTAAAATTCAATCTAGGAAGATGTGCAAAATTGAGAACAGAGTATCCAGCAGAGGAGAGAACCCCCAGAATAATGACTGTGGTGTAAATAATTCATAATCCAGCTGTAAAGGGCAGCCATCCAGATGGAAGCGGCAAGACTCAGGAGACAAGCTGTTTGGAGCTGTCAGCACCATGCCTGCTGCTGTGGAACCACCTTTTAACCAGAGAAAACTCCTGGAGAAAGTATCAACCCAAACAAGGGAATGTACTAAGAAAGAGGAAGGCATGATATCCAGGAAATAGGGAAGCCAATCTTGGAGAAAGACAGAAGGAATTCCAAGTTTGGTAGAAAACAAAGGCCAGGATGACAACTGAGCAGCAGGTCTAAAGGAAAGCCTGCCTGGACAAGAAGCGGTGTTTAAAAATATTTTTACCTGATATCGGTGACTTTTGGACATTGCACTGAGACGTTATTGGAAGTAGTTAGAAAGATTAGCAATAAGCAAAAAACAAAGCAAAGGGAAAAGCAAGACAATTATTAACTTCAGAGAAAACCTAAAAGTAGAAGGAAAAACAATCATAATACATTATGATGCTTTTATGTGAATATTTGCAAAGCATAGGAATGGAAACACTGAATGTGGAGGTAAACATCATATTGGGAAGATAAAAGAGGAGAAAAGGGATGGCAGCCTGAAGGAGCTACATCCTCTTCTACCATAACGGGAAATATAGAAATGATGTGTAAAATTGATTATTAAACTCATAGCAGTACATACATTATATTGAGAAATATGGAGATTTGAAAATGTCAGAAAAAAACTGCTAAAAGAGTCAAAGGTGATTACTTCTGGTGAGCAGAAGTAATATTTTTTAACACATTTTTAGTATTATTTAAAATTTAAAATTGCATATATAAATTATTTTAGTAAAATGTTATAAAAAAAATTAAGTGTCCACGTGGGCTTTCACAAAAGTTTGGTATCCAAACGACTCTCAGTAAAGGTTCTTCTTCTTCTATGTTATTATTATTATTATTATTATTATTATTATTATTATTGGAAAGAGTCTTGGCTTATTGTCAGATGATACTGAATCTAGTAATATCTGCCACTGATTCTTTCTGGGGATTTAATACATGGGATCTCAGTTTCTTCATTTGTAAAGTGAAGGGGTTACCATATATATATATATTATGGGGTTAAGGAGTTACCATATATAAGGGGTTTAAGGGGTTACCATTATATATATATATATTTACCATATATATATATTTATATATATATATAAAATCTCTTAGGCCTGCTCCAGCCCTATTATGTTATGAACAGGACCTATTATGCAACATGCATACACTGACAGGTTGCTGTCACACATGCGAAACTTGGCTGCTGCTTTTTTTTTTTTTTTTTTTGCGGTACGCGGGCCTCTCACCGTTGCGGCCTCTCCCGTTGCGGAGCACAGGCTCCGGACCCGCAGGCTCAGCGGCCATGGCTCACGGGCCCAGCCGCTCCGTGGCACGTGGGATCTTCCCGGACCGGGGCACGACCCCGTGTCCCCTGCATCGGCAGGCGGACTCTCAACCACTGTGCCACCAGGGAAGCCCTTGGCTGCTTTAAAAGTCCTGACTTTGATCTGCGCCATGGAGCCCAGAAGATGAGGAATGTCTTACTCACTGGTTCAAGAACATGAAAGGTGATTGTGAGACAAAGAGGGGATTCCAGCACCACGAAGGACATTATAAGACAATATGATTTCAACCTCTGGAATGAGTCTTACCTTGCAGAGCTGATATAATTAAAATGGGATGATGTACTTGGATGCTCTTTGTAAAGTGAAAATCCTATACAAGCGTAAGCTGTATCTCTAGTATTGTTTGGAAAGGGGTCAGTGCACTCTAGTGGGGAAAGCTCTGGCCTGGGAGTTAAAACATTTGAATTCTAGTGTTGACTTTGCCATTAATCCCCCAGGTAAGTTTGACAAACTCTCTCATGTCTTTTATCGCAGTTTCAGGTTTGGTAAAATGAAGATGGACTTGGAGTTCTTCAGTTAACAGAAAAAGAAATCAGATTTGGCAAAAATAGGGTAGCTTACAGAACTGAGACAAAAGCTTCAGGAAGGCCAGGAGCCAAAGATACGGTGGAGCTCTGGGCAGGGCTGATATTCAAACAATAAAACAACAAGATGGCGCAGGCAAATCGGAATGGATACCAGTAGCCACACAGAGACCTAGCGGCACTCAGCTGATACACGGTGTCTCAATCCATGCTGTGACAAAATTCCACAATCTGGGTAGCTAATAGAGAACAGAAATATATTTCTCACAGTTCTGGATGCTGGAAGTCCAAGCTCAGGCAATTGCCAGCATGGCTGAGGGAAGGCTCGCTTGCAGGTCCCGGACTTCTCATTGTAGTGAGAAAGGACGAGGGATCTCTCTAGGCAAGAATGCTAATTCTTGATAAGCGTTCATGATAAGCGTTCCACCCTCAAGAGTTGCAAGCAACTCCCAAGGCCCCGCCTCCTATAACTATCACCTTTGAGAGTCAGGATTTCAACATGTGACTTTTAGGGAGACACAAACATTCAGACCATAGCACAGGGGTTACCTCTTGAGCTGCTGCATCAAAGGGAAAGCTGGCGTAGTGATCCCAGGAAGGGGATGGTGGGGAGGACATACAGGGTGGTGGGGAGGCAGCTGTTTACCAACTGGCAGGGAAGTATTTCAATATTTTAACAGCCGGTACAGCTGTATTGGTGTGTTTCTGCAGGATGTCTAGATTTAAGGAGCTATTTATTGTTACTGCAGGCCTCACTGCTAGGGTGAATCGAGATAAAAATTTAGCACTTTTTTCCTCCTCGTGTGTCCCACTGCGTTAGACTCACATTTGAGGGAGAGAGTGTGTGGTCGGCCTAGTTGCGGGCTCCTGCCCACACTCGGCTAGAGGAGAACAGAGCATTCTGAAGGACAGCCCAGCCACAGCTGCATCCAAAGGAGTGGAGGCACTTTCCTAAAATAAGTCAGGTCTTTGTTACTCTAAGGAGAGAATAACGTATTTGACAGCTGGTATGGCAGGGACATCAATCAGTGAGAAGGTACATCAGCCCTTGACTGGGGGCAGGATCCTGAAGTTTCTCTGATTTGTTGGGAGTTAACCTTTCGTTACCAGCTGTGCTGTTGCAAGATGAGGGCAAATACTAGGAGTCCCGGGGGCCAGCATGGAAGAGGGGGTGCGGACGTGGAGCCAGGATCCTGGGCCATGGTTATTGCTTATAGGTATAGCATATTATTATCAGTATGAACCTTCTGTAACCAAAGGAAGGGGGAATGGATAGGCTGAGGAAAAATCATAGCTGGCTATTACAGAGGGGTTGGAGTAAAACTGCAAAGAGTTAATGGTTTGTTGCTGAGTGTATAAGGAAATGTGTGGTGGTAATTTTGGTTTTCACAATGGCTAGGAGACGGGGAGGGTGCTACTGGAATTTGGTGATGGAATCAGGAATAATAAATGTTCTACAGTGTCTGGGACAGTCATGCCGACCTATCCAAAATGTCAAAGCATCTCTGTTGAGACAGATTGCAAGAGTTATCCATAAGGGGCTACTGAAGAGAGGAGAGCCGTATGCCTTGGGCAGAAGGGAGATAAAGTCCTAATTTGGGTGATATAGTTGCCATTTATTATTTAGTATGATTAGGTCCATAAACACATCTGTCATTTAATCTGCATGACTATCCCCTGAGATATAATTAATGACTCCCTTCTTATACACAAGGAGTCAGGCTCCTTGTGTATAAGGAGCCTAACTCTCGTTTGGGGGTGGGCCGAGGAAAGGAGATCTAACTAAAGTGGTAGATTTCTCCAGCTATAAGTACTGAATTTCAGGAATTCTGGTCCCTCCCTGTCAATCTAGGATGGATGGATAGCTTTCCAGTTCCCGCCCTATCTCGAACTCCCAGTCACAGACACCAGGTGGCGCTCGCATGCTCGCAGCTCAGCGAATGGAACCCTCGGATTTAGACCCTGTCTGCTAAAAAGTCGCGCTGGCTGCCTGACCCGGGAGAATCACGTTCTGTGAAGCGCAGAAGCAAAACGGCGCCTAGCTCGGGCCCTGTCCTGTGGCAGACCTGAGGCCCGTTCGGAAAGGGACCGACAGACGCAGGGCGGCGGTGGGAGCTGCAGAGGGCCTTTTGCACTCCAATCGCAGGACAAGCGGGGAAGTTCAGAGCGTGGACAAAGGGATGCGAATACCAGCAAATTCGGGGAAAGCAGAAGAGGTGGCTTGGGAAGGTTAGAATATCCGAAGGACCCCCTTGAAAGGGGGTGGATGGGTCACAGCCCCTCTTTCTGTATTCTGGGCTGAGCAGGGTGGTAGCAGGTTCGGGGACCTTTTAAGAGCGCCGCCTGCCCTTTCTCTCTTCGCCATCACCAGCCTTTAACGGTGGTGAAATACCCTCTGCAGTTTTCCAAGGCGAGAGGGTATTTTCTCACAAAAGTGGCTTCTTGATAAACACTTAGTTTTTATACCTCCCAGCTCCCAACATTTGTGGGCACACAACAAGCTGGATTGTAAAGACGCCGCGGGAGGGGGTGGGAGGCTGTTCGTGAGGTTAAAAAATGAGTAACGATGATGACTTTCCAAGGGGTCCCAGGGGATGACCGCGCAGGGCCGAGTCCCTGGAGACCCGGCGCGGGGCTCTGGCGCGCCTCGTGGGCTTCACAGCTCAAGCAGAGCCTCTCGGAGGGTGGCCTGCAGGTATCAGAACCACCAGGGTGTTTGATAAATGCAGAGTCCCTGGCCTCAGCCCGGACCTGTTGAAACAGGGTCTCTGCGAGGGAGCATATGCAGTTTAAGAAGTCCAACCACCGGACACAGCCGACATTCGTCCTTTTAAACACCAAAAATGTCTATTTCAACTTTCGCAGGTGATTCTCCTGCACATTAAAGTTTGAGCATCTCTGCTTTGGCATTTTATAGCCCTCGTTCAGAAGAAGGAAGGGAGGAAGGGTACCCCTTGTTCTTTTGGGTGTTTTTTTTTTTTTGGTGGTATCTTAGTTCCCTGACCAGGGCTCGAACCGCGCCCCCTGCAGTGGAAGCGCGGAGTCTCAACCACTGGACCGCCAGGGAAGTCCCAAGGCAGGCTACCCCTTTATAGCGGGTACCGGTCTCCCGAGCGCGGGGTCCCCGACGAGGCTGGTCTTTGGGAATGGGGAAGCGGACACACAGCACCTGCGTCCGCGAGGGCTCCAGACCTCGCAAAGCAGCCAGCCGCATGCTAGCCTCGGTGCGAGTGGAGGGGCAAAAGCCGCTCTATCCCGGCACCGTTCACCCGGCTGCGGCCCGCACCTGGGGCGGCCGCCAGGTCGGGGCTGGCGCGCCTGCGGCGCTGGGCGGGCTCCTCAGAGCATCTCTTGTGGGGCCGGGCTGGAGGAGAAGAGGAGGAGGGAAAGGAGGGGTGCGTTAGGGACTTAGGCCTGCCTCCCACCTCCCCCCGCAGCCACCTTCCGCTCTATAATTGGCTGCCAGCGGGCCTTCCTTTCCTCTTATCTGATCCCGGGCGCCTAGCAGGAGGGAAGCTCTGGAGAGGAGGAGGCAGCTTTGAGCGGCCGGGAGTGGGGGCAGAAGCGGGTAGAGGAGAGGGAGAGAGGCTAATTGAAAGGGGCACGCGGCGGGAAGCGCGCGAGACCCGTGCGCCGCCCAGAACCAATTCGCGGCGGAACTTGGATCTTCCCTAGGCACGGAGAGGCCCCCTACCTGGGCTGGAATCTTCTCCTGCACAGGTCAGTTGCAATCTTTCTCCGCTCTTCTTTCGGGTCGGCTTTGCAAAGTCTATTCTTGAGGAAGGGAAAGTGGGAAGGGCTAGCCACCTGCAGACGCCGTGCAATTCCATGGACCTTCTCTGCACGCGCGCCTGGGATGGCCCGGGGACGTTTGAGGTGCGATGGGAAGGTGCACCCGTGTGCCTCTTCGCAGGGGGTCACTGGGCAGGGAGATTGGTGGCACTGCGTGATGCAAATGCAGACAGTAAGATGCCCTGGGTTGCTCTCAGGTCCCCCTGGTACTTGGGCGCTGTGAGTGCTCGGCGGGAAAGAGCGGGTTTCCCCACTTCGAGACAGTGGAGACTCCAGAATTTCCGAGTAGAAGGGGCTTCGTAAAGGGCGACCATTCCATTGAGAAAGGGGCTTAGGGATTGTTTTGGAGAGCTGTATATAAACAGAAAGCACGCTGTTTTTATTTAGATTGTATTAAGGGTCGCTTGGGAAAACAGTCGATGGAGATCATGGGGTACGCAACTCACCTAGATCCCCGTGGGTGACCCGCGCTGGGGACCAGGTGCTCGCGAAAAGAGGAGCAGGCAAACGCAGTGCCTCGATGCAGGATGTTGGCAGTAGTGATAGCTCTTCCACGTAGTGATGGCTCGTCCACGCCAGGAAACCCGGATGCTTCGCGCGTTTTACTTTGGTGTCTGGACCCAGGAGGTTGCAGCTTTCAGATGCACCACCAGACTGTGGTGCTGGAGGGTCTTCTCTGCCCTGGCTTTTCCAACCCCCCCACCCCCCACCCGCCCCTTTTTATCCCTCTGAACTGCCCGCGGCTTCAAGCGCTCTAGTACGCAGCGCCTGGGCGGAGGTGCATCTGGCCGAGCTTGGCTTTAGCGTGCGCAGCGCACAGTCAAAACAGGGTTAGGGCCCGGCCAAGAGGAGCCGGCGTTGTGCCGCTGGAGTGGCCTTAGTCCTAAGCAAGGGTCTGAACGCTGCCTGCAAGTAAAGGACACGGGCACTCTGATTCTGGAGCTGGGTTCTTGGGTCCTCTGTGGGAGGCTCCGCCCTGTGGCACGCGAAGCTCAGGATTGACCCAGGGTCGCGCGCACTGTGCTCAGGCTTTCGGCTTGTCCTTAGGGCAACTGTGCAAATGGAGCTTGCGTGCAGCTCTCACAGCGGCCTGGGCCTGCCCCTCCCCCTCCCCCCCCCCCCCCCCCCCGAAAACTACTTCTGGAGCTACAGCTGAGAGCCTCATTCCCTCTGGAAGTTTTGGATTCCCTTCTGGAAATTTTGGAGAGTCAGCTGCCTGCAGCAGTAGAAGGGGGTGGGAGGAGGCAGAAACAAAGAAATATGCGGATAAGACATTGGTGGCTCTGTGGGGAGCAGAAGTGAGAAAGAGTATTCCTGAAACTCCCCTCTTAAAGGCTCCGGGGCTCCTCCGCTACAGAGAGTCAAGGGGGGCCCTTCCTGGTTGCAGCATGTGATAAAGAGGCCCTGCTCGCATCCAGCAAACCGGCTTAAGCTGGATGCAGTGGGGAGAGCTGGTGGTGTGTTTCTGACAAGGTGGTCCAGTTCTGCCCACAGAGAACTCACTGGCAAATGTAAAATGAGTGAATGAATTAATGCATGGATAGCATTTGGATTTGGAGTTGCTTCAAAAGAGCAGCTTGGATGGATTTCCTTTGAACCTGGTCCCAAGGGTGTGGTTACTGTAAGATAGACTTCGGGATAGTACTTTTTTGAAGAAACAGCTTTATTGAGATATAATTGCACACGTGTGCAATTCGGTGGTTTTTTAGTATATTCACGGAGTTGTGCAACCATCACCACAGTCAATTTTAGAAGATTTTTATCACTCCAAAAAAAAAAAATTCTGTACCTATTAGCAGAAACTCCCCATTTCTTCCCAACCTCGCCCCCCGCCAACACCCTTGGCAACCACTCATCTACTTTCTGCTGACATTTCATGTAAATGGAAGCATACGATATATGTGTGGTCCTTTGTGACTGGCTTCTTTCACCTAGTAAAATGTGTTCAAGGTTTATCCATTATGTACAGGATACTCTCTCACTAAGCATTGGGCATCACCTCCTTCTGCCTGGGGAGCCCTGAGCCAGGACAGACCTGAACCTCCACTACATCCCTGACCTCCTGGGGGTCCCTTTGAAAGGACAAGAACCACACTGGTGAGGCCTCTCAGTAATTCCCTGGGAAGGATTCCTTGGAACCCATCAGGATTCCTGGAGCAGTTTTGGGCAGGTCCCAGGCTTTAGGACTGATGGGAGGAGTCCTTTGGCATTTTTCCTGCTGCTAATGGTCCAGCTGTGGATTTCAGAGAACTCTGGGCCTTCCATGAAAGTCTTGGTTTTTGGAATCAGCCAGGGCTGGCCTTAAAGAAAGGGCTGAGCAAATTCGGATGATTTGAGGGGCACCGGAACAAGCCCCAGCACAGCAAAAAAGGGCTCATTGGGGTACACTCCCTTTGACTCTTAAATACTTCCTAGTGTCAGCTAGTAAAACACAAAGATCTTTTGCCTTTTTTAAGCTGAGAGTCTTTGCAATTATGTGACTCTAGAGCCACATTTGCTGTCGTTCTACTCCAAACTCAGCCGAATGACTGCTGTTTTCCAGGCCAGTCGAGTGTAACCCAAGGTTCCTTTAAAGGACAAGGGCCTTCCTGAATTGCTGCAGGCTGAGGTGGTGGTGTTTGAGCACCACTGAGCTAACAAATTATCTGGGATTATGACAATTTGTAGAGAACAGATGATAAATGACCAAGGGGAACAGCGGGATGGGTGGGGTGGGGGAGGGGAGAAGAGGAAAGTTTAAGGGAAAGGGACAAAAACAAACTTCCTCTTTGACAGATTTGCCCCTGATCGTGCTAGATGGCAAGAAAACAGTCTCCTCTTGTTTCTCCTCCTCTTTGGTAACTAACTAAATAAAAAGTGGCAGGGCCCCAGTTACTCTTCTATATAGAACAAGCCTTGTGAAGACCAAGCCTTATCCTGTTCTAGTGGGGAGATGGGTGTGTGTAGTCGAGGAAGTGCTGACATGTGTTTCGAGTCCCTGTTGGGTACCTGCCCTTTTCTTTTTCAGAAACACGTTTAAGCCCCCCAGTTACTTGTGGAAGTAAATATTCTCCTTCTTTTAGATGTAAGATCACTGAGCTTCGGGGATATAAACTACCTCGCCTGGGGTTGCAAAGCCAGCAAGTGCCAGATACATGATTAAGAAAAGTCTGTATGAGATTTGAACCCAGACCCCATTTCTCCGTCAGCTTCTTTGGTGGGGAAGGGTGAAGTGACCCTTCACTTCAAGGGTGTGTGACTGTAAATGGATGACATCAACTGAGGCCATACAAGTCTGGGAGCTGAAACAGAGGCTGGAAGGCAGAGAGGTGTGGGTGAAATCTACACTTGCTTGTTCTGTGCCCCTGCCCATGTTCCTTAATCTCTCTGGGCCTCAGTTTTCTCTTCTAGAAAACAGGGATAACATAGCTACCTTATGTTTCAAGGCCTAAAATGATTTAGTACAGAGTCGGGAAGACAAAACTGGTTTCTCTTGTCTCCTGCTTCTTTTTCCTTCTTTCTACCTTTTTTTTTTCTTCTTCCCACGTTTCCTCTTCTCTCTTTCTCTGCTCCACTTTTTGAGTGGATTGTGACTAGAAAGGCACAGGAAATTCTCAGGAAATACTGAGAACTGAGTGTCTGTTTAAGTTGGGGCTTAGAGTCTAGACTCCACATTTCTTCAAGGTAATTTTTTAAAATTTAATTTAATTTTTATCTTATACTTCGAGGTAATTTTTAAAAATCAATGCTCTCGAAGAACTTTTCTGCCAGTGGGCCTTTGTTGAAGCTCACCGGCAAGGGTCCCTAACGTTTAATTTTTAGGGAGCAGTGTTTAGTCTTTTTCCTCCCAGACATAACCTGGATTGTTTATAAAAATTGATCCAGAGGGAGGCCAGTCTTGGTTGAGTTCTTCTGAGTTTCATAGGTGGTGTCTATAACTAGAGGTACTCAGGGGATCTTTTACTGGATAAAGATTTCCTCCTCAATGGCTTTCTGTCTGCTTTTGCAAAGGGGAGCACACTGAATCGATATCAAAAAATGATGTTCTACTGTAGGTTTAGAATGAAAAATAAAGATTACTACTGTAGGAAACACAGAAGGAGCATCTGGCCCATACTTGGAAGATCAGGGAAGCCTTCCTAAAGGATGAGATGTCTACGCTGAGATGTGCAGCTGCCCTTTATGCTGCTTGTAGATAGAGTTTAGTTAAAAGCGACTCTCATTTCTTTGACCAAGAAGCTATGTCAGTCCTTAAAAAAAAAAAAAAAAAAAAAATGCTGGGTAATGGAACATTCCTGAGTCAAGGAAAGTCTCCAGTTTGCCATACTTTTGGAGTGGCTCTGCCTTCTGTCATGTAGGACTTACAGCAACCTAGTTTAAGACTGAACGGCTACATTTCTGAGGGTGATCTGCAGACATATCCCTTGCATTTGAGCCATTCACTGGGCTGCTATGATCCTACATGGGGTCTTTCTGTGAACTAGAAAAAGGTACCTCTGGGCAGACCCATACTGTTGGGAGAAGAAAACAGTATACTTTCCTCTGGAAAACAGTTTTTCATACAAGTTGGAGAGAGTGTCTGCTAATTTCAAGCATTACTTGCCCTAGGCCGATTGCAAATTGTGCAGTGCGTCAACTGTGAACTGTACACATCAGCCCTGGTCATTCAATCACTGATCATTAAATCAATCAATATTTATTGATTGACTATCATGCACTTTGAACTTTTTTGATTATGGGTCAAACTGCCCATCTAGATGTATTATGTTACCCAAGACTCAGAAAGTAAAGTTACTGGGGCCATGAAGTTAGCTGGAGAGTTACAATGGGATAAGAGGCCAATGCAGTCTGTTGGAGATTGATCACTCTTTCTAAAGGTTTTTCAATTTTATTAATATTTTAAAGAAGCAAATTTTGGCCTTGTTAATTTTTACTAATATTTATTTTATGTAATTTTGGGTTTTATGCTTGTCTTTATTAATCCCTTTTCCAACTTAATTAGGATTTTAATTTGCCCTTCTTTTTTTGGCTTCTTTAAGTGGAAAATTAGATCATTGAGTTTTAAATTCCTTCTTTTTTTATGTAAATATTTCTCTCTAATCCTTTAGTTGCATCCCACAGATTTTCATGTGTTATCTTTTTATACTTTTTCCCTTACAACTATTTTAAAAATTTGCATTGTGATTTCTCCTTTTACCCATGGATTAAATAGAAGCATCCTGTTTAATTTCCAAATATTTTGAATTTGTAAAGATATTTTATTATGATTGATATCTAATTTAATTCTGTTGTTGTCAGAAAACATACTCTGCAAACTTTGAGTCTTTTGGAATTTATTGTCTCATTTTAGGATGCAGAATATGGCCGATTTTATAAGAAATTTTTTAAAAAAGAATGTTCTGCAGTTTTTGGATGTAATGTTCAATAAATATCAATTACTAGTTGATAGAGTGGTTCACATCTTCTATATCCTTACTGATATTTTGTCTAGTTGTTCATTCAGTTCCTGAGGGGATTGTTAACATCTCTAACTTTGCTTATTATTTCTTTCTTTGGTTCTATCAGTTTTTGCTTTGTGTATTTTGAAACTCTATTATTAAGCACATACTCATTTATGATTGTTAACTTTTCTTGATTAATTGACCCTTTATTCTGAATTGTCCACGACTTGAGGGACTTTTTTTTCTTTTTTTAATATTTATTTATTTATTTATTTAGGCTGCACCAGGTCTTATTTGCAGCACATGGGATTTTCATTGCCAGGTGTGGGATCTTTTAGTTGCGGCATGTGGGATCTTTTAGTTGTGGCATGCAGGCTTCCTAGTTGCAGCATGTGGGCTTCTTTGCAGGCTTCTTAGTTGCAGCATGTGGACTCTTAGTTGTGGTATGCATGTGGGATCTAGTTCCCCAACCAGGGATTGAACCCCGGGCTCCCTGCATTGGGAGCATGGAGTCTTATGCACTGGACCACCAGGGAAGTCCCAAGGGGCGTTTTTATGCAGAGTTGATTCCCCCTACTTGTGGCTCACTCTTTTCTGACGCACCCCTTCTCAATTTCCAGTCTCTGGCATTCCTGAGCTCTTCTACCCTTTGACACTTTAGGCTAATACAGTTGTGGCTTTCCACTTGATTTCTAATCACAATGCCATGCACAGTGGGGAGTTCGCACAGGGGGAAAAAGGCTAGTCACCAAGCTAATAGTAGCACAACTAGGTCTTTATTTCTAAATTAGAGTTGTTTTCTCCTGTGTCCTGATGCTAACAGAGAAGAGTGATAACCACTGACTTCCTCTAGGGCTTGTTTTTAAGTAGACATCATTAACTAATCCTGAAAACCCTTTTGGTTATTCTGGGTGTAAGGAGGGTGGTATTTTCACTACAGAGATGAAATAAGGAGTACTAAACATGTCAACACACTGGGCTAAGTCGTTAGCCCTGTTTTTAGTCTTTGCTTTCTTATCTGTAAATACGTATGAACTAGATCATCAATTCACTGTAAAATTCTCCTATAAAATTGATATCAAAATATTAATAATGTAGAGTCCAGAAGGAGTTCAGAGTTAAAGGTCATTTTGTCCAGTTCTCCTGCCCACAAATCCAGGAATCTCTTCTATAACACCTCTCATGGGTAAAACTTAGCCAGCTTCTGCCTCAGAACTTCTAATAAAAGTGAAGAAGGCATTCTAGTTGTTAGAGGATTTTTATATCCAAATCCGCATCTCTGTGGCTCTGTCCATTGATTCGAGTACTATTTGCAGAAGCTGCACAAAATAATCTTGTCTTATTTTCTATGTTAAAGCCCTTCAAATATTTGAAGACATCCAATATGTGCCTCCGATTCTTATTTTTCCTAGGCTTAAATCATGCTTAATCATTCCCATTTCTTTCAAATCTTCTTTGCATGGGCTTGTCAACTAAAACTGCTAAGTCTTCTTTTTAGTCAATGAATTGCTCTTAAGTCAAATCTTCCAGATCTTCAGATGGTTGATTATTTTGAACCTGTATAGAGCTGTCATCTGGAAAATGATAAAAAATGGATAGGGATGTAATTAGAAAAGTTTAAAGTAGTTCACCCATGCAAATAATTGTGCCTCTGTCCTTATTTGGATCTTCCGTTTTTGCCTAAACCTTTATGCCCACATGAAGTTAGTCCCACAACCTTCATTAGATGGAGGAAATAAAGAGTTCTTTTTTTTTTTAAATATTTATTTTGGCTGCACTGGGTCTTAGTTATGGCACGTTGGATCTTCATTGCGGCATGTTTAGTTGCGGCATGCAGGATCTTTTAGTTGTAGCATGCGGGCTCTTACTTGTGGCCTGCAGACTCATAGTTGCAGCACGTGGACTTCTTAGCTGCGGCATGTGGACTTCTTAGTTGCAGCATGCACGTGGGATCTAGTTCCCCGACCAGGGATCGAACCTGGGCCCCCTGCATTGGGAGCACGGAATCTTACCCACCGGACCACCAGAGAAGTCCTGATAAAGACTTCTTGAGTCTTTTCCTCCTTTAGTATCTACCCAAGTAGTAAATTCATTGATGATTATCATTCTCTTTTCCTTTGTGTCCTTTCAACCTGTTCCTAACATGTTACTAGTTAGAATTTTTTGAGAGCTTCCTGAGTTTCTAAGTACATTATTTACATTATCACAATCATCCTATAAGGCAGATGTTCACTTGCACATTTTACTGATAAAGAAATCAAGTCATGGAGTGGTTAAACTAGTTAGTCAAGGACCCCTAGCAAATTATTGGCAGATCTGTCTTCCTAGCTCCCCGTTTTCTATTCATACCTCCAGTTTCTGCTAACTCTTTGTTCTATTTCATACTTATTTCATTTAACTTGGCAATATATTTGCTTGCAGTCTTCTTTTCAATAAAACTGTGAGTTGACTGAAGGCAGGGATCATATGGTATGAAATTTTGTATCTCCCTTAGAGTAGAGAGCTTTGGTTACATAGTAGGACTCTCATTAGTGATTGTTGGAATGAAGATTCTGATATTACAAATATCAGTCTCTCTCAGGGCCTGGTGTGCCAGTTGGCTGGCAACAATTTTGTTTAAGTTTATGGTTTTTTATATGTCAGCACTGACTGAGTAGAACATTATCCAAGGTTTGGGTATATATGTGTGTAAGTCTGTGTGTGTGTGTGTGTGTGTGTGTGTGTGTGTTTATATGAGTAGTTTACAAAAACTTTAGGATAAATATTTTAAGGGGTTTTGATAAAACTGGCTTGCACAATGGGCTTTGCTCCTTGTTAAACTTAGTTGTATAAATGCGATTACATAAAACAAACATATGAAGTAGAGGAAGGGTCAATTAGTCCTAATGGGGATAGTTTTAAGTTACTGATTACATAATCTCATGACAGTGTTCTGAGAAAACTCGTACTAAAGATTATCAGCTTCCCCCAAATTGGGTTTATACCTTCCGAACTTAGAGCTAGATAGCCACTTCTAACATGATGTTTTTAAACCAAAAAAAAAAAAAAAAAAAAAAATTAAGGCAGAGTTATTTGTTTTGTGCAAGGTTTTGGGCAAAGTTTCAACAAATTAGGCTTTGATATTTTGGTAAATGTTAAAATATCTCATGGCACTTTAATAGGAATTGGGATTTTTTTCTTGCCCCTATTTTACTGTCCAAAAAAGAGACTTGGCAGAAAACCTTGGGAAAATGAAAATTCCACTTCTCCCAATATGGTATTACTGATCTTAATTTAAAATAAACAACAAAAAAGGAAGAATTTAAAGATACGCTAGGGCTACAGTTTTTTTTCCATATAAATAATACACAGTTTTCAAAAATGTTGCCAAGATTAGGGTAGCACTAATTCATCGGTTTGTTTATTTATTTATTTAAATTGTGTGAAATGCAGATTAACTTCTAATGTGGCATGTTAAGTATTGCTTCAAAACACCTGGACACAGAAACTGCAGTGTTTTGATGAGAAAGAGAAAGACTATTGGACTGTGGCTTGTAAAAGGACTTTCTCTACTATGTTAACATAGTATTCTGTGATATCTGATAAAAGTCCCTGATCTTAAAGGGCATGCCAAAGAGATAAATTGTTTCCTTACCTCTCCTTCCCTTTGCCCTGTTCTGGATGAAACCTGTGGTTATGTTTGGGGAACAAAATCTTAGAAAGAATATTTCGTTTGAGTTGAGAGAGTGATTCTACTTCTGTGGTTTTCTTTGGGTATCACGGTCTTGATCATGATAGGGCTGACGCCTACTCCCCTATCTTTTCAAATCCCCTGTATTCAAGCCTTCTGTATACAAAAGAGCAAAAGAGTGATTCACATTCCTTTGGATAACCCACCTGATCTTGTTCTACTTGCCTGGGTGGGGTTAGGGTTCTCTAGATGCCTCAGGGCCTTTCCCCCTGTATTTTATCTAAATTCACTCTCCATTTGTCCCATTTCTTCTGTGCTCCGACAAATAGTTGGTTTATTAATCTGTAATAAATTAATAATAACTTCATCCAGGCTAAAATGCCATATATATTACATATAAAATAGTCACTCAATGTGTTGCCTATTCCATTGAATTTTAAGGGGCTTCCAGTATGTGAAAGTCTTAATTTAAGAAAATATTCTTTAGTAATTAGCATTTTGGAACTATGGTAGGCTGTTTGGGGGAGATGTTTTTTGGATCCCTAAATACAAATGAATACATTCTTTAATATTTTTATAGGATCTTAACTTGATTATTTCTATGATTATCAAAGCACATGGATCTTCCTTTAATTGGCAATACAAAAGAATTGCACACTAGACCATCACTGGATATTATAAAAAGTGGTTGCCAAAAAAATTTTTTTATGAATGATTGCTTGAAGGAATATAATTAATTTATTCCTCTGGATATACTGTATCACTCTGGAATAAAACCAGAATAAGTTTAAGTGCATGAAACATATTGAATCATATTGTTTTGAAGATTCATAGAATTATGCTTTGCTACATTCACTGAAATAACTCTTGGGTTAAAAAGGAAATTAAAGTTTGTATGTTGCTGCCAAAGCATATTCAGAGAAAAATTATGGCCTCAAATAAAGAATATTACATTAATTAAGGATTAAATAAACAAAAAGAACAACAAAAATTAAAAACATAAGAGCAGGACTTCCCTGGTAGTCCAGTGGGTAAGACTACACTCCCAATGCAGGGGGCCCGAGTTCCATCCCTCATTGGGGAACTAGATCCCACATGCATGATGCAACTAAGAGTCCACATGCTGCAACTATGAGCCCACGTGTCGCAACTAAAGGATCCCACGAGACCCGGCGCAGCCAAAATAAATAAATAAATAAATAAATAAAATATTTAAAAAAAGAGCAGAAAAGCAAAGATAAATACAGAACTAAATAAATTAGAAATCAAAAAATAATATTGGCAAATAAAAAACTATTCTCAAAAAATTACAATCTGGACAAATATATACAGCTTATCTATTTTGGAGAGAAAAGAGAAAGTCAGAAACACATCACTTGAATACTGATAATGGAGCTATAACAAGAAAAGATAGATTGTAGTTTGAGAGATCACACAACTCTGCTAATCAATTTGAAAATCAAAATTAAAAGAATAACTTTATGGGAAAATATCCAAACTAGAACCAAGAAGTAAAAAAGCTAAGTAGATTTATAAATAAGACAAAATATATTTTTAAAGTTGTGTAGGAATTAGCTTCAGAAAGGGAATAGGCCCATATGATTTTCTCACTCAAATTATTCACAGGCTTTCATAGAGTAGATCATTCTCATGCTACTTAAACTATTATGGCACAATGAAAAAATGGAAACCTTTCTAACTTTTTTTTATGAAGCTAGAATAATCTTGACACCAAACCTTTTAAGAAAAGAAAACTCTTAGTCAATTTTGATTATTAACATAGATCCAAAAAAACAGCTATACAAAGTCGACATGATATAAAAACAATAATATGCAGATACAGCAAAGATCAGTTAGACCGGGAGGAGGGTGCCCTGAGGAGTCTTTAGACCCTGGAAAATGTCCGATTGGCAGATGTTAAAGGGATTCTTTGGTAATCCAATGCGTCAATGAGCTGCACAGACTCAGCCCAGGACTGCAAGAATTCAAGCCTGGGAGCGCTCCCTCAGACACTACATTGCTCAGCTCTTACCTCAGAGAGATCTGGCTCTCATCTCTGAAGACTTCAATATTGTCTCAGTGTGACAGGAACTTTGGAAAAGCAAGCAGCAGCAAAGGGTTGCACTCCCAAGTGAAGCTGCAGTGGTCTGCAGGTCCATGTCATCCCCTAGACCTTCCTTTGTGAGTTATGTGACCCTCCCAGGGGGACACTGTTTTGGCAATTTTCAGTGCTGCTTAGGTAGAGCTGAGGCCTGATGGGATGCTGCTGAAGTTGTCCCAGTCAACTCCTTCAGTGAGCTGCCCTTTAGAAGGATCACACCAAATAATTCATTATGGAAAGTATTCAGGAAACAGTTGCGGCATCAGAGGCACACTAGATGCGCTGATGACTCCAGCATCTGCATCAAAGCCTATGACTCCATGTTAGTTAAACACTGGGACAACCATGTTTATTTCAAGAGCTGATGACCATTTTCCAACTATTGCACTGGGAAGGAAGCCGAAAAGCCCTTTGTGAAACAAAGCATTCCTGACAGGAAGTCATCTACTATTTCCAGTATTCCCTGGATGAAAAGATGAACAGCCACATGGTGCTGGACTGGATCATGAAGGAGCGAGGGTCCTTGAAAAAGGAATCCTCTCTCAAGAGCAATGAATGGCCTTGGGGGAGTTACAAGAAGCCAAGAAAGCAGGATAACTATGATTTTACATAGAAAAGAAAGAAATCACTATCTTAGCCTTGACTGAGATCTACAGTGGCCTTCACACTTCCTCACCCAGAGATGATCGCTGAGCCTCAGAGCCCTGTGTGGTATTGCTAGCAAGGCCAGGCCCCAGGTGCCCCCAAGGATGGCAGAGACCAGATCCTAACATGTGGAAGCTCACTGAAGTAGGTCATCAGATGTTTTAGCATCTATAGCTGCTACCTGAAGGCTGTACTAATCCTCCTACTCATTTTATTCACAGAATCTGAGAATAGTAGGACTCACTCTTATGGGACCCAGTACTCACTCAGTGCAGTTTTCTAATTAAATTCTTCAAACTGAAAGGATGGAAGCAGGATTGTTTGAAAAATATTTCCCAAGACTGGCTCCAGCCTAAAGCCTGGCTGACATGTGCTTCACTAGATTACATATGTTGTTTCAAAGACTGTGCCAGTGTAGCATCTCTCAAAAGAACAGCAGCCAGGATTGGGAAAAAGTAACATGATAGCAATTTTTAAAATACTTGGATTAAATAAGCAATATTGATGCTTTAAAAAACATACAAGGGTCAGAGTCTCCTCCCAAGCTTTGGAAACTAAAAGATAGCTCTACTAGATATAATCCAAAGCTACAGAAGGGGTTTTATCTGGATATATCAAAGTTCTTGAAGAGGTAATAGTATGAAAATACTAGATAAACTTAATGTGGCATACAATATCACTGTAATAATAATTTTTTAAAACCCATACTCTTCCATTTGGGGATAAATGTCACCTAGAATAGTACTCACTCTTGTTGCTCAAGAAGAATTAATATCCAATTTTTGAGTCCTACAATCAATTATATTCATTTTTAATTTGCAAATAGGTAACTTGAATTCATTTACTTTTATTTTCTGCCACCACAGACATATATCTATAACAGAGAAAATCATAGGTATTTTACAGTTTAAAACATTTGAAAAATCATTAGCATTTAACAAAGAGTGCTTGCATTTGGTTAGTTCCTTAGGAGTTAGAGAGAAGGACTCTTTTGCTCTATTACTGTCTTTGTTATTTCAAACAATTCTGCTTCCATCCTTTCAGTTTGAAGAGCTTAATTAGACCATAAGCAACCAATAGCTCAAATGTTACAGAATCTTCTTGAAAGAAATAATATGACTCTGTCATCTATTTGAAAATGGCTTGGCTGAAAACTAAAACCATTATAATTACATTAAAGTTAAAAAAAAACCCACAGTAATTTCCATGAACAGGCAGGATTTATTTCTGTGTTTCAAGGATAGATTAATACTAGACACTACGAAAGTAATGAATTACACTAAGAGGTATAGATGAAAAACATGAACATCTCCATAGATGAAACAGCAAAAAGGCAAGATTCAGCATTCATTCCTCGTTGAAAAAAAATGCCCAGTAAAAAGTCAAGAATTTATTTTTTAACAGAAAGAGACAATATATCTCAATCTAACTACTAGCAATATACTTAATGATGAAATATTTGAGGCATTCCTTGTAAAATAATGGTTTTAAAACTCCTGGCCTATATAATTAAACACACACACACACACACACACACACACACACGGTGGTTGCAGTTGTCAACCTGGAAAATGCAAGAGATTAAATTGAAAAAATATAGAGTAAGAGTTCAGAATGGTGGCCTACTATAAAATAAATAGATAAAAATTACTATCTTTTCTATATTAAAAAATAATCCAGGTTTCCATTCACAACTGGAATTAAAAAATTAAGATAACTAGAAATATACCTTGAGATGGAAAAAATGATTTTACCCATGACACTGAATCAGAAACCATAAAGAAAAAGATCAAATCAGATGCCTTGATTAAAAAAAAAATCTTGACCCAATAAAACAAAATAGAAAGGTCAAAAACAAACTTGAAAAATACTGCAGTATATATGTTAAAATTAATAATATATAAAGAGTTCTTACAAATCAATGAGAAAATGGGTGAAATATATGAACAGGTATTTTATAAAAAGTGTAAGTAGCTAACAAACACAAAATGTTACATTTTACTGACTATAAAAAAACAAATTAAGATGATATTGTGATAATCACATTTTACCTATCAAATCAGGATATGTTGAAAGCAATGAACCCCTGTGATGATGGAAGTGATGTGATTTGGTACTCATATAAGATGCTGATAGAAGTGGAAATCAGTATAAGGCATTATGTACCTATGTTTTAAAAACCTTTAAAAAACACATCTTGTTTTACCCAACAGTTCTACAATTGGGAATTTAGCCAAAGAAATCAATAGTCATGTATTCAAAGAGATGTGAATAAGGATGGTCATTTCAGTGTTACATGTATTAGGGAAATTTAGAAACAATCTAAATTTCCAAATAAAGCTAGATAATAAATAAGTTGTGATATTGCCATGCATATTGTAACAGGACATTTATGTCATCAGCAAATATTTGCACATACTCTTTGCTGTGCTTTCTTGTATTTTCTAATTTTCTATGATTAAACTCATTATTTTTGTAATCAGAATGAGAAAAGATATTTTAAAGTGGAAAGAAAGTTATATGAAGTGTGATACTTTAGAAGCATTTTCCTAAGATGCTTCTACCATGTCTGATTGTCTGTGTGGGCTGAAATCCTGGATCCTGAACTCACTATCTATGTGACTTGGGGAAACTCTCTGTGCCTCGTTTTCCTTATCTGTAAATCAATATTATAATCATACCTACTTCAAAAAATGCCCTGGATAGAAGAAAACTTTTGAGATGTCTTAATTTCTGAGGTAAGGACTCAGAATTTCTCCTCTGTAATGGCTTGCAATAGAATTGTAGTCAAGCACTTGTAGACTAGCCTTTTAAATTAACCCCAAACATTCACACTTCCCCCCCTTCTTTCCCTCCCTCCTTCCTACCCTCCCTCCTTCCTTCTTTTCCTTCCTTAATTTCCCCCTTTTTCATTTCTTTCACCTTTTCTTGGAGCTTTTCTTTTATTGATACTCTAATGAAAAGGATGATCTTAGAAGAGTTTTAGATTCACACATATGGAGAAAAAAATTATAAGCAAAGATGAAAAGATTAAGGGTTATTCAGCCCGATGAAGTGAAAGCTCAGTGGTGATTTAATAATCACACAAAGTGGTTTTTCAAATGCTCCTTGATCACTAGAAGAATCGTACTGTGTATCTATACTTATGACTGGCAAGGGAGTTGTAACTGTCTGATTATAATGCTCATTTCAGGCCAACTTTTGGAATTTATCCATCTGGGAAATTCATTGTGCTATTTTTGCCTTATAAAAGAGTCACAGGATACCTTCTGAATTTCTCGCCCAAATATTTCTAATAATTCTCTTCATTTACAGCATCTTCTCAAAAATCTTTCTTTTATCAGTGTACGTTTTAGAGTGAAATATACAATGCCCTAAGGAATGAGTTACTTCCTGACAATACTAATACATGTTGGCTTATTTGTTTTAGATGACTGCATATAATTTATTTTAAGTCTTCTCAAAATATCTCTGTGTTCTCTGTTTCTAGGACTACTGTTACATCCCATGTGAAAAGCAAGAAATAAAATGAAGATTTTTCAGTGCAAGACGCAGCATTGGCTGTTTCCAGCTTTTTTGGCAATTGCTTATTTTTGCACGAATGTCCAGGGTCAAGGTAATGGAAAAGTTGAATATAATAATTAGGGTCTGGGAGTCTGGCCATTTTGGTTCTGATTATCATTTTTTATTTTATTTACCTTAAGAGTGCTTCACTGGTTCAGCTGTCATAGGTTGGGCAGGGTCATAGGTTGGCTTAGGCAGGGTCATAGGTTGGCTTTTACTCAGTTTTACTAACTGTTTACATTGTAGAAATGTGCCACAACTTTGATGAAGGTTACGACCTCACCAGTGACTGAGCATATTAATTTTGTGGCAGTTGGTTAAACAGCTCATTTTTAATGTGCTTCTGAATATGTCATACAAATTTAATCAGCAAAGTCAAATTTGCAAAATCAATTCTGTTAATAAGGGCCTATAAGGTGTGTATATATGTATCTCGATCATGCCTTGTCTCTTAAAAAGACTGTTAACAGGGCTTCCCTGGTGGTGCAATGGTTGAGAGTCCGCCTGCCGATGCAGGGGACACGGGTTCGTGCCCTGGTCCAGGAAGATCCCACATGCCGCGGAGCAGCTGGGCCCGTGAGCCATAGCCACTGAGCCTGTGCGTCCGGAGCCTGTGCTCCGCAATGGGAGAGGCCACAGCAGTGAGACGCCCGCGTACCGCAAAAAAAAAAAAAAAAGACTGTCAGCAAAATATTTCTGCCACTTCATACCTGGGTGACAGGAAGTGGGCATCCTGGGAAGCATCGAGTGGAAAAGCATAAGAAGCAGAATGGAGGCTTCAGTCTGGTCAGTTCTAAGGGCCAACTGATTCTATCTGCACCCCAGGTGTCTTGACATCGCAAGGAGGGCAAAGAAGTTAACAACATTCAGGATTCCTAGGTTAAAGATTAGAAATCTTTGTAGCATCTTCTATCCAGGCTTTTGTTCTTTAAATGTGGTCTGAGTTTATAGCCCACAACATCTTTTCAGTCAATAGGCCAAACTTCTGAACCTCCAGGAGAAGTAATGAAGATAACACTGACCATGCCCAGATACCACAGATCATGCCCAGACAACACGGATGGTGCTTTAGAACCCACAGTGGCATTGGCTTCAACTGAACTACTCGAGGAAATAAAATGTGTAGCAAAGGCAGCAACCAAATCCTTCAATATTCAGCTTTTTTAAAAAAACAATTTATAAATGGTTTATATGACTACAGTCCCATTACAACTACTAGCAAAAAACAATACCACCATTTTCTTTTATCAATGGACCCCATCTACTGCCTAGATATGCATAAATATTCTATAATCATTAAAAGAAAATCTTGGTTAGACACAAAGTTTATATTTCCTTTAGGTTTTTGCCTTTAGGGGAAAAACACTGAAAAGAAGATATGTTACTTAAGAAAGAAACAGGCCTGAGGTCACAGATTTGAACTCAAAGTTACCTCCTTTTTCCCTATATGGAAGGCACTGGGACTTGTGCCAAAGCAAAGGCAGCGAGATTGACAGAAACACTGTAAGTGCAGTGGAGAAATAATTGTTCTTATCTCATGGAACAAAAATGTGTGTATATTTAATACCAGAACCATGATTTTTCTTTTTGCAAGCACAAAGGAGGTGCTTCAATACATATACTTAACTCTGTAATAAATATAAATGCTTGCATGAACTTGACTCAAAAGTTAATTTGTGTCAGTTAAAATCTTTAAAGACAAAAATTAAGTGTAAAGCTTGATTTCTGGCACACATCAAGAACCCAGAGCGAGCCAACAAACTCATCTTTTGTGTAGTAAAGTCAGGCTTCCTATGTGGGTTATGGCCAATTACAACATTTGTGAATGTATGAACATCCCAAACGGGGATTTCGCAAGAAGACCAAGGATGGTCCAGTTGTTATATTCTTTGACTGCAGGGTTAGCCTTGTTACTGAAAGTACAGGGGTATTTTTATTTTGTTGTGCTGTATTTTTTGAGAGGGAAGATTCTCTTTAAACTCAAAGAATTTAAAGGATCATGAGAGATTATTACAAGCAACTATATGCCAATAAAATGGACAACCTGGAAGAAATGGACAAATTCTTAGAAAAGCACAACCTTCCAAGACTGAACCAGGAAGAAATAGATAATATAAACAGACCAATCACAAGCACTGAAATTGAGACTGTGATTAAAAATCTCCAACAAACAAATCTCAGGACCAGATGGCTTCACAGGTGAATTCTATCAAACATTTAGAGAAGAGCTAACACCTATCCTTCTCAAACACCTATCCTTCTCTCCTTCTCTCACTCCCAAACTCATTCTACGAGGCCACCATTATGCTGATGCCAAAACCAGACAAAGATGCCACAAAAAAAGAAAACTACAGACCAATAACACTGATGAACATAGATGCAAAAATACTCAACAAAATACTAGCAAACAGAATCCAACAGCACATGAAAAGGATCATACACCATGATCAAGTGGGGTTTATCCCAGGAATGCAAGGATTCTTCAATATTTGCAAATCAATCAACGTGATACACCATACTAACAAACTGAAGGATAAAAACCATACGATCATCTCAATAGATGGAGAAAAAATTTACAACAAAATTCAACACCGATTTATGATAAAAACCCTCCAGAAAGTGGACATAGAGGGAACTTACCTCAACATAATAAAGGCCATATATGACAAACCCACAGCCAACATTGTTCTCAATGGTGAAAAACTGAAACCATTTCCACTAAGATCAGGAACAAGACAAGGTTGCCCACTCTCACCAATATTATTCAACATAGTTTTGGAAATTTTAGCCACAGCAATCAGAGAAGAAAAAGAAATAAAAGGAATCCAAATTGGAAAAGAAGAAGTAAAACTGTCACTGTTTGCAGATGACATGATACTATATATAGAGAATCCTAAAGATGCATCAGAAAACTCCTAGAGCTAATCAATGAATTTGGTGAAGTAGCAGCATACAAAAGTAATGCACAGAAATCTCTTGCATTCCTATAAACTAATGATGAAAAATCTGAAAGAGAAATTAAGGAAACACTCCCATTTACCACTGCAACAAAAAGAATAAAATACCTAGGAATAAACCTACCACCTATGGAGACAAAAGACCTGTATGCAGAAAACTATAAGACACTGATGAAACAAATAGAAGATGATACAAATAGATGGAGAGATATACCATGTTCTTGGGTTGGAAGAATCAACATTGTGAAAATGAATATACTACCCAAAGCAACCTACAGATTCCATGCAATCCCTATCAAACTACCACTGGCATTTTTCACAGAACTAGAACAAAAAATTTCACAATTTCTATGGAAAGACGAAAGACCCCAAATAGCCAAAGCAATCTTGAGAAAGAAAAACGGAGCTGTAGGAATCAGGCTCCCTAACTTCAGACTCTACTACAAAGCTACATTAATCAAGACAGTATGGTACTGCCACAAAAACAGAAATATAGATCAATGGAACAGGAGAGAAATCATAGCGGTAAACCCACATGCATATGGTCACCTTATCTTTGATAAAGGAGGCAAGAATATACAATGGAGAAAAGATAGCCTCTTCAATAAGTGGTACTGGGACAACTGGACAGCTACATGTAAAAGAATGAAATTAGAACACTCCAAACACCGTACACAAAATTAAACTCAAAATGGATTAAAGACCTAAATGTAAGGGCAGACACTATAAAACTGTTAGAAGAAAACATAGGCGGAACACTCTATGACATAAATCACAGCAAGATCCTTTTTGACCCACCTCTTAGAGAAATGGAAATAAAAACAAAAATAAACAAATGGGACCTAATGAAACTTAAAAGCTTTTGCACAACAAAGAAAACCATAAAGCAGATGAAAAGACATCCCTCAGAATGGGAGAAAATATTTGCAAATGAAGCAACTGACAAAGGATTAATCTCCAAAATATACAAGCAGCCCATGCAGCTCAATATCAGAAAAGCAAACAACCCAATCTAAAAATGGGCAGAAGACCTAAATAGACATTTCTCCAAAGAAGATATACAGATTGCCAACAAACACATGAAAGGATGCTCAACATCACTAATCAATAGAGAAATGCAAATCAATACTACAATGAGGTATCACCTCACACTGGTCAGAATGGCCATAATAAAAAACTCTACAAACAATAAATGCTGGAGACGGTGTGGAGAAAGGGGAACCTTCTTGCCCAGTTGGGGGGGGATGGAAATTGATACAGCCACTATGGAGAACAGTGTGGAGGTTCCTCAAAAAAACAAAAAATAGAACTACTATACGACCCAACCATCCCACTAGTGGACATATATCTTGAGAAGACCATAATTCAAAAAGAGTCACATACCACAATGTTCACTGCAGCTCTATTTACAATAGCCAGGTCATGGAAGCAATCTAAGTGTCCATTGACAGATGAATGGATAAGGAAGATGTGGCACATATATACAATGGAATATTACTCAACCATAAAAGGAAACAAAATTGAGTTATTTGTAGTGAGGTGGATGGACCTAGAGTCTGTCATACAGAGTGAAGTAAGTCAGAAAGAGAAAAACAAATACCATATGCTAACATATATATATGGAATCTAAAAAAAAAAAATGGTTCTGAGGAACCTAGGGGCAGGACAGGAATAAAGACACAGACATAGAGAATGGACTTGAGGACACAGGGAGGGGGAAGGGTAAGCTGGGACGAAGTGAGAGAGTGGCATGGACATATATACACTACCAAATGTAAAATAGATCACTAGTGGAAGAAGCTGCATAGCACAGGGAGATCAGCTTGGTGCTTTGTGTCCACCTACATGGGTGGTCTAGTCAGGGTGGGAGGGAGACGCAAGAGGGAAGAGATATGGTGATGTATGTATATATATAGCTGATTCACTTTGTTATATAGCAGAAACTAACACACCATTGTAAAGCAATTATACTCCAATAAAGATGTTAAAGAAATAAAATAAAATTTAAAAAACTCAGAGTTTCACTGCAATCATTCTCATAGAAATCAAATCTTGTAGGCAGAAAAAGAATGTTTATGTCTTCTGTCAAAGACTCACTGTTATCAGGTACTTAAGAAATTTTATTTCATCATACGAATATATATTAAAGGACTAATTTTCTGCCCTCCTTTCCTTCCTTCCTTTCTTTCACTTCAGTTCAGCTCATCTGAAATCTTTCTAATGGAATACTCTTATTAATTTCTTGAAACACTACTTTTTACAAAGGAACACTGAAATGAAGATCTTCTGTTCTTCCCTACTCACTATTACCTCCCTTCTCACTTTTCTTTATTTTTAAATAAATAAATAAATTAATTAATTAATTAATTTATTGGCTGAGTTGTGTCTTTGTTGCTGCACGCGGGCTTTCTGTAATTGCGGCGAGCAGGGGCTACTCTTCATTGCAGTGCGTGGGCTTCTCATTGTGGTGGCTTCTCTTGTTGTGGAGCTCGGGCTCTAGGCACGTGGGCTTCAGTAGTTGTGGCTCATGGGCTCTAGAGCACCGGCTCCATAGTTGTGGTGCATGGTCTTAGTTGCTCTGTGGCACGTGGGGTCTCCTGGACCAGACCTCAAACCCCTGTCCCCTGCATTGGCAGGCAGATTCTTAACCACTGCGCCACCAGGGAAGTCTGCCTCTTGCTTCTCTAACAGTCTCTTAGTTTTCTTCCAAGGAACAACACTCCCTCCCCCACCACATGGAGCCTTGGCTGCTGTATCCACCAGACTTCCTCTCTGGGCTAAGGGGTGAGAAAATGACTCAAACCAGTCAGGCCAACTCTCCCAAGAGTCTGAAACTTGTGTCCAGTGATGGAAGGATGGAAAATAGCTCCAGTCATTTCATTCCAAAGACATGCCCTAAGAAAAAATGGTCACTAGTTCCTAGAAACTCTACCCAGAGTGTTCCCAGATTCCTATACTTTCAAAGCTTATTTAACTTTTACTATAATTATATGACCTACTTCATTATCTACCAGTAAATACATTTTTTGCTTAAATTGGCCAGAGAAAGTTTCTTTTATTTGCAGCCAAAAATCTCTGACTGATAGAAATGGAGCAGTATGGGCAGTGAGAGTGTTTTCCCCTTCAAAACATAGTTTAGAGTGCTATACTGGTGGAATAAACTATTATATTTATTAAGCAAAAAACCTTTAAACAGCAGAGAAGTATTTGTATTATATTTCCAAGTGGTCTTAAAACCACAAACAAATAACAGAAGACCTTAACTTTTTATCTCAGTCATTTTTTAATTAAATGTATTGGTAAATGTATTAAAAGTATTGTTTTAGAAATAGGAGAAATTAAAATTTGAGGGAAATTTACTCTGGGATATGCTAGAGAGTTCTTTTTATCTTGCTTAGAATTTAAAATGTTATAATCTCATAATCTATTACAAAGATGGTGAAAACAGCAGTAAAGAAAATATTCTCAAACTTCCAAATATATTTGACTACTAATAACAGCAAAAAGTATGGGTAAATGTGTTAACACAGAGGCCTCTATAAAGTGAAATCTAGCCCCTATGCAAAGTCTCAAATGTATATGCTTTGAAGTTTTTAGGTGACAATTACTTTATCTTTAGTGGTTCATTTTTGTAACCATCCAAAACAAACACTGCTAGAACCAAGTATAGATTTACTGTGAAGTTCTGAGACACTATTGGTGCCACCATTCTGTCATGCTATACATATTTTTTCCCTACAGCCAACACACCATTACATTCTCTGTGTTCCAATTCATTTAATAACTTGTTTTGAAAAGAAAATACTGGAATAATCCAGATATAAACAGTTATTTGGGCCAGTGGAGGTTCACATTCTCTGTAGAGGGAAAGTTAAGAATTACATGGAGAGACTAAGAGGAAAAGTGCATTAGGTTGATTAGGAGGAGAGAGTTAGTTTCCTGTATACCTTTTAATACTGACTGTATTAGTTCCGTATTGCTGCTGTAACAAATTATAACAAAGCCAGTGCTTAGAACAAGAGAGAATTTTTCTTCCCAACTGATCCCTATGTGTTGCAGGAAGTAGTTGGAAATATGGTCATTAACTCCAAGTGTTTTAAAACTATGTGACCATGCAAAGAGTCAAGTTCCATTCCTTTCCAAACAAGTGAGCCTCACTTTGAAGAGCGTGGTGTTTCTTGCATCTGACTTTTCTACAGCCTTAAATTCCAAACATTAGACATTAGCACTCCTTAAACACTTTATCACATTTAGACTTCCTTGCTCTACTGATGAATGACTCTTTCAGCACCAACACTGCCAGTTTTTCAGGATTACCATGTTTATCTAGTAATGTTACTTTGCACACTTTATATATATTGTGCACTTATTTCAGAGGTTAGCATACTTTTTCTGCAAAAGGCCAGATAATAAATATTCCAGGCATTGTGGGCTATACGGTATCTATCACAACTACTCAACTTTGCCATTGCAGTGTGAAATAAGCCACAGACAATATGTAAACAAATCAGCATGGCTGTGTTCCAATAAAACTTTATTTATAAAAGCAGACAATGGGCCAGATTTGGCCCATGAGTGGTAGTTTGCCACCCCCTGACATACTTTATAAGAATTAGCAGAAATCAAAAATAAAAGTGGAGATCCCAGACTTCCCTGGTGACCTACTGGTTAGGATTCTGGGCTTTCACTGTGGTGGCCTGGGTTCAATCCCTGGCCGGGGAAGATCCCACAAGCTGTGAAGTGTGGCCAAAAAAAGAAAAAAAAAATGCAGATCCCAGTAATACAAATAGTAGATTTCAAAAACTAAGTTCAATTAAAACAAAGCTAGAACTCATTAGAAATGCTTAAAAATACACACCAGAGGGGCTTCCCTGGTGGCGCAGTGGTTGAGAGTCTGCCTGCCGATTCAGGAGACCCGGGTTCGTGCTGCGGTCCGGGAAGATTCCACATGCCGCGGAGCGGCTGGGCCCGTGAGTCATGGCCACTGAGCCTGTGCGTCTGGAGCCTGTGCTCCGCAACGGGAGAGGCCACAACAGTGAGAGGCCCGCGTACAGAAAAAAAAAACAAAAACAAAAAAACACCAGAAGCGTCTGTCAGGCCTTTAGTAACCTTTATACTGTGTACTCAGTTTTTTAAAAAAGGAGCAAAAATAAGGACCTTGCGATAAGCTTGACCAAGGATGTCTACCAGCCCACTGGCAAGATTCGGCTCAGAAACTGGATGTGTTGTTTAACATTTAACAACTTTTATTTTTAATTTTCTTCCATAAGTAATAAGAACCTATCTATAAATAGATTTTTCTCCCCAAGTTCCAGTCGAAACCAAACAGTAATAGTTTCTCTGTTCATCCAAATGTTAGGTTTAGCCAACTTCCTTTTCTAGTTCAACATAGCAGTTCTTATGATAAATCCATATTTTCCCATAAGCCAGAGAAATGTAGACTCTTTCATTCATGTCATATTGAGAATGGGAAGCTTGTGTTTTTGTTTTGTGTGACTAGCATTCTCTACTAAGAGGTAGTAAAGGGCAAGTAGAGAGAGAATACTACTCTTAAGATTGTGTCCTTCAGTTCTCGCTGATTTCAGATGAGCGGAGAGTTTGTAGTGTTAAATTACTCATTCTTCTAGCTAAGTGAAGGGTGACTTCTTAATATAAATCTTCTCCCGAAGAAACAGAGCATTTTGTTTGAGGTCAGAGATTGTCGTGCACAAGTATGTGAACTTGGATGAATCTCTTAGCTTCTCCTTGTATCTCTTATATATAAAATTGGGATAGCAGTGTATTTTTGTGAATATTAAATAAGCTTTTGAGATCATCCATTAGATGAAGTAAAAGAGGAGGGGAACAAACATTTATTGGCTACCTATCATAATGCATTATATCCGTTATCTTCTTTAACATTTTCACTTATCCTGTGCAGAAAGTATTGCTGTCACCTTTTCTAAGGATAAGGCTTTGGAAGAAACAATCACTTGCTCAAGCTTATTCATCTAATAAGCGACAGAAATGGGAATCAAACTAATGTCCAAACCCCATATTATGCTACATACCTATTAAAAAGAATGTTTGTTTCCTTCCCCAGACTCTGTGTCCTAAAGTGGGAAAGAAAGGCCAGGCATAAAAGTGGGTAATGAGTGCTAACTTTTCTGTTAAGCATTAATTTTCTTTTGTGACAAACAAATTTATATATTATATAGTAAAAATCTTCTTATGAAAATATTTCGTTAGAAATTCTGGAGCATTGCTGTAGAGTTCCAAAAATATGTTTTGAAGTTTGAATGACTTACACAAAAAGTAATATAGACCAACCTATTTTGTGAACTATTGGGAAAGATTAAATATGCTAGGATGATTCATGACCATGTGCTGTGTGTCTTTCTGAAAGGTATAAATCAGCTACACGTGAAGAATGAATCCAAGTTTATAAAGCAATTATCTTTTATTATTATTATTATTATTTTTTATTTTGGTCCTTTACAATCTCTTTCTCAAAATGTTTTTAAATGAAGATCTTAATACTATAATATGTCTGTAATGAACTTAAATTATCATATCATAAAAAGTACTCAGTTAATAAAGTGAAAAACCTAAAGGCATAAAGCAGGTCCCACTAGAGTAGATTACAAAAGCTTACGTATTCCAAGTAGAAAAATTCATCCTTATAAAATAATAAAAACATTTTAAAGGTTGGCTTCAATTATTAAGCTGGACTAAGGTATTAAATTCTAACCCTAAGTCATAGTTCTTTGTCACAAGATCAGTACTACTTGGCAAATGCTTATCTCCTGAGTAAGAAACAAATGCTTTTGGGTTTGTGTTATTTTGCAAACTGATCAACTCATTAATGCAGCTGTAGAAGGAACATGAAGTCTTGCATATTGTGATTACATTACTTTGGCTTTTCAACTTAACAGTGGAAGTTTAAAAGTTTCAAAATTAAAAAGTTTTTGTTTTTCCTTTTCAGTGCCTCCACCCACAAGGTTAAGATATAATGTATTATCTCATGATAGTATCCAGATTTCATGGAAGGCTCCGAGAGGGAAATTTGGTGGATACAAACTTCTTGTGACTCCAGCTGCAGGTAAAAACACTCAACTGTATTTTTTAGAGTATTAGCAATTTTTTGCACACAGGGAACTAAAAATGTATTGTGCTAAGTGCTGCTTTAAGTTCATTTGAAAGATTTTGGTTTTATTTAAGCTTTGAAGCTTGAAATCTTAACCTCTACTCAAGAAAATGATGTTCCCCAAATTTAAAGAATAACTATTAGACTCCCCATAGTTTTCCTCAGGCAAAATTTTCAGACTATCAAGAAACCTCACTATCTCTGTTTCAAAATGTATCAGTTCTTTTGGTCAATTAACAATTAAAAATTACCTCCAAAGTTTTAGCCTAGCCACAGCAATCAGAGAAGAAAAAGAAATAAAAGGAATCCAAATTGGGAAAAAAGAAGTAAAGATGTCACTGTTTGCAGATGACATGATACTATACATAGAGAATCCTAAAGATGCTACCAGAAAACTACTATAGCTAATCAATGAATTTGGTGAAGTAGCAGCATACAAAAGTAATGCACAGAAATCTCTTGCATTCCTATACACTCACTAATGATGAAATATCTGAAAGAGAAATTAAGGAAACACTCCCATTTACCATTGCAACAAAAAGAATAAAATACCTAGGAATAAACCTACCTAAGGAGACAAAAGACCTGTATGCAAAAATTATAAGACACTGATGAAAGAAACTAAAGATGATACAAACAGATGGACAGATATATCATGTTCTTGGATTGGAAGAATCAACATTGTGAAAATGACTCTACTACCCAAAGCAATCTACAGATTCCATGCAATCCCTATCAAACTACCAATGGCATTTTTCACAGAACTAGAACAAAAAATTTCACAATTTGTATGAAAACACAAAAGACCCCAAATAGCCAAAGCAATCTTGAGAAAGAAAAATGGAGCTGTAGGAATCAGGCTCCCTGACTTCAGACTATACTACAAAGCTACATTAATCAGAACAGTATGGTACTGCCACAAAAACAGAAATATAGATCAATGAAACAGGAGAGAAAGCCCAGAGATAAACCCACGCACCTATGGTCAACTTATTTTTGCTAAAGGAGGCAAGAATATACAGTGGAGAAAAGACAGCCTCTTTAATAAGTGGTACTGGGAAAACTGGACAGCTACATGTAAAAGAATGAAATTAGAGCACTCCCTGACACCATACACAAAAATAAACTCAAAATGGATTAAAGACCTAAATGTAAGGCCAGACACTATAAAACTGTTAAAAGAAAACATAAGCAGAACACTCTATGACATAAATCACAGCAAGATCCTTTTTGACCCACCTCTTAGAGAAATGGAAATAAAAACAAAAATAAACAAATGGGACCTAATGAAACTTAAAAGCTTTCGCACAGCAAAGGAAACCATAAACAAGACGAAGAGACAACCCTCAGAATGGGAGAAAATATTTGCAAATGAAGCAACAGACAAAGGATTAATCTCCAAAATTTATAAGCAGCTCATGCAGCTCAATATCAAAAAAACAAACAACCCAATCCAAAAATGGGCATAATACCTAAATAGACATTTCTCCAAAGAAGATATACAGATTGCCAACAAACACATGAAAAGATGCTCAACATCATTAATCATTAGAGAAATGCAAATCAAAACTACAATGAGATATCATCTCACACCGGTCAGAATGGCCATCATCAAAAAATCTACAAACAATAAATGCTGGAGAGGGTGTGGAGAAAAGGGAACCCTCTTGCACTGTTGGTGGGAATGTAAATTGATACAGCCACTATGGAGAACAGTATTCAGGTTCCTTAAAAAACTAAAAATAGAACTACCATATGACCCAGCAATCCCACTACTGGGCATATACCCTGAGAAAACCATAATTCAAAAAGAGTCATGTACCACAATGTTCATTGCAGCTCTACTTACAGTAGCCAGGATATGGAAGCAACCTAAGTGTCCATCCACAGATGAATGGATAAAGATGTGACACATATATACAATGGAATATTACTCAACCATAAAAAGAAACGAAATTGAGTTATTTGTAGTGAGGTGGATGGACCTAGAGTCTGTCATACAGAGTGAAGTAAGTCAGAAAGAGAAAAACAAATACTGTACGCTAACACATATATATGGAATCTAAAAAAAAAAAAAAGGTCATGAAGAACCTAGGAGCAGGACAGGAATAAAGACGCAGATGTAGAGAATGGACTTGAGGACACGGGGAGGGGGAAGGGTAAGCTGGGACAAAGTGAGAGAGTGGCATGGACATATATACACTACCAAATGTAAAACCGATAGCTAGTGGGAAACAGCCGCATAGCACAGGGAGATCAGCTTGGTGCTTTGTGACCACCTAGAGGGGTGTGATAAGGAGGGTGAGAGGGAGGGAGACACAAGAGGGAAGAGATATGGGGATATATGTATATGTATAGCTGATTCACTTCATTATAAACCAGAAACTAACACACCATTGTAAAGCAATTATACTCCAATAAAGATGTTATAAAAAAAAAGCAACAGTGTGTTATGATGAAAGATCTTTGCAACTGTGTTTTTATCTAATTTAGACAACTGTCTAATGCAAGAGTATAACTGAAAATGAGAATGAAAAGTGTACTAAAATTAGTATTATGTAATAGCATTATACATATTTTTGAATGTCTTCACCTTTAAAGTCTTGATTAATAAAATTTGGTCTTGATTAATAAAAGTCTGGTTAATAAAATTTCTTAATGTACATAGTTAACCCCCTTCTTAGAACTGATTTATCTTTCTGTTTTATTATAGGTGGAAAAACCAATCAATTGAATCTCCAGAACACTGCAACTAAAGCGATTATTCAAGGTCTTATGCCAGACCAGAATTACACAGTTCAAATTATTGCATACAATAAAGACAAAGAAAGCAAGCCGGCCCAAGGTCAATTCAGAAGTATGTATTTACAGATCGTAAAGTGCTGCCATGGGACTCTGTCCCAGCTCTGAGTTTGAGTCTGTGGTAAATATTGTATCGATAACAGGTTAAAATCCTAGATTGTTTAGATTTGAAAAGATCTTAAAAGACATTTAGTATAATCTTCTATGAGTTCCTTTTATCTCTAATATTCTCTGTCCCTTCCCTTACCCATTTCATGGTGCTCCTACTTATCCTTTAAAAAGGTTTTAGTTCTCAAATGCTCTCCCTGACACTGTCCACTGAGCCTTATGCAGACATCTCATCTACCCAGCACATAATAGCTGCTCAATAAATACTTTCAGGATTCTGTGAAGGGAGGTACTCTCTCTGCCTCCATAATGGTCTAGGAAGCGAATGGATGGGAGTGTCTTCATATTTGATACAGTTCTCAAATAATAAGTTGGGCAAAGGCTTGACATACAGAGACATTCTAAGCAGGAGAGGAAGCTCTGAGGCAGCCCCATGCATGTCTGTGCTGTTCCATTAGAAAGCTTTTCCTTATGTTGAATTTAAAAGTTGTCCACAAAGACCCTGATTCTTTTGCCTTTCAGGAAATATTCATTCATTCACTCATTCTTTTTTTTTTTCACTTAACAAGTGTATATTGCATGGCTACTAAGTGTGAGGCCCTATTCTAGGCCCTGGGAACATGACAAATCCCTGCCCCCATGGACCTTATATTCTAGTGACCAAAGACTACAGCAACTCCCTCTTCCTGGAGGTGATGTATCTAATTGGAGGGCAGAGTTTTGTGTATCAGGAATACAAACAGAAGAGGTCTGTCCTGGTTATCTTTCTGTGTTACTTCATTCTTAAGGTAGACTCTTTAAAAAATCCAACTCATGGGCTTCCCTGGTGGCGCAGTGGTTGGGAGTCCGCCTGCCGATGCAGGGGACGCGGGTTCGTGCCCCGGTCCGGGAGGATCCCACGTGCCGCGGAGCGGCTGGGCCCGTGAGCCATGGCCGCTGAGCCTGCGCATACGGAGCCTGTGCTCTGCAGCGGGAGGGGCCACAACGGTGAGAGGCCCGCGTCTAGCAAAAAAAAAAAAACAAAAAAAAAAACCCAACTCATTATTAAGGACAATTTTAAACATAACTTAAAAAATCAGATTCATAAAATAAACCCCTAAATATCCATCAGTTGCTTCAACAATTAACCATTCATGGTCACTCTTGTTTCATTTTTACCCCATACTCCCCTCTCTCATATTATTTTGAAGTAAATCCTACACATCATTTCAAATAACAGCTTTTTAAAGGGTTAATCCACAAATCGGGGAAGTTGTGGGTTCTAGAACTCTATATACAGCAATGTTCTATCTGGATTTTTCTATCCCTCCCTTCCTTTTTATCTTTCTCTTCTAGGTCATGTTTTACGAGACACGTTTTGTGATTTTTCTTAAATTAAAAAAAAAAAAAAAAACTTTGTTAACCTGCTACCTCTTGAAACTTCTGAACAAAGAAACATTTGGTGAATCCACCTGTCAGCAGGACATACAGATGTTTTAAATGTTACATTCTTTTGAGATTCACAGTGTCTGGAAGCTCTGGGAAAGGGTTTTATGTTATTTTCAATATAAATCAGCCTTCTGTCTCATTTTATTGGCGCTGTGCTTCAGTTTCTGGCCTCTGACATTCCTACATGAGTAAGGGAAATAACTTTCCTTAAAGTTTGTGAGAAGCAGTAAAAAGGACAAAGAGAAACAATTCATTTCACTTTAGTCTTAAGCTTTTGTGCGACTGATTATTGCAAATATTCCACTGACTAGCGGCATAAGAAACACAGGTAGCCTTAAAACTTTGCCAACAGCTATTTACTCAAAACATTTTAAAGGAAATGCATTTGTTTTCAGTTTGCTTGGCTCTGCTGACATAATCTTAGTGAAATAGTCCAACTGGTTAGTTAGATAAATTATATGGACGCATATATATTTTTTAGCTATGTTATTTTTATTGGCAGGATAGAGGTCTTAGTTCTTCCCAAATAACAATTTATAAGAATGAAATTAAAATAACTTTGTTTGGATGGTTTCCTTTTCCATGTTGCATTTCAGTTATGTTTTTGCTCCCTGTGAGATGGAGCTAAAGCCTGTACTCCCCTCCCTGGAAACCTTTCATGCTTGGATCCAGGAAAATAATGATCTAGACAAATCCTGTGGATATAGGTTTGCAGTTAGTGTAGGGATTTGAATTTTTCAAAAGTCCATCTTCTACACAGGGAAACATAAGGAACAATCTTTGGATTTTGAAGACAGAAAGGCATGTCTGAACTGTTATGATTCCAAATCTGGTGTGTGTATTTGGCCAAGCAACTTAACTTCTAGCCTCAGTTTCCTCATGGGCAAATGGGGTGATGGTTTGTGCCTATTATTGTGTGGATTAACTCACGTCAGCACATAGTAGGGGCATGGTTGCTTTTGTTGTTATGATTAATACCACTTTACTCTTGACAGTCTGTTTTCTAATTGATTTTGCCTCCTGTGTGAGGAGGAGGACAGAAGCTTGGCGTGACACATGTTACATCTTGTATGTGACCTAGTGGCCCAATTCAAAGTGACTGTTTTTTTTGTTTTTCTTGTTCATCTGTAGAATGGATTTTGGGCCTATTTTGGCAAACTTTATTTTTGGCCACTATTTTTCTCTTTGGAACTATATTTTGCTAATCTCTGCCTGCAAAACCTTGCTCATTTTTTAAAGTTTGGCCCAAATGTCACCTTCCTGGTGAAGTTTCCCAGAGTCTCCACCTCTACAATTATTCTTTCCCAGATCTATTTCTACTTTTAGCACAACTTTCCTCACACTAGAGTTGCAGACTTATTTTCTTTTACAGAATGAAAGCAATTTGAGGCCATGGTTTATGTGTGGGTGGGGTTGAAGATGTAGATTTGGAAATTATCCACGGAAGGGTGAGAATTAAAACTGTGGGATGATAAAATTGTAGGCAGGGTGTACAGGGATGCAAGGCAAATGTAGTTTATGACTGTGTTTCAGGAATGGAATCATAAAAATGATCCAAAGAATGAGAATGTAAAGGAGGGGTCAGAGGAATATGAGAACACCCGGGATAATGCTTTTTTACAAACTGAGAAAGAAAAGAATTTAAAGGAAGAGGTGTTCCAAAGTGGCCAAGCCTTATAAAGAAGTCAGAAGATGTGGTCTAAAAAATGGATTTAGAAAATGAGAAGATCAGTGCAAATAGCAGGATTAAGGCATCTTGTATTTATTATTTTTTTTAATCATGGAATTTAATCTCTAAGTACCAGAAAGCCAAGGAAGGTTTGTATAAAGGAATCATAGAACTAGAGCAACCCAGCCTTGGCAGATGGCAAGCCTCAAACCCTTTTAGCAAAGGGGTGGAAGCCAGTAAAAAGAAGAGGAAGAGGAGGAAGAGATGATAAAGACAGGATTCATGGAATAATACCCTAAGAAGGCAAGAAGGATTGTTCAAAGGAAATCATTGCTTACCCTACAGAGCCAACCCTCCAATAAGTTTGCAGATTTCCATGAAGTGAATGCAATAATTAAATGAAATATTTTGCCATGGGATCACTTCCACCTTTTCACAGGGTATTTTATTTGTGCAGATACCACTGCCATTTAGCGATGACTCAGGACAACTTCAGGTGCCAAGCAATAGCAGGGAAGCTGCTGTGGAGTGAAAAGTAAAGCTATTGGAGTACATAGGAATGAATGTATTAAAGGACTGAGGGTCGTTCTGGGTCCCTGAATATTTCATAATGAAAGTAACAAAGAAATACTACTATTTATTAGTAGGGAAACATTTTTTTTTAAGTTTGAAAGGAAATTATTGTGGAGTTCCCTATCTTCTATTGCAGATAGACCAACTCCAAATGAGTATATTCATGGCTAAGATATTTCTAGAACAGGGGCCAGCTCACAGGCCTTCCACAAATCTGAAGACATGGCTTGAATCCTGTGCCAACACTTTCTGGTTTTATGAGATAAGTCTTAGCTCCTTAGCCTGTTGTTCCTTCATTCCCTCATGTCTGAAATGGGGCTAATCTTGTGATTTTATAATAATTATGAAGGGTTAAATTTATTTGATACATCTGCCCATAGTGAATACCAAAGTAATTCTGTGATTTCCACACATTCCCATGACAAAATTGAAAAAAATAGCAGCTCCAATCTTCTGAAATGAGATTCTACCATGAGCTAATTTCTACTTAAAACTTTCAATACTTGCAAGGGTTTTAGTAAAAATTCATTGAATATTTTCTTTTAGACTTTAACCTAACATGTTGCTGTATTTTTACTTTTTTTCCAGTTAAAGATTTAGAAAAAAGAAAGGAACCAAAACCCAGAGTCAAGGTTTTGGACAAAGGAAATGAGAATAAACCATCTGTACCAGAAGAAGGTCAGATTTTTTTTTTTAATTTGCTTATTTGGGGGATTGAGTTGTCTTAAGAACACAGGCAATACATACATCCTTGGCCGTTGGTCCCATCAGAGGAGTACAGATCTAATATGAAAATCTCCCACAGCCCCACCTCATTCCCTCCTTCCTTCCTCACACATAGTAACTGTCAACACTTCCCTCTCCCTTACTTTTCCATATTTAATAACATCACTAAGTTCTGGTGAATTTATTTTCTATTGAAATACTGACAGAATCTGTTCATTTCTTTCCATGTCTATTGCCAATACTCTGCTAAGCTCCCCTTTCTTTCCTGGTGTGCAGTATTATTTAGCAAGATCTCAATTTATTCTCTGCCCAGAAGTTAGAGTGATCTTTGCAAAACACATCTGACTCTATGCTCCACGTACCACCCCCCCGACCCCCGCACATCTTAAAACCCCTTCAATGGCTTTCCACTGCTCTTAGGATGGAGACCAGATCCTTATCAAGACTTTCAAGGCCCCCCATAGTCTTGTGACCTACCAACCTTTCTTCCTTCTTCATCTCCTTCCTTCTTCATCTCACTGTTTAATTTTAAAACTTTACGAACACATTGCAAAAACTACATACTTCTAAAAATGAAATTGCAGGGTTAAAGGATATGCAAATTTTACAATTTTGATAGTCTACCAAACTGACACAATTTTTTCAATAATTTATTCTTAAAATGTACACTCTTTCCAATATTTGAAATCCTCAGTTTCAAAGTTTTCCTATTTCTTCTAATAATTTATAGTTTTATATTTATATTAACTATATTATTATGATTTATTGTTAAATATATCAGGTATATAAAAAGTATAAAAATAAGTAATAAACAACTTTATCCAGTTAAGAAGATAAATATAAACAGCACAGTTGGAACTCTCTATATATCCCTGAATATTCCTTTTCCTCCCCTTCTAAGAGGCTGCCAGTATTTGAATTCAGTGTTTATCATTCCAATATGTGTCTTTATCATTTTACTACATAAATATATGAATCCTGAAACCATATTTTAATTATGAATTCATATCTTAAATTTTCTATACATTTAATCAAAATCTATGTATACTTTGCAACTTGCTTTTTTTTCACAAAATATTAGATTTTTTGAATTATCCATGTTGACTTATGTGAGGTAATTTATTCATCTTTGTTGTGTAGAATTCCTTGGATAAATATAACCCAATATATTTAACTCTTCTACTCTGATGTTCCCATTATTTTGCTATTACAAAATTGCTATAAGTATTCTTATTTATGTTGCCTTCTGTACATGTGGTAGAATTTCTCTAGCATATACACCTAGATATTGAATTATTCAATTATAATGTGTGCATATCTTCAACCTTGTTCATCTTGTCTATGGTATCTTATTGTTTTATATGTTTTTATATATAATATTCTTTCCTTATTATGTTTTTCTTTTTCTAACTTCCTGAATTGAATGCTTATCTCATTAATTTTCAGTATTTCTCCTTTTCTATTATATGCATTAAGGCTACAAATATCCAAGTACTGCTTTAGCTGTATCACATAGATTTTGATATGTAGTTTTATTTTTATGTAGTTCATGCTATATAATTTCTAATTTCTACTAGGCTTTCTATTTTGATCCACAAGTTATTTAGAAATATATTATTTAATTTGTAAACATACAGAGATTTTTTAAAAGATATGTATTTGTTGTTGGTGTCTAACAATTGCATTGTGATACCAATATTTTTTAAAAAATTTGTTCAGACATTGTTTAAATGTGGTCAATTTTTTTTTAACCATCGCATGTGTTCTTGAGAAAAGTTTTATTCTCTGTGTCTGGGAGATTTGTCCATTTCTCTTTGTAACTCTGGCAGTTTTGTTTTAATTGAGGCTAAGTTCATGTAAAATAAGAGTTGTTATATTGTCCTAGTGAATAATTCTTTTTATTTTGTAAAAATTTTCTTTATTCTTAGTAATTCAATATTTGACTTAGACACTATTTTGCTTAATAGTCACATAACATATTAATTCTCTGCCCTTTAAGTTTCACCCTATTTGTGTTCTCAGGTTCAAGGTGAGTAAATCTTTAAAGAGCATTCAGTTGGATTTAAAAAAAATCATCTCTTACAATCTCTGTATTTTAATTGGTGTCTGTAGTCCACTTACATTTTGGATTTGCCATTTATTTTATGCTTCCTATTATGCTACATTTTCCCCTTGTATGCCTTATTTACTTAAAATTGATCACTTTTTAAAAAAATACATTTTCCCCTCTACTGAACTAGCAGGTATTTAATCCTTTTGTGTTTTTTGTATGATTATAATTAAATTTTTAGTGTGCATACAAAACCAAACTCTAAAACTAATCAGTATATTTACCATTTCCCAACCAATACAAAATTTTATAGTACTTTAACTTCAATTATCTACCCTCTATATTTTACATAATTCATAACAAATACATTAATTTTAACGTTTTTGCCTCATGAAGGTGTAATATTTATAGTAATTATAATTTTAACAGTCATTGTTTGTCCAGAACATCCCATGTTTATAAATTTCTTTGCTCATTAATCCATCTTGCATCTCAGATTTTCTGCATGTGTTCAGTTTCCTTTAGAGAAGATCTGTGGTGGTAAACTTAACTTTATTCACACAAAAATATCTGCAACCCACCCTCACTTTTGAAAGACTAGCTGGGTACCAGGTTGAAAGTTGTTGTCTCTAATCATTTAGAAGATATTTGACTCTCTTTTGGCTCTTGTTTAAGACAAGTCTGTTGACAGTCTAAACGTTATTCCTTTTCAGGTAATCTCTCTTTTCTTTTCAGATGCTTTTCAGGCTTTCTGTTCTTTTTCTTTGGCTTTCTGTTGTTTCACTACAATAAGTCTTGTTATAGATCTCTTTGTGCTCCCAGAATCAGCATTTATGACTTTCACTGATTCTCAACCTTTAGCTCCTCAAATATGCTTTTTCTCAGTTACCTATTTCTTTCTCTCTTCTCTCTTTCTCTCTCTGTATTCAAATTATAATTATCATAGATAGTCTTTTTTGATGATCTATGTCTCTTAACTTTTGCAATTTTCTACCTCTTTGATTTTATCAATGACATTTTGGGTAATTTCCTTTATCTTTCTATTAGTATACTAATTACCCTTTCATCTCTTTCTAATCTGCTTTTTAGCCTGTCCTTTTTAATGAGTAAATCTTTTATTTCTAGAAATTATATTTGATTTTTTGAAAATTTTGCTAGCAATTTATCTGGTACATTGTTCCATTTTAGTGTTTTTTAAAAAATTATTCTGCTGTCTTCATCATGTTTATATTCTGAACCCAATAATTATTTTATCTAAAGTATTTTAGGGGTAAATTTTTCTTTTCTTTTCTTTACTGGTTTTCATTCATGGTGCTTGTTTTCTTGTTTGACATGTCACTTTGATTTGTGAGCTTTTTTGTGGGAATTCTTCACAGCATGGTTTAGGAGTCAGCACCTCCAGAGTGGTGCCCCTTTGTTGCTACCAAATTGGAACGATTTTATGTTAATTTCTTGTTTGGGGATGCTCAAACTTGTCAATGTTACAAATTCATATGACACTATGTAAATATTGTTTTTCTTATTACCATTTTACCCACTTATTTTAACATCCATTGATGATTCTTGCCTGAGTCAGTTACTACTATAATGTTTCTGAAATGATAATTTTCTAACTTCATTGTTCATTCTACATTTATTAGGTGGCATCCTGCTGTAAGGGAGCTCTTTCCCTTCTTCCATATTTATTTATTTATATAATTTTTATGAATTTTTATTTCATGTGATGGATTATAATCCATTACTATCATGTATTTTGATGCTCAAATTCTTCCAGAACTGCTCAGTGAGAGCTATTTCAAGGTGTCTCCTATGCCCTTTTAATAAATCCCCATCATTCTTGAAGCTCTTCCTTACTTTCTGGCACAAACCTTGCATTCCAGGCTCCTCTTGTAGTTTTTGTGCCCTGTCCTGAAATCAACCACTTCTTCAAGGAGTTGGGTTTTTTTCATGGAGAATGGTATTTAGATTCCAAAATGTGGTTACTAGATGTGTTTATGCTTCTGGGTTGTCATTGCTTCTAGGCCCTCTTATCTGAGAATACACACACACACACACACACACACACACAGTTCATTATCTATTTACCTATCGATCTTGCTATCCTCTATCTTATTGTACCTTGTATCTATCATCTATCCATACCACAGAGTTTATTCTAGCATTTCTTTTTCCATATTTACAACTCTCTCTTCAAGAGAGTTGGGTAACATGGCTCCCGATATCTTAAATGCACCTACTTATATGCTCAATCATAGAAAGTTTCAAACTTGCTAATTTATACACTTAGCAAAAAGTCTGTTGATTAGAGTTCGATATTTGCCTTTAGTGTGAGGTATATAATAAAATATCTGTGTTCAAAAGGATCTTGGGTTAGTTCTTTTCTTCCCTGTTCACTGTGGTTTTGTTATTCATTTTTAATACAGTCAGGTTAATTTGTGAGTACATAAAACATTAATGTGGTTCCAAAAGTAAAAAAGTATACAAAAGGGTAATATTCAAAAGAAGTATGACTTCCGCTATTTCTTCCACCCAGCTTTACTCACCACCTTTAAATAACCAAACTCATTAATTTCTGATTTACTTTCCCTGTGTCTTTTTTTTTTAATTTCTAACTACTTTTATGGAGGATTTTACGTGTAAGTTCTCGGCTGAGTTTTGGCTTAGCATTCTTTGCCAGGCAGTGCTTAAAGAATGGCACTCAAGGTGAAACCTATCTTCCATCCACGGATTAGAGTTTGATCCCAGAATTTAGCTATAACTAGATATTCCTAAAATGTCCTCAGTTCTCCTTTCTTTTCCCTGATGCACCTTCCTCTTGCTCTTCTAAAACATAAGTTTGAGTGACGTGAATTGAACATAGGGAAAAGAACAGTGAAAAGTGAGAGTAATGTTAATATATGTTCTGATAAATCCTCACAGACATCTGCAGAAGGACCTTTCATTCAGCAGTTCATTTGCTTTACACACTAAACACATGTTTATGGAGAGGTCTTTCCTGAGCCACTTTCACTAGGGGCTGTTTCAACATATTTATTGCAGTGATGAAGACCTGGGTTAGGGCAAAAACTTTCAGGAATTTTGTAGATAAAAGGTGGCTTCCTCTTTTAGGTGAGGGTTCCCATGAAGTATATGAAGGATCAGAGAGGATTCTGAGGGCACTGGTGATATGAGCAAAGAGTCTTAAGAAGTAAGTTGTAAACAATGGTGAGAGTTCAGGCCAGAATTAGGGCTCCCAGGAGAGTGAGGGGGAGGGTTAATGGGGCCCACTGGAGATTTTAAAAAGGTCTTCCCTACCCAAGCCTTGATGTACTTTTTTTTTTGAATTTTTAAATTTTATTTTATTTATTTTTTATGCAGCAGGTTCTTATTAGTTATCCATTTTATACATATTGGTGTATATATGTCAATCCCAATCTCCCAGTTCATCCCACCACCACCACCACCACCACCACTCCGCTACTTTCCCCCCTTGGTGTCCACATGTTTGTTCTCTACATCTGTGTCTCTATTTCTGCCCTGCAAACCGATTCACTTGATGTACTTCTTTCCATAGCCCTTCTTTCAAGATGTGATACTTCCATGATTCACATTGAACTCTGCTCTTTGTTTTCCCTACAATCTACAGTATTTTGGTATAAGAGCCTACATTGATAGTGGCTCAGATACAGTTGGACATAGTTCAAATATTTTAGAATTTTAGTTTAGATGTAAAGAGCTAAGACTGTCAACAGAATTTGCTGTGCAGTTAGTTCCTTGTTTGCTGTCTACTGTACGTGTTTCTTCAATAATCCAAATCCAACTCCCAAACAAAAGGGGTGTTGACCTTGGAGCATAATACTGGCACATCTGCAGCAACTGCTATTTCTTCTGTGTTGTCCAAACAGCTTTCTCCAGTTATTTTTGGTGTTTTGCACAAGAATACAGGACTTGATTGAAAAAGATAATGAGATAGAAAGAAAAAGTCGCATAGGGTTTCCTTGTTTTTTCCTCAATGATTTTTAAATTAAGATCTCTGACTCTCTTTGCGTTTTATTTAAATGAATTATTTTTCTCTGCAGGGAGAAGGTAAGGGGAGGGTCCCAATGCTCTGATTTTTAGGAGGAAAAAATAAGATGAGCTTAAGTTATTCTTTCTAAGGGTTGGGAAACTATGGCCCATGGGCCAATCCAGTCCTCTGTTTTCTTAAGTGGGTAAATGGGTTTTATTGGAACACAGCTATGCTTATTTCTTTATATACCATTTATAGCTGCTTTTGCACAATATCGACTTGAGCAGATACAACAGAGATCAGATGGCCTACAAAGACTGAAATATTTTGTCTTGCCCTTTTCAGAAGAAGTTTGCCAATCCTTGCTTTAGAATGTTTAAAACTTTTGAATATGTTGGAACAGAATTACTCACTGAACTGAGTAATTCACTGCTTTTCTAAGGCCAGCTGTCCATTTTGGTATTTCCAATAAGAATTACATAGGATGTACTTTCATATATATGCCTTCAAAGGATCCTACTTCTCATACTCTCACATTTGTTTTTTTTTCCCTACCTGAAACACGAATTCTCCCAATTAACATTAAATGAGTTAATACATATAGTGTCTAGAACATAGTCAGTGCTACATAGTTATTTTCTATTAATATTAGAATGTATAGTTTGCATGAATTAATATCATCAAAGACCAATCTTTTGTGTTAGTGATTTAACAGTAAATGCATAGAAGAGATTTGGTGATTACCCTCCAGTGCTGAACACTGAGTTAGGCACTGGGAATTAATTGGTGATCATGGTAGGCAGGATTCTACCCTCATGAAACTTACATAGCCTAGCAGGGACTCAACGTGTTTACCCGGTGCCTTCTCTTGGGGAAGAGTCGGGTTTGAAGTATACGTAGTTATGGTTGAGCATAGCCAGGGCACATGATTATTCTCCAGGTGTATTTTCACTTCCTGGAATTCCTTACTTCCTATAATACTTTTATAGTTCTCGGCTTGCAATTAAGAGATCAATTTGAAAGTTTACTGCTTTTTCCACTAGTTATTCTGGGCCTTAAATTTGCTGAACCCAGCACTGTGAGCTTAGTTTGACCAGGGTGGGACTGGAGAAAATTTTAATTCTGGTGATGCAGCAATCAGAATATTGGCTAAAGCACAGGTGAGTGGATGGGTTTTGTAGGTTAATTCTGGCTAGATCTTGACTTTTAGACACAAGGGGGAAGGGATTGAGTCTGGTCATAAACTGGACTTTGGGGTTAGGTTGTGGGTGGAATTCATGCATTAAAGGATCTAGAAGGATGCCTGGCCCATAGAGTATGCTCTGTTAAGTGTTCCTCTTCCTCCTCTTTTTTTTTCTTCCTCATCTTCTCCTTCTATTTCATTCTCCTCTTCTCTTCCTCATTATTCTCATAATAATAATTATTATCATTACCTAGACAGTTGACATAGTGTACCAGCAACACTAGGGTGAACTAGAAAATCTCTGCTCATAAGCATAAGGAGAATTTTTGGAAGCCCCTCTGTCTGTGCCTGTGTCTCGAGTGGAAAAATGTCTCCTTGAGAATTTATAACCATGGGCCTGTACCACATACAGATTAGGCATTCACATTTATACTCTTTACATATTCTGGGGTCCTAATATTCAAGAAATTTATTTTAAACTTGCTCAAAGCTGGTATAAGTAGGGTCCCTGGCAGAAGAAAACACAAAATCACCTTTGAGGCACACATGCTCAGCCCTAATTCTAAAGATTACCACATATAAAGCAATGCCAGAAAGAGTTTATAATCCAGAATTTTGAAACACAGAAGTAAAACCATGATTATGAGTCATGAGACAAAAATATGGTGGTCTCAGAATTCTATGATTTCCAATTATGAAATGATTACATAAATACTATAAAATAAACAACAATATTATTGAAGTCATAGAAATAGTCAAAACAAGAGAAGGATGAGAGACCACAGACAAAACAGGAAGAAGGAGGAATCAAAAGACTTGTAGAAGCCATTTCTAAGTGATGGAGATCTAGCTATTGGTAGTTGTCTGTTCTTCAATTCTTTGGCATATTAAGTAAAAGCACTGTTTTAAATAAGTAATGTTAATTCAAGTTATTAATTTATTAAAAATGGTTGAGAAACCCTGATCCAACAGAAGTGGTAATGTAATTTTGGCCCTGTTTCTCCTCACTTCTGCTCTCCAATCATTCCATAACATTTCTTAGAAGCACAAAGCAACTGCAGAGGTGGTCTGTCAAGCCCATGGCATTAACCATATGGTAGGTCTGAGTCTGAGTAGCCATGCTCAGAGGAGAAATCAGATCATATGAGTGGCTTTTCAGTCCAAGGTTTAAGAGGATAAACAGTAACATTTTCGTTAGAATATTCTTTTTTCTTCCCCTATTGAACTTTCCTTTTTTTCCCTTAATTTCCTTGTTACTTCTTGAGGTCAGTGTGGCTCAGTATATAGCACACAGGTTTTGTGGTCATACATCCCTTGGAATGAAATCTTCCCTTGCTTCCTACCTACCTAGGCAACCTAAGGCCTAGAAACCTCTCTAAGCTCCAGTTTCTTCATTGGCAAAATGAGCATAATAGACATAATGAGTATGCAGGTTTGGGAAGATTAAATGCTATCAGGTTTGTGACATACCTGGAACATAGCAGGTACGGGATGAATGTCAGTTTGCACCTCTTTTTCTATTTTCTTTTTTTCTAGTGTCTTCTTTTCAAAGAGAAAATATTAGCCTACCAAATGCAGCAGAGTGTCTTACATTGTCAGTAACTATTTGTTGAATATTTGGATTTGGCTTGTTTTACACTCAAGGAGAGAGGTTCACATTCCCTTAGAGAAGATTAAGAAAGACTGTTTTCATGAAAAGAATGTTTTTATTATAAAAAAGCAGAAAGCAGATATCTGTTTTTGCTGTGATGTAAAGCATTAAAATTCATGTTTTCAGGAACTCAGAAAAGCATGAAACAGAATCAGTCATTCAGAAAATAATCATTGAACACCTGCAAAGTACATGATACCTGTGCATAAAATTATAAGGTTTCCCTGAGGGCAAGGGGCTGAGATTCTCCTAGCAATAGACCGCCTGTTTTCTCCGACTTTCCGCTACCCCTGACCACTCTTGATAAGACATTTTTAAAGGATTTTTGACACCTCTTCTGTTGGCCTCCAACAAATTTTATCATTTTTAACCCATGAATTTTCCAGTGGTAAAAAAAAAATATAGCTCTTCCTTAAGTAAGTTTTCAAATGTCCTCATTTTAGTTTTTTTATTTTTTTTCAGAGATATCTGAAGTTATCATTTTATTTTATTTATCTATATATATTTTAAGTTTTATAAGCCTATATGTTTTTTTTAACATCTTTATTGGAGTATAATTGTTTTACAATGGTGTGTTAGTTTCTGCTGTATAACAAAGTGAATCAGCTATACGTATACACATATCCCCATATTTCCTCCCTCTTGCGTCTCCCTCCCACGCTCCCTATCCCACCCCTCTAGCTGGTCACAAAGCACTGAACTGATCTCCCTGTGCTATGCAGCTGCTTCCCAATAGCTCTCTATTTTACATTTGATAGTGTATATATGTCCATGCCACCCTCTCACTTCGTCCCAGCTTACCCTTCCCCCTCCCCGTGTCCTCAAGTCCATTCTCTACGTCTGTGTCTTTATTCCTGTCCTGCCCCTAGGTTCTTCAGAAACATTTTTTTTTGATTCCATATATATGTTTAAGCGTACAGTATTTGTTTTTCTCTTTCTGATGTACTTCGCTCTGTATGACAGGCTCTACACCATCCACCTCACTACAAATAATTCAATTTCATTTCTTTTTATGGCTGAGTAATATTCCATTGTATATATGTGCCACATCTTCTTTATCCATTCATCTGTGGATGGACACTTAGGTTGCTTCCATGTCCTGGCTGTTGTAAATAGTGCTTCAATGAATAAGATGGTACATGACTCTTTTTGAATTATGGTTTTCTCAGGGTATATGCCCAGTAGTGGGATTGCTGGGTCGTATGGTAGTTCTATTTTTAGTTTTTTGAGGAACTTCCATATTGTTATCCATATTGTCCATACATAGTGGCTGTATCAATTTGCATTCCCACCAACAGTGCAAGAGGGTTCCCTTTTCTCCACTACCCTCTCCAGCATTTATTGTTTGTAGATTTTTTGATGATGGTCATTCTAACTGGTGTGAGGTGATACCTCACTGTAGTTTTGATTTGGATTTCTCTAATGATTAGGGATGTTGAGCAGCTTTTCATGTGTTTGTTGGCAATCTGTATATCTTCTTTGGAGAAATGTCTATTTAGGTCTTCTGCCCATTTTTGGATTAGATTGTTTGTTTTTTTGATATTGAGCTGCATGAGCTGCTTGTATATTTTGGAGATTAATCCTTTGTTACTTGCTTCATTTGCAAAAATTGTCTCCCATTCTGAGGGTTGTCTTTTCGGCTTGTTTGTGGTTTCCTTTGCTATGCAAAAGCTTTTAAGTTTCTTTAGGTCCCATTTGTTTATTTTTGTTCTTATTTCCATTTCTGTAGGAGGTGGGTCAAAAAGGATATTGCTGTGATTTTTGTCATAGAGTGTTCTGCCTATGTTTTCCTCTAAGAGTTTTATAGTTTCTGGCCTTATATTTAGGTCTTTAATCCATTTTGAGTTTATTTTTGTGTATGATGTTAGGTAGTGTTCTAATTTCATTCTTTTACATGTAGCTGTCCAGTTGTCCCAGTACCACTTATTGAAGAGGCTGTCTTTACCCCATTGTATATTCTTGCCTCCTTTATCAAAGATAAGGTGACCATATGCACCTGGATTTATCTCTGGGCTTTCTATCCTGTTCAATTGATCTATATTTCTGTTTTTGTGGCAGTACCATACAGTCTTGATTACTGTAGCTTTGTAGTATAGTATGAAATAAGGGAGCCTGATTCCTCCAGCTCTGTTTTTCTTCCTCAAGATTGCTTTGAATATTCGGGGTCTTTTGTGTTTCCATACAAACTGTGAAAATTTTTTTCTAGTTCTGTGAAAAATTCCATTGGTGGTTTGGTAGGGGTTGCATGGAATCTGTAGGTTGCTTTGGGTAGTATACTCATTTTCACAATGTTGATTCTTCCAATCCAAGAACATGGTATATCTCTCAATGTGTTTGTATTGTCTTTAATTTTTTTCATCAGTGTCTTATAGTTTTCTGCATACAGGTCTTTTGTCTCCATAGGTAGGTTTATTCCTAGGCATTTTATTCTTTTTGTTGCAGTGGTAAATGGGAGTGCTTCCTGAATTTCTCTTTCAGATTTTTCATCATTAGTTTATAGGAATGCAAGAGATTTCTGTGCATTACCTTTGTATCCTGCTACTCTACCAAATTCATTGATTAGCTATAGTAGTTTCTAGGTAGCATTTTTAGGATTCTCTATGTAGAGTATCATGTCACCTGCAGTGACAGCTTTACTTCTTCTTTTCCAATTTGGATTCCTTTTATTTCTTTTTCTTCTCTCATTGCTGTGGCTAAAACTTCCAAAACTATGTTGAATAATAATGGTGAGAGTGGGCAACCTTGTCTTGCTCCTGATCTTAGTGGAAATGGTTTCAATTTTTCACCATTGAGAACAATGTTGTTTGTCATATATGGCCTTTATTATGTTGACATATCTTCCCTCTATGCCCACTTTCTGGAGGGTTTTTATCATAAATGGGTGTTGAATTTTGTTGAAACGTTTCTCTGCGTCTATTGAGATGATCATATTGTTTTTCTCCTTCAATTTGTGAATATAGTTTATCACATTGATTGATTTGTGTATATTGAAGAAACCTTTCATTCCTGGGATAAACCCCACTTGATCATGGTGTATGGTCCTTTTAATGTTCTGTTGGATTCTGTTTGCTAGTATTTTATTGAGGATTTTTGCAGCTATGTTCATCAGTGATATTGGCCTGTAGTTTTCTTTTTTTGTGACATCTTTGTCTGGTTTTGGTATCAAGGTGATGGTGGCCTCATAGAATGAGTTTGGGAGTGTTCCTCCCTCTGCTATATTTTGGAAGAGATTGGGAAGGATAGGTTTAGGTCTTCTCTAAATGTTTGATAGAATTCTCCTGTGAAGCCATCTGGTCCTGGGCTTTTGTTTGTTGGAAGATTTTTAATTACAGTTTCAATTTCAGTGCTTGTGATTGGTCTGTTTATATTTGCTATTTCTTCCTGGTTCAGTCTTGGAAGGTTGTGTATTTCTAAGAATTTGTTCATTTCTTCCAGGTCGTCCATTTTATTGGCATAGAGTTGCTTATAGTAATCTCTCATGATCTTTTGTATTTCTGTAGTGTCAGTTGTTACTTCTCCTTTTTCATTTCTATTTCTGTTGATTTGAGTCTTCTCCTTTTTTTTCTTGATGAGTCTGGCTAATGGTTTATCAATTTTGTTCATCTTCTCAAAGAAGCAGCTTTTAGTTTTATTGACCTTTGCTATCATTTCCTTCATTTCTTTTTCATTTATTTCAGATCTGATCTTTATGATTTCTTTCCTTCTGCTAACTTTGGGAGTTTTTTGTTCTTCTTTCTCTAATTGCTTTAGGTGTAAGGTTAGGTTGTTTATTTGCGATGTTTCTTGTTACTTGAGGTAGGATTGTATTGCTATAAACTTCCCTCTTAGAACGGCTTGTGCTGCATCCCATAGGTTTGAGTTGTCATGTTTTCATTGTCATTTTGTTTCTAGGTATTTTTTTTATTTCTTCTTTGATTTCTTCAGTGATCTCTTGGTTATTTAGTAGTGTATTGTTTAGCCTCCATGTGTTTGTATTTTTTACAGATTTTTTCCTGTAATTGATATCTAGTCTCATAGCATTGTACCTGGAAAATGTACTTGATATGATTTTAATTTTCTTAAATTTACCATGGCTTGATTTGCGACCCAAGATATGATCTATCCTTGAGAATGTTTCATGAGCACTTGAGAAGAAAGTGTATTCTGTTGTTTTTGGATGGAATGTCCTATAAATATCAGTTAAGTCCATCTTGTTTAATATATCATTTAAAGCTTGTGTTTCCTTATTTATATTCATTTTGGATGATCGGTCCATTGGTGAAAGTGGGGTGTTAAAGTCCCCTAGTATTATGGTGTTGCTGTCAATTTCCCCTTTTATGGCTGTTAGCATTTACCTTATGTACTGAGTTGCTCCTATGTTGGGTGCATATGAACAACTAAAGTAAACATAAAGCCAAATCACCTAATACTATATACAGAGCTGAGAATACATGTGAATTTAATATACCAGCTCCTGAATAAGCTTTGTGTCTAAGTAGAGGTGGTCAGGCAAAATAACCTCTCTTGGGTCAGCATGAACTTATGAAAGTCAGGAAATAATAACCAAGTCATTGTACAAATAAAATTTTAGGACAGACTTTCTCTACAAGTATTTTAAAAGGACTGTATATTTTCAAAGGAAATAAAACCTGTTCTCAGTATCTGGCGTTGTGGTAGGTAGAGTATGGAGAGGCTAGATAGGAAGAAATGGCGGGGGGCAGAGAGGATAAAAATTGAGACAAAGGTCTCAGAGTTGAGAATGTTGTTGGGGGAAAGAAAAGTAATTGTACTGGGATGAAGTGAGAATTCAATATGGACAGGTGAAGTGGAGTTGAATTATGGAGAGCTTTGAAGAACCCAATGAATAGTTCAGGCTCAATTTGGTAGCTGGGGGAAGAAAGAAATAATCTTAAAATTTGGAGTTGGAAGATAACTTTAAGATCCATGTATTTCAACCAGTTGAGAGGTTGAGGCTATTCAGCCACATCATCAAATGTTGACGAGCATCTGCTTTCATCAACAGAGCTCTCACTATTTCTCAAGGCAGCGGTCTCTGGAAATCTTGACTGTTAGAAAGTTCTTTCTTGGGTTGAGTTGAAATCTGTCTCCTTGTGGGCATACAGAACACTCCTAATCCCCCTTCTGTATGACAGCCCTTTAAGTATTTGAAGACAGCTGTCATGTCTTCTCCCAATCTCTTACAGTTTATGAGCAGAGGAGAAATGTAATGAATGTCATGTTTACAGGATTGTCATTTACTTTTAAGATGCAGAGCTCTGAGTGGCAGAAGAAATGTTCCTTTGACTATGGTTCAGGGATTGGGCTTCATGTGCCTCCAAGTTGTCATGGTGTTATTCACCCCAAGATATAAGACAAGTATGTCTTTGATTTCATGCTTTCTTTAATGACAAGGCTTAGCAATCTTTCCTTTCTTCCTCCCTCCCTCCCTCCCTTCCTTCCTTTCTTCATTCCCTCCCTCCTTCCCTCCTTCTTCCTTCCTTCCTCTTTTCCTTCCTTTCTTTCTTTCTCTCCCTTCCTCCCTCTCCTTCTTTCCCCGTCCCTTCTTCCCTTCCTTTCTCGCTTCCTTCCTTTCAAATATGTTTCTTCTCTTCTGTCATAGGAGTTGAATAGCACAATTGCTAAATGGTTCAGCCTTTGGAGTCAGTCCTGGATTTGAATTCCAGCTTTTCTACCTGCTTAGTGTGTCATGATGGGCAAGTTATTAATCCTGTAAGATAGGTGTCTTTTTCACTCTATTGAAAAAGAAAGGTTCTAGTTACTTAACCTTTCTTTTTCAATGGAGTGAAACGGACACCTGTCTATAGGATTAATATCAGGCTTAAATGGAAAAGACATATGCAAAGCATCTGATAAAAGCAGTCACTAAATGGGAGATCTTTTTATTATTTTTTAAAAAAGGAAGCAATGAAAAGTATCTGCTGCAGTCAATAAATAAATAACTATATGTGTTAGTCAGGGTTCTTCAGAGAAGCAGAACCAATAGGATATATATAAATATAGAAAAAGATTTATTATAAGGAATTGGCTCACATGATTATGGGGGCTAAGAAGTCCCAAGATCTGCAGTCAGCAAGCTGGAGACCCAGGAGAGCTGATGGGGTAAGTTCCTATCTGAGAACTGGCAGGCTCAAGACCCAAGAAGAGCCAGTGTGTCAGTTTTGAGTCTGATGTTCCAATCAAGGCAGTCAGGCAGGAGCAGTTCCCTTTTTGTTCTATTCAGATCTTCAATCAATTGAATGAGGACTAACTACATTAGAGAAGGCAATCTGCTTTACTCAGTCTGTGGATTCATATGTTCATCTCATCCAGAAACACCCTCCCAAACAAAGAATAATATTTGATCAAATGTCTACGAACCTCATGGACCAATCAAGTTGACATATAAAATGAAGCATCACACTATATAGTATATTTCTAGGAAGTAAGAAGCTCTACAAAGAAAAATAAAACAGAATAAGGGAAGAGGGTGATGGGGAGTGCTGTTTTAGGTAGGATAGTCATCTGTCAGGGATGCTTTAAAATGTACATCTCCAGCAAGACTGGGCTAAATGAACACTAAGCACCCTCTGATTAATGTCAACTCTGAACACGACTGAAATGAACCCCCTGCTCCCCTTCCTTTTTTTAAAAAAAATAAATAATTTATTTTTGGCTGAGTTGGGTCTTTGTTGCTGCGCACGGGCTTTCTCTAGTTTCAACGAGCGGGGGCTACTCCTCATTGCAGTGCGGTGGCTCTGTTGTGGAGCACGGGTTCTAGGCCTGTGGGCTTCAGTAGTTGTGGCTCATGGGCTCTAGAATGCAGGCTCAGTAGTTGTGGCATACGGGCTTTGTTGCTCCACAGCATGTGGGATCTTCCCAGATCAGGGCTCAAACCCGTGTCCCCTGCATTGGCAGGCGGATTCTTAACAACTGTGCCACCAGGGACACCCTCCCCTTCTGATAGATGGACAGCTTGTAACATTAATATGACAGATAACTAGTGGCCATCCATGTTGCATTATGGGTGAGGACACCTTCTATGGTGCTAGTAGCATGGTATGATGGAAGAGGCAACCAAACCTTTACAAGACCTAGTGCCCTGTCCTGGCTCTGCCTGAACTGTTCACTTGTCTCTCTGAACCTCAATTTCATTTTCTGAAAATTGAGGACAATCGTGGCTCCCCACAAGAATGTTGTAAGAATCAGAATATGCCAATGTACTGAAAAATCCTTTTAGAACCACTGAGCTCTTTGCAAATGTAAAATGATGTTAACTCTTAAAAAACAAAAAATCTTCAGGGATGTGGCTGAAGCCAATCTTGGAAGCAAGCTCTTAGTTTGGAAACCTGAACTCAACCTTACCAGAGACTTAAGTGAGAAATTGTTCTGTGACCACAGTTTTCCTGCAAATGTCGTGGTTAATGAGTGGCCTAGCTGGATATTTTGCTACTGACACTGAGAAAAATAATTCAGAGCCACTAAATGTATCAGACCAGTTGTGGTGAAAATGATCACGAGATTTTCTGAGTGCATATTAAGATAATGTGAGTAAAAATATTATATGCTCCCCTTTCATTTAGCTTTGCCTCTGGCATTGGGAAAATATCAAGGAAGACAGGCAAACCTGATACAATCTCCCTGATCCCTAAATAACCGTAATCCACTTTTCCAGTGTGGTAGGGTGGCAGGGCAAGAGGAGAGACCACATTTAATTGAGCCAACATGGTTCATTTTTCTAGTGCCCTGCTGCAGGTATGAATTATGTGAAAAGAGGAATTCTTTTTTAACAAGACAAGTCAATGTACTTTTTATTTATTGATGTACTATTGGCCGAGATCTCAGCGAAAGGGGATAAAAACATAAGACACAAATCCCTCACTTTTCAGAGTTCTGTCTAGTCAGGGAGATAGAAATGGAAACAAATTATAATAGCCCAGTGTTCTGAGTACAATAAACCATGTACAAATGCAGAGACAGTAAAGAGGAACAGATAATGAGTCCCGTCTGAGGACTGTTGGAAGAGCTTCTTGGAGTTGGTGGAGTGTAACCTGGGGTTTGAAGGATGAATAGGAGTTTACCTGGCAGAAAAAGGCTGCTTCTGTCAATTATCCCTTTTCTATTTTAATTAACAAAGTTGGTGAATACCCTTCTCCATAAATACATTATAAATATTTCTCTATTAACTATAATTACATCTTTAATTTGAATGCCATTAGAACAAAAGGAATACTATGATATAAAAAGAAGGCTTTAAATGGTAATTTTATACCATTCTAACTAAAGTAGCACCTCCAAAGGCCCCCCACACCACTATTCTTTATATCATTCTGTTTATTTCTATAAAACTCTTTTAAAAATCTGAAATTATGTTGTTTTGTTAGTCTGTTTCCTCTCACTAAGAATTTAAGCAGCTGGAAGGTAGGAACTTAATTGTATCTCGGTTGCCCAGAAGAGTGCTTGGGATATAGTAAATATTAAATAAACACATTTTTAATAAGTAAATTTCATACAGGAAATTAGTTAATATGAAATTAATATACATAGGTTTAGTGTAGACTGATTTATACTAATTCAGATTCCTTGAATTAACTTGTATTTTCAGCATAAAAATTTCTCATTATGTCAGTAACACAGTAAAATTGGTGTAAAACTATAGTAAAAGGGACACGTCATGTGGGCTACTTAAGTGCTAAGTACATACATTTGGGAGGGAAAAAAGTTATCTAGACAGTGATGCTTGCAAATGGCATATACTACCTGTGGACACAGCAGGGGCAAGTGCTGGGGGGACACCGCCTCATATTAGAGACTTTTCCCCCTGCTTTCTAACTTGATGTAATGTAGGGACCTTATTGAAGTCAGTATATCCTGTGGTTAAGAGCATAGATTTTGGAGATGTATTACCTGGGTTCAAATCAAAGCTTTGCCTCTTCACTGGGTGGCACTCTGGGCAAATCACACAGCCCATGTATATCATATATTTTGGCTACAAATGGGACTGATAATGATACCTCTCTTATAGAACTGTTATGAGGACTAAGTCAGTAGGTAAGTGTAGAGGGCATAATGTTTAATCTAATGATGTACATAACTTTCAGATATGAAATTGTTAGTTTCTTTGGACCTCCTTATCTTGTACCTACAGTTGGTGTACTACATAATGGGAATTGTTCCTTCTGATTCAATCTGTGACATTCAGAGTGTTGTTTTTATTTGTGATGTAGCCCACGTATTGGGTGCTTTCCTTCAATTGTGGTCAGCTGCCTAGCTTTGTTTTTTTTTTTTTTTTTTTGTACTACCTGTATTCTCAGAATTGCATTTTAGATAAAGTTCATGTTAAGCCAAGAGCTGAATTAAAATACAGTTCAAGAATTTATTTCCTCTGCTCCTTTGGTTTAACTTTAAATACAATATTGATGGCAAAAAGAATTTATTTCATTTAAAGTAATTAATTGGACTAATTTCAGTTTTTGGCTGTTATGAATCAAATTGCTATGAACATTTGTGTACAGTCTTTTGTCTGAATGTAAGCTTTCACTTCTCTGGAATAAGTGTCCAAGAGTGTAATAGCTGGATTGTATGGTAATTTTTTGTATACTTTTTAAGGAAACTGCCAAATTGTTTTCAGAGTGGTTGTACCATTTTATATTCCCATGAGCAAAGTGTGAGTGACACCGTTTCTATACATACATGCCAGCATTTGTTATCACTATGTTCTATTTTAGCCATTTTGATAGGTGTGTACAGTGAAATCTCATTGTGCTTTTAATTTGCATTTTCCTGATGGTTAATGATGTTGAATATCTTTTCATGTGCTTATTTGCCATCTGTATACCTTCTATGATGAAATATTTGTTCAGGTTTTACCCATTTTCTAATTGGATTGTTTGGTTTTATTTACTTGTGAGTTTTGAGAGTTCTTTATGTAACCTAGATACTAATCCTTTGCTGAGTGTGTGGTTTGAAAATACTTTCTCCCAGTCTATAGCTTGCCTTTTCATCTTCTTCATATGAGCTTTCACATAAAAAGTATTTTATTTTGATGAAGTCCAGTTTATCAAACTTTCTTTTTATGTGTTTGTACTTTTGGTGTCGACTCCAAGAACTCTTCTTCTAGACCTACACTCCAAAGATTTTCTTCTACTTTTTTCCTAAAAGCTTTATAATTTTACTTTTTACATTTAAGTTTATGATCCACTTTGAATTAATTTTGGTATAAAGTATAGGGTTTAGGTCAAGTTTCTTTCTTTCCCTTTCTTTCTTTCTTTCTTTCTTTCTTTCTTCTTTCTTTCATGGATATCCAATTGCTCTCGCACCATCTGTTGAAGTACTTTTGAACATTTGTCTAAAATCATATTTAGATATAAAATCATATAGTTGAGCATATTTGTATGGGTCTATTTTGGCTCTTCTATTCTTTTTCATTGATGGCTGTATCTAACCCTCTGAAATACCCATTACTTATGTACAGTAAGTAGGGTGAATACCCAGTAAAATGATTCCTTCCATGTTAGTCTTCTTTGTCATGACTTCTAAAAAAACTATTCTGGGGTCTATGCCTTCCCATATAAATTTTAGAATAAACTTATCTATGTCTTAAGAAAACCTTTCTGGATTTTGATAGGAATTGCATTAAACCTATAGATCAATTTGGGGATAATTGACATCTCTACTATGTTCAGTCTTCCTGTCCATGAATATGGTAGACTTCTCCATTGATTTATGTCTTCTTTGACTTCTATCAGTAATGTAATTTGCAGCACACAGATCTTGCACATGTTTTAAGTATATACCTAAATATTTCATTATCTTTGGAGTAATCATAGATGCTATTAAATTTAGTTTTTTCCAGTTGAATGAATACAATTGTACCTCATCATGATCTTGATTTTTTTATTATTGTGATCACCAATGTAGTTAAACATTCTCTTCATTCATTTATTAACCATATTATATATTTCCTATTCTGTGAAGTATCTATTCATGGTTTTTTATGTATTTATGTATTCTTGATGCTGATTCTTTTTCAGTTTTTTATATTGTACGTGTCTTCTTCCAGTCATAACTTGTCTTTTTATTTTGTTTAAGGTTTCTTTTGATGAACAACTTAAAAAAAATTAATATCACTAAATTTATCAGTATTCTAATTTCTATTCAATTAATTTTCTGTCTTACTTTGGAGATATCTAGAATTTTTATCTCCAAGTCAAAATGACTCGAATGAGCTAAGTTAACAGAATATTTTTATTGGAAACAATTTTAAAATGGAAAATACCAGTTTTCATAGCCCTCTTCTAAGTAAGCAAAGAGAAACTGCTCCCTTTCTAAGACCCTGTCTGCAGTGTATCCAAACAATTAAAAAATTTAAAATTAAAAAGTTAAATAATATCCCCAATAGTTTTGGAAGAAAAAGAAAACTACTTTTCATTTCAGGTAAGTTTCCCCATAAAAATTGAGAAAAATAGATTCTTAAAGCTTCTTAAGACTTTAATTTTCCCTGATTATTTCCAAAGCACAAACTAATTTCTACCCCATAACTTCTTGCATTGTTCTGTTTTAGAATTTTTTAGTGTGGTACAGAGGGCTGACTCCTAAGTTAGTGGTGGCTTTGTATTTGGTCATTAAAGAAGAGAGATTCAGTGCCCAAAAATGTAATATATAAACTTTGGATTGAGCTGTATTATTTAGCTTACATAATGAGTATCTGAGTATTTCCTTGGCAAATACATTTTTTCCCCATCTGGTAAAAGGATCTAGGTATTCCATGAATGTGAAAAAAAACCAAGATCCAAGATCGTTTTAACTAAATGTGGCCAGTAGGTACAGAGATATATATTAAACATAGTAGTTCAACTATTTCCCCCCCCAGGAAAAAGTATATTCAATTTATTTATGAACACTTCTTTATTTTGCTTTCCACTACATAAATTATATTTTAAATTCTGTTTTATTGTCATTTTAATGTTAGAAAGCAAAGTAGGGATTCACTGGGCATTTCAAGAAGTTGACATGGACACATATACACACACAATATTCCTGATCTCCAGTCCTAATATGAAAATTCAGCAAAGTTAAGCCATCCTTTGGGAAGCACAAACTGCAGTAAAAAGCACTGCTGGTAAAGCTGCTGACAATACTGTGACATTTTTAAGGATTCTTAAACCCATTAAGAATATTTTAGTGTTCTGGCTCTGTGTGAATGTAAGTGGTGGTTTTCACCTCATCCAGCACAGACCTACCCCCTTTATTGCAAAGACAGCTGTTTGCCCTTCACATCTTGCCCGCAATCACTGTGGGCTAGGACTTTCCCCGAGGGCAAAGCTTATGGTAGTGCCACTCCAGCCACCAGGCATCCTTTTCTAGATCCTTATTCTGAAACTTAATTTAAAAAATCAATTACTTAAATGACTTTTAGGGATAAAATCTTACTGTCACATAGATACAATATGTAAAAAGATTTGAATTGGGGGAAATTCTTGGGCTCTTTTCCAATTTTCTTCTTCCACAAACCCTTCCTATTTTAGCAAAGGTCTGTGTACCTTTCTTAGATTAAATGCACGGCCCTGCCCTTTCCTTGAATTCAGGAAGCCCATGTTTTCTTCTCTTATGACTGACTTCCTCTAGCATAGACTTACCAGAATGCGAGAGCTGCCTCTCTGCTTCCTGGCTATCTTCCCATCCCTGTTGACTCTCCTACACGGGTGTTGCTAAGACCTTTCCTGGAAAGAAGCTACAGACTAAAACCCAAAACTGGATGCTTTTGCACAGACACTACTTTTTAAAATATGCAGAAGGCTTGAGTTGCCAAGATGGTGTGAACCTGCCAGTGTTTTGCTATTTCCAGAACATTGGCTCCGCTGCCAGCTGTTACCACATTTTTTTTCCTGGTAAAAATGCATTTAAAAGAATGGTTATAAAAATATGGTTGTTTTAATGGAAACTTTATTGTATTCTTAGCACCAAATTATCTGAAAGACTTCAAATAAACTCACTCTTTTAAAAGTTCCAACAGTAACACAGATACTTTTTGGTCTGTACTTTGCAGAAGTGAAATTTTTCTGTCAAACTCCAGCTATTGCTGATATTGTAATCCTGGTTGATGGCTCATGGAGTATTGGAAGATTCAACTTCAGACTGATTCGGTCTTTTTTGGAAAACTTGGTTACAGCATTCGACGTGGGCTCTGAGAAGACACGAATTGGTACATCTTCTACCATTAACAGCAGTCTGCTGCCAGTGTAAAACCACCAGGAAGCTTCTTAAGAAATTTCAGATTCTTTACCAAATGGTTTTCAGAATTACAGGTTTAACAATAGTGATATTCCCAAAAGGGCAAGTTTGCATCAATAAATATTTATTTCTACTAATTTTTGCTAATGACAGTGTCACTCAATTAATTATTGAACACATTTCAATTTTCTGGAAAGCCAAAATCTTCTCTGCTTAATAATAATAATAATTTTAAAGTTGTCATTTAAAATTTATTGGGTAAAAGTTTTCTTTTTATTTAAAAAAACACAGCTGAATCCAGTGAAATGTTTAACAACTGGAAAATGTTTTATAGTACAAGATAATCTTTGCCAAATTAATTCTAGCTGAGATAAAAAGCAAAAAAAAAAAGTGTAAATCATTGAGCAACATATCCATTTTAATCTGTAAAGTCTCTTAGTTTCCCTTCTAAATAGCCATAAAGAAAACTCATTCCTTTGGGAATAAAAACAAAAAACAACACTATAATGTGTACAGAAGTCAAAATATAATGTTGTACACATGAAGCTGGTATAATGTTATATACCAATGTTACCTCAATAAAAAAAATTAAAGAAATCTAGACCTTTTATCTACAAACATGATCAGACTTTTAAAAAATGCTAAGTACTTGATTGGGTGCTCACTTCTAGATGGCTATAAAATATATACATTCCTTCAGCCCCCAGCTATGTTGAAAATTCCTTAAGTTGATGTCAAGAACTCATTTTGAAAGTACATAAGCAGAGAAAAAAATGTTGCAAACATTGGGCCCTTCGTCATTCTAGTTTCTTGAATGGTCCACTAGATCTTTGAGTAACCCATCATTTCTGGGTGGGCTTTCTCATCTTTCTTTTCCAGGTCTTGCACAGTATAGCGGTGACCCCAGAATAGAATGGCACTTGAATGCTTTTAACACAAAAGATGAGGTGATCGAAGCTGTCCGAAATCTACCATACAAGGGAGGAAATACACTAACAGGTATGTTTTTGTTTAGTCCACATTTTTTAGCAACATATCTTGCTGAAGAATAGTTTTATTACCTTGTTTTGCCACTTTGCACGTCTTAGCATAGTATTTTTAAACCAAACTAGCATATAAAGTTCTTAGATGGCTCTTTTCCCAAACCTAGCATTAAGAGTTAAAACCTAGACATCTCATCCCTTTTGCTATATGAATATAATGTCCCAGGAAGGGCTTGGTTGAACTAGAAGAGAACTGAGCAATCCCTGACACTGACAGGCTTTAGTAGCTGTCTTAACCTTTGTCAGTTCATTTTTCTTCCTCTTCACCTGTTTTTCCTCCAGTCATGCTGTCAGTTAAATAAAAACACATTTCTACCTATTTTCAAGGAAGATATTTTCTTTACCTTTATTCTGCAATCAGTAGTTATCATGGAAATATTTATGGAGCTTTGGCTTACCAATATTTTTGATAAATTAGTACAATCGGCCCTTAGCATCTCCAGATTTGACCAACCAGGGATCAGAAATATTTGGAAAAAAATTCCAGAAATTTCCCAAAAGTAAAACTTAAATTGTCGCATGCTGGTAACTATTTACAGACAATTTACATTGTATTAGGTATTATAAGTAATCTAGGGATGACTTAAAGTATCCGGGAGGATACACGTTGGTTGTATGCAAATACTACTCCATTTTATATGAGGGACATGAGTATCCATGGATTTGGGTGTCACAGGGGGTCCTAGAACCAATCCCCCTGTGGATACCAAGGAACAACTGTAATGTAAGAATATTTAGATTACAATTATCCATGACCCAACCACAAAGGGTTATCACAGGTTTTAACCCTAATACATGCTATTTCCTTCTGTGGGCCCACAATGTGGATGCTCAGTTTAAATAACAGAGATGCTGTCATTGAATTTTAAGTAAACCACTGAAATCCTGATAATTGCTTTGCCAATTGGAGGTTTAATCTAACAAGTTTTTTGTTAATACAACAAAAGTTTATTAAGCACAAATCCTATAACAATATTTGGTATTTATTTTTTCTGGGTGAAAAGTGTCACACTCAAAAGGCAGGAGTTCAACTATCATTTTAGACATGCCCCTTCTACCTCCATAAAACAGAGAAAGGGAATTTGTGGGGTTTTTTAGATCATCATGAACAAAATTGAAAATGTAGTGATATGTGGGACATTTGCTCCTGTGTGGGTATTCTTGCTTCATCCTTAATTATAAAGGTTTAGATTTTCTTGTACACATATCTGTCAATATACATTTGATATGAATTCAATGTTCTTTATGAATGTTAGTTTCTGAAATGATGCACTATTCAACTATTTTTTATTACCTCTGTTTTGGTGGATTTTAGTTTTTTGTCGGATCTGTCAAAGAATAGTTTATTGTAAAAATGAAGATGAAAGTTCACATCTAATAAAAACTCTTTTAACTTCCTAAGTTACTCATCTTGTGGTTACATTTTGCAGAATTGGAAAGCTTTTTATTAGAGATGGTTGGTTTGTATTTATTTTTTTCTTGTTTCCTCCTAGGTCTTGCTTTGAACTACGTCTTTGAAAACAGCTTTAAACCAGAAGCGGGAGCAAGGACTGGAGTGTCCAAAATTGGCATTTTAATCACAGACGGAAAATCCCAAGATGATATTATTCCACCATCCAGAAACCTTCGTGAATCTGGTGTAGAACTGTTTGCCATAGGTATTTGTTAATTATGGTCCTGTTTCAACAATGGACACACACATACAACCACTTAAAACTATATATGTTGCAAAGTCATTTGATCTGAGCCCACTTCCTTACATTAAAAATGGAAGTGATGGAACTGATGGATCTTATGGTGTGAGGATCTCTAGGTGAGATACCACACACAAAATGCTGTGAAAAGCATAAAGTGCAGAGGTTAGGTACATATTCGTTACCATTTAATTAGTCAAGACTTTTCTCTTTAGTATCACGTTATAGCTATCTCTTCTCTGATAGTGTAGAGAGAAACCAATTTATCATTTTCAAGGAATTAAGGTCTTGTAGTTAAGAAAGCAAAGAATTGTAGATATGCAGTATTCTTTCTTTGAAAATAACCCTTTATAAGGTATCAGTTTGTGGGAGAAATATGTATGGCACACACTCAGAATAACTGCAAAATATTTAGTTGATGCAATTTTACTCTTGATTATATTATTTACATTTTCTTTGGTGATAGGAAGGCCTTCTATTTAGTAGAGACTGACAAAAAAAATAGAGACAATTCCTCTGACTGATTTCTAGATTTGTTACTCAAAATGTGGTTTATAGAATGTTTCATTCGAGAAGTATTTGCTTCTTTGCTGGGTGGCAGGCATTTTGGTGGGTGCTGGAGCATAAATATGAACAAGGCAAAATCCTTACAAAACAAATTCCATCCAAGTCATGATTACCATTTCCTCACTTTTCTGTGCTCTTTACAACAGACTGTTTTGTTTGGAAAGGTGAGAGAGAAAGAGAGATTTGGGGTTTATCTTCTCTAGAATATTCTTAAATGATCCAAACTTGTTGGTTTTAACTAAATGCCATGAAAAATATTATTGACATTAAGCTCATTGCTTCAGCATGCACTGTTATTTTGCTATTGTGGACACAGATCCAACTATGCATTTTAAAATCTATTGTAGAGGTCCGTCAGACAAGGAACATTAGAGAGATTGATTTAATTTTTATTTTTTATTTTGCTATCCTTTTGTTCAACAAAGAAAATCCCTGCAGAAGACTTATGCTAATAAGGGATTAATTTTTGTGTTTACTCTCCATTCTGTGGCCTCCTTAATGATGAATGGATGAGTTTAAGTGAACTCATTCAGGTGTGATTTGGGCTTTTTCTCTGGGAATTACCTGGAAATCAGTAGTATTTATTATCTTATAACCCCCTAAAGCAAATAGTTCAGAAACAACCGATGCTTTGTTACTCAATCTGTTAGGTTGGCAGATAAATTAAATGGCACAGCTGGGCACCTAAGAAGTAATTAATGTTGCCCCAGGTAATCTCTCTTCCTTGCTTCCATAGTACCTCTTGTTAACATCCTTAGATAGTTGCAATGACTGGGATTTTTAAAGAAATGCTCCTTGTTTACTGAAGCCTGGGGAAGAGAAATCTACCTTTGCACCCATGAAACCCAATCCTGTGCCTTCCTTTTTCTATTTCTAATTTCACTGGTAAATATTTACTCATTTTAATGTGTAATCTTCTGAGAGGCAGCTTGAGATAGTAGCTAAGAGCATATGACTTTGGATCTAGACTACCTGGGTGAAACCCCAGCTGTATACTTACTGGTTGTGCTTCCTTGAGCAAGTGAATCAACCTCTCTGTGCATCAGCTTAGTCATCTGTAAAATGGGAGGAACAGTAATGCCAAACTCATAGGATTGGTTGTGAAGATTAAATGTGTTAATATATAGAAAACATTGAAGTGCTTGGGGCATAGTAAGCACACTCTAATTGTTAGCATCCATGGCTAAGATAGACTAGAAAATTCCAAGAGGGCCAAGGATTTTCTGTCTCAATTTAAGTAAACTAATTTTATAAAAATTTAAACCTGAAGTTCGGATAGTGTAGAGTACTGGTTTAATTACTATTGCTTCTGCAATATTTATGAAAGACAGAAGTTAGTTTCATCAATACATCTTCCTTTAAGATGTACTGAACAAAATTAAGACTTAATCCTTTAAAAATGATTTTGAGGGAATTCCCTGGTGGTCCAGTGGTTAGGATGAGCCCTTCCACTGCAGGGAGTACAGGTTCAATCCTTGGTTGGGAAACTAAGATCCCACATGCCGAGCGGTGAGGCCAAAAAATAATAAAAATTTAAAAATAAAATAAAAATGACTTTGAAAGTGAATTTAAAAAACAATCTGACATGAGATGTGCCTCTTTAAAGTACAGGTGCTTTGGTTGCGGTGGAGACTGATGGGTGCAGGTCGGGGTCACTGCAGTTGCTTTTTCAAATGGGGCATGACCGTCATGACCCTCCCTGTTGTCCTCAATGCCAGGGGTGAAGAACGCGGATGAGAATGAATTGCAGGAGATCGCCTCTGAACCAGACAACACTCACGTGTACAATGTCGCCGAATTTGACCTGATGCACACAGTTGTGGAGAGTCTGACGAGGACTCTCTGCTCCAGGGTGGAAGAACAGGACAGGGAGATCAAAGGTACAATGAATGAAAGAGCACAGTTGCTCTGCTCGTATGCGTATTACTCTGTGCAACAATCTATCATGGATTATGAAAATTCTTATCATTTTTCACATTGACTTACTAAACAGTCCTTTGTGCTCTCAAGACAGGGATCATCAGAGTAGAAAAGGGAGTATATTGGTAGGTTCCATGGGCTTGTGGGAGGGAGTGATACTTTAAATTACTAGATAATAACTCCATGGTGTTGCATTTAGACCATCATGTTTGTTTTTTAATTAAATGTTGGATTTTGAGATCATTGAGCATTCACATGAATTTTTAAGAAATAGTGTAGAAAGACATCATGTATATTTTACCTGTTTCCCTCAATGGTAACATATTACATAACTACAGCGGGATATCACAGTCAGGAAAGTGACGTTCATACAGACAAGATACAGAACATTCACGTCACCACAAGGACCATTTCTGTTATCCTTCTATAGCCACATTCCTTCCCTCCCCCAATATCTTCCTAACCCCTGGCAACCACTAATCTGTTCTCCATCTCTAAATACTTTTCATTTTGGAAATGTTACATAAATGGAATTATACAGTATGTAACTTATAAGGACTGGCTTTTTGCATTCAGGGTTATTCCCTGGAGATTCGTCAAAGTAGTTGCATGTATCAGTAGCTCTTTCTTTTTTATTGCTGCGTTGTACTCCATGGCATGGATGTACCACACTTCGTTTAACAATTCACACATTGAAAAACATCTGCGTTCTTTCCATTTTTTGGCTGTTACCAAAAAAGGCTGCTATGAACATTCATGTATAGGTTCTTCTGTGAACATAAGTTTTCATTTCTCTGGGATAATGCCCAGGAGTGCAACTGCTCCATCATATTGTAATTGCATGTGTAACTTAGTTTTAATTAAGAGGCTGTCAAACAATTTTCCAGGGTGGCTGTCTCATTCTACATTCCCACCAGCAATATATAAGTGATCCAGTTTCTATGCATTGTCACCAACATTTGTTGTTACTATATTTTATTTTGGTCATTCTGATAGGTGTAGAGTGCTATCTTATTGTGGTATGAATTATCATTTTCCTGATAGCTAATGAAGTTGAACACCTTTTCACATGCTTGTTTGCATTTGCATATCCTCTTTGATGAAACATCTGTTCATATCTTTTGCCCATTTTCTTTTCTTTAATTTTAATTTTATTTATTTATTTTAACATCTTTATTGAAGTATAATTGCTTTACCATGGTGTGTTAGTTTCTGCTTTATAACAAAGTGCATCAGCTATACATATACATATATCCCCATATCTCCTCCCTCTTGCATCTCCCTCCCTCCCACCCTATCCCACCCCTCTAGGTGGTCACAAAGCACTGAGCTGATCTCCCTGTGCTATGTGGCTGCTTCCCACTAGCTATCTATTTTACATTTGGTAGTGTATATATGTCCATGCCACTCTCTCACTTCGTCCCAGCTTACCTCTCCGCCTCCCCATGTCCTCAAGTCCATTCTCTATGTCAGCGTCTTTATTCCTGTCCTACACCTAGGTTCTTCAGAACCTTTTTGGGTTTTTTTTAGATTCCATATATATGTGTTAGCATACAGTATTTGTTTTTCTCTTTCTGACTTACTTCACTCTGTATGACAGACTCTAGGTCCAACCACCTCACTACAAATAACTCAATTTCACTTCTTTTTAACGCTGAGTAATACTCCATTGTATATATGTGCCACATCTTCTTTAACCATTCATCTGTCGATGGACACTTACATTGCTTCCATGTCCTGGTTATTGTAAGTATTGCTTCAATGAAAAAGGTGGTACATGACTCTTTTTGAATTATGGTTTTCTCAGGGTATATGCCCAGTACTGGGATTACTGGGTCATATGGTAGTTCTATTTTTAGTTTTTTGAGGAACCTCCATACTGTTCTCCATAGTGGCTGTATCAATTTACCTTCCCACCAACAGTGCAGGAGGGTTCCCTTTTCTCCACACCCTCTTCTGCATTTATTGTTGGTAGATTTTATGAAGATGGCCATTCTGACTGGTGTGAGGTGATACCACTTGTGGTTTTGATTTGCATTTCTCTAATGATTAGTGATGGTAAGCATTCTTTCATGTGTTTGTTGGCAATCTGTATATCTTCTTTGGAGAAATGTCTATTTAGGTCTTCTGCCCATTTTTGGATTGGGTTGTTTGTTTTTTTTGATATTGAGCTGCATGAGCTGCTTGTATATTTTGGAGATTAATCCTTTGTCACTTGCTTCGTTTGCAAATATTTTCTCCCATTCTGAAGGTTGTCTTTTCATCTTGTTTATGGTTTCCTTTGTTTTGCAAAAGCTTTCAAGTTTTATCAGGTCCCATTTGTATATTTTTGTTTTTATTTCCATTACTCTAGGAGGTGGGTCAAAAAGGATTTTGCTGTGATTTATGTCATAGAGTGTTCTGCCTATGTTTTCCTCTAAGAATTTTATAGTGTCTGGCCTTACATTTAGGTCTTTAATCCATTTTGAGTTTATTTTTGTGTATGGTGTTAGGGAGTGTTCTAATTTCACTGTTTAGAAATTAATTTAGTTGTCCAGTTTTCCCAGCACCAGTTATGGAAGAGACTGTCTTTTCTCCATTGTATATCCTTGCCTCTTTTATCAAAGATAAGGTGACCACATGCACATCAGTTTATCTCTGGGCTTTCTATACTGTTCCATAGATCTATATTTCTGTTTGTACCCAGTACCATACTGTCTTGATTACTGTAGCTTTGTAATTGATTACTGTAGATTTGTAGTATAGTCTGAAGTCAGGGAGCCTGATTCCTTCAGCTCTGTTTTTCTTTCTCAAGATTGTTTTGGATATTCGGGGTCTTTTGTGTTTCCATACAAATTGTGAAATTTATTTTTCTAGTTCTGTGAAAAATGCCATTGGTGGTTTGGTAAGGATTGCATGGAATTTGTAGATTGCTTTGGGTAGTATAGTCATTTTCTCAATGTTGATTCTTCCAATCCAAGAACATGGTATAACTCTCCATCTGTTTGTATCATCTTTAATTTCTTTAATCAGTGTCTTATAGTTTTCTGCATACAGATCTTTTTTCTCCTTAGGTAGGTTTATTCCTCGGTATTTTATTCTTTTTGTTGCAGTGGTAAATGGGAGTGTTTCCTTAATTTCTCTTTCAGATTTTTCATCATTAGTGTATAGGAATGCAAGATACTTCTGTGCATTAATTTTGTATCCTGCTACTTTGCCAAATTCATTGATTAGCTCTAGTAGTTTTCTGGTGCATCTTTAGGATTCTCTATGTATAGTATCATGTCATCTGCAAACAGTAACAGTTTTACTTCATTTTTGATTTGGATTCCTTTTATTTCTTTTTCTTCTCTGATTGCTTTGGTTAAAACTTCCAAAACTATGTTGAATAATAGTAGTGAGAGTGGGCAACCTTGTCTTGCTCCTGATCTTAGTGTAAATGGTTTCAGTTTTTCACCATTGAGAATGATGTTGGCTGTGGGTTTGTCGTATATGGCCTTTATTATGTTGAGGTAAGTTCCCTCTCTGCCTACTTTCTGGAGGATTTTTATCATAAATGGGTGTTGATTTTGTCTAAAGCTTTTTCTGCATCTATTGAGATGAGCATATGGTTTTTATCCTTCAATTTGTTAATATGGTGTGTCACATTGATTGATTTGCTTATTTTGAAGAATCCTTGCATTCCTGGGATACACCCTACTTAATCATGATGTGTGATCCTTTTAATGTGCTGTTGGGTTCTGTTTGCTAGTATTTTGTTGAGGATTTTTGCATCCATATTCATCAGTGATATTGGCCTGTAGTTTTCTTTTTTTGTTGTTGCATCTTTGTCTGCTTTTGGCATCAGGGTGATGGTGGCCTTGTAGAATGAGTTTGGGAGTGTTCCTTCCTCTGCTATATTTTGGAAGAGTTTGAGAAGGATAGGTGTTAGCTCTTCTCTAAATGTTTGATAGAATTCACCTGTTAAGCCATCTGGTCCTGGGCTTTTGTTTGTTGGAAGATTTTTAACCACAGTCTCAATTTCAGTGCTTGTGATTGGTCTGTTTATATTTGCTATTTCTTCCTTTTTCAGTCTCGGAAGGTTGTGCTTTTCTAAGAATTTGTCCATTTCTTCCAGGTTGTCCATATTATTGGCATATAGTTGCTTGTAGTAATCTCTCATGGTCCTTTGTATTTCTACAGTGTCAGTTGTTACTTCTCCTTTTTCATTTCTAATTCTATTGATTTGAGTCTTCTCCCTTTTTTCTTGATGAATCTGGCTATGGTTTATCAATTTTGTTTATCTTCTCAAAGAACCAGCTTTTAGTTTTATTGATCTTTGCTATCATTTCCTTCATTTCTTTTTCCTTTATTTCTGATCTGATCTTTATGATTTCTTTCCTTCTTCTAACTTTGAGCGTTTTTGTTCTTCTTTCTATAATTGCTTTATATAAGGTTAGGTTGTTTATTTGAGATGTTTCTTGTTTCTTGAGGTGGGATAGTATTGCTATAAACTTCCTTCTTAGAACCGCTTTTGCTGCATGCCGTAGGTTTTGGGTAGTCATGTTTTCATTATCATTTGTGTCTAGGTATTTTTTGATTTATTCTTTGATTTCTTCAGTGGTCTCTTGGTTATTCAGTAGTGTATTGTTTAGCCTCCATGTGTTTGTATTTTTTACAGATTTTTTCCCTGTAATTGATATCTAATCTCATAGCGCTGTGGTCAGAAAAGATACTTGATACGATTTCAATTTTCTTAAATTAACCAAGGCTTGATTTGTGTCCCAAGATATGATGTATCCTGGAGAATGTTCAATGAGCAGTTGAGAAGAAATTGTATTCTGTTGTTTTTGAGTGGAATGACCTATAAATATCAATTAAGTCCATCTTGTTTAATGTATCATTTAAAGCTTGTGTTTCCTTATTTTTTTCAATTTGGATAATCAGTCCATTGGTGAAAGTGGGGTGTTAATATCCCCTACTATGATTGTGTTCTGTTAGTCTCCCCTTTTATGGCTGTTAGCATTTGCCTTATGTATTGAGTTGCTCCTATGTTGGGTGCATAAATATTTACAATTGTTATATCTTCTTCGTGGATTGATCCCTTGATCATTATGTAGTGTCCTTCTTTGTCTCTTGTAATAGTCTTTATTTTAAAGTCTACTTTGTCTGATATGAAAATTGCTACTCCAGCTTTCTTTTGATTGTCATTTGCATGGATTATCTTTTTCCATCCCCTCACTTTCAGTCTGTATGTGTCCCTAGGTCTGAAGTGGGTCTCTTGTAGACAGCATATATAGGTCTTATTTTTGTATCCAGTCATCCAGTCTATGTCTTTTGGTTGGAGCATTTAATCCATTTACATTTAAGGTAGTTATCGATATGTATGTCCCTAATAACATTTTCTTAATTGTTTTGGGTTTGTTATTGTAGGTCTTGTCCTTCTCTTTTGTTTCCTGCGTAGAGAAGTTTCTTTAGCATTTGTTTTAATGCTAGTTTTGTGGTTCTGAATTCTCTTAGCTTTTGCTTCTGTGTAAAGGTTTTAATTTCTCCATCTAATCTGAAAGAAATCCTTGCTGGGTAGTGTAATCTTGGTTGTAGCATTTTCCCTTTCATCACTTTAAATATTTCCTGCCACTCCCTTCTGGCTTGCAGAGGTTCTGATGAACGACCAGCTGTTAACCTTATGGGGATTTCCTTTTATGTTAATTGCTGCTTTTCCCTTGCTGCTTTTAAGATTTCTTCTTTGTATTTAAATTTTGATAGTTTGATTAATATGTGTCTTGTTGTGTTTCTCCTTGGATTTATTGAGTGTTTCCCATGTTAGGGAAGTTTTCAACTATAATCTCTTCAAATATTTTCTCAGTCCCTTTTTTTTTCTCTTCTTCTGCTGGGATCCCTATAATTCAAATGTTGGTGCATTTAATATTTTCCCAGAGGTCTCTGAGTTCTCAATTCTTTTCATTCATTTTTCTTTATTCTGCTCTGTGGTAGTCATTTCCACTCTTTTTTCTTCTAGATCACTTATCCCTTCTTCTGCCTCAGTTATTCTGCTATTGGTTCCTTCTAGAAAATTTTTAGTTTCATTTATTTTGTGTTCATCACTGTCTGTTTGCTCTTTAGTTCTTCTAGTCCTTGTTATACGTTTTTTGTATTTTCTCTGTTCTATTTTCAAGATTTTGGATTATCTTTACTATCATTACTCAGAATTCTTTTTCAGGTACCCTGCCTATTACTTCTTCATTTGTTTAGTGGTGGGTTTTAGGGTGTCTGTGAATTTATTATTATTTTAAGCAGCCTCTCTGCTAATGGGTTGTGTTGTGTTTCTGTATTGCTAGTTGTTTGGTATACAGTGTCCAGAACTGTAGCTTGCTGGTCATTGAATTGAGCTGGGTGTTAGCGTTGAGATGGAGATCTCTGGGTGAGCTTTCACCATTTGATATTACGAGGGGCTGGGAGGTCTATGCTGTACCAGTGTCCTGAGCTCAGCCCCCCCACCTCAGAGGCTCAGACCTGACACCTGTCCAGAGCACCAAGACCCTGTTAGCCACACAGCTCAGAGGAAAAGGGAGAAAAAGAAAGACAGAAATAAAGAAAAAAATAATAATAAAATAAAGTTATTAAAATAGAAAAATTTTATTAAAAATAAAAACTAATAAATAATAAAAAAGAGAGAAAGAATGAAGAGAGCAACCAAACCAAAAAACTAATCCACCAATGATAACAAGTGCTAAAGACTATACTGAAAAAAAAAAGAAAAAATGACAGTCAGAACCCTGGGACAAATGGCAAAAGCAAAGCTATACAGAGAAAATCACAGAAAGAAGCATACACATACACACTCACAAAAGGAGAAAAAGGAAAATAAAAAAAAATTATATATATATATATATATATATATATATAACAAAATAAAAAAGGAAGAGAGCAACCAAACCATTAAACAAGTCTACCATTGATAATAAGCTGTAAATACTAAACTACGATAAACATAAAACCAGAAACAAATTAGATGCAGAAAGCAAACCCCAAGTCTACAATTGCTCCCAAAGTCCACTGCCTCAATTTTCAGATGATTCATTGTCTATTCAGGTATTCCACAGATACATAGTACATCAGGTTGATTGTGGAGATTTTATCCACTGCTCCTGAGGCTGCTGGGGGAAATTTCCCTTTCTCTTCTTTGTTTGCGTAGCTCCTGGGGTTGAGCTTTGGATTTGCCCCACCTCTGTGTGTAGGTCGCCTGAGGGCGTCTGATACGTTTTGGGAAATCTGAGGTCTTCTGCCAGCGTTCAGTAAGTGTTCTGTAGGAGTTGTTCCATGTGTAGATGTAGTTTTGATGTATTTGTGGGGAGGAAGATGATCTCCACGTCTTACTCCTCCACCATCTTGAAAGTGCCCCCCCTGCCCATTTTCTAACTGGACTTTTTTGGGGGTTGTTTTTTGTGTTAGTTTTTAACTGTTGAGCTTTGAGAATTCTTTATATTTTAGGTAATAATCCTTTGTTGGATATGTGGTTTGTTAATATTTTCTCTCAATCTATTGCATATCTTTTTAGCAAGGTCTTCTGCAGAACAAAAGTTTTAAATTTTGATGAAGTCCAGCTTATCTGTTTTCCATTTTATGATTAGTGCTTTTCATGTCAAGTCTAAGAACTCTTTACCTGGTGTTAGATTCCCAAGGATTTTCCTTTTTATTTTTTTCCCAAAAATTTTATATTTTACATTTAAATCTATGATGTGAGTTAATTTTTTGCAAAGGATTTGAAGTTTAGTTTAAGCTTCCAGCACTACTTGCTTAAAAGGCTGTATTTCTGCCATTGAAATTACCTTGCAGCTTTGTTGTGTATCAGTTGGAGACATTTGTGTGTGTTTATATCTTGGTTCTCTTTTCTGTTCCATTTGGTCTATGTGTCTAACCCCCTTCCAATGTCATACAGTCTTGATTTACTGTAGCTATATAATAAGTGTTAAGATTGGATAGACTGGGACTTCCCTGGTGGCGCAGTGGTTGAGAGTCTGCCTGCTAATGTAGGGGACACGGGTTCGAGCCCTGGTCTGGGAGGATCCCACATGCTGCGGAGCAACTAGGCCCGTGAGCCATGACTACTGAGCCTGTGTGTCTGGAGCCTGTGCTCTGCAACAAGAGAGGCCACGGCAGTGAGAGGCCCGTGCACTGCTATGAAGAGTGGCCCCCACTTGCCACAACTAGAGAAAGCCCTCACACAGAAACGAAGATGCAGCACAGCAAAAATAAATAAATTAATTAATAGAAACTCCTACCCCCAACATCTTCTTTAAAAAAACAAAACAAAAAAACAAACAAAAAAAAGATTGGATAGACTGAGTTCTCCTGTTTGATTATTCTTTTTCAAAATTGTTTTTGCTATTATACTTCCTTATCGTCCATGTAAGTGTTAGAATAATATTTATATAATATTCTATATTTAATTTATATAATAATCTAATATAAATATTAGAATAATTTTTATTCTACAAAAAGTCTTATTGGAATTTTGATAGGAATTGCATTAAATCAATTTTCAATTATCAAATATCAACTTAGGAATAATTCACATCTTTAATCTGTTGATTCTTCTAATCCATGAACATGGCAAATCCCTCCATTTGTTTAGATATTCTTTGAGTTCTCCATCAACATTTTGTAATTTTTAGGATGCAAGTTCTATATAGGTTTTGTTCTACTTACATTTAGTATTAATTTTATTTTGAGAAATTTTAGTTGTATTTTTAATTTTGGTGTTCTCATTTTCATTGCTAATATATACAGATATAATTATATTTTTGTATGTTTACCTTGTATCTGCTGACCCTATTATTTGAAATTATTAATTATTTCTAGGAGTTTTTCTCTAGATTTTTGGAGATTCTCTACGTAGAACGTCATATTATTTGCAAATAGTGATAGTTTTATTTCTTTCCGTTTGATTGCTGTGGTTTTTATTTGCTTTTGTTGCCTTATTTCACTGGCTAAAACTTCTAGTATTGTGTTAAATGTGATGAGAATGAATACTGTTGCCTTATTCCCCATCTTAGAGGGAAAGCTTCTGCTTTTCAAGTGATTGGTCCATTTCATAGAACTTGTAGAATTCATGTGTGTAGAGTGGTTTATAGCATTCCCTTATTCTTTTGATGTCTGCAGGGTCTATAGTGATAGCTCCTGTTTCCTCCAAGATATTGGTAATTTTTGTCTTCTCTTTTTTATTTTTCTTTCAGGCTTGCTAGATGTTTGCATTTTTTTCAAAGAATTGGCTCTTGGTTTCATAGAACTTCTTTATTTTTCTTCTGTTTTTTATTTCATTGATTTCTGCTCTTACTTTCATTTTCTTCACTTTGCTTGTTTTGGGTTTATTTTGCTTTCAATTTTCTAGATTTTTTAGATGGACTCTTAGATTACTGATTTGAGATGCTTTCTCTTTTATAGTGTAATTACTTAAATGCTTTAAATTTCCTTCTCAGCATTGCTTTAGCAATGTCCCTAAATTTTGATATGTTGTATTTTCATTTATCAATTTAAACTATTTTTTGGTCTTGACATGTCCTTTCTGACCCATTGATTATTTAGAAGTGTGTTATCTATAGTTTCCAAGTGCTTGGGCTTTTGTCTGTTATCTTTCTGTTATTGATTTCTAATTTTATTTCATTGTCATCAGAGAACACACTCTGTATGATTTCAATTGTTTTAAATTTTCTGAGGTTTGTTTTTTGGCCCAGGATATGGTTTATCTCGGTATATGCTCTGTAGGTGCTTGAAATGGATGTGTATTCTGCTGTTGTCACATGCAATGTTCTATAAGTTTTGACTAGATCCTGTTGGTTGATGGTCTTGTTGAGTTTTATATCCTTGCTGATTGTTTTGTTTCATTGTCTTATCAATAGTTGAGAGAGAGAGAGATGTTAAATATCCATCTAAAATTGTGGATTTGTCTGTTTTTTCTTTCAGTTCTATCAGTTTTTACTTTATATGTTTTGCAGCTCTTTTTTTGGTGCATATACATTTAGAATGCTAGGATTTCTGGGTTGATTAATAATTTATCATTATGTAATGTCTTTCCCTGTCTCAGGTAATTTTCTTTGTTCTGAAGTCTACTTTATCTTATATTAATACAGCCATTTCTACTCCCTTTTGATTAATGTTTACATAATATAATTTTAAAATCTATTTACTTTCAACCTTCCTATATCATATTTGAAGTGGATTTCATGTACATAGCATATAGTTGATCACATTTTTAAATCCACTCTGATAATTTCTTCCTTTTAATTGGTATGCTTAGGCCATTTTTATTTAATGTAATTATTGATATGTTTGAGGTTATACCTGCTTTTTAATTTTTATTTATTTATTTTTTCACTTTGTTCTCTCTGGTTTTCACATCTCTGTTTCCTTTACCGTTTTTTTCCCGTGGGTTACTTAAACATTTTTAGAACTACATTTTGATTTATTTAGAATGTTTTTGATGGAATCTCTTTGTATATCTCTTTTAGTGCTTGCTCTAGTTATTATATTATATATACATGACTTATCCCAGTCTGCTGATGTTGATATTTTACCAGTTTGAGTGAAGTGATGAAACCTTACCTCCCTCAAGTCCCTTTACCATACCTGTGTGTAATACAATTGTCTTAAATATTTCCTCTCCAAAAATGTTGAACCACATCAGAAATTGTTATAATTCTTCAACCACAAAACATAATTTAGGAAACTTGAGAGGAGAAGTAAACTGTATTATATTTACCCACATTTTTATGCTTTCTGTCATTCTTTCTTCCTTTCTGCAGTCTCAGAAATCCTTCTTTTTGTTATTCTGTTTAAAGAACCTCCTTTAGGCCTTCTTTTGGGATAGGTCCATTCGTGAAAAATTCTTATTTAATTTTACTTTATCTGAGAATGATTTGATTTTCCCTTCATTCCTAAAAGATATCTTTTGCTAGATAGAGTTTTGGTTGACAGCTTTTTTCTTTGAATATTTGAAAAATGTTATGCCACTTTCTTCTGGGCTCCATGGTTTCTGATGAGAAATCTGCTGTCATTAAAAAATTTCCCCCTAAAAATAAGGTGTCATTTCTTTCCCATTCCTTTTACATTTTTTTCTTTGAGTTTAGTTTTAGGAAGTCTGACTACGGTATATTTTGGGGTGAGTTTCTGTTGGCCTATCTATTTGGAGTACACTCATTTTCTTGAATCTATAGTTTGCAACTTTTGTCAAATTTGAGAATTTTACAGGCCTTATTTCTTCAAGTACTGACTTACCACCAGATCTACTGTGATACTACCCCAGAGGGAAAGAGGAGTGGTGCCTCAGTACTACCAGGTGGGGATGGAAGTCCCAGCTCTTCATGTGGTTTCCCCATATATCACAGATGGAAGTGAGGTGGAAGGATTTGTTACTTCTTGTCAGGGATGATTGTCTCTTTTCCCTATTTGGTATTTTCTCCTACCACCCTGGTTGCAGATAGGATGAGGGTAAATGTTGGGGCACTCTGTTACAGTCAGGAAAGGTAGATGTCTTGGCTCCCCACTTGACCTTTGCTGGTATGGTGGGGATAGGTCCACAGTTGGGTTTTTTTTCCTGTGGCTTTTGTCTAGACTAGAGCAGTTATTGCCTAAAAGTTTTCTGTCTTGGCAGGCTGCTTCTCTCCTGGCCCTTTGGCTAGAGAGAGCAGGCTTCATTGGAATGTTTTTGTCTGTATTTGTTTGTGTTTCTAGGTGGCTGGATTCTTTAGAGCTATGTCTAGGATACATGAGGCAAAAGGAAACTCAGGGAACTCACCACTGTACCATTCCCTGCGTCCAACAGTCCCTTGCCCATCTACCTTCTTCTCTTTACTTTCCAGGGTCTTATTCTTGTCTTATACATAATTTTCAGAAATTTTGGTTGTACTTGAGGGGAAGAGTAGGGAAAAGCACATCTGCTCTATCTTCCTGGATGCTCAGCCATCGTGGAATTTTTAACCCTTGTTCCTCATGATATCATTGGTCTACAGGTTACACCTGGTTAATAGGGATGTGATCTGAGAAGAAGGTAATATTCAGATCTTGCTTTAAGAGTTTGGTTTTATTTCCTGCCTTTACTGTACCCAGGGTGTGGAATGATTCTGTTTGGCTACTTGTCCTTCTCTCTTCCATCAGTCCTCTTTCCCTGGACTAGAACTCTTGGGACTAGGTTGGGCAGCCAAGTAGTAGCTTCCTGAATAAATTTCTCTGAGGTGCTTGATGAGATGACTTTAGAACCCATTTTTACCCACAAAAAATTCTACATGTGGTTGCTGATAAAACATGTAATAAAGTACCTGGCCATAGTTAGTGTTCCATAACTATGTTTTTTTCCCCATTGTTATGGCTACTAAAGTCCCTTTAAGTAAATGCCCCTAGCAGATAATAAATCCTAAAGTTCAAGGACCTTAAACTTTACATGTCCCAAATCTTTTACAGACTCATTGTTTTAACGTGTATATAACACACACAAAGTGCTTACATGATGTTTAGCTTATAGTGGACATTCAGTATATATTAGTTGCTTTTTCTTCTCTTTTTACTTTTAAATATTGGCCTTTTGTTGAGGTCTTCAGTATAGAGGCGGTACCCTCTTTTGCATAAAAACACAGGCTCTTGTGTCAAGAAGCTTGGGTATCAATCTCAGCTCTGATACTCACTAATACTGTGACTTGGGCAAGTTATTTCACATCATGCTGACTTGGTTTTCTCACCTACAACATGGGAACAATAATAGAAACTATTGAGAATTAAATGAGGTAATACTTTTAAAGAGCTCAGAAGAGTACCTTTAGATAGAAACTCAATTAATGTTGTGTTTTGTTTTTGTTTTTTTACTATTCTACAGCAAGAAATTTCCTTAGGGTCAAGGGCTATGTCTTATTTAAGGTTGTATCCTCAGAACCTAGCATAGTGATTGGTACCTAATAGACAAATGTTTCAATAAACAAATGTTGTACAGGCATACCTTGTTTTGTTGTGCTTCGCTTTATTGCACTTTGCAGATATTGTGTTTTTTACAGACTGAGTTTGTGGCAACCCTGTGTTGAGCAAGTCTATGGGTGCCATTTTTTTTCAAAAGCATTATTTTTAAATTAAGGTATGTATATATATATATATTTTTTAGACATAATGCAATTGCACACTTAACAGACTACAGTATAAGATAAACATAAATTTTATATGTATCGGGAAACCAAAAAAATTGTGTGACTTGCTTTATTGCAGAGGTCTGGAACTGAACCCACAATATCTCTGAGGTATGCCTATAATGAATTACTGAATTAATTTATCTAGAGATGAAAATCTTAGAGGCAGCATAAAATCAACAATCATTTCTGACTAGTGGAGTTTCCTAGGTTCATAAGAAATAACTATGGGAAAGAGGCTCATTGTATGTGTTTCTTTAAAATTTAGCCTCAGCCCTTGCCACCATTGGGCCACCTACAGAACTGATTACTTCTGAAGTCACTGCCAGGAGCTTTATGGTAAACTGGACTCATGCCCCAGGAAAAGTGGAAAAATACAGAGTCGTGTATTATCCTGCCAGGGGTGGAAAACCAGAAGAGGTAATAAGGAGACAGTATTTTCTAACCATTATTTTCATTCTCTCAATTCTTGTACGGTAGTGAAGACAAGAGAGAAATGTGTATATAAGGAGATTATTCTGTCACAGCATTTAAAATTGTTTGGCTGAAATACATTTCCATGTGTCTATGTTGCTCTTCTATCTCTCTAGGTTATGGTATTTACATCTTCTCCTCTTACCTCCATCAAGGAACCTTCAGAACTGGTCGTGTGTCCATTTCTAACACAACTTATTTTGACTTTACTTTTTTGTGATTTTAAAAATTAATGAGTTCTGAGGCAAAAGGAATCAGTCGTTAATTATCTGGCCAGAATCCCCTTTTGCTACTGATATTTTCTTTCTACTTTGGGAGTGGTCTGAACTTTCTGCCTTAAGGAAGTCTGTGTGTTCCAAATAATGTGGTCATATAGTCCTCCAGGGTTTGGGATTTCCTGGATGTTTGTGGAGATTCGTGCAAAAGAGAAGCCATAATAAAGCACCCGTGGCTGGCCTTTCTCATGGGTTGGCCATCACAGGAGAGAACATCTATTGCCAGATGATTGGATGGTTCCCATTTCATGTCTGATACAGGGAATATGTTAAAATGTGATGAAATCTCCCTTTTTTTGTTTTGAATTATTAATTAATTAATTAATTAAGGCTGCACTGGGTCTTTGTTGCTGCGCATGGGCTTTCTCTAGCTGCATTGAGTGGGGGCTACTCTTTGTTGCGGTGCGCGGTCTTCTCATTGCGGTGGCTTCTCTTGTTGCAGAGGACGGGCTCTAGGTGCGTGGGCTTCAGTGGTTGTGGTGCGTGGGCTTGGTAGTTGTGGCTTGCAGGCTCTAGAGCATAAGGCTCAGTAGTTGTGGCACACAGGCTTAGTTGCTCCGTGGCATGTGGGATCTTCCTGGACCAGGGATCAAACCTGTGTCCCCTGCATTGGCAGGTGGATTCTTAACCACCGCGAGGAAAGTCCCTCCCTCTCTTCTTTTGAAGTGCTAACCTTTTGTTGTTCTAACCTCTGATTGACCTCAGCATGTTTCACAGTTTTCTTCTGCATTATGGCAGGATTTATGTTTTTTGGGTTTTGTTTTTTTTAAGTGTTTGAGTAGATTCTAGAGGTTTAAATCATCTGGACTTAAAAAATCAGAGTGCTTCCAATAGCTCTATCTTTTTCATTACTAATAAACCTTTTAAATGCTTCCTAAAGCTCCATGGAAAAATATCACATGTCAACTGTTACTAAGTGGATGTGATTAGGATAACAATTAGCTTGGGAATGACACAGTTTCCATTAGATGTGAATTAGTAAGGGACTTTTGGACATATTCCTAAAAGGTGGGTCACTTCACGTGAGAATTCAAGGGGAATTGACTGCCACAGTGGAAAAGAGAATGTGGTGCAAATAAGAAAATATTTAATGAAAGGTCCTTGCTAGAGATATTTTTGCTTTTGGATTTCCAGTCTGCATGTAAGATATTCCATTTTCTCATTCCTCAAACTGTTTTCAACAGGTGGTGGTGGATGGAAGCATATCTTCCACGGTATTGAAAAACTTGATGTCTTTAACTGAATATCAGATAGCAGTCTTTGCAATATATGCTCATACTGCTAGTGAAGGCCTTCGGGGAACTGAAACCACACGTGTGTATTGAATTGTACCCACTTCTGATTCTGTATGACATTGCTCAGGTGGCTTAGTTGTGCTGTATGTAGTACTGGTCCATGCTATATTTGCAGTTTGCAGGTGCCATATATTGGGAGGGATATTATAAAACTCTGGTATGTTTAGGAGAGAGAAATCTTAGCGATGAAGGGTGCAAAATACATTTATTCATTTAATAAACAAATATTTAGTGAATTCTTATTATAAACTAAGCAGTGGGCTTGAATTTGTCATTAGAAGTAGAGAAGGAGCTCTGTAGCTCTCTTGCCTAGTAGAATATTAGGGAAAGTACATTACATCTGTTTTCTTTATGAGTATCACTGTAATTAAAACTTATGAATACTAGTCAGTCATTCCTTAACTGAGCAAGACCACGATCACACACACATATATACATGCACACATGTTCAGAGAATCCTGGGAAGAGATAATCTTAAGAAACTTGATCACCCACTCATTTAGTTATTTCAAACATTAATTGAGTTCCTATTACATGCCAGGTAGTATATAAAGTTGATCTAAAAACTCTGCCTCTGATAGACCAATAACAAGGTGCCAGGCTTTATGATAATCACACTCCCCATCCAACACATTATTGGATTTATCCCTGAAAGCAATTTGTAAGGCAGGTATTAATACTCCTGCTTTGCAGAAATATGTTTAGCAGCAATCCCTGCCCTTAAGAAAGTTTTAGACTAGCAAAGGAAAAAATGCAACTCAAGGATATACAAACAGATTAGTGCAGGGAAGTACTACGGGCACGCCAATAGAAGTATGATAGGGAACTGCACCTGTAAGCAAAGTCCTGAACTTGACATTGTGGTTGGGAGTGCAAGCAGGACCTGGAATTATATTTGAAAACAACATTTCATAGTTTTTATTGACATTGTTTAAGCCAGGAACTTGCAATTTATTCTTAATCCCTTTTTCCCTACCTCTCCAATATGGCAAATCCTATTTCTTGATTATTGTATTGTTCTCAAACCCTATTGTTACCGACAGTCATGTCTCCTTACTGTCTCTGATTGAATGTGTTGATGAGTATCTAGTTATTCATGTATTTGTTCATCCAGCCCCCCATTCTGTCATTTATTAAGTGAACCAACAACTATCTTTAATGGCTGCTGCAGGTCAGACACTATGCTTGGTAATGGGTATAAAACAATGGTCAGAAGAGTCTCCCTACTCTTGACTGGCTCCCAGACAGATGTGCCTATCACTGTAATGAGATATAAGAAGCTAAAAGGTGTCATTCCTGCTCTTAAACATTCATTATGTTTACCTTCCCCAAAGGGGCTTATATGGCCATGTGAACAGATTCAAGGACAAAAAATACCTGAAAAATATGTTTAGCTTTAGACCCTAACATATAGATAGATACCTTGAAATAAGCAAGCACACTGATAAATGGCTGACCATTAAAAACAAACTCCTCTTGCAGTTGCTTTACCTATAGCTTCCAACCTTGAACTGTACGATGTGACTGAGAACAGTCTGAGGGCGAGATGGAACCCAGTGGCTGGAGCGTCAGGGTACCTGATCCTTTACGCTCCTCTCACGGAAGGCCTGGCTGGGGATGAAAAAGAGGTAATGCATGCTGCCTACCAGAGTCCTAGAATTTTTGACTTCCTTAACATAGTTTGGTTTGTTTTTACTACAAAAATGTATAAAATTTATAAAAGTCACATTAGCAAAAGAAAAAAATCACTTGTAATCCCACCACCTAGAGGTAGCCATTGTTAACATTTAGTTAAGAGTCTTTTCCAGTGCATTTTAAACACAACCAATGGGAATGGTTTTGTAGTTTTCCTTGTAGTTTTTCTTTTGCTTACTGTGAATATCTTTCCATACCATTCAATAATATTTTATATAGTCATTTAAACAACTTTATAATATTCCATTGTTGTTTTGTACCAGGTCATGTTTAATTAATCTCATGCTATTGGACATTTGCATAATTTGCTATATAGGGGAATTCCCTGGCAGTCCAGTGGTTAGGACTCACACTTTCACTGCCAGGGCCCGGTCGGGGAACTAAGATCTTGCAAGCTGCATAGGGGCTCGGCCAAAAAAAAAGAGATAATTTGCTATATAAATATACTTTGGGGACCATTCTTAACATATAACTTTGTATGGTTATCTGATTATTTCCTTAGGATAAATTCCTAGAAGTGAAGTTTATTTTTCAAAGAGTATGCAAATTATTAAGGCTTATACTAGGTATTACCACCTTACTCTAGAGAAATTTTATACAATTTATATTACTCTATGCAGTTCACAAATGACTGTGATGACCCTATGTACACTGACTTTGAAAAATTTGTTTTACTAATTTGAGAGGTAGATAAATGTATCTCATGGATGTGGATTTTTTTGCATTTTTTTCCATTTTAAATGATGAATCTTTGACTTTCAAATCATTTATTTTTGTCCTTTTTAATTTATAGTTAAAAATTACTACAATATGGATATTCAAGGAATAAAGCAGAGATGTCTGTGACCATTGGGAGTGTTGACCAGGCAGGTGGAGTGGATATGAGAGGGAGTATAGCACTCAACCCTTTAACATTATCTAAAACCTGCCTCTTTTGACAAGAATCTTTAGGGCCAATAATATGGTGATTCTAGTGTCAAGAACAGAATATTGGTGACATGTGTTCTTTTATTACCAAGAATTAGACAGTTTTTGCCCACTTGGATTTAATGTCGATCTGAATTATTTTGGTGGAAGGGAAACTTTAAAATGATGCTAAAAAGACACTAAGCTTCACCAGGAAAGACAAAAATAAAAAAGACAGGAATACCAGTTCACACCCAATAGATTAGCAGACTTTTTAAAGTCTAATTATGCTACATATTAGTGAGCATGTGGGGAGACAGAAATATTCGTGTAAACTGGTGTGTCAATTGGTACAGCTGCCTTGGAGAATAATTTGAAATATTTCATCAAGTTAAAGATATATACAAATTTTTAGGTATATATCGTAGAGAAACATACTTCAAGGACTTTTCAATGCAGACACTTGGTCAGAACAAAATATTGCAAACAACTGCCATGTTCATCAACAGAATGGAAAATAATGGCATATTTATACAAAAGAATCTCATAAGGGAATTAAATAATATGAACTCTGTCCCTGTGTTTCAACATGGCTAAATCTTGAAACCTAACATTGCCAGGGAAAAAACTGGCAATAAAATATTAATAAAATAATAAATTTAGTAAACTGTAATAATAAATAATAAACTGTAATAAAAATATTACACTGAATGGTCCATTTATGCACATTGTTAAACATACTGAACCATATATTACTTACAGATATATTTGTATGTATGCAGAAGTAAAAAAATGTATCAATGAGATACACTTCAACATTAGGGTAGAGGTGGTGAGAAATAGTTTGTTTTATTTGACTATATAGTGCTTTTTAAAATAAGATCTGATGTGCATGTGACAAAATGTTGATATTTATTAAATTTGGGTGGTGGGTGCATCAGGGAATATTACGTTGTTTTCTCTACCTTTATATTATATACACTGAGATATTTCAAAATTAAACATTTTAATTTTACCATACCCCTGACAGTTGTATGACAGGGGACAGTCTATGGAGATATTTTTTCTCCTTCCAAAACAAAAATAAAACCATTCCTGTCACACAGTTGTCACACAGTTGTCACACACTGATGATGTTGGCTAGTTTGACTGACCCCCAGGGTCAGAAAAATCATCCCCAAATCAAGAAGCAAATTGCCGATTTGGGCATCAAGGTGGGTTGATCTCTTTGGACTCCTGGAAGGGACTTGCAATCCAAGTGGACAAGCCCCTCTGTTGAATGGGGCAACACTGGTCTTTCTCCATAGGGTCTGCAGCAAAAACTGGGCATCCAGTCAGAGGACTGGTGAGAATTAGCCAAGAGGTGAAAGATGCCCACTTGGCATCCCACTCTCAGCATGCTGCCTGGAACTTACTCTCTTCGTAGAGAACATTTCTGATTCATCTCCACCCACGCTCTTCTGGGAACCAAATATTTGACACTGTTATTCTGGCTGCAGCACCACTGGTCCAGATGTAAAGAGTTATCCTAGGGCTTCCCTGGTGGCGCAGTTGTTGAGAGTCTGCCTGCCGATGCAGGGGACACGGGTTCGTGCCCCGGTCTGGGAAGATCCCACATGCCGTGGAGCGGCTGGGCACATGAGCCATGGCCGCTGAGCCTGCGCGTCTGGAGCCTGTGCTCCGCAACAGGAGAGGCCACAACAGTGAGAGGCCCACACACCGCAAAAAAAAAAAAAAAAAAAAAAAAAAAAAAAAAAAAAAGTTATCCTAAAAGAGCACACACGGTACATTCAGTTTTATATGGTTTCATAGCTTCTGGTTCTAATATAAAATAACATGAGACAATGAAAAAAATTATGGCTTTAAACCTGTTTGACGAAGGGTTTGTGAGGAGGCAGAGTCTTATTACATAAAGTCTCACCTGTATTTAGCTGCGCTCTGATCAGCATGAATAATACACATTGGCAAACGATCTGATAATGTGTGTTCTTTTCAGATGAAAATTGGAGAGACCCACACAGATATTGAGCTGAGTGCGTTGTTGCCCAATACGGAATACACAGTCACAGTTTATGCTATGTTTGGAGAAGAGGCCAGCGACCCTGTTACAGGACAAGAAACAACATGTGAGTGGTTCAGTCACTCAGATGAAATGCTGTAATAAAAGCCCAAACAAATATGGGGATTCTGAATTAGAAATACTGGTTTAGGTTGAAACCTTGTAAGAGCTAATTGTAACGTAAGAAAATGTCTAATTTATTTAGGGGAAGGAAGTGTATTTCTTCTCGTCTTGTTGTTATTGAGTCACATGGATTCTAGAATTGAACTGTGGCATCCTCTAGATGATGCCACCAGTGTCCTTGTCTAAATCCAAATGCTAGAGCAGAATATGGGGGAAAAATCTGGGCTTTGGAATCAGAGCAGCCAAGATGTGAATCCCAGCTAAAGTTATATTTTGGGCGGGTGACAATGGGGAAGTGATGGAGCATTATTGAGCCTGTGAAAGGAGGAACAATAAGCTTATAGCATGTGGTTGATAGAAGATTAAATACAGTAATACAGATGAAAGTTATTAACACAGAGTTACTCAGTATTTTTTTTTACTCCCACTCATACCAAAATTCACACTTTTTTCTGAAAATCTTTGATGTCCTCCTGATCTCAGACTATTATTATTATAATTAGTTTTTTAAAATTGAGTAAAAATGGTATTGGCAAGGCTAATTTGGGCAAATGTAGGGAGTTCATAATATTTTTAAGAGTTGTAATTATCTATTTGAAAATATGATATAGAGAAAATGCTACCCTGCCAAAGTAACAATGTTTTGTCACCTACGATTAAAAATAGGGGTCTATTCTTTGTGTTTTGAATAAGAAAGGGCAAGGAGATGGGGTCTCTCACATCACTCTGAGCCTGGAAGGAGGTGAATAGCATGATTTCTACTGTGCTTTTGTCTTGAAGATGCTACTTGAGAAACATACAAAGAAATTTAACAATAAGGACATTTTCTCCCACATCCATTCTTTGATAGTCAAGGCTATGTTGTCTTGCTCTTCAGAGGAAGACCGGTGTAATGAAAGCAACAAAACTGGGAGAGCCCAAGAAAGAAGGAGAAGAGAAATAAGTCAGAAAGCATCTAATATATCACTTAAGTCAATTTTGGGACTCTGTAGATTTGGAAGGAAAACTTTTCCCAACCATCCATCTCTCTTTTTCACTCAGAATACTCATTTGTTTATTCAGGCTTCCCCCACGCTTTGAAAGTAGTGTTCCCATGAAATCTTTCGCAAGCCGAATGACATAAAGCAAAGAAGCAATTAATTTTAGGACACATCTTGCTAATGGATGCACAAAATAAATCAAGATAAAGCACAGATGCTCACAGACAGAGCTCAAAGCTGTGGCGGCTTGATGCTGAGATGCTGAGTGTAGTTTCCAGGGAAAGGAGCTTGGCAGGGCGGCTCTTGCTGCCTGGGGTGCAGGCTGTCTCCATAATGGTTTGCTGCAAAGCAAAGCCTGAATGCTACTTTTGTTTTTGCCTTTTTTTATAAAAGCAAAAATCCTCTTTAGATTTCTTTCAGTCAGTGAAACCTTCAGTTAGGTACTAATGTTGGTCCTTTGCAAGGGCAAAGTGGCCTAAATTGAACTTTCAAAAAGCAGATACTTGTAATTTTAAAAAGTGTCCGTGACGCTTTCCCATTAGTAGTTGATTTTTTAAAAAGTCCTAAAAATGATATCCTGGCTACCTGTTCCTGAGACTGATACTTTTATGCACTGAGGAAACTAGACATTGTTCCACTATACTGCCAAGAGTAACTGAACTCCAGAAAAATTTAGAGCTAAGTATGCATAGCACTTAAAGTAATTACATTGCTTTTCTCTCTCCTACACTTTCTTTCTAGCCCTTTAAGTATAGAGAGTCACCAAGTCCTATAGGTTCTTTATTACCATATAATCGGTACATATTGAATTAATGAAAGGGTGAGCTTTTGGGGTGAGGAAACATCATGCTTATGGCTACAGCCGACAATTGTCATGATTTATCTCCTAGGTTGTTATTCTGCTGGTTCTATCAGCACAGGCTCTCAAATCAATTGATCAATTGCCTGGGTTAAATTCAAACTGCTCTTCTGCTTCTAGTAACTGTGACCTTGGCCAAGTTACCTCAGTTTCATGATCTGTATAATGGGGCTAATTGTAACTCTCTCCTTGCTGTCTAAAGTAAGGATTTAATGAGATAATGTGTTACATCTCAGGCTCATAGAAAGCCTGCAGTCAATCTTAACAACTGTTTTTTACTGTAAACCTGTAAAAGCTCATGAAGCCCTCAAAGATTATTGACAAATTTTATCTGTTGACTCAGAAAGGGGTCCTTCAAAAAGTGAAAAAAGCTTTGGAATTGGTAGTCAGGAATCTGCAGAAATATTAACACCTCTCTAACTACTTTTAAAGCCACAGCAAAGTGTTTATTTCTGTCTTGTCTCACAAAGCCAGCGGGATGTATCCAGGGCAAGACTCCTACTCGTTGATTCAAGAAATATTTATTGAGAACTTGCAATACTGGGGATAAAGAGGGGAACAAAATTAAACCAAATTCTGCAATCCCCTGAGATTATAGTATATTCAAAGAGAGAGACAAGAGACCAATAAATGTGCAATGAAAAAAAAAAAATGAATCCGGGAAGGGAGTTAGGTAGTATTGAGGTAGAAGTATTATCTTACGTAAGGTGATCATGGAAAGCTTCATTGAGAAGGGGACACATGTCCAGAAACCTGAATCTTGGATGACTCCAAGGTTTTTGGCCTGAGCAATGGGAGGCATGGAGTTTTCATTTGTTCAGAGAAAGAGACTGACAGAGAAGACTGGGAGAGGTGGCAGGAGTCAGTGGTTCGGGTTTGGACATGTTAAGGTGGAAATGCCTAATAGATACTCACGTGGAGATGGCAGATGGGAAACCATTTCACGTATGGGAAACTGTGGATCGGGGGAGTACAGTGACTTTGCCAGGATCCGATGATAGTTGAATGCAATAGCTAAGATCTAATTTCAGGTGTCCTGGTTTTTGATCCATTATGTTTTTTATTTGTATCAGCCTATAATAATAGCTTTGACTAGAAAAGAAAGGCACAGAAGATTTACCTAAACCTCATTTATTTCTAAGAATGTGTAATCGGTTGCTACTATTCATTCTCTACAAGGCAAACTTTTTTTCTTTGTTGATGTGTTAATGTTCTTCGTTATCAGTTATTATCTGGGTGAAATTTTTCATATGTAAGTAGTTCAGAAGTCAGAGGTGCTGTGTTTTGGGAGTGTTTTTTACATGTATGTTATTTAAAATTCCGTTTACTGCAAAGTGCCCTTTACTGCACTGAATTCCAGAAAAATTTTATTTTTCGTTTATTGCAAAGTGCCCTTAAGTCCACCCAGAAACCTGAGAATCTCCAGTGTTGGCTCTAACAGTGCTCGGTTAGCCTGGGACCCAACTTCAAGAAAGATCAGTGGTTATCGGATTGTATATAACAACGCCGATGGGACTGAAATCAATGAGGTAAGCTGTGGAACAGGATGTGCATTTTTCCAGTGGTTGGGTCTTAGTTTTTTATGGCTATGTAACCGATCATCCCAAAACACAGTGGCTCAAAGCAATACTAATTATTTATTTTCTCTTGCTGTTTTCTGTGGGTCAGGAATTGGAGTTGGGTGTGTAGTTCTGGCTTGGAGTCACTCTTGAGGCTGTAGCCAGGTAGTGGCTGGAGCTGATGTCATCACAGCAGCTTCCATGTTCATGTCTGGTACCTGGTCTGGAAAGACTGGACCAGCTGGGAGTTGGAGCGGCTCTCTGTATCTCTAAGTAGATTCTTCATGTGATCCCTTCAGCATGACAGCTTTAGGAGAGCTGGACTTTTTACCTGCTGGCTCAGGAGTCCCCAGACATGTATCCAGAGAGACAGAGAGAGTGCTGGGTGAAAGCTGTGTCACCTTTTGTTACCTAGCATCAAAAGTCACAGAAATATCACCTCCACCACACTCCATAGGTAAGAGATACCACAAGTCCCTGCATGGATTCAAGATGGGGAGGAGAACAGTGCCAATCTATGGTGGGAGGCAAGTGGGATGGGAGCTAGATATTGACACAGCCATCTTTGGAAAATACAGTCTGCCCCAGCGAATAGGGATAAGGAAGTATGTATCTTCACACAAGTAGTAAACTGGAAATATCAGTGTTTTTCAGGTTATCCCTCTGCTTTTTAGTAAACTGGCATCTGAAAGACCCTAGTTCAATGAGCTTACATTGAAAACTGAATCATTCAGGTTTTGTGTAGGAAGATATTTTCAAATAACAGAACTTATTGAAATCCATGAAGATACAGTATTTTGCACTCAGTGACGAATACTCTTCAGAAATTCTCTCCTTGGAAATATATTTTAGCCGGCTAGATAGCAAAGTTATTTTTTTTTCCTTATCTTGGTCCAAGAAGCTAAGACAACAAGGGAAATATGTTGGATTACATGATTTCTATTTTCTGACCAAATAAAGCAAATATTTTCATATGCAGAGACAAACTTTTTCCTACAAGTAAATCCAAGCAATATTTTGTGGAATGTGCCATCATACGGGACCCTAGGTAATGAATGGACTATAACTGCACATTTGCTAACAGTACAGAAATACTGTTCAACATCTTTCATTAAATCTTCAAAAATCCTGAGGGCAAATAATTCTGACGAAGCTGGAATCTTTAGACTAGCTGCTTTGCTTTTGAAGATGAGATCCTGGAGTAGAAAAAGAAGGAAGTCAAAAGCACCGAGCTATCGGTGTCTCTTTGTTATCACCGATAAATAAACTACTTTCCCAAGGGTTGCAAATTCAGCTGTGTCAGTAGGTTATGCAGATAATGTAAATGAGTGCAGAAATTGTCGCACTTGCAAAGAAATACAGTCTCACCTGTTTTTCTTGAAATATGAAGCTACCTTAGGTTATATTTCATATTCCCATTTTGGGGACATGCATCTAGAAGAAATTCTCTACTGAAAGACAACAATAAATGACAACGGACAATGGGTTACAGTGACATGGATGCTGGGTGTGGTGGGGACTACCCTGCCGGGGAGTTTGTATACATTCATCCAGGAAGCAGCTGGTGTCAGCTCCTGAAGATGGTTGCTGCACAGAAATCTAGCCAGGGGCTGCCAGGTCTTGTTCCCCTTGACTATGTGACCAAGGATTTTTATTTCTATGTGAAACTTGCCAATTTAAAAATGTTGACTCATTGAACAATTAAAATAACAGGGCTTCCCTGGTGGTGCAGTGGTTGAGAGTCCGCCTGCCGATGCAGGGGACACGGGTTCGTACCCCGGTCTGGGAAGATCCCACATGCCGTGGAGCGGCTGGGCCCGTGAGCCATGGCCGCTGAGCCTGCATGTCCGGAGCCTGTGCTCTGCAACAGGAGAGGCCACAACAGTGAGAGGCCCGAGTACCGAAAAAAAAAAAAAATCCTATTTCTCTGCTTCACTTCCTCCCATCTTCCCTCCTTCACTTCTTCTTCCTCCTCTGTGTCTTTTCTGCATGACCCCTCTCCCTAACTTTTGGAGTCCAAAAAAAATAAAATAAAACAGAGCACTTAAACAAACGCTGCTGCTACTGATGATGGTGATGGTGATGATTATGATGATGATGGTGATGGTGATGATGATGATGGTGGTGATGATGATAGTGATGATGATGATGGTGATGATGGTGATGGTGATGATGTGGTGGTGATGATGATGATGGTGATGAGGATGATGGTGATGATGGTGATGGTGACGATGGTGATGATGATGGTGATGATGATGATGGTGATGGTGACGATGGTGATGATGGTGATGGTGATGATGATGATGGTGGTGATAATGATTATGGTGATGATGATTATGGATGATGATGATGGTGATGGTGATGAGGATGATGGTGATGATGATGATGGTGATTGTGATGATGATGGTGGTGATAATGATGATGGAGGTAATGTTGATGGTGATGATGATGATGGTGATGATGATGATGATGATGGCAGCTAACACACATTGAGTGCTAATCCTGAGACAGCCTCTGAGGTTTTTACAGAGAGCACCTTGTGCAAATTTTATAGAAAAAAATGTTGCCAAAGCCTGACCTATCAAACTGCAGAAAGAAGTCATCTCAGATAGCATGTACTGTGAAAAGATTTGGGGAAATGTGCAAACATGATGGAGAACTAAAGTGCTGCCATTTGAGTTTTATAAATGAAAGGCCACAGTTTTTAGACTCTGAGAGACGAGTCCAGTCCCCTACAGCAGTGACTCAACAATAGAGCCCAGAGCAGAGCCCAAGTCCCTCATTCCTCATCAAGGATTCTCTTCATCCATCCTAGAATAGGCTGAAGTGAATTTTTTGTTAGGTAGTTCGAAAATTTTTTCTCAAAAATCGTTGCATAACAATGAATCATAGTCATTTCTTACCATTTTCCCAAATTCTTCTCTTACATCTTAAAAGTACTACCAATAAAATGAGTTCCAGAACTTAATCTAAAACATAATATGATAACAAGTAAAAATAAATGATACCTAGAAGTTTTCATTTGATGAAATAAAATGATCAATAATTAATGCATAAAATATGGTCTGTTCAGTATCAAATAAAATGTCTTTAATAAACTAGATCTATTCAACAGATCTATATATATGTATCTGTTGAAAAAATATATATATATATTCAATATATAATGTTCAAAATACATATGCTTTTACATATATATATGTGTGTATATATGTGTGTATGTATATATATATATATGTATATATACACACTTATATATAAGTATACCAAGGCCTAACTATTCATTCCAGTTAATAGTTTTATGTCTCCAGGAAAGTTGGTTAAGGTCTTTGGGCCTCAGGTTCCTCATTTGTAAAACAGTCATTATAAATACCTAGTGTTTGATGGGGGATAAGGAGGCTAAATAAAACAATGAATGTAAGGTCCTTGGCACATTATAAGTGCTCAGTAAATCTTAGCCATTACGATTCAAAACAACAGAAAGCAATAGGAAATATAGTTTAGAAGAACATCTTGAACTCATATGTTACGTATTTGTCTTTTCTGTGAGTTTAAATAATGGAGCCATACTGTAAATAGTATTTACAAACAGCTAATTTAGAGGGTGAAACACTTGTGTTTAAGTTTTAGGAACTAGCTGGCTTTCCTTTGGGCAAGTTCCTTAACTTTTCGGAGTCTCATTTTTCCCATCTTCCACTTAGGAGTAATAATAAGCTACCTTACAATGTTGTGGTAAGGATGTAAGTACAACTAATGCATGTAAAGCATGAGATAATACCCAGACCAGAGTAAACATTAAATGCTAAGAATTAACCATAATATTATCAGGCCTAGATTCAGAAGAAGATAATATATATTTTCAATTAACTATTGCTATGTAACCAACACTCTGGCTTAAAATAACAACCCATGATTATGTAACTTGGGCAGGCTCAGCAGGGTCAGCTTGTCTCTGCTCTATGTGGTTTCAGCTAAGGTGACTCTTACATTCATCTGGGAACTTGACTGGGCTGAAACTTCCAAGATGACTTCAATCCATGTCTGGGGTGGCTGAAAAGGCTGGGGTTGGCTGGCCCTCTCTAGCAGAGTGGCTCAGAGTTCCAGAAACGTGAAAAGGGAAACTCCTTCCCCCAGGGCTGGCAATCTTTTTTTTGACCTGAGGTCAATTCCTTCAAGATGTCTATGGTTTCTGGATTAACTCTTTGCTCAGATGAGCCCCCCCCACCTTTTTTTTAAATCTCTTGTAAAATGGATCTTTTGTGCTTCCGTCTCAGTTTTCATTTATGTATTCTATTCACTCAAAAAATATATATAATTCAACATATAGTAGCAAAGAAACTAAACAAGGTCCTGACCTCAAGGGGCTTACACTCTATGCAGGAAATAATAAACATCTTCTACTAGGAAATAAAATAATTTCAGGCTGGGATGGGTGCTAGGGAGAAAACAAACAAGGACAATGTTACAGAATCACCCTACTGAGATACGTAGAAAAATGAACACCCCCATGAGGAGGTGAAATATAAGCACAGTCCTGACAGATGGTGAAGCCCTAATTTTGAAAAGAGCCAAGGAAATAGGGTTTCAGACCGAATGAATTGCATGTGCAGGTCCCTGATGTGGGAAAGACATGGAAAGAAAGTTAGTGTGTCTGACCAGGGATTTCTCTTTTTATGTGAAACTTACCAATTAAAAAATGTTGACTCTGGGAGGGAGATGCAAGAGGGAGGAGATATGGGAATATATGTATATGTATAGCTGATTCACTTTGTTATAAAGCAGAAACTAACACACCATTGTAAAGCAATGATACTCCAATGAAGATGTTAAGAAAAAAATGTTGACTCATTGAAGAACCAAAATAACAGCAACTGTACTCACCTTCTCCTGCATGGTTGCTCATCTATTTAACTCCTACAGAAGTTATTGTGCATGACTGGCTACTCCTAGCAAATCTGGCTATAAACATTACATTTATTTGTATTAGCATTGCAAATTTTATGTACTTCACTTTCTATATCTTTAATGAATGGAAATAATATTGGTTGCAACTATGTCATGAGAATTAACTGATGGATATTCTATTTAGGGTTGTAAGATTAGAAATGTGAATATCTAAATGGTTTTATAATTTAGTATCTCTTTTGCAGTACTTACAGCTCTGCTGCCAGCCAAGTGAACTGCAGACAATAAAATGGCTTCTGTTTCCTATATTTAGAGAGTATCTGATATAGCTATTATGACTTCTTTCTTTTGCAGGTTGAAGTTGATCCTATTACTACATTCCCTCTGAAGGGCTTGACACCCCTCACCGAGTATACTGTTGCCATTTTCTCCATCTATGATGAAGGACAGTCGGAGCCTCTGACTGGAATTTTTACCACAGGTAAGCCTTATTATGGTTTGAAAAGTTTCCAAGAGTAACTGTATGGAAACCAGAAGCTGGAGCAGCTTCTTCAATTGTGATTTTGAAGAGATTGCATTTTAATATTTGTTTACTTTATAGTATTATTACCCAATGAACAACTAGGTGAATAGAATGCCTACTGGCTAATTATTTTCTTTCAAAGCAAGGGAAAGAGGGACAGGACCATCTAAGTTCAAAGGTCTCAGTTAAATAAAAGTGTGCATTGTTCTCTTCCTGATCTCACACTGTTTCTTTTGTTCTATTGACATAAAATTTTCACATTTCTTCCATTGATATATGTGTATATTAAGTTGAACTTCCAAAATTACAGCTCTCCAACAGTTTTTGACCTACAAAAAATGATGGTTTCATACCATTTAACCTAATACATCAATCTATAGCCAATAATTATTTTCATGCAGCTTGCAATATTAATACAACAATATGGGATATTTTAAATACTAAAATAAAAAATAAAGCATGAATGCATTATTTTTCTTTTCTATATATACCCTGTAGTCAATAAATATAACTTCTTTTTGCCTCCTGGTGGAAAAATTCTATTGTTTGCTTTCTGGACCTATCATGAATTGCACTTGGAAACAAATTTAGTGCTGTATTGAGATGAGAAGGTAATCTGGAGAGAGATGAGAAATAAGCTGGACTGAGAAATAATGTTCACAGAAAAAAGTTCAGTAATTTTGCAAAATCTCACAAGGGCTAACTGTAGTTGGAATTCTCATGGTATCCTGTCAAAGAGTTTTAAAATCTCTGATTTCATATAATAAAAATCAGTGACTGACAATTCATTTTGGGTGTAATTAGATGTTATGGTCTCTGTTGTACATCCCAGAAGTGTGTAAGCAGTAAAATAATGGATGTCTGATAAATTATACTTCATTTCTGATGGCAGCCACATGTACAAGATTAAAAGGATGAACGTTTTTCTCTAGGATTTAACTTCTTACTAGAGAGTGATTTAGGCACGAAAGTGAATAAAGCTAAAAGTGACATTTCTCAGGCCTCTAGGGCATCATTTTGTTAATTTCTTCAGAATACTTGGAAAATAGTATCTTTGTAAAGTAATGAATATAGCAGTCTTATTTTTTATAGTTAATGAAAAGGGCCAAATAGAGAATCTAAGAGTTCTGGAAATTCCTGGAAAACTGTAAAAATTTGCTGTGTCCCTGGTCTTCCTAACTTATACTGTGGGTAAATGCTGGAAACAGAAACATAAGCCCACACTGGGCTAATTGGCACTGCTTTCCCTGCTTCCATGTGCTTTCCTAAAACAAGAGATTCACCAGAGAGTCCTCTCTACCTGTGGCCCCGGGGAGCTGCTTGAGTTATGGTTTTCTTACCTTCTCAGTTCCCTAACAAAATCTCCCTCCTTGGCTTACAGAGGACGTTCCAGCCCAGCAATACTTGGAAATTGATGAGGTGACAACAGATAGTTTTAGAGTGACCTGGCATCCCCTCTCAGTTGATGAAGGGCAACACAAGTTGATGTGGATTCCAGTCTACGGTGGGAAGACTGAAGAAGTGAGTTGTCTGAGACTGAAAATTAATCCAGGGCATTTTATCTGGAAGTGAATGCCCACTGCTGCATTTGAGTTGGTCTTTGTTTTAAGACAGATTGAGAATCCCAAGAGTAATTAATATTTTCCATGACCTGGAGTTTTACAAATGTCAAATCATATGACTTTTGTAAAATTAAAATGCATTTTTGCTAGGGCTTTTATTATATATGTTATGTATTTCCAGATTCTTTGATAGTCATAAATGACATTTTTAAAAACTTCAAAAAAGGCCCCTTTTGCAATATTAATCGTTTTTTGCTGAGAGATTTGAAAAGAAAAAAGTATCTGGTTTGACTTTAAAATTGAATTCAACGGCCCTGGAGTTGTTTATGCTTAGTCACTTATTGCTTACACTCGGGATAACATCTTTCCATTTTATTATTTTTTCTTAACTTTTTCCTATGTTATTCAAGTAAACCCAGTTACTAAGCACCAAATACTTTTCAGGTTGTCCTACAGGAAGACCAAGACTCATATGTTATTGAAGGCCTGGAACCTGGCACTGAATATGAAGTTTCCCTGTTGGCTGTACTGGATGGTGGAAGTGAGACTGAGGTAGTGACTGCTGTTGGGACCACACGTAAGTCTTGGTCAGGCCAAGATGGAGTTCACAAGCTCCGACCATTTATTCTGACACACTCTTCATGCCACCAGGTTCCCTGCACATCAACCTTATTCCTGGCTACAGAGGCTTTGTCCCTAGAACTCTTCATACATCTTTACCTTTAATGAAAGCAATATGTGGAGCATCTTATTAGACTCCTAGTCTATCATCACCTAAAGGCAGGGACCATATCTCTCTTGTTCACCATTATGTCCCCAACACTTAGCACAGTTCTTGGCATATATTAACTGTGCAATGAATATTTGTTGAATGGAGGAATGGATGGATGGATGGATGGATGGATGGACGGATGGATAAATGGATGGATGGATGGATGGATGAAATAAGTTATAAATGAACAAAAAAATAAATGTAGGGCAAAAATGTCCAAGAGTTTCTGGAATTTCCCAAGTTGATCTTGGTTCCAAGAATCCACAAAATTCACTTGCTGATTCTTTTGTTCCTTAATTTTTAAAATATGAGGTATTAACCACATATTAAATTGTCTTTGATTGGGTTCCCTGGAACTAGATTCTGAAGTAGAAAATTGCATCCAGAAGGTTTATTGAAGAGTGTAGTTGGGAGATACATCTGTAAGGAAATAGGACTTAGGGAGAAGCTAAAACAGAGCCCTCAGCTAATTCTATTAGAAATTCTGGACCTGGTATGACCCTTCTGAGTGGTCCCAAGTTGAGTCAAAGGGGCTGGGCCTTTCTATCCCTGCATCCCCAGTGATTGGAGGCAGGCCATCCCCTGACAGTGTCTGCAACCCCAGGCAAGGCAATTCCCAGAGCTCTGAGCCATTGGCAGCCTGTACTCCAGAAGCTGCTGGATGAGTATGTTGATGAAGAGGGCATCTAGGCGGTTCACCACACAGCAGCTCCATCCACTGGTTGCCCAGGGTGGATACAAGAAATAGCAGATGCACTTCTTATTGTCTTCCTTGTTGGTCCTATTTGGCAGCCCCTTTACAACTTGATCTATAGCACTGTTTAATGTCCTTTCCTCACCATAGTTATGCCCCATTTCAAAGTAACTGGGAGGTTTCACAATTTTATAGATGTAATTCAAGTGTTTATATGAAGGCTGGCATCTGCGATTAGAAACTAACTTCTTTGGGTTTGTTTCCTTATTTGTGGAATAGATACAATGTCTGCCTTACAACTCACTTCTCTCTTGCAACCATGGTCAAGGTTGTTGTGAGAAACAAGTGACATAATATAGGTGAACTTTTCTTTAAAAACTATAAAATGCTATACACAAATGTATAGAGCTATCATCATTACAGAATTTTAAAGTGAGGAATATTTTTTTAGTTGACAGTGTTTGGACAGAACCGCCTACGACCGAAGCACCTACCAGGCCTGTGACATCAGGTAAGGACAAATAGAAGCCTGTTTACCCATAAGAAAAGTTTGATTTAAACAGAAGTTATATTATCCCAGTTTTATTTGATTTATATGATTGATTAGGAACAGGGCATGCCAGTTCAAATTTCTCTCCCCTCAGAGCTCTCAACCTCTTCTTATCCCTAAATGCTAATTGGTCTTCTAGTCTAATAATCAATATCACTGTGGTACTCTCTATTTTTCCCATCTTTGTTTTGAATTCCCATCTAATCTTTTAGAGAACGTTAGTATCCAGCCCCAGGAGTCTCTACCCTACTCTTGGTCTCAGTGTCTTCTCCTATTGCTTTCTGTTGAGAATTATTCATATCATAGTTTCCATGCATTTCTGTGGGTAACTGAGCCATGGCTGGTGTATTGGTGTTCCAACTATCAGCTATTTTCTCTCTCAGCTTAACTGTCCCCTCCATTATAATATACCTCCCAACTAGTTGTCACAGTCAACTAGATTAAACAAGTTTGATGATATTTATTTCTTGACCTAAAACCTTTCAGTGAATCTCCAATACCATTCATTTATTCATTCGTTCATTGATTCATTCATTCTTCAGTTAACCTTTACTGAGCCCTTCTTTATGACCCCACATCTCTTAATCATAACACACAAGATGCTTCCTGACTGGGTTCTGCTTCCCTTCCTGGCCTCAACCATATGTTTCATGCTTTCCCCATATCCTCCTGCCATCTAGAACTCCTAACCCTGAAGGTGAGATGCTGCATTCTGTACCTACAGCCTAGTAGGTAAAGTTTTGCCTGATACATGTCACTCTCCTGTCTCCTCTGTGACACTTTCACTATTTTGTCGACTGTAGATCATTGTATGTCTTAAAGCCCTAACCAGTCTGACATACAGGAAAAGCTCAATGAACGTTTGCTGAATGAATGAATAAATGAATGAAGAGAAGAAAGAGTCCATGGAGATGGACAGAATGAAAGGAAGTTGGCACAAAAGGGAGAAGAAACAATGGGACAAATGAGAGAGCAGTCACTTTGGGAGATGGAAAGGAACATGTCAGAGAAAACGAGTGAAGGAGTGTGGACAAGATCTCAGAGACAGGATGAAATCCATGTGGCCTGAGTGGATAGAGGCCGCCCTCGTGGGAGATTTGTGCTTTGAGTGACAAGTGTTAAAACAGAAATGGGGAAGCAGGTGATGGGATGTGTGTTGGATGCTGGATTGCAGGCCGAGGTTGACCACATTTGGTCCTTCACGCCCACTTCTCCATCTCAGCCCTAATGTGAAGTTCTCACAGTCGTGCTTCTCTTTGGGCTCCCCTTCTGGGTTCCTAGTCCAAGGGCTGCTCCCCAGTTCCCCTTTCTAGTGTATATACAGAGCTGGTTGTTTGAGGGATCCATGATCTCACCTTGAAAGCATCTCTTAAGCCCATTTTTGTTTGCTACCAGTAGGTATCATGGCTCTCTATTAACTAAAGCTGAGTTGTTCTCACTTCACCTGGGTCTACATGGTAGAGATACGTTAAATGATACTTGTTGTCATGTCCACAAATCATCTCTGTAGCTCATTTTGAAATATGATGGATGAAAAGTTCCTTAAATACTTGGTTGTGTTTATTCCAGTTTTCCGCACAGGAGTCAGAAACCTGGTTGTAGATGAAGAAACCACTTCTAGCCTGCGGGTAAAATGGGACATTTCAGACAGCAGTGTGCAGCAGTTCAGGGTGACCTACCTGACTGCTCAAGGGGACCCTGCCGAAGAAGTGGTAGGAACGGTCTGTATAAATACAGCTGACTAGCAGCTCCACAAATTTCCTGACTAACCAGGCTAACGAGACTATTTCCCAAGAGTAATGCAAACTTTACTGCCCATTTCTTCATTTCTCTGGAAACTAATGTTTTTGCTTGATCCAAACTTGTCTCCTGATGACTTTCTGTCTCCAAAACGTGCTCCACATACAACCTGCTTTAAATTGATAAAACATCTGAACCTTCTTTACCGCTTTGCTTCTGTCGCCTTGACAACTTGTTAGAGCACAAAAATTGGGTCATAAATAGTCCATTATACACTTGTCTGTGTGTGTGGGTATATGTGTGTGTGTGTGTGTATGAGTGAGTGTGTATATACTTTTGATATGTAAATTTTTAATATATAAACTTCTTTTATTTATTTATTTATTTGGGTCGTGTTGCATCTTTGTTGTTGCATGCGGGCTTTCTCTAGTTGCGGTGAGCAGGGGCTACTCTTTGTTGCAGTGCACAGGGCTTCTCATTGCGGTGGCTTCTCTTGTTGTGGAGCACGGGCTCTAGGCATACGGGCTCAGTAGTTGTGGCTCATGGGCTTAGTTGCTCCGTGGCAGGTGGGGTCATCCCAGACCAGGGATTGCACCCGTTTCCCCTGCATTGGCAGGCGGATTCTTAACCACTGCAGCATCAGGGAAGTCCAATATATAAAATTCTCTCTCTCTATATATATACACATATATAACTTTTTTGCCCTTGGGAATCTGATTAAAAGTTTTTAAATGAAGCATAACTCAAAGGTCTTCTTTATGCAGTTGAAGTGTTCCTAATGAAATGCCATCCATTAACAAATAGTTGTATTTTTAACTGACATTGACTCTCTTTGAGCAGATTTATAGTCATTTCTAATGTATTCTTAATCATGAGCATCTCCCTGTGGGATTTAGATTTTTATGTGTTGAGTTTTCTTTAAGTTGTTTCATCTATATTTGTTTTTCTCGATTGAATACCTGGGTAGACTCTTTTTTATTAAGAAATAAAGTGTCTTTATTTTTTAAAATTAAAAAAATTTATACAGTTTTTAAAGGTTAGTTTCCATTTACAGCTATTACAAAATATTGGCTATATTCCCCATTTTGTATAATGTATCCTTGAGCCTATCTTACACCCAATAGTTTGTGCCTCTAACCCCCCACCTCCCCACCTCTCCCCACTGGTAACTACCAGTTTGTTCTCTATATCTGTGAGTCTGCTTCCTTTTTGTCTTATTCACTAGTTTGTTGTATTTTTTAGATTCCACATATGAGTGATATCATACAGTATTTGTCTTTCTTTGTCTGACTTAGTTCACTTAGCATAATGCCCTCCAAGTCCATCCAAGTTGTCACAAATGGCAAGATTTCATTCTTTTTTATGGCTGAGTAATATTCCATTGTGTATATGTACCACATTTTATTTATCCATTCATTTGTTGATGGACGCTTAGGTTGTTTCCATATCTTGGCAATTGTACGTAGTGCTGCTGTCAACATTGTGGTGCATGTATCTTTTTGAATTAGTGTTTTTGGAAAACTTGGGTACACTCTTAATCATGGCCTTCCCATGTTTTCTTTATTTACACCATACCATTCCTTTTACTCTAGAACCTGAAAATTGTTTCCTAGGCACACTTCCCATCAGACCCAATAAATCCGGTTTGTATCCAAGAGAAATTTTTCCTTTTAGTTATGAAATATGCTTTATTTAGCTTCATTAGTTACATTTCTTTCCCTCTGCTGCATTATATTTGTGACACTCTAGGAAAGAAATCTCCAAATACATTATTGTTCAAGAATAGCATTATTATCCTTTCTTCCTTTTCCTTACTTATAAAGCCTTTGGTGGCAAATTATTTGTATCTGTATGATATCAATACATAAACAATGGTTTGAGCTCAAGAGTCTCTCAGGAAAGTACTTAATTTCAAGCTGATGGATGAATCATTGTAGAACACAATGATAACACAATGGACAATAACCACGTCCACTGTGAATAACCAGAAGATCCATGAAATCGGTCTGGGAGTACTTTTGGAAAATTAATGGACACTTGAACAAAATAGGTTGAATTATAAATTCACTCGGATCATAGATTTCAAATAATCCATGATTGGAAAATACAAAAAAATTAAAATTGTGCTTAGCTGTGGTAACTAAAGATATAATTTGGATGTTTTATTTTCCCTGTTATTGCCCTCATATTTTAACTTAGTCCCTAAAATGAAACCCATAAAAACTTCCCAGAGTGAGAGTTTTGTTTTGGTTTTTGTTTCTACTCTTACCAAGAAACACATTAAGCTTCTTGCTAAATTATTCCCGCTAATTTGGAATGAGTTACAGTTTAATCTTGTGCACACACTTATAAGCTATGCAAGGTAAAATAATAATAATATTTACTTTGGATTATCTCTAGATAATTTTCCCTTTGCTAGTTTCTTTCATTTCACACTGTTTATTTTGAAACAAACTTGGACACCTAGATGAAGGAGAAAAGATCAAAAGTCTTCAATACACATGTGCCCCAGTTAAACAAACCCTTAATAAAAATGAAAAATATTGATAACTTTGATGGTGATTATTTACTGTGCAGAAATATTTTTGCTACAAAGAAGAAAGTACTTTAGAATTCTTTAACTCTCAAGCCCCTATGGTGAATTCCAATGAAATTGGATTTGTTCACTCTTAATTTACAGGCATATTTTCAGGGACTCAACTGAGGAGTAATTGAGAATTTATATCTCAGTGTTTTATGAAATGTTACTACTATGTAAATGTAATGTATTATTATTACTGAAGACAGAAAGTGCATGCATCTAGATTTAGATTATAGAACCAACATAGGTCAGGAACTTGAAGATCTATATTCACTCCCACACAGCAAATGCATATCTTAAATATTTTCCTTTTTTTTGTTTTTTTATTGAAGTATAATTGATTTACAATGTGTTAATTTCTGCTGCACAGCAAAGTGATTCAGTTATACATATATATATATTATATATACATTCTTTTTTTAAATATTCTTATCCATTATGGTTTATCATCCCAGTGCTATACAGTAGGACCTTGTTGTTTATCCATTATGTATATAATAGCTTCACCTGCTAACCCCAATCCCCCACTCGACCCCTCCCCCAACCCCTTCCCCTTGGCAACCACCAGTATGTTCTCAATGTCCGTGACTCTGTTTCTGTTTTGTAGACCGTTTCAACCAAATGAATATCTTAAAATAATGATGCAGGCAGGGAAAGACAGATGGCTAAAACATATTACAAAAGTGAGAAAGGAAATGACTGGATAAGAGAAATGCCTCTTACCATGTTTCCAAATTTTCCTTAACTATAAAAGCTGATTAAATTTACCTGAGGAAATGACAAGCTAGAGTATTGAAGTTAGAGAATAGTATAGGTATATTGTAAACCAAAGTCAGGCTTTAATATATATAAAGCAAGGGGAATTAAATTTACTTTTCCAATTGAGGTTAAGTGAAGTATTTCTTTATTTTCTAAGTATAATCAAATCTACCAAATATTCCCAATAAAAAGCTTTTGAACTCTTAGAAAGTAAAACTCCCTGTCAAATATTTCATAAGGATTGACTTTCAACTCTGCTCAGAAATATGGAGACGTAACAATGACATTGCCCTGAATTTTGTTGTCAGGGGAGGGAGGTCTCACATGTTTTTATTTGTGAAAGGCCAATCAGGATTCCAGGCTTTTCTAGAACCTACATGTAAAAATCTAAAACCATGTCCCGAATTCTGAGTTGCAAGAAATATTCTAGAGTAGGGAAACTCAGAATGTGGCTCAGTCTCCTACAAGATAAGTTCAGGTATTATGATTAAGCTTAGAAACATTTACAGCAATCTGACATTGCTGGGACATCCAAGAATATGACCGTATTTTCTGGCGATTTTGTTTTACTGTATTTTATAAAAATATTGGTCGTCAGGGACTGGGATTAAAACATAACGGCACTAGCCGTACCTAGTCTTTCACCATTAGAAGGCATGAAAATCACTGTCTAGAAACAGAACTTTCTAAGACAGGAACAAACTGAGATACGGGGAATCCTCTTTCTACTGTGGAAACAGCTTGCTGGATGGGATCCAGGCTGCTCTGAAGAGCTCTGGACAATAATGGAGCCAGACATGAAGTTGCATTTCTAAAAAAATTAAAAACATGAAGTTCACTGGTTAGATTTGCTCCTCATTTACCCATGAGCATCTTTTATAGACTTGTTTTCTCAACAAAACCACCATCTGCTATGACCTGTAGCATCTGTTTTTAGTGGACACCTATCTTTTTTAAAAAAATTTTATTCGAGTACAGTTGATTTACACTGTTGTGTTAGTTTCAGGTGTACAGCAAAGTGATTCAATTATACATATACATATGTTCATTCTTTTTTAGATTCTTTTCCCATATAGGTTATTACAGAATGTTAAGTAGAGTTCCCTGTGCTATATAGTAAGTCCTTGTTGGTTATCTATTTTATATATAGTAGTGTATGTACGTTAATCTGAAGCTCCTAATTTATCCCTTCCCCCCTGCATGTTTCCTCTTTGGTAACCATAAGTTTGTTTTCGAAGTCTGTGAGTCTTTCTATTTTGTAAATAGGTTCATTTATATCATTTTAAAAAATTAGATTCCACATATGAGTTATATCATATAATATTTGTCTTTCTCTGTCTGACTTCACTTAGTATGATAATCTCTAGGCCCATCCATGTTGCTGCAAATGGCATTATTTCATTCTTTTTTATGGCTGAGTAATATTCCATTATATATATGTACCACATCCTCTTTATCCATTCTTCTGTCGATGGACATTTAGGTTGCTTCCATGTCCTGGCTATTGTAAATAGTGCTGCAATGAACATTGGAGGGCATGTATCTTTTTGAATTATGGTTTAATCTGGATATATGCCAAGGAGTGGGATTGCTGGATCATATGGTAGCTCTATTTTCAGTTTTTTAAGAAACCTCCATACTGTTCTCCATAGTGGTTGAACCAATTTACATTCCCAATAACACTTCGGGAGGGTTCCCTTTTCTCCACACCCGCTCCAGCACTTATTATTAGTAGACTTCTTGATGATGGCCATTCTGACAGGTGTGAGATGATACCTTATTGTAGTTTTGATTTGCATTTCTCTAATAATTAGTGATGTTGAGCCTCTTTTTATGTGCTATTCGGCCATCTGTATGTCTTTTTTTGGAGAAGTGTATATTTAGATCTTCTGAGTGGGCACCTATCTTTACCTTGCTTTGTGCAAACAAGCAGAGGTCAAGTAAAAGGAACTTTGTATGCCCAAGAGGAGGTTTACATTTTATTCTTGGGAATGAGTATCATTAGGATAAAGAGATTTGCGTAGAGCAGTCAGGTGGAATAGAGGGCAGTGATTTTAAAAAGGCTCAGGAGGGCTTCCCTGGTGGCACAGTGGTTGAGAGTCCGCCTGCTGATGCAGGGAACACGGGTTCGTGCCCCGGTCCGGAAAGATCCCACAAGCCGCGGAGCGGCTAGGCCCGTGAGCCATGGCCACTGAGCCTGCGCGTCCGGAGCCTGTGCTCTGCAACGGGAGAGGCCACAACAGTGAGAGGCCCGCGTACCACAAAAAAACAAACAAACAAAAAAAGGCTCAGGCCAGATATTCAGGATTTCAATATGGCTTTTTTTTTTTAACCCAATAGCTTATGTGGGTCTCAGTTTCCCCATCTGTAAAATGAGTGTAATCATACTTCATACCTCAAAAGGTTGTGGTGAAGAGTAACTGAATTACTACATTAGAATACTTAGAGTAGTACTTGGCAGATAATAGCAACTAGCTAAATGAGGGCTATTATTATAAACCACAGCAACTACTACCTGACAAGCTAAAAATGAGCCCTCCAGAATGGTCCCATTTCTTTTCAGTACCCTACAGGCTAAATTTTTTTTTTTTTTTTTTTTTTTTTTTTGTGGTACGCGGGCCTCTCACTGCTGTGGCCTCTCCCGTTGCGGAGCACAGGCTCCGGACGCGCAGGCTCAGCGGCCATGGCTCACGGGCCCAGCCGCTCCGCGGCATGTGGGATCCTCCCAGACCGGGGCACGAACCCGTGTCCCCTGCATCGGCAGGCGGACTCTCAACCACTGCGCCACCAGGGAAGCCCCCTACAGGCTAAATTTGATTGGTTCCAAGGCCGTGTGCTTCTCAGTTTGAGGGATGACCTTATTTAAGGAACATCATCATGGGTGGTTTGCTAGGCAGACCGCTTGGAACAAATGCCCAGGCTCTGGGTTCCAGAGGGTTATATTGAAAAGAAATGCCCCAAAGGAAGCTGCATAGATAGCCTAAGACAAGACAGGGCAACCACAGTTCTTTCTTTACAAGTTCTTAATGCCGGGGATATCTAACTCATTTTAGAATAAAACAGAGCTCCTTTTATAAAATCTTCCTCCCAGGACTACATCAGTACCATCTTGTGTATTTCAATGTCATTTCACATGAGGAGCAAAATCATATTAATCTAATATAAATCACTTAATTCAGACTTCCTTTTTCATATTAAAAAAAAAAAAAACACTGCTTTTAGAGCTTAGCAATATCTTAGCAACAGCTGCTTCTGAGTTCAACTCGAGGCTTTCGAGGGCTTATTCCATGATTTATAGGTTCCTTCCCTCATCCAGAAGTAGACAGCATGCCCTTTGCCTGCTGGCGTTTTACCCAGCTCTTGAATCCAAAAGCATCTCCAGCTGTCCCAGTCTTGTGACTCCCTTAAATGCGTTTGGGTCAGTTCTTACAACCTAGCATTTTTTCCAACCATGATTAAGTCTTTTAAATGGCCCAGAGATGTGCCAGCATCTAACTGCTGAAGCCTAGGCAGAAAGTTTTGTGGTTTTAGTATTGAGAACACGTGGCTTTTCTGGTCCACATATTCTTTTAGAGATGCCAGGATTTGCACTGCTGAGCCACATGGAACATTGCACTGATGCTTGAGCGGTGTCCACCCCATCGCTGCATTTTATTTTTTGCAGCCTTTAGAGTCAGAGGCATGGTGATTTCAGATTGAGGAAGACGTCTCCTTTCAGAAATAAAAAAGCTGCGACATTTTTTAGTGTCATTGGTAAATATCTTTCAACTCAGAAATCTTGGATTTAATGTGTGGTAATGTTGTTCTTGGCTAGCATCCAACCTTTTCTAAAATACTGGGATTAGACGATCTCTGAAAGGGAAAGAATGGAAGGCTGAATTTTCAAGAAGATTTTAAATAGAATCAAATGTGATATGCGGGTTACATTATAGAATGAACACTCCTAAGCCATAAACACCTGCTTTCCAAAAGGAAGATTATTCTCTCTTCTGGCTGCTTTACAAATACTGAAAAGATGTTGAGAGAAGACTACCCCTTTGGGCTTAAGAGCTTCAAATTTAAGCCTTCTGTATTAGTGATTAGAAACTAAGGGGTGTTCTGAGGGGAATTTCAGAGAAAAATGCTTTTGCATGGATGTCCTTCTTTCTTATCATCACCCTCCAAGCACATCTCCTTGCTTCTAATTATTTCAACGTGCCTACAGTCCCACCACGTTAGTAGAGCAGCAGGAATGAAAGTCTTACTAAGACCACGGTCCTTTGCTTTTCTCTTCAGGTTATGGTGCCTGGAAGCCAGAACAATCTCCTTCTGAAGAATCTGCTTTCCGATACTGAATACAAAGTCACAGTGACTCCCATTTACGATGATGGAGAAGGGGTCAGTGTCTCTGCCCCTGGAAAAACCTGTGAGTGAAGCTTTCCCCCTGTGGTCACTAGCTGACTAATTAGGTGAAAATGCTTGTCCTGTGTAATGCAACCCGCCCGGGTAGCCGCAGTGCAGTGGGGTGAAAAGAGCAAAAACGATTTGGAGAGAGAAAATCCGTTTGAATTCTGTCTTCACACATTCAAGCTGTGTGACTTTGAGCAAGTTGTTTCACTGCTCTGGGCTTCCGTTTTCTTGTCTCTAAAACCTAAGACTTAAAAAACAACTACATCTTACTCCTCCAGCATCTAATTCATCCCAAGTCCTGCTGAGTCTCTAAAATACATTCTACGTGCCTATCCACTTTCGCTTCATCTAACTGCACCACCCCAACCAAGCCACACTCTCCCACTCGAATGAGTCTTCCTGCTTCCATTCTTGGATCCTTTATTCTCCTCACAGCAGCCCGAGAAGCTTTTTAAAAGGTAAATGATCTCATGTCACACCTCCATTTCAGGCCACCCAACAGCTTCCCATTGTACTCGGGATAAAATCTAACGTCCTTCCCACGGCCCTACAAGGCCCTAGGTGACCTGGCTGCTGCTCTTTGATCTCCTCTCCTGACAGTTCCCTCAGCCATACCTCCTTTCCTGCTTTTCACTGGACTATTTATTTATTTATTTATTTATTGCGGTACGCGGGCCTCTCACTGTTGTGGCCTCTCCCGTTGCGGAGCACAGGCTCCGGACGCACAGGCTCAGCGGCCATGGCTCACGGGCCCAGCCGCTCCGCGGCATGTGGGATCTTCCCAGACCGGGGCACGAACCCTCGTCCCCTGCATCGGCAGGCAGACTCTCAACCACTGCACCACCAGGGAAGCCCTTCACTGGACTTTTTAAGCTTGTTTCTGCCTTAGAACCTATGCACTAGCCATTCCTTCCGTAGGAAATATCCTTTCCCAGATGTTTGCTTTTCTGGCTTTTTCTTGTCATTTTGGTCTCAGCTCAATGTCACCTGCTCAGGCTTTTCTGAGCACCCATGCAAGGTAGCTCCCACCCTTTCTGATATCATCCTGTGTTGTTTTTGTTTTTTGTTTTTGGTCATGTCATGGCCCTATTTGCTATCTGATATTTTCTTGTTTACTCATGTATTTGTTCACTGTCTGTCTCCCATCCCTGGAGAGCAGCATCATGAGTGCTCAGGACCTCACCTGTACTGTCATCTCTGCATACCAAGCTTCTGCAGTGCTGTGTGGCACAGAGAAGGCAGCACAGAATGTGTGTTGTAGATGTCTTGGCCATGATGACCAAGTGAGAAGCATGCATGAAAACGCGTGGTCAGAGCACCACAGACTCTAAGTTGTCTTCATTACTGTTGTGATTGTACTTGCATGAAGACGACCCCAGAATGGTGCCTTAAAACAGCAACCATTTTATTGTATTGCTTGATTTTGTGGGTCAGGAAATTAGGCAAGCCTTGCTGGAAAATCCTTCTGTTTCATGTAGTATTGACCACAGTTACCTGGTGGCTGGGTTGGTCTGGAGGGTCCAAAACAACTTTACCCACATGCCCAGCATCTTGGTGAGATGCCCAGAGGCTGGGTCCCTTCATGTCATTTTAGCATGTTTCCATGTGGTCTTTCCAGCAGGACAGTCATGGTTTTACATGATGACTCAGGACTCTAAGAGCAACGGTTCCAAGAGGTGGAAAGTGGAAACTGTCAGGACATTTAAGGGCTATGCTTGGAACTAGTACAATGTCATTTCTGCTGTCGTCTGTTGGTCAAGGTGGTCATAGAACCCAGTTCAAAGAGAGCATCATACCTTCCACCTCTCAATGGGAGGAAGGTCAAAAAACCTGTGCTGATCTTCAATTTGCCACAATTACTAATTGTGTGTGTTATGTGTGATTACGTGCAGAATGGTAGCAAGGGCTGAATTCTCTACCTGGACACCTAAGTATGGATTTTTTTTTTTTTTTTTTGCGGTACGTGGGCCTCTCACTGTTGTGGCCTCTCCCGTTGCGGAGCACAGGCTCCGGACACGCAGGCTTAGCGGCCGTGGCTCACGGGCCCAGCCGCTCCGCGGCATGTGGGATCTTCCCGGACCAGGGCATCAACCCGTGTCCCCTGCATCAGCAGGCGGACTCTCAACCACTGCGCCACCAGGGAAGCCCCTGGATTTTTAAATTAAGTATAAAAGTTATTAAAATTCTGTAGCTGCAAAACCCAAAGTCCTGACTCTGCTCAGCTGAGCAAATGGGTATGAGCTCCTCCTTCAACAGTATTGGCATCTCCCCCTCCTCCCCATGCCCATGCTATGAGGGCCTCCACCCATGCTCACACCAAGCCTGCACAGTTTGCTAAATATCATACAGATCAGAGTATTAGGAGCCACATGAGCTGCTACGGTTATTTCCTTAGGGGTCATGTAGAAGGAGAGAAGGAAAGGGAAGAGCAGAGCAGTGGGACAGCACCAACTCTTCATTTCACTTTTCCCATATGTTGGCATATTGATTTGATCAGCATATTGGCATTTCTAGCATCTTTTGGTATTTTGCTGCTAAATAAATGGTTGAGAACCACAGATTTAAACAGCAATTTAAGAAGAAAAGAAGTAGTATTCATCTAACATTTATGAAGCATCCACCATGTGCTTTTTTTTTTAACATCTTTATTGGAGTATAATTGCTTTATAATGGTGTGTTAGTTTCTGCTGTATAACAAAGTGAATCAGTTATACGTATACATATGTCCCCATATCTCTTCCCTCTTTCAACTCCCTCCCTCCCACCCTCCCTATCCCACCCCTCTAGGTGGTCACAGAGCACCAAGCTGATCTCCTTGTGCTATGCGGCTGCTTCCCACTAGCTATCTATTTTACATTTGATAGTGTATATATGTCCATGACACTCTCTCACTTCATCCCAGCTTACCCTTCCCCTTCCCCATGTCCTCAAGTCCATTCTCTACATCTGTGTCTTTATTCCTGTCCTGTGCCTAGGTTCTTCAGAACCATTTTTCTTTTTTTAGATTCCATATATATGTGTTAGCATACAGTATTTATTTTTCTCTTTCTGACTTACTTCACTCTGTATGACAGACTCTAGGTCCATCCACCTCACTACAAATAACTCAATTTCGTTTCTTTTTACAGCTGAGAAATATTCCACTGTATATATATGCCACATCTTCTTTACCCATTCATCTGTCAATGGACACTTAGGTTGCTTCCATGTCCTGGCTATTGTAAATAGAGCTGCAATGAAAATTGTATTACATGACTCTTCTTGAATTATGGTTTTCTCAGGGTATATGCCCAGTAGTGGGATTGCTGTGTTGTATGGTAGTTCTATTTTTAGTTTTTCAAGGAACCTCTATACTGTTCTCCATAGTGGCTGTATCAATTTACATTCCCACCAGCAGTGCAAGAGGGTTCCCTTTTCTCCACACCCTCTCCAGCATTTATTGTTTGTAGATTTTTTGATGAGGGCCATTCCTACTGGTGTGAGGTGATACCTCATTGTAGTTTTGGTTTGCATTTCTCTAATGATTAGTAATGTTGAGCATCCTTGTATGTGTTTGTTGGCAATCTGTATATCTTCTTTGGAGAAATGTCTATTTAGGTCTTCTGCCCATTTTTAGATTGGATTGCTTGTTTTTTTTTGATATTGAGCTGTATGAGCTGCTTGTAAATTTTGGAGATTAATCCTTTGTCAGTTGCTTCATTTGCAAATATTTTCTCCCATTCTGAAGGTTGTCTTTTTGTCTCGTTTATGTTTTCCTTTGCTATGCAAAAGGTTTTAAGTTTCATTAGGTCCCATTTGTTTATTTTTGTTTTTATTTCCATTTCTCTAGAGGTGGGTCAAAAAGGGTCTTGCTGTGATTTATGTCATAGAGTGTTCTGCCTATGTTTTCCTCTAAGAATCTTATAGTGTCTGGCCTTACATTTAGGTCTTTAATCCATTTTGAGTTTATTTTTGTGTATGGTGTTAAGGAGTGTTCTAATTTCACTGTTTAGAAATTAATTTAGCTGGCCAGTTTTCCCAGCACCAGTTATTGAAGAGGCTGTCTTTTCTCCATTGTGTATTCTTGCCTCCTTTATCAAAGATAAGGTGACCATATGTGCATGGGTTTACCTCTCAGCTTTCTCTCCTGTTCCATTGATCTATATTTATGTTTTGTGCCAGTATCATATTGTCTTGATTACTGTAACTTTTGTAGTATAGTCTGAAGTCCGGGAGCCTGATTCTTCCAGCTCTGTTTGTCTTTCTCAAGATTGCTTTGGCTATTCAGGGTCTTTTATGTTTCTGTACAAATGCTACCAGAAAACTACTAGAGCTAATCAATGAATTTGGTAAAGTAGCAAGATACAAAAGTAATGCACAGAAATCTCTTGCATTCCTATACACTAATGATGAAAAATCTGAAAGAGAAATTAAGGAAGCACTCCCATTTACCACTGCAACAAACAGAATAAAATACCTAGGAATAAACCTACCCAAGGAGAAAAAAGATCTGTATACAGAAAAGTATAAGACACTGATGAAAGAAATTAAAGGTGATACAAACAGATGGAGAGATATACCATGTTCTTGGATTGGAAAAATCAACATTGTGAAAATGGCTATACTACCCAAAGCAATCTACCATGGGCTTTTAAATCTAAATTTAAAAAAAAAAAGCAAGCAAGAGTGGTTTAAAAGTAGCATAATAAATTCTGCTCTTCAGAGTTGGTTTTGGATTGTGTTATTTAACACTCTAAATTTCCATAAAATTACCTTAAATCCACCACTGCTGGGGGGAGGGGAGGAAGACAGTGGGAAGGCAAAGGGGCTCCATCATGGCTGATGACCTGGACTCGAAGATTTACTTTTAACTTTCACATGTTAAAAATTAGCATAATTTGTATCTGTGAGTTCTAAAAAATACAAGAAAGTAGTGAATATAACATAAAAGAAGCAGTCTCACAGGTATAGAGAACAAACTAGTGGTTACCAGTGGTGCAGGGGGGGAAAGTAGGGGTGAGGGGGTGAGAGGTACAAACTATTGGGTGTAAGATAGGCTTAAGGATGTCTTATAGAACAAGGGGAATACAGCCACTATTTTGTAATAACTGTAAATGAAAAGTAACCTTTAAAAATTGTATAAAAATTAAAATAACATAATTTGTAAGAGAGTTCCATGATACACTCACACAAATAAAAGCTATTTAAAGACTATTACTATAGAAATGTGACTTAAACTTCATTACAGAAATACTATCACATTTAACAGTATCTTTACAGTATCTTTATTTCAGAGTGTGTTCTTTGAAATAAGTTTGGATGGTCCACTTTTTTTAAGCAGTGGTCAACACAACTAAATTCTCTCAACAACAAAGTGATAATGATAATGATAATATCCATCAATATTCACAATATTTTACAAAGGTCCTTCATATAAATGGCTTTAATGTTTTGAGAAAAAATTGATGGATGATTATATAAAGTTTCAAAAAATATAGGTAATGTGAAGATGAAAGCAAAAAAAATCATCAGCATCTTACCTCTGAGAATTACCATCATTACTATTATCTAATCATCCTTGATACGGCTGTACGAACATCCTTTGACAGTGAAACAGAGTGGTGTGTCAACAGAAATTTTTTAATAAACACTACTCAATTCAGTTTTACTTGAAAGTAACTGAAGAAGAAGGAACCCAAATTTCATTGAATGAACCACTGATCTTCAGAAAAAAGTGTTTTACCACAAGAGCAATTATTTTCTATTATTTAATATTTAACACAACCATGGATTCTCAAAGGGTTCTTACCATGTGTTTTAGTACATTTCCCTTGTAAGTATTTTTAACACTGTGGGAAGATATCTTAGATTTTGTTAACCACAGGGTACGTTGTAAAGATGGAAACCACACTAAACCCCCTTTTTTCATTTTCCTTCCTGCCCAGTGCCACCCTCTGGTCCCCAAAACTTACAGGTTTCAGAAGAATGGTATAACAGATTGCGTATTACATGGGATCCCCCATCTTCCCCTGTAAAGGGCTATAGGATTGTCTACAAACCTGTCAGTGGTAAGTCATACTTTTTAAAAAAATATTGTCTTTCAAGATAGGTTATTTTTGTTTTCACCTTCTATCTTTGGTTTCATCTTTGGCTTTAAGAAATGGGAAGAGTCTCTTACATTTTTTGAAAAAAAATGCTTTGAACTTATGACCTTACCTAAAAATAACTGATACCTTAACGAGCAGAATATATACTTAGTTTACACCTAACCTAGACACACCCCAGACAAGGAGCCGCCTAAGCAGACCTTGACTCCATAGTAGTAGGAAGCTTCTAGGGCTCGATGAGTATTTGAAATCTGTAATCTCTAATTCCTCTTCTACCTCTTCTTGAATTAGTTGGAAAAACTCCATTTACCAACTTCTCAGTCTCCTTATTTTGGAAATTACGTTAAGGTATAAAATTCATCAGAGTCCTAAGGTTGTGGTAGTAAAAGGCTTTCTCATAAACCTCTCAGCCACCTTGATCAGCTCTGTCCTTACTTCCCACATCATTATTTCCTGAAGGCAGGAGAATGACCCAGATGGGGGAGATTGTACCCTTGGTCCATCTGCCCGTGGAGACCATGTGCAACTTCACCTGTTACAGTATCATCTCCTGACACTGAGCACTTTCATGAAGTTTAAACAGGAGACTAAAAATAGATATTATAAGAGTCTTCTCAGTTTTCTGGACCTGGGCCTTCAGTACTCCAATTGTTCAGCAGGAAAGGGTTCTCCTACTATTTTTCTTGATTTGGCAGGAAAATATAAAAATTACCCTCTGGGTCATTAAAAAGCTCTTTCTTCCCTCAAAAACTCTGTGAGTCTCAATCTGTCATCTGAGATGTAGCTCTTGCCTCTAAAACACCTTCCAGACGTTTCTATTGTGTCCCATTATCTAGGTCCATACAGTTAAAATACTCCACCTCCAATTTCTCCAGACAAACGTATCTATGAACCATAAAAATGAAAGAGCAAGAATATACCATGGATGCACTAGCCTGCTCAAGACTGATGCCTTGGGATCCATCACCAACTTTTTTGTTTCTTTTCTTTAGGCCTGAGGCATGTGTTCATTTGCAAAACAGCCCTGCTCAATTTATTCTTTGGACCATTCTATAAATACTTACCAGATTTTCTGAGGGAAAATAGCTTTGTTTTAGGCCAGTGGTTCTTAACTGGTACAGTTTTGCTGCCCAACAGAGATATTTTGGTTGTTTATGTTCTGTCCTAACTTGGAGGGTAGGGAGTTGCTATTGGCCTCTAGCAGGTACAATTAAGCATCTTACAAGTCACTGTAGGCAACTTGCTCCCCCATTGCTCCAGATAATAAAAAATTATCTAGCCCAAAATGTCAACAGTGCTGAGGTTGAAAAATCCGGTTCTAGGTCAAGTGGAAGAACAGTATGATGTCATTTGCATTGAGAGTTGGGGGTGTGGGAAAATCTCTACTGAGATAACACATACATACAGAAAAATATAAATATATCGTTGGAAGGAGGGGGTTCTGGAGTAAAGTGATAAGTATTTTAGGAACTTATTAAGTCAAAGTGCTCAAAGAATGAGCACATAGGGGAAGAGGCAGGAGGTAAATACACTTGTATAGGACGTAGCATGGAGTGTTTTTAATGATCAGAGATTCTGCTGGGTTAGAACAGAGATGAAAATGTAGAAGCCCAAAGAAGCCAGTTAGTCAAGGGCCTTGGAGTAAAAGTGTCATCTGTCTGGTCTTAAAAAGCATAAGAGGAGTGGATAAAGCCCATAATGGTAACATATATGCTGGTCCCCCATGTGGCAAGGTATGGCATAGTGTCCATGATAAAATTTGCTGCTAAGGCCACTTGCATGCTGTCTGGGGACAAAGCTGGGTGTCTGAGGTGGGGTAACTGAAAATGACTTCTGTTTAGCACATGCCCCAAAGCCTATGACAACATAGGAGCTCCACTGTGAAGGCCTCACAATATGGTGGGTGGTGGATTGTGGGGTGGGCCAGCTTCTTCAAGTACTAGGGGAAGAACTAGTTGCCTAAAAAGAGCCTTAGGCTGGGAGTCAGGTATGTAAGTCTTGGAGCTAAATGGGGCTAGATTCAAACCCCAGCTCTGCTGTTTGCCTTTGGGGCAATCTGAAACACAGTGGAATAAGTGCTGTTACTTCAGGAGCGTTTCCATTTTTCCACATGCTGTTATAACTGAAATGCACTCTTTCTTCTTAGTTGCTGGCCCAACCCTGGAAACGTTCGTAGGGGCTAACATTAACACCATCGTTATTACAAACCTCCTCAGTGGAATGGACTACAACGTGAAAATATTTGCTTCTCAGGCCTCAGGTTTCAGTGACGCTCTAACAGGCGTGGTGAAAACACGTAAGACTGATATCCTGTCACTTCAGCCCCTACATGTGGTTTTGCTGCTATGTTTTCCCTATAATTCAACCTCTGCTTCAACTTGGCGGTTGGTTTTTCTTTTCCTCAACCTTGCCCTTTCTGGATGGTGTTCTGTGGAAAGAAAGGTGTGCTCCTTACTCACGGCTATAGTTCAGAGTCCTAGTTGGCGGATGGAATGTCAGAACCTGGCGTTCCAATATATTTGATGGTGGTGGATGGGATTTCCTTCTGGAAAGTCTTTGTTGGTATTTTTCAAATTAGGTGAAATTTTCCAACCAACCTGTATAGCCTGATGCAGCCAAAACCCATCAAAGTTGAGCCAGGGGGAAATTTGCCTTCCCTCGAAGCCTTTGCCCCTTCTCTCTCTGTGTCTCTGTCTCTGTCTCTCTCTCTCACTCTCTCGTGCACACACACACACACACACACACACGTACACACCCCACCCATAAGAGATACTTGCACCACTCAAAAGACTTCCTTCTCTATCTTTTAAGGGTTTACATGCTGTCTGCTCACCATCTGGGACTTCTCCTTGGTATGCACCACGCGCAGACACCCATGGCATAATACAGTGTTTTCCAACTCCAGCACATATGTTCCATATTCTTGATGTTTGTTATGCTTCCACCCCATCTGTTTAATATATTTCTTTAAATGGACTTACAGTTTCTGCTTTTTTTTTTTACTTAAATGCTTTTAAAACCCACAAATTACTCTAAACAGAAAACCAGTATTTTCAATACATGTTAAAGATAATACATAAATGACCAAAATAAAAATGGTTTGGCTGTGTGATCACTGAAATTATCCTGAGTGCCATCAACAGTACATGCCCCACACTCGAGAATGGTCATCATGGTATAATCAGAAGTATAAACCTTAAATCTTCTACGTATTAGCTAAGACCTTGAGCAAATTACTTAACTTCTCTGAGCCTAAATTTTCTCAACTCCGAGATGAAGATAATCATAACTGTTTACAGGCTGCTTAGCAGGATTGAAGAGATAATGGATAAAAAGTGTCTACCATATGGCAAGCACTCAATGAATAGCCACTATTATTATTGTAATCATTGTGCTTTATGCATTTGGGCCATATCTCACTCTGACTGCTAATCAAAAAATTAATCCAATAAAAGGAATTTTGTAAGGGTGAGGCATATATTAGACCAAACCCCAAGCCACCTATATCTGGCAATTATGTTTTATATAGGGCCTATCCTTTCATTAGAGAAAGCTTCCTGAATTCTCTTTTATGGAATATCTTTAGATTTTAAAGGCTAGATATGGAATCAATTTAACCTCAAAAGAAATAGTCTCTGTCTTCAACAGATCTAGGAAGGCTTTGGCCTGTGGTTCTGATCTCGTACTTGGCTGTTGAAATGATACTGTTTTAGGTACTACTGTAAACTGCAAGTAATTTCCCTGTGTTGTGCCATTATAGCAACACCTCAGTCCCTCCTTAGGAACAGCTTGGAGTCCCCTGTGCATTTCCCTACGCTTTCTTACCTCTCTCCTCTAGCTTATCTTCATTTTCCTCTCCAGATTACCCTTTCTATTTGTGCCATGTTTTATGTCCATGATCTTCTATTGGTCTTTCTTCTCCTTACTCTTTCTTGCTCTTTTTATCCTCCTTTCTCTGCTCCCCTCTTTCTTCTGTTTCATCCCTCTTCTCCCCTTTAATAAATGTGGTGATTATTCCAAATATATTTTAAAAGACTGAGGGTATTGAACTGTTTTATAGTCTACCCTTAAAGTAAAAATTAGATTGGCTTATTATTTGTTTTCTCTCTTTCTCCCAAGCAAGATAAAACCCCATACAATGGCAAATAAATTAATTCAAGGTGTTTTTTAAATTTAGTGTGGTTATATAAATCGTTATTGATTTCCTTTTTTGTTGGGGGGAGAGGGTTGTTTAATTGGCCTTAGGGAAGAAGGTTTTCCCTTGCTGATCTAACAGAAAGGAATAAAGTCAAGATGCAAACTGTGATTAGTCCAGGTTATCTCTACTGTCTTGAAAAGTAATTATAAGCTATTTTTAAACTTTTGAAGAAGCTAAAAGAGAGGGGAAGTATGAGGAAATGATGTGGTTGAAGTCAGAGGTCATTAGAGAAAGTAAACATTATTAATTTTCTGCTTTTTCTGCTTGGATCTAAGTGATAAACACTGAATGTTTAGTCCTCTGTTGTATTGGAGAAACAATATTTTTACTGCTTCCCCAAATAAACTCCCTGTGAATCATTTTTGAATATCACAGTGTTTGCTCTAAGAGTATAAGAATCTGTGTATTTCTTTTGATTATTTTTTATCTGTGTAAAATCTTTCCTTTTAAAATTTTCAAATATGTATCCATTCTCATGCAGTCATGTTCTGAAGGCCAGTCCGTGTGAACTGCTCCTGTCTGAATAAGACTTCCACTCTGTCTGCTTTGCTCTTCCCTTTCATTTAAACCATGACTATCTTTCAGTGGTTGATAAGTGCATATTGTATTAAATGTTTTTATTATAAAAGTATTATATATTAATTGTGGAATATTTTTAAAGCACACATAAATAAAGAGGAAAGATTTAAAATCACCCATAAGTGTACTACCCTTGCTTCTGGTCTTTTCCAGAATATATATTTTCTTTTGTGTTTACAAATAGCAGACAGACCCTATCATACATCATGTTTTGCAACTGCTTCTTTAAGTCATAAAATAGTTAATCTTTTGTGCACTAATTTATTGTGACTTGATGAATTTCCCACCACTGGCTATGGAACTTTGAATTCAAATTTTACCATGTTAATTCAGACTTGGGGACATTTGTGGCATTGTCTGAAATGTGACATAGTTATATTTCTATTTCACTATAGTGTTTTTGGGTGTGACCAATCTTCAGGCAGACCAGATCCAAACGACCAGCTTGTGTGCTCGCTGGCAGGTGCAACGTCATGCTACTGCCTACAGGATAGTTCTAGAATCCCGCCAGGGTAAGTGCAATCCATCACATATGTTTTTGTCAAGCACTCTTGGACTCTGTGCCAATCACTGTGGACAACACACAAGGTACATTAGACAAAAGCATTCTTCTTGAGGAGGCAATATTATGTTATGGATCGTGCAGGGTTTGGAATCAGGATGGCTGGTTAAGCCAATTTTTTAACCTCTCCAAACCTCCATTTTCCCATCTGTAGTTAACGGGTAGAACCATATTGCTGATCTTGTGGCATTCTGCTAGGATTAAGCTGAGAGAATCCGTGTAAAACATTTGCAGCAGTGCTTTGCACATATTAAGCACCCAGGAAATGTAAGCTGCTATTGGTGATAGGAGCTGAATAAGCAGGACTGATAACATATGTTAAAATTTTATGGTGCTGTTATGTTGGTCTTTACTCCATGGGGATCTAGGTTTGACTCTAATGTTTTTCTCAATGATTTTTCTTTTTTTTTTTAACTTTTGGGGATAATTGATGAGCAGCAAACTCTCATTCAGGAGATGATGTGAGGTATCTATGCTATCATGGACAGGTTCTTCAGCATCACAGCTCTCAAGTACATCTACAATTTGGGACTTGGCTTCAAAGTTGAAACACTAAAAATGTCTGCTTATTTTCACTAAAAGTATCAAGAAGAATGACAAAAGACTGATTCCTCAAAAATGAGCTTCTAGGGACCATTAATCCTCTTTTCACATTATCAGCATGAGTAATATTCAGAAGATGAGATCCAATAATGAAAATTACTTTAATCAGATTTGTATTATCAGTAGAAGAGATGCGTCTTGTTATTTTGGGGGAGGACATAGACACTAGAGAATCCCAGATGATTTTTTTTAATCTTTCAAACTTGCTAATAAGATTGTTAAATTTCTTTCTTTCTGGGTAAATGATCGTGGTTTCCCCATTTGAAAAAGCAGAAAGAGCTAATTTTTCGGGTCTGGATAGGACTGAGTTTAGTTCGTAGCCCACATCCCTGGCTATAACTACATTCAACATGCAGAAATCCCACTTTTGATCCAACCCAGAAAGTGGAAAGCGCAGTTTAGTAGAGTGCTGAGAGTGTTTGGAAATATGCTGAAAATACGAGAATAGGAGATGAGAACACGAGAAGAGATTCCTGCCAACACCAACCAAGGCATTGTCTCCGCAGGCGTGCTTAAGCTATTAATTCCTTGATTCCCTGCATGTGATCCCATAAGGGTCTCTTTAGCCAGACATTGGCTAAGTTTATGAGAGTGGCTTTAATCCGGAATAAACATTGAATAAGGGAAAGTCAGGACAAATCATATGGGTTTTGTGGTGGTTTTATGTGATTTATGGGATGCTTAAGCAGAATTAGACGAAAGATATGCAACTGTTTGAGAAACAACTATAAATCTTGAGGAGTTATGTTTCATTTATCTTTTTTAAGACTAGCTAAGTCACACTTTAATATAGAAGGGTTGACATCACATTTGGTGGTATTTGTTAAGCTTTAACAAAATAGTAGCTATAAAAATCACACTTCCAAACTACTCCAGAATATTTTTATCTTTTATATCATTTAAGAAGTTGGCATTGAGACATAGGTTCCTGTAGATATTCACTGGCTTTCATTAAAAATTATAATTATATAGATTGACATAAAGATATCAAAACTGTCTAGCATGGGATTAGTGAAATCCATCAGTTTATTATTATTATTTTTAATGATTTTACTTTAGCATATTTGCAAAATGGCACTGGGATTCTTATCAGAGGATGTGATTGATGGGTCTGATAACATTGATCTGGTAATTTAAAACCTCAGTATGCTCTTTCTGATGCCAAGACTTTTACTAGCAAAAAATGCAAGTCCCTATTTCCTTCTTCCAGTTAATTTGTACTCTCCCAGGATTGTTTTCAGGCTGCCCCAAACCTCTTTGACTGAGCCTCAAGAGTCTCAATTCAACAGGAATGAACAAAAGTGTTGCTCAATTTATTTTTCATTAGCACTTATAGCTGAGAGATTTATAAGCCCAGTTAGCTTACATCTTATTCACTCAGGTGTCCAACTGAATATTATTAACCAACTAGACAGCAACAAATTCTAATTGATGTTTGGGGTGGGGAGTTAATGTGGGGAGAGCAGTAGGGAATGTGTTTAGATATTTTAACTTACACAGTTTAGGTCAGGGAATAGTCTTTCCACATTGGAGTGGGGAAAAATTAGGTTGAGTTTCTTTATCTCACAGAGAAATGTGATCATTATCCTGATCACTGCCTTCGAAGGACTTGTGATCAGATGCACCTTCTTCCATGGGCACATGAGTCCCAGGGCTCCCGCTGTTTTCACTCTGTAATATCCCCCACTGGCTACATATGCTGCCTCTGCAGAAATTTTAGCCCTTCCCCCTCAATAAGAGGAGAAACTAGAGAAAAATGGGACCCAATTCCTCCATGTGATGGAGAAAAGCCTCATCCCAGGCTGGCTTATTTATGAATGTCTCTGCCAAACTCCTACTGTTTGACAGGTAGTTTTCTCAGTGTGTGTGTGTGTATTTCCCATGGTCTGGTCAGTGCATTTTTATCCTGAGATGAAATCAGTGGGTTTGCGTCTGCTCTGACCACAGCTGCTGGTCAACTTTCTTCTCTGGGCTTCAGTTTCTCCTAAATGACTTCTTTTGAGGCTTTCACCTGAGGTAATACCTATAAATTTCCAAGGTTTTGTGAATAAAGCAGCAAGGCTGTATCATTCAGGTTTGCTTGTTTTGTTTGGGAATGGTAAAAACACGAATAAAAGGGACTTAAGCGAAAGGGTCAATTTCTTGGCTAACATACTGAGAAGTTCAACAGTATCTGGCTTTAGGCATGTCTAAATCTAGGTGTTCAAACAATTTCTTCGAGATGAAGCCTTGCTCTGTGCTTCTGATCTGCTCTCCTCTGCCTTCGTTCTCAGCCAGATTGTGAGTTGGCCCCAGTCTAATTCAAATTACATACTCCTAGCTTCCAGCTTAATAGTTTTAGTGAAAAAAGAACTCCTCTTTCTCAATTATTCCTACAAAAGTCCAGGAACTGAGTTGTATTGGCCTGGTTTGGGGTCACATGCTTCTAAATCTGTCATTAAGTTCAAGGGCATGAAATAAAATGATGGGTGAAACCTGGTTACTTCCCAGCCCTGTGTCTGGAGGGGGAGGCAGGCATTCTTATTCAGTCCTTTCCAAATCAAAAAGACTCAGAGTGGGGAGGAATGGATTCAAAGAAAGAAAGATCAGATGCAAGACAGGCAAAAACAACAGCTGTCCTCTACCCTTGTAAATATTTTGACATTTTTTAATTGCCAATAAGGAGAAAAAGAAAGATTACCAGAAGAATCAAGTCCTCTCAAGAGAGACTGAATTCAAATCTGCTTTTGAGCCAGTCATCCACTTTCCAAATTAAATTGTAGGCTTTTGGTTAATCATAGGACAGACCAAAGTCAGAGACTTTGGGGTGGTTTTGAATAACTCAGAACCCCATGAGAACCTCCGTTAGTTCTGCAGATGCTCAAGAGTTCTGTCTCTCTGTCCAGCTGTTTCTGAGTTGACGTGACACCCGAGGTTGGATGTAGTGTTTCCCTTCAAGTTCATGTATTTATACACCTCATGGACCACGATACTGTATTCCCTCCCTAATCGCATTAACTTGGTGACTTTCTTTTTAGCCTGATTTTTTTAAAGTTTCAAAGGATGCTCAACTTGTCTTCTATCTTTAGGTACCAACATGTCAATTTTGCTGTGTCATCCATTAATAAGAATAGAGAATTGCAGCATAGTGGAGAGCCTACCTTATCAGGGACCAGATCCCCCCCCAAAATGATCATATGAAACAAAAACCTATTCTCAAGATTAAACTTTTTTTGAAGTAGTGATATTATGCTTGGGGGTCAGGGTATTTGAAAGACCTGGAGAGTGGAAGCACATATCATCAAATTCCAGCTGACTATCCTGGTACCTGGATATTCCTTGCTTGTGGATCTCAGTAACCACTCATAGGACATTTTGGGGAGTCAAGTTGGTATCATGATGATCACTATGACAGTAACTCAGAGAATGTATTTAGCCTTGCGTCATAAGAATGAATGCACAATGACAGATTTTTTCCCCCGTTCCAAAAAAATAAATTTAACTCCTGGCTTTTGGCACAAGGTGTTGAGGAAATTAATCATCATTTGATCGCGTTAAATGTTTTTCTTTAAGACAAAGCCATTAGACCTGAATCACACATGCCAAAAGCAACATGAATACATCCCCATTCATGTAACCCTTCTTTGTTAGCACTGGGATCAAACTGATACTGTTTCCCATTAATTTTACTGTATCTGTTCCAGTTTTCCAATGATTTGTAGATTTTTTGTTTTTGTTTTTGTAGTAGTAGTGAAGCCCATTTATATTCTATTGTCAAGGGTCTGTGACATGGGTATTCATGAGAAATAGAGGAAATGACAGAAAAGTGCAGTTCTAGAATTGATTCCTGGAGAGTCCTGGAAGCTTTTGTGGAGATAGATAAACATGATCCATGCATGGATTTGGGAAATGTTTGTATTACAGGTGGCTCACAGAAGCTTGCAGGAGGCTCCAAAGAGTGGTTAATGGTCAGAAAGAAGCAGCTATTATGGGGTTCTGAGCCTGGGAACCCCAGACTGAACTTGGACATCAGCAAAGCAGAGGGCAGGGTTTACTAATATTTTCTTACTAGTAAACTCCTTTCACAGCAATACATAATCTCACAAACACCTTAACAATTTTTTTATTTCATTATTTTTAATAATATATGATAAAGAAAATATTGAGGTAGACCTTAAGTCATTCCACACAAATATATTACTAGAGATTATATTATGTTCACTTTTGAAACTTTAATATTCACAATTATAAAAATAAATTTCAAATTGCTTTCCACAAATGGCCTTAATTGAATTATATGAAAAAAAATCAGGATTTGTCCATAGACAAAATTTTAAATGACATATATCATGTTTGTTCTGACATGTATGTTATAATAAATATATTTTTGTTCATATATGTATTTAAGATATGGATTGAAATTTAATAGGTGTACATATAATTATAAACATGAACAGTTCTCCATTTGTTAAAGGATTGACCTCAGCAGCCTTTTACTAGTCAGTCTCATTTCTGAACATATAAAATGTGATTTTCAATTATATAAAAAAAAACAGTGGAAATGTTAACTCTTTAAAAAAAGATACACCCCCTCAAACAAGTTTAATTCATTCTGGAGTTATCTGAATAAGCCATGCATATTAAGCATTTTAGAAGCAAATCATCTACTGATGGCTGTTTTTAAAAAGTTTTTTAAAAGTTCATGTATGTATGTTTTGTTCATGTATGTTTTGTTTTGTTTTTATTATAGATACACAAAAGCAAGAATCCACTCTGGGTGGAGGGACAAACAGACATTGCTTCTATGGACTTCAGCCTGATTCAGAATATAAAATCAGTGTTTACACAAAGCTCCACGAGATTGAGGGACCCAGTGTGAGCATAACGGAAAAAACGCGTAAGTCAAGCGTGTTCTCTCCTGATCCCTGTCTTCATGAACAAACAGTATTTTACGCGTCCTGTTTTGGTTCAAAAATCTTATTCCATTTAGAAAAATATTAGCCATTACTGTTTGGGAATATCTGTAATACAAATTTTGTGTGTCTTATTCAGTCCCAGAATTCCCTGCTTGTGGCCCACTAATGTCATCTGTATGTTTTTTTTCCCATCCTCCATATGTTGTCACAGGGACTATAAGGCCATAGGATGGCAAAGTGCTTGGAACAATGACCTATATTGTGATCTATTTCCATTAGGAACATCTGTGGAATGTGGAGTGTGAAATGAAGTGTAAGGACTGGGTCCCGACATTAAAACAATGGCACATTACTACAGCCATGAGGGTGGGAATGGAGCCAAGACGTTCCAACTGGCTGACCCTAGACTTGCCTACTTAAGAGGCTCTCGCTCTTTTTCCAAGCTGGCTGGAAATCTGACGCACTGAAGGGAAAGGCAAAGTATAAAATGAAAACAAGGCACTTTTTACATGTTCTAAACAGCAAGGAGGGTATCAACTTCTTGATACGTCAACTTCTTGGTATCCTTTTAATCAAGGATTCCTGACCTAGAGGCCACAAACATTAAAATGGTTTGAATGGTAGTGAATTCCAGGGGACATTTGTGTGTCCCCAACTCAGTATCTTGAACTTAAACTTGAAATCCTCAAAGATTGGTATTGGAATAGGTGGTGGGCGATGAGCTTTCTTGGTAGCCCCTCTATCATGCATTTGATGTTTAGAAAGTTCTACTACCCGTGTATATAGGCCTTTCAGTTGCTCTGAACATGCAGAAAGAAATCATAATCAATATATAATCTTCAAACAGAGAAGGTGAAAGTATAGTTAATGGAATCATCTACTTTCCAACACAGAGACTTTATTTCATAACACTGAAATAGTCAACATTTTACATGACACATGTATTTTTAAGGTATAATTTACATTCCATAAAATTCATCCATTTTAAGCATACAATTCAGTGATCTTTGTTACATTTAAAAGGTTGTGCAGCCATCGCTACAATCCAATGTTAGGACATTCCCATCAATCCAGAGAGCTTTCAAGCTCATCCTCAGTGAGTCTTCTTTCCTACTGTCTGCCCCAGGCCATCTACTTTCTTTTCTTGTACATTTCTAGACATTTCATATAAATGGAAATATGTAATATGTAGTCTTTTGCATCTGACATCTTTCACTTAGCATATGTTTTTGAGGTTTATCCACACTGGAGAATGTATCAGTTGTTTGTTGCTTTTGATTGCTCATTAGAATTTGTTTTATGGATAGAGGATTATATAATTTCACAATTATTAGAGGCCTGGTAGTGCATGAGATTTAGAGTCAAATAGGCTTGGTTGGGGTCCTTTTTAGCATTGTGGCCTTGGGCAATTTAACATGTCTGAGCTGCTTTTTGCTTACCAATAAAATTAAATACCTACTCTCTTACCTCCTTTGGTGGTGGTAAAGATCCAATGAAAAGAGCCTGCTGAGGAACTTCTCAACCTGTATCTTATTGAACAAGTACTTTTGTTATCACCCTTGCTGGCTTCCTGGAAGTCACAAACTGATGGCCATGGGGTTAGATCTCACCGTCAGCTAAGTTTTTCTCTGGGCTATTTTTTTTAAATAAGTTTTAAAGTATTCTTGAAAATTCAAAAGATCTGACAGCACAGGGCACACAAATCCTCATGGTGCTAGATCTACAGAAACTCAGTAACTGCTGTCTCTTTTAGACAGTGTATGTGCTTTTAAGTTGGTTATTCCTTAATGTTTAGGCTATGTTCTTTGCTCCCATTCATTACTTGACTGACCTCTAAAACTATTTGAGTTTGGGGACTCTGGTCTCCTTCAAATTCCCCTAACCTTAACCTCACAACTGTTAACTACCAGTCCAGGGTTATTTTGGAAAGCTCTGTTTGGTGTAAATGTTTTCCTTCTGTTGGGGACATGTGTCATATTATAGCTTCTACCCACTGGCTCTAGTTCAACCTTCTGAAGCAAAGGCAGATTGAGACTGTTCCCTCTTCTATGTGACAGCTTCTCACAGACTTGAACACAAGGACCCTCTGTGTGCCACACAGAGAATATAAACACATGTTCCCAGTTCACTGTGGTTCTTCTTACCCGAGAGACTCTTAGGGCAGATGTTCTGACCAAACATATTGATCTGGCTTCCAGAGCCACTCACTGATTTTGTTCTTGATTTATTGACTAAAGTCAGGATATGCCTCAGTTTTTCACATGAAAGAAAATGCACCATTGTAAAGATGACCCACTGCTTCCACAAATTTTAAGATAAATACATCTGGCTTTAGAAGGATTTAATGGTGCTTTCAAAAAAGTTTTGCAGTCCTAGTTTTAATACTAAAATGTCTCAAGTGTTTTTACTTTTGAAACTTTTTAGTTTCCAAAAAATTGCCTTTAAAAGATAAAAGTGATATTGTATATTTGTAATAATGCAACAGAAGGTATATATTGTGTTGTCATCTTCCCTCTATCCTCATTCTTTCTTCCCAGAAATACCCATTGGTACCAGCTTGGTCTCCTTCAAGAAATTCTAGCTGTTACCTGTTGTGTGTGTGTGTGTGTGTGTGTGTGTAACCATATAGACGTGTATAGATAAATCAATATTATATTTATCAGTTAAATAGGATTTTTTCATTTTTCACAGATGGGATCATACCATGGTTTTCTGCTTCATTTCACATAAGGATTAATCTCAAACACTTTTCCATTTTTCCATATCAGTAATATACCTCATTCCTTTAAATGTTGAATCACTTTACTCAAATAAAATTATTTAATTGGCTTCTAGAATTGGAAGAGACCTTAAAATTTGTCTCTTCCAACCTTCCTGGCAGTGAAGGAATTCCTTTTACAACATTCCCAGCAAACAGTCTGCTTGAGCTCAAATCCTTCCAGCTAGTTGGCGCTTACTGTCTGCAGAGACTAGACATTCCTCTGTGAATGGCTATGATTCGTTGAGGGTTTTCCCTTATATTAAACTGGAATAATAAAAATAATTTTCTCAATTTTTCTTAAATCTTTAGTGTCAAATAAGAATAATAAAAAAGAATATGTAAAAAAATAATATTAACATGTTTACCTAATGCTGCCATAGCTTCCTGGTGCTTTACCATGTGAATTGATAAGAAAGTCACTGCTCTGATGTGACTATACCTGTGACCTTTAACCAAACCACACCTCCACGTATTACACAGATTTCTCATCTCTCATCATCCAGGTTAAACTGATCAGGACACACCATAGCCTCCCAAGGTCCTGCCATTTTGTTCTCAAAACTGAAATTTTCCCAGACACAGTCTGAATGTAGTAGAGAGTAAATCAGATTCCCTTGGTGACCACATCCTGGGGATGCAGGGTAAAAAGGGAGAGAGTGCTACTGAACATGGATTGATGGTCAATCCTTAGGCAGAATGGAAATAAAGTTTATTATATGTGTGAAGGCAACCAGAGACTAATCTGAAATAGGTTTCCGGGGTTCCAGCCTTAAATCAGCATTAAAACCACTTTGTAGTTGACAGTTTGATTACATTGACTCCCACTGGGTAAACTGAATTGTGGCAAAATGACATTTCAAGCCTTCAGTCTGATGTTGGGGGGATGGTTGGAACCAGTTTTCACAGGCTCTGGCTGATTTATAGTGGGTACTAAATTCACTAAGTTCTCAAAGAAGACAGTTGTCAAAATCATTGACTCCCCTGAAGAATTATGACTCCATGACCTCCCTCTCTTTGCCACAGATGAGATGGTTAATTGATATTCTTTCTGCCTCTCCTTTACAGAATCACTTCCTACTCGGCCACCTACTTTTCCTCCAACCATTCCACCAGCAAAAGAAGGTAAAAGAATTATACAATCATGATGTGATTTTAGGTTTTGGATTTCTGTTGGTATTGTTTGCTTGTTCATTTAAAAACCAAGGTATTAAGGGAAGATAGTTTCTCCTTAATACAAATGCTTATCAAACCCTTATGGGGTACAACTTTGCAATGAGTAGTAAATAAGAGAGATATAATATGCAGTGTAATGAATAGAGGCAGCAATATTTTACTATAATTATGTGATGCGATAGAGATGCTAAATGTCACTATATCAACAATATTACAATATATAAATGTATCAAATTAATATGTTGTACACTTTAACTTTATGCAGTGTATATGTCAAATGTATTCAACAAAAATTCATCTAATAGTAGACTCTGTACACACAGAATAAATTTTCTAACAGAATTTCTTCATATTTATTTCATCAAAAATAGAGTAGTACATGTTTACCAAGGAAGAGTAGTTACATAATTTATGAGTGAGAATGTAGTTTATAATTCTGTAGACAAGGGTAACAGTGTTCTAGCTTACCTCCAAATGTCTCTCCCATTTGTTTCTTTCTATCTTCATCACAAGGGTTTCTCATCACCTCTTACTTGAGCCATTAATGTAACTTTCTAAAAACCTTTCAAGCACAGTAGTGATCATTAATTTATTTATTCCATTAATGAACCTTTATTAACCCTACTATTCATTCTCAAAGCTTTATGCCAGGTACTTGGAATATAATAACAATCTATGATTACTGCTCTCTGCTTATTTTCAGTATTGCAAGAGAGATAGGTGTTTGCCTAGGTAATTACCAGCCAAGGAAATGAGTTAAAAAGTGGAGATTAGGGCTTCCCTGGTGGCACAGTGGTTGAGAGTCCTCCTGCCGATGCAGGGGACACGGGTTCGTGCCCCGGTCTGGGAAGATCCCACATGTCGTGGAGCGGCTGGGCCCGTGAGCCATGGCCACTGAGCCTGCGCCTCCAGAGCCTGTGCTCCGCAACGGGAGAGGCCACAGCAGTGAGAGGCCCGTGTACAGCAAAAAAAAAAAAAAAAAAAAAAAAAGATGTAGAGCTTATACTATGGTAGCCCAGAAATGAGAACAGTTAAAGCTGCTGCAGGTTAATTACCTGTAAAGGAGGAGGAGGAATTTGATTTACATTTTGAAGAATGAGTTTTACAAGTAAATAATGGAGAGACAAGCACTCGAAGTCATGGAGTGATTTAAGCATGTAGTGTGTTTGGGGAACCATAAGCACTTCAGTGTGACCCATAGAGAAAGGTGAAGATAGAGTTATGCAGTGGTTTGTGTGCCTGAATAAGGAGGCTGGGCTTTATCCTATAGGACGTGGTATGCCATGAGGAGTTTTATGAAGGGAGGGTGACCTGCAGAAATCTATGTTTAAGAAAGATAACCTTGGTGAAATGGGGAGGAGGGATTAGGGCAGGAGAGGATAAAGCTAGAACACATAGTTGGAAGGTTGTTTTGGAAGACTTCTTCCATTTACCATGCATTTTAAAGTACCTATTACATACCAGAGATACAATGAAAAATAAGTTGTTCCCACCTCTCAGAGTGTTAGCAGACATATGGTCCATGCCAAAAGTTCCTTAATATTTGGTCCTGTCCAAAACAATTTGGCATGGACCAAATATGCTCATAACTTTTTGGATAGGATCAAATTTCAAGAACCTGTTGGTGTAGACCAAATGTCTTATCAACGTTTTCGACAGGACCAAATGTCCTGCAAGGGACAGGAGCATAGTCAGAAGGATCTGATGCTGGAGAGTTTAAGGATCAAGGAAACAAAGAGGTAATGAGAAACTGTACAAAAATAAAGCTCAACATCCTTCCTAGCATACCAGGCAAAGTCTTCAATGATCAACCTATGTTGTGGTATCATGTCCCAGACTATATTAGTTAACAGCACAATTGTATACCTCTGGGTTCTGCATACATGCCTTATGCTATCCTGCATCTTTTAATGCTATTCTACCTGGAATGCCAGACTCTTTCTTCTTCCATCTTCATATCTAGCTTTTTCTAGTCTAACTATTTATGATGATTTTCACTATTGGAACTTGAAACAGAATCTTAATTGATGAATTTATCAGACATTTCTGATACAGATATTACAGGACTCTCTGAAGTCATAATAGTTTTATTTATAGCAGAACATGAGTATCATGCAGTCAACATTCATGAGTGCTCATGGGAGACATGTGATTTGGAAGGGTCTATGAGGGTGAGGATTGACAATGTAGGAACATTTTTCCTGTAGTTTTCATCATGATGGTTTTAGAGAGTGGGGCTTCTGCAACTTGAATGCATTATTCATCTTAGTTTCTATTTGTCCTGGCTGTATTTAATTTAAAAGCTTGTAAATTTTTATTATTCAAGTGATATTGAGTATTTATTAAACAAACATTAAGAAACAGAAAAGAGAATGAGGTTGCTGGTGGGGGTTGAGGAAAGAGAAACCGAGGGAGAGAGTGTAAGCCAGAGAGGGGAGAGGGAGAGAACAGGGGAGAGAAAGAGAAAGAGAGAGAGAGGGAGAGAGAGAGAGAGAAGTGCTGCAGGCTTCATATTTGAGAGGAGGGGAAAAAAAAAACCAACTCAGTGGCAGTTTTGTGTTACTGTGTCTGGCTTAAAGAAGAAAATTCTGGACATCCATGTTGAAAAAAATCAAAGCTCAGTGGGGACTACTTCTATCAAGAGAATTCTATGATCTGAGAATGGGTTGGATCAGTACAGGTGGTTTGAGAAGACACTGATGAAGACCATGGAAACATGGGAGAAGACGTGTGGCTTCTCTGCTTCCTTTGAACAGATCTCTAGGCACCACAGGGCCACATAAGGAGGGTGAAGTTCCTGGAGTGGACTATATTTTCATCACTGTTGAAGATTTTATGGAATTGGAGAAAAGTGGTGCTCTCCTACAAAGTGGGACTTATGAAGACAGACCTTCAAGATGGCGGAGGAAGAAGATGTGGAGATCAACTTCCTCCCCACAAATACATCAGAAATACATCTACATGTGGAACAGCTCCTACAGAACACATACTGACTGCTGGCAGAAGGCCTCAGATTTCCCAAAAGGGAACAGATGCCCTCAGGAGACCTACACACAGAGGCGGGGCCAAATCCAAAGCTGAACCACGGGAGGTGCACAAACAAAGAAGAGAAAGGGAAATCTCTCCCAGCAGCCTTAGAAGCAATGGATTAAATCTCCACGATGAACTTGATGTACCCTGTGTCTCTGGAATACCTGAATAGACAATGAATCATCCCAAAATTGAGGCGGTGAACTATGGGAGCAACTGTAGACTTGGGGTTTGCTTTCTGCATCTAATTTGTTTCTGTTTTTATGTTTAACTTAGTTTAGTATTTAGAGTTTATTATCACCGGTAGATTTTTTTTATTGATTTAGTAACTCTCTTCCTTTTTTTTTAATATAATAAGTATATATATTTTTCCCTTTTCCCTTTTGGTGAGTGTGTATGTGTATGCTTCTTTCTGTGATTTTGTCTGTATAGCATTGCTTTTACCATTTGTCCTAGGGTTCTGTCTGTCTGTTTCTTTTGTTTTGTTTTTTAGTATACTTTTAGCACTTGTTATCATTGGTGGATTTGTTTTTTGGTTTGGTTGATTGCTTCTTTCTTTATTACTTTTTGATTTTTATTTAAATAACTTTATTTTATTGTTTTTTCTCCCTTTTCTTCTGAGCTGTGTAGCTGACAGGCTCTTGGTGCTCTGGCCAGGTGTCAGGCCTGTGCCTCTGAGGTGGGGGACCTGAGTGCAGGACATTGGTCCAGCAGAGACCTCTTAACTCCACATAATATCAAATGGAGAAAGCTCTCCCAGAGATCTCCACCTCAACACTAAGACCCAGCTCCCCTCAATGAACAGCAAGCTAAAATTCTGGACACTCTATACAAACAGCTAGCAAAACAGGAACACAACCCCATCCATTAGCAGAGAGGCTGTCTAAAGTCATAATAAGGCCACAGACATGCCAAAACACACCACTGGACATGAACCTGCCCAACAGAAAGACAAGATCCAGCCTCATACACCAGAACACAGGCACTAGTCCCTTCCACCAGGAAGCCTACACAACCCACTGAACCAACCTTAGCCACTGGGGACAGACACCAAAAACAATGGGAACTATGAACCTACAGCCTACGAAAAGGAGACCTCAAACACAGTAAGTTAAGCAAAATGAGAAGACAGAGAAAGGCATAGCAGGTGAAGGAGCAAGGTAAAAACCCACCAGACCTAATAAATGAAGGGGAAATAGACAGTCTACCTGAAAAAGAATTCAGAACAATGATAGTAAAGATGATCCAAAATCTTGGAAATAGAATAGAGAAAATACAAGAAACGTTTAACAAGGACCTACAAGAACTAAAGAGCAAACAAACAATGATGAACAACACAATAAATGAAATTAAAAATTCTCTAGAAGGGATCAATAACAGAATAACTGAGGCAGAAGAACGGATAAGTGACCTGGAAGATAAAATAGTGGAAATAACTACTGCAGAGCAAAATAGAGAAAAAAGAATGAAAAGAACTGAAGACAATCTCAGACACTTCTGGGACAACATTAAACTCACCAGCATTTGAATTATAGGGATCCAGAAGAAGAAGAGAAACAGAAGGGGACTGAGAAAATATTTGAACAGACTATAGTTCAAAACTTCCCTAATATGAGAATGGAAATAGTTAATCAAGTCCAGGAAGCACAGAGAGTCCCAAACAGGATAAATCCAAGAAGAAACATGCCAAGACACATATTAATCAAACTATCAAAAATTAAATACAAAGAAAAAATATTAAAAGCAGCAAGGGAAAAACAGCAAGTGACATACAAGGGAATCCCCATAAGTTTAATGGCTAATATTTCAGCAGAAACTCTGCAAGACAGAGGGAGTGGAAGGACATATTTAAGGTGATGAAAGGGAAAAACCTGCAACCAAGATGACTCTACCCAGCAGGGATCTCATTCAGATTTGACAGAGAAATTAAAACCTTTACAGACAAGCAAAAGCTAAGATAATTCAGCACCACCAAACCAGCTTTACTACAAATGCTAAAGGAACTTCTCTAGGCAGGAAACACAAGAGAAGGAAAAGACTTACCAAAAAAACCCCAAAACAATTAAGAAAATGGTAATAGGAACATACATATCGATAGTTACCTTAAACGTAAATGTATTAAATGCTCCAACCAAAAGACATAGACTGGCTGAATGGTTACAAAAACAAGACCTGTATATCTGTCTACAAGAGACACACTTCTGACCTAGGGACACATACAGACTGAAAGTAAGGGGATGGAAAATGATATTCCATGCAAATGGGAATCAAAGGAAAGCTAGAGTGGCAATTCTCATATCTGACAAAATAGACTTTAAAAAAAAGACTATTACAAGAGAAAAAGAAGGACAATACATAATGATCAAGGGATCAATCCAAGATGAAGATAAAACAGTAGTAAGTATTTATGCACCCAACACAGGAGCACCTCAATACATAAGGCAAATGCTAACAGCCGTAAAAGGGGAAATTGACAGTAACACAATAATAGTAGGGGACTTAAACACCACACTTTCACCAATGGACAGATCATCCAAAATGAAAATAAATAAGGAAACAGAAGCATTAAATGATACATAAAACAAGATGGACTTAACTGATATTTATAGAATATTCCATTCTCACATTCCATCCCAAAACAACAGAATACACTTTCTTCTCAAGTGCTCATGGAACATTCTCCATGATAGGTCATATCTTGGGTCACAAATCAAGCCTTGGTAAATTTAAGAAAATTGAAATCATATCAAGTATCTTTTCCGACCACACTGCTGTTATAGTAGATATCAATTACAGGAAAATAATCTGTTAAAAATACAAACAAATGGAAGCTAAACAATACATTACTGAATAAGCAAGAGATCACTGAAGAAATCAAAG